>NW_026562471.1:435000-1035000 GCF_027474105.1 Poeciliopsis prolifica | reverse complement strand
ATTGTTTTATGTAAATCAACCAAAAACCCATCAACAGCGCAATGCTTTTCTTCAGTTTTTCAAATATCTTGAATTATTAAAAACACTCATGATCAGATTCGGCAGTGACATAAAGCATGCTTGTACTTCGGAGTCAACAGTTCTTTTCTCTAAGCAAACTGTAGATGCTCAAACAAATGGTTAAGTTTGTCTTACTGTCCACCCTTATTCTGTTTTTATAACCTGAGCCTGCTTATGTTTTTTGGACAGAAGTGGTTTCTTTGCTGTGCTTATTATCACAAGATCATTGTCCAAAAGTTAAATGAAAACTGCATGAAAAGAAAAAAAACAATCAGAAGCACAGGGCAATTTCTGCAGAGCTAAAGATTCTAATGATGATTTGTAACCCTAACCTTTAATACTTATTTTCAGTTGTAGTAAAAATGTTCTATGAACAATTGCTGATGTTCAAAACTCTTTTTTACAAATTTAAAAAGAAAACAGTCATGATATATTACAGACTAAACTGAAATGTAATTTAAGTGTTGCAAACACAAATGATTTAAATCTAAGTGTCATATTCATTGTAATACACTACATCCATGACTATTTTTCAAAGCAGCTCTCGGAAGTCAAACCGATAAAGCAGTTATTGTATATTGATTTATAGTAAGTATGAAGCAGACCAGTTTTAAACAAACAGACTGACATCACATCATATGTCACATATTCAGATTAAAAAGCCGCTCTGTTCAATAAGTGGAGGGAAAAACGAATGTGTAAATGTTGCAGGAAATAAAGCATCATATTTTTCTGTTTATTCTTCACACCCACACACACAGTTTTTCTCTTCATGGCGCAACATTTAAATATTGACTGTAGAAACATGAGGAAAAAGCTTTATTTCAGTGTATTTTTTGAATGTGGGCATTTTGGTCTTAGTGTGGGTTATTTGCACAGCTGAGACAGAAAAACTGCTTTTAATAACTGGCTCTAGAGGGAAAATCCAGATATCTAAGCTTGACTGACAGCCTCTCCAACCCCTGAGATAAAGCCAATTAAATAACAGAAGACAGAAAAAAAAATAATCTAAAGCTGGATAAATAAATGCTAAATTATTTGAGTGACCTCAGAGGGGCATTATTTCACTGCACATGCATATTGAAGATTAAAAAACATCAATAAATATTTATGCGGGGCGATTTCTAGAGAGCAAATAAGCAGAGCATTATCTCTGTGTGAGTTTAAAGTGGAGTCATCCTGATTCCCCTCCCTCTGGCAGTGCAGACTGGAAAAAAAACAAACAAAAAAAACATTCAATGGAGTGGATAATACACATTATTAAATAAAAAAATAATTTATGTAGATAAACTGCAGAGCATTGCAGAAATACTTTAAAAGTACAGTTTCAGAGACTAACCAGGTCACAATGCACCGTTTTTAGTTCACTAATCTGCTTCTCTTTCCAGTTTTACAAAGCATGAAAAGTGATTGATTTGTATACATGTCCCATTTAAATACAGAAGAGATTAGAGGCACATCAATCTTGGCCCAGCCCCAGGGAGTAGGGGAAAAGGTTACTAAATTTATTACTGTGGCTTCTGTTGCGGGAGATTTAAAAATGGGGATGGGAGTTGGAGTCTGACTGACGTCCTCTGAGAAAGAATAAAGCTCCACCTCTGTGTACTCTTCCAGCACAGAGACCATTAATGAAACACATTCTCTTCATGCCCACACCGCATGTAATATACTACTGAAACTATGACTAAAGGCTCACACACAGTGATTATAGGCTGTTCATCAAAACATCCAGCGCTCCCAAACTATAGTCGGTTAGTCCTTAATACTAGAAACAAGTGGGATGAGGATAAAAACAGAAGCATTTTTTTACAGAACAAATAGTTTGTTTTTGAGTTTTTCTCATACATTTTTCTGTGTTGCTACATATGTCTGTGATTGACCAACTGTCAAAATAAAAATAATAAGTAGCTGGAAACCAGAATAGGTAGAGCTGAAAGTTTAAGTGTGTGAAGATGCTTCTCTCTGTCAGTTTACCCCAGGGTAGCTGGAGTAGCTTGCCGCCATCTGTGTGAGAGTATGTGAATATGTGCAGTGTGAAACACTTTGGGGTCCTCTGGACTTGATAAAGCACTATACAAGTACAGACAATTTACCATTTACTATGCACAATATGAGACATTTCCATTTTAGAAAATCAGCAGTGGATGGACATGTCATCAACCTCTGACCTTCAGAAAAATCGAGTAGGAAAAAAAAAAAAGAAAGAAAGGGACTCTAGACACTTTTACATACCTGTGACTAAAAACATCTAACATGTCGACCCCCTATAGTCATGGTCATAAAGCATGGGTTGTTGCTACTATTATTATATGTGCTCACTGCTAGTTCTGGTTGTCTCTCTTTTCACTACACTTAGAAAAAGGGACCAAGAAGGGCAGGGGACTACTATGTGTGTGAGATTTCCTCTTTATTCCTTTGTGTTATGGTACTCACACAGGCAATTCTGAAGTTTGTTCTAAATGGAGAAACTTAACAGTGAAACAGGCTTCACAGCTTAGTTCTAATTAAAGCCCCTCCTCTTAGCTCATTGACTCAGAGAGTCTGCTAACAGAACCATGCACACTGATATTGTGTCCTTGGACAAGACACTTCACTCACCTTACCTGCTGGTGGTGATCAGTGCATCATACTGCCCCAATGCAGCTGTGGCTATTATCCAGTAACTTGCCACCATCAGTGTGTGAATGTGAGTATAAAATGTAGTGTGAAGCACTTTGGGGTACAAGTAGAGGTTTTGGTCCTAAAATTATAATATTATGAAAAAGTTGATTTGTGTCAGCAATTCCAGTCAAAAAGTGAAACTTGTTATTATATTCATTTTATATTATATATTATATTCATTTTAATGTTGATGATTATAACTCACAACTCACAAAAACCTCAAATTCAGTATCTCAGAAAATTACAATATTACTTAAGGCCAATACAGAAAAGGACATTTAGAAATGTTGGCCAACTGAAAAGTATGAACATGAAAAGTATGAGCATGTTCAGCACTTAGTGCTTAGTTAGGGTTTCTTTTATCCAGATTACTGCAGCAATGAGGCGTGGCATGGAGGCCATCACTCTGGTAACACCAAGGCTCAGGTGTTACCAGAGCCTAGGTTGCTCTGATAGTGACCTTCTGTTCTTCTGAATCAGAAAACACAGTGGACCAACACCAGCAGGTGATGTTGGTCCACATGGCACCCCAATCATCACTGACTGTGGAAATGTTGAACCTCAAGCAATGTGGATTCTGTGCCACTCGACTCTTCCTCTAGATTCTGGGATCTTAATTTCCAAAGGAAATACTTTCATCAGAGAACATAACTTTGGAACACTCAGCAGCAGTCCAGTCCTGTTTGTCTTTGACATGTGCACAGCTAGCTTCTTTAGTAATGTGTGCCTTGCCCTCTTGTGCAAGTTGTCAAAAGTCATCTTTTGGACAACTGTCAAGTCATCCCCATGATTGTGTAACCTACAGAACTAAACTGAGAGACAATTTAAAAACATTTGCAGGAGTTTTAGATAATTAGCTGATTATTGTGTCACCAGGGGTCTTCAATATTGAACCTTTTCAGGATATTCAAATTTTCTGAGATACTGAATTTGGAGTTTTTATTAGTTGTCAGTGATAATCATCAAAAAACATTTAAAATATATTAGTCAGTATGTAATGAATGAATGCAATATACACATTTCACTTTTTGAATGGAATTACTCATTTTAATCAACTTTTTCATAATATTCTGATTTTAAGTCCAGCACCTGTAGAGGCCAGTTACTTTGTAAAAGAGGCTTTTCAAGCATTGGTTTGTTGGACATCAAGAAGGAGAAAAAAATTAATGCCGTCGCAACTTACCTGCAAAAGACCCAAATCTCATAAAATGTGTTTCTTTGTTTTACCTGTTTCTCACACTGGCCATAGTCTGGGCCCTGGTCTGGCTGAAAGAAACAGATTTCTCCTCGGTTTTTTGCCATCTCTATCAACCCAAAAGCTGTCCTCACTGTGGCATTTCGAGCATGAACAAAAACCATGACCTGTTCAACAAACATACAGAATAAAAATTAAAGCAATGCTAAAAGGAACTGATTAATAATGTAAAATTTGAAAACATATCTGCCCCCATGTATGTTCTTTCATACTTACATGCTGTCACACAGGTGAACTGTGTTTATTTTGTGTTCAATATTTATTTGGCAACTTCTATAAAAGATTGCACTGGATTTTATTTGGGGCATCAGAGTAAGGACGGCCTAATAAAAATGCATGTTGACTTTTCAGATTTTTATTTTTCAAAACTATAAAAATTATGCATCATTTTCCTTCTAATTCACAGTTTAGAACAAAATAGATGGTCACAAAAATGCAATGGAAATGCAATTAATCTGTAAAAGTGGAAAAGCTCAAGAGATGTAAATGCTTTTAAAAGACAATAATTTTGCTTTGGTGCTTGACGAAAACAAATATTCTGATGTTTAAATCTACTTTAGCTTGTAAAATCTTCTAGAATTTGGAATTTTGTCCCATTTTGAAATTTGATTTGTTTTCATCCTCAGTCCATCTCCCATCAGAATGGGAAAGGAGAAAATGGAAGAAAATGGAGAAAATGGAAGCAAAAGTCTGACAACTTGCATTTTTCATGACGCTAAATGAAAAACTTTTTCCAATCTTTTTACTTTTGAGAAGCTGTGTTTGTTTATCCAATGAAGAGCAAGAAGAGCAAAGGAGAGTAGCAAACTGCAGAGACATGCAGCAGGAGCAGTGAGTTATGTGCTTGTTCCAACACACAGTCCAGAGGGAACACTGTAGCAAATGTTATTTATTGAAGGTGTTTTATCAGCACCACTGAGCTGTGTGGAAACATGAGCGCCAGATTCTCAGCTTATTAAACTTTGTTCTGGCAGCATGCTTCCCACCAAGAAGATCCTGGGAAAATCATAAAGGAAATTTCATCCTTCTCATCCGCCCTGATGAAATTAATATGTGTCAACACCACTTCTTGACAATTTAATATTGAGTGAAAAAAGGTGTCCCCAGTTGTGCAGTGGACTCGGCAGCTGAAACATGGAAGGTGGAATGGAGCAGTGTATTTAAATATGCTAATAAAATAAAAAGCTTCCCAGAGGTGAATGATCAAGATGCTTCATCATAAGGATCTGTCTAAGAGGAGGCAATGTGTGAAAGTGTGTGAGAGTGTACTTTTGATAAAATCAGCAAGATAACAACAGTGCTTGGCAGGGAGTTCAACTCCAGCAGCAGATGGAAGTTAAATGGCAAAGTCTGAATTTGCAATTCTCATGTACCCAACAGGCAGTCTGAGGCTGCGAGTGGAGGTAGAATGAGAGGAAGGTGGTGCATGGGCTCATGTGGTGAAACAAAGAAGAGGAAGCCTACAATGGGGCAAATAATGCCTTAAGAAACTTTCAGATAGCTTCTAAGAAAGACAAGGTTTGTGGTAAAGAATTTACAACACTGAGCCTCAATAACTTTGCTATCACCCCAGAAACATCTGCTTTGTGATGCACCTATTGCAGTTTCTGGCTGATCATGAATCTCCCTCGATCTTAAAAAAGCCTATCTGCTCATTACAATTTTGGTTGATGATAATTTTTTTTGTCTGAAATCCAACTAAATACAGCATCAAAGTTGGCAGCTAAAACATGGAAGGTGGACTGGAGCAGTAGATCTTATTAGGATGTTATTCTATGAATAAACATAAAGCAATGCATAAGTATTAAGATGAAAAAAAATTTCTTTTTAGAAATGATATGGAATGAATACTTTATACTCCTTCTTTAGTTCCATATCCCTCAACAAAGCTTCTCTGTGAATACCCTTGTTTGTTAGAAAACATTAGGGAACAAGCCTAATCATTGGGGAGAATGTTTCGGATAGGTTTAAAGCTGGGTTAGGTTCTAAAAGAATATCACAAGTTACTTAGAGGAAATTACAACTGTTATTCTGCCAAATCCTAGAGGTTTGGAATAAGAGTATAACTTAAAGAAATTTTTATCTCAGCTGGTAGAATCTCTTCAAAGGTCAATTATTAGTCATCAACTCCACAAATCTGACTTATATGCAGTAATGGAAAAAAGAAAGTTGTAAAAATATCCTGTTTGTAGTTTTCTGAGTCAATTAGGAACACTGAAAATATTAACTGTTTTTTTGCTTAGTTAAGACCAAAACTGAAGAGTACAGATGCATTGATTGTAGTTTCTGGGTGATAGCAAATCTGTACCGATCTTTGGAAAGCTTGATCTGCTGAAAGTCAATGAGTTGACAACAGTGGGATGTCTACTATTAACTGCAAATGTGCAGACATGAACTGGTGGGCCAGTCTGTCAGTAAAACCTTTCTCGTGGCTGAGTGGAAAAGAACAGTGGTTGACTTTTAGACCTGTGCTGAGGTAGATAAAATCGATGGACAAGATCAGCTTCACATGTAAGTATCGGCTGATCACTGATCTTCCAAAATTAAGAAAATTGGCGCATATAAATCGGTGCCAGAATAATATTATTGTTAGAGTATTTTAGTAACTCAAACAAATACCTGCACAATCACATCTATATTAAACTGATTTATTTCTTCACACTCTTTTCTAAGGTGAAATAAAAACATTGAATTAAAATGCCTGTAAATAAGCCAAACGTATATATCACATTTATTTCTACGTCATTTATCCAGTCATTTTCAGAACTGGATAAATGATTGAATGTCAAATATATTTCAGTTTAGATTAAAAAGACATCACCTGATGTCCAGCTTTAATCTGCTGCAGAACCTTGTTGTAACACACTTCTTCCATGTCATGAATCTGTTGGATCTGTGCAAAACACAAAACAACAGTGATTGATCTGCTTTCACTTTAAAAGCTTTCATTTGTGCAGTTTTTAATCTTTACTGTCAAAACCACTGAGCAAACATCAAATAATAATGATCATGGAGATAATAAGGCAGCTAAAACCTTGTATCATTACACCAGTATTCTTGGCTCTAAATATGCATCTATCAATACATGATGGCCAACAATTTACCTTGTTAGTGGTTTTGATGCCAACAAAGGTTTGTCCAAGAGGCACAGGTCTGAAGCGGCTGTCAAAGAAGAATAAGCCGATATAGGGGTTGACGTGCAGGAAGGCTGCCACATCCAGGTAGTTTGGCAGGGTGGCAGACAGTCCCAGGATCCTGATCATACTCTGGGTAGATTCCACCTGCCCATGAAACAGTGCAGAATTAAAGCTAGACCAGAGATCTCTACATTCATCCATGTGGACGGAACTAAATCAGCTCTGGGAAGTCTTGGAAGACAAAAAACCGGTGCTTGTGCATACTTGTAGAAATTGACAAGTTAGAGGCATTGCATTGCAGGCCTCTCACATACTTTTATTCTGTGGTCCCAAGTGTTGTTCACTGTTTTTTATAGCTATGTAAACAATTAATCCCAATTTTTTTGGCATATACAGTTTGGAAGTTAACATTTAATTTCATGCACACAGCGGTGGAAATTTTGTATGGTCCTCTGTGCAAAAAAGGTTGCCACAGTAAATAGTATGTCGCTTAAAGTTGGCCTACTTTACGTGAATTGTGATTTTATCAAGAGGATGATATGTTCAGAGAATACAAATAAGAAGTTGCTGAAGGAACTGTTTTGCATTGACCAGAGAGAATTGATTTTTAATTCACAGTGTTTTACACTGATGTGTATTGAGGACTGTTTGACTTTGTGCGCATACTTAGGACAACTGTTAGAAATTTGTGTGGAAATTGAATTGTTCAATTGTTTTTCCTTTTCAGACTGGATAAAATACTAATACTAATTCTGAGAGCTTTTGGTTAGCATCTAACTTGATATACTCCAATTTGCACATGGTGAACAATGAATGCACAACATTGAATTCAATTCAAATACATGAATAAAACCTCATGCTTCTTTTTCGGAGTGAAAAAGTTTTAACACAAACAAGTGTAAAAAAAATTAAATTCTACAGCCAAAGCAATCATGTAATAAGCCATTATTGTTTTGGAGAGCACAGACACGCACATCCATGTACAGTACAATAAATTTGAGAGTTAACCATACACTTCAGAATAACATAATTTTTGGGTGTAAAGTGCAAGTAATACACAAGCTATTATGCTGCCAGTATAGAAAGCTTCAGTGGTTTAAAAGAGAAATCTGTTAAACAATAAAAGCACTTTCTGTGTAAGCTATGCCAAAAGCATGTGTTCATTGAAGAGAGGTTTGGGCTTTATGTCTTTAAAAATTATAAGCATTTCCACGGCTACAAAGCCTCGGAAATGGCTTTATAACTCCAATAAAAAAAGGAACGCTCTTTTAAAGTCAAAGTGTGTTTTTATTAATAATTAATTGTACTTTGTTTTGTGTTTTCATTTAATTTCTTCAAAAAGATTTACCACTACTGCAGTGACAACAGTTGTTTATCCTGTTTTTTCTGATTTTGCTTTCCTGTCACACTAAAATTACTAGAATTTTCTGGTAGAAATAAAGAAATCGTATTTATATCAATTATGGGAAGTCATCACAGTTGTGAAAGACATACTCTATGGAAAGCAGTTGCAATACAGGAATAAATGAACATTTTTTTGATGCTTTAATCTGACACAAAAAAAACTAGAGTAAGAAAAACTTTTCGGATGCATTCAGATGGATGATGTAGACTTGGCAAACAGAACATTTTAGAAACAGTTTAGGAACTCTGGCCTACTAAGCTCATGTACACCAGGATTCTCAAAGCTACAAATCACAACACTGACTGTTTCCACTAGAGCTGAAAAGTAAGTGACTGTCAGGAAATGGTTGACATTGTGAACAAAAACAGAAATTAGAATGGTTTATGAAACAAGTATATCTATTTTAGTCACGCTTAAGGTAGTCTACCTTTGATGTATCATGTGTGAATTATGCTGGTGTTACTGCTACCTATTGTAAAAACCTTGATGTTTCAGCAGGATTGTTGAAATACAACTTTTACTGCAAACAAAGGAAAATGATCAATGTGGATTAAACAGTGCAACCATATTTTGAGCTAACAGCTACATTGCTTCTACAAGAATAAATACTTGTACAGTATTTGTAGACATCTGGTCTAGCCATAGATGTCCTTGTCTTATCCTAAATATTGGGTTGTAAAACTACATTACATTGTATCATGGGTGTTTTATTTTGTTGCTCTTTCCAGGTCGACTGTACTGAATATAAGAATGTTTCAACTTACCTTTTACAGGCTTTAAATAATGTTATGTTAGTCCCTCCTCAAACACATATCTGGAGTGTATGAAAAACAAAGTCCCATCTGACATAATCAAACGCCTTCTCCAAATAGAGTCGGATTACAGTTTCCGAAGTATTGCCTCAATGGATGACAGATGCTTTTCCAAATGATGGGTCAATACATTAGAAATAATTTTAGTATCTGTTTTTAATGAAGATATTGGGTAGTATGAACAACCATCCAAATTATCTTTGTCCTGTCTAATTATTGTTTTATGCATTGTTGGAGGCAAAGACTGTGAATGAAAGATTTTTCAAATATTGACTGCAATATGGAATTCTTTGGGTAGAAAACATGTCATAGAACTCAGAAGGACAACTGCCAGCATTTCTGACAGGTGTCCTTAAGAGTACTTCCGGCCTGTCTGGTGACCTTCCCTACTACTGTCTGGAAAGTCAGACAGTACATGCTGTAAGGGGACATTCCAGGCAGTGTACTACCTATGGCCATTTCAATTTCAGCTTTAGAAACAGACTTCTCCAAACTAGTCATTAAATATTATCCTAAGGACGGAATGTGAAGTGTCTCAGATGATTTTCTATAACTACATCACCATGGGGGTGAGCTATAAAATTTTATGGTATTTTGAAAACCAGGTATTTTTGTCTTGGTTATCCCTACTTCTTGTTCCCTGATTATTTTGGATCTCAAGTAAAGTCTGATTAGCTGTATTCTGTCAGAACTGATGAGGTAACAACTTGCCAGTTTACTCTCCAAGTTCATACAAATAGGTGCACAGCTTGGAGATAAGGTATTCAGCTTGTGTTGTTGATATAAGATTGTATTCAGTTTGTAGTTATACAGTAAAAGGATAAGGAGAATTTCAGAATTTAATATATAATTTATTATCTCGCCAATGATTAATGGTGCTGTTCTTTTCTGTTGAAGAGAACAGAAAAGAACAGCAAAAAATTTAACAGTTAAATTTTTTGACTCTTCAAGTGATGTAGTTACATTAATATAAAAGAATAACCTGTTGCTACTCACCTTTGTTAACAACTGAGTCTAAACAGGTTTTCTCCAGCACTAACTTATTGCTGGAAAATTAATCTTAGAAAATTAGGAAAAATTCATCATATTGTGTATCAACATGGGTGAGTGGATGAGAACTAGAGAAGGTGTTGGTAGAGACAGTGGGCTGCCTGATCTAAGATCAGATGCTGGGAGTGACAGGGATGATTGGTAAGGCCTTTAATGTGATGCAGTACCTGTCAAAGCATCCTATCAAGATAAGAACTAACCAATTACTTCTGCAGACTAGGCTTCCACTGCACCTTCACTGATGCTCAGCATGCATTTCATGTTTTTTACATTCAAGTTTTTTCTCAATCTGGGAAATACTTTTAATATGACTGCAGAATTCTTAATTTCAGCAAAAACATCAACAACAAAAATCTTACAGAACATGTTTTGAAGTCTTTTGTTTCCAAAATAAGATTTCTGAAATTATTTCTGTATATCTACATAGTATTTACAACAATTCAACAACAAGGAAGAGCAACATGTATTTAAATGTCAATTGTTCTTGACTGCAATGTCATGCGCATGTAACCCGCAATTAGTCAAAATCTTTTATTTTGGTGGGCCCACTTTCTGTGTTGTCCCAAACTCTGCCAGCTTATTTAAAACCCGCCTCTCAGCTGTTCCACTGTGATTGTGGCTTGCTGTTGGCGTCTTCTTCACAAACGCACCCAAATCTTTGAATTCATTGATTTGATTCCCTGGTGAGTTTATTTGATAGCACTATTGCTTGTATATGTGAAACTTTTGCTCGATTGCTCATTGGAGCGTTGTTTTATTTGAATTATTGGCACGGCTTACCTGGACCGTAACCTGGATTTTGGCACAGCTGATTGTGGTTAAGTATGCCCCATTCTCTCTGAGAAGGTAACTCTTTGCTGAATTTTGTGCGTTTTTTTGACACATTTACATGGATTTTGAGGCAGTTAAGTTAAAATGAAATTGATCAGAATGTAGCTATACTTAAGTTTGATATTCCGCAATATATTTACTTATATTTTTTCCTTTCTCTCACTCTGCTTGAGTATTTGATTAATTTTTTAAAATTTTCTTGATACTTTCTGTTTTACTTTATTTGAATTATAGTTAAGTTAACCTGATTATTGAAGTGTTTGTGTGTAATTATTAGAAATCTAGTTATGCATTTGCATTAATTATTTCTTTCGTACTATGTTTGTACATAATTGTTTTGATAAAAACACTTAATGGGTTTTCTGACCTTTTAGGTTGTTTTTTTTTTCCCAATGGATCAGATCCTCATCTGGATTTGAAGATGGCAAGCAAGAAACAAAAAGGACTATGGACTTTATGAGTTTGGATATTAATTTATTCTGAGTCAACTATCTTATGTCTCACTGTACTGTTGTAATTGTCTGTTGTATACAAATCACTTAATATATACGCACCAAAACCAAAAAGTACTGTTTCCGGGTTTTTTTCATTCACACCTCAGACATCTTAGACTCGCCGGCCCATGATAACTGGGGCTTTTGTAGCCGCAGTTAGTTGTTTAGCCCATAATTGTTAACACGCATGAAAGAAAGTATTCTACTTTAATTAGGAAGCTCAGAAGACAGCTTCATTGCTGGACAATCACTTAAAAAAACTTAGTAATTGTAAGTAGCATACTGCACATGTGTTGGATGTGAGGTGATAGGACTAAAACTGTAGTTTTTCATTCTGTTGTGAGAGGATCAAGGGAGTGCATTGTTAAATATGTTACTGGTGATCGTTAAAGTGTGGATGCTAACATCACTAGTGTGGTTATTGAGTCAACACTGGTAGAAAAAATGTCCGCTGCTGGAAATTACAAAGGGATAATAAGTAGGCCTAGCATCATGACTTGTTTGTTCTCAAGATCCTGCAGCTTCCACTTTGTCTTCCCAACATGGCGCCTACTTACCCTGACTCTGATACCAATAGGAGTGACCAACATCTTCTGAAGTTGGGATATTTTTCCTTCAACAGCTTCCAGAGGAATGACCTCAAACCAGATGTTGGACTTGATCAATATCATTTGTGAATGATATTTTTAACAACGGGGCTATAAAGATTAAAAAAGGTTGTTATTTTGAAGAAAGTGTCATCAACATCCATATTTCCACTGAATAAGAGGTAAAAAATAATTGTTTGATAGTGGAAAAGCCTCTCAGACTATCAGCTCAAAGCAAGATGCCAGAGAGCACCAAACTATTTTGTTTTAAATATTAGACAATTAATTTAATTTTACATGATTATCAGGTAGACGCCTTTTGTTTGTTAAATACTTCATGAAACATATTTACCATGTTTGATGTTTGTTGTGAATGACTTACACTCACAGGCAAACAAGGTAACTAGTCCAAGTTTGTCATTTATTGAATGTTCAGAAACTACAGAAACTCTTATTCGGCAGTTCTGATGTGGAGCAAATGTTTAGATCAAGAGGCAATAAGTGTTCCAGAGAAACTCCAATCAATCCAGTCAATGGGCAGCCAAGAATCTTGACGCAAACCAACAGTTATTTGGATTGGTCAAAACGTCCCCCACACACTTTAATGTCATTAAGAAGCTATAAAAGTGCCTGTTGACAAAGAACGGGGAGATTTTGGGGAAAGACTTTGGAAACGATATTTTTGTATTGATGCATCCTTTGTAGACGTGTTAATAAATCTCCCGACCCGTCGTGGCTGGCAGTAAAGGACTCGTCTCTGAGTTTTATTTGTTTACCCATATATTTGAGAGTTTTGCGCCTTTCGATTCTCCAATATTGTCATGATAGCAGATACAAGCGGCCGAAATGGGTTTTCTCTGTAAGGTGTCTGGACTCTCCCTAAGAGACAGGATGAGAAGCTTGGTCATCCGGGAGGGACTGAGAGTAGAGCTGCTGCTCCTTCACATCGACAGGAGCCAGTTGAGGTGGCTCGGGCATCCGGTCAGGTTGCCTCCTGAACTCCTCCCTGGTGAGCTGTTCCGGGCACGTCCCACCAGATGGAGACCCCAGGAAGACCCAGGACACGCTGGATGAACTATGTTTCAGGGATCCCCCTGGAAGAGCTGGGGAGAGGGAAGTCTGGGCCTCCCTTCTGAAGCTGCTACCTCTGTGACCCAACCCCGGATAAAGTGGAAGAAAATGGATGGATGGATTTGACAATATAACTTGACGTCACTGTTTCCACCACGATGGATGTCCAAACCTATGCTCTCCTGTATAAAGCTTGTCAAAATGTGTACATGTGTGTTAGAATGACCCTTAGCGGCAGGCTTTAAAAGAGGAGTCTTGAGGCAGAGAGATGTAGTGCAGACCAACCAGGTGTTTAATCACCAACATTTAAACAAACAATCCTGCATACAAAGGGGGAAAATGCATTCCCGCAACAGCCACACCCACATGTGGGCAACCTGTCAGCTTTTATAGTCCCTGGCTGCACCAATTCACAGCCCCCAAAAAGCAGGATAAAACAAAATACATATACACAAACAAGACAATACATCTTTACATATTAAACACTTCATTTCATAGCAATCATTTCATTTCTAAAAATACTCTTATAAATATCAATCCAATTATTAAATTCTAAAAGTCACAGTGCTTTGCTCCCCCTCTATATTTGGTCTCTCCCAGAACCCTTATAAAGAATGAACTGAGGTAAGCCAATCCAAGTAAACAATTAAAACATTTAAACTGTCTTCCTACACGTAATGAAGACCTTCATTACAATGTGGTTGCCTAATATCGCTTTTGTTAAGTTAATCTTGCAGTAAAAATGGTCACAAGGTGTTGTGCGGTCAGATGCAAAAACAGACAAGGGTCAAAACCAAGCTTGTCATTTTATTTTTATGAGGAAAGATGTGGCAATGGATAGCAGCCGTCAATCATGTCAAGGTGTAACTGCAGATTTACAGCAAACACTTTCTACAAGGTAAGAAGATCAATGTTCATATACTTTATAAGCAAGTATGATTAGAAAGATATCAAATATCGCACTATGAAGAAGATCGCGTTGAACCATCAGTAACCATGGAAACAATGCCACGCCATCATGTACTCTAGCATGTATGGAAAAAAATGATTAGCGTTTCATTTTCTGTATGTTTCTAAGGCTGCTCTGTTTTAAGGGGAAATGCTGTGTATGACATAAATCATGCAGTTTGAATTCTGGCAAAGTCGGTAATTTGGTCAACACGTCAGGAGGTAGGAGGTTCGGGTGGTTTCAAAGCTAGTTGTTTCAGGCTTCTGTAAATACTGCCGTCTATGAGCCCCAACCAGGTGTGTCACGTTCACAGACAAATTAGCTTGATTCCAGCAAGTAGAAACCATGAATACACTGAAAAAAACAACTTGAAAAAAACAACTTTAGCCACTCAGTTCAATTCTCCCGATTCTCACTTCTACATTATGGCTCTTCGAATGATTAAGTGACATAGTTGCAAAGGGTCAATACTAGGGTATCGACTTTGTCATGAATGCTGTTTTATCCTAAACAATGTAATATTTTCTGGAAGTCATCTGACTAATGGCTCAAGGTTTCGTGCTGACATCTAAGCATCAAATAAATGCAAATCGGTCTGATTAACATAATACTAATGTGTGTGGTTATAGCATTGATCAGAGTTGATGTGCGCGGCCACGGAGTTTGTGAGAAACTCGTCTCACAAACTCGACCAACCAAACCACTTTCTGTGTCCTCTTATTAAAACTTCAACAGAGATGAAATGGAAGAGACTGGTCAAAGGCTGTTTGAGGCCTTGAGCAGAATTTGACTTAGAGGCCCCTTTCGTTGTGAAATATATCAGCACCTCTAACAGCTTCTATTTAGTGAAATATGGGAGGAACAAACAAATATGGGAACAAACAAAGCTCAAACTCAAAGATTAAACTCATAGCATCAGATTGTAGCTATTGTAACAAAACAATTTAACTATGAATATTATTCTTTGAACTTTTACAAAGTAAACTTGCCAGCTCCTTATGATCTTGCATATAAATGTTAAACAATTTAAAATCTTTTAATTTATATCTGCTGAAACAATTAGATCAAATTTAGCAGCATTGATAATCTCAATAAACAAATGTTGCATTTATGTATCTGTGGTCTGTGTTAAAATATTACCATTTATGGGCCCTGCGTGGAGAGGATGCTTATGAAGTCACTGACATGGATTAAACAAAAGTGCAAATAATTGATATTAATTTTAATTGTATTTTTTGATGTGTTGTTTTTTATTAGTTGTGGCTTTAATTATTGTCGGCATTGTCTTCCAGTAACATAGTTAGCCAGTGATATTCTACATTTCCTGTCAACTTAAAATCTTTTTATACAAAACCCTGGTGGACCGCCTCGGTGGTTCGACTACCCACAATATATAAACATATAAAGATATGTTTATATGTATTCTATAATACTATAAAGATGTGCACGCTGCTGTGATAATAAGCCTCCAGTCAGACAGCATTTTACTTTGCTTCTGTAGGACACTGCAAAGGATTACACACAATAATGTGTTCAGCTTTGACACATCTTCAACATGTCACATTGTGAAAATGGGTGGAAGAGAAGCATAATTCTCCTTGATAATGAAGTGACTTATTTAGCTTGGGTTCCCTTAATAATGTGGGAGAGAATAAACGCAATAAATCTTCAAATGACTTCAAATCTTCAGTCAAGTTGACTGAAGATTGTTGTTTAGAGTTAACATGTAAAGATTGTTTTTTTTAATAAAAAATAATGATGTTTCAGGCTGAAAATGTGCAATCTTTTTTGCAAAAAAAAAAAAAAAAAAAAAACCAAGAAAAAAAAAAAAAACAATCCCAATGCTTGAAATGTCTGAAGTGCAGTAGAGCCTGAAGAGGTGTTAAGGTGTAAAAAGAGCCCAGTGAGCCCTTCTTCAGTAACATCAGCTAAACCACCTGATAAATGGGCTATGAACCAAGTAAACAGCGGTCACATGTACAGCCCAGTTTTCAATTACCTTGCAGTTAACCTTACCAAAAAGGTCTTGGTAGCTGCTCAGCTCAGCAGCCCATCACTGCCCCTCTGTTTCAATTCTCGTCCTCACACTGCTCTGTCTTTAACATCGGCATACAATTGTTCTTCACACATTTCTCAATACCTGACCCATGAAAGTAATATTAACTATAGTTCTACAAAGCAAAGTAAAATTCTTCATTTTACTTTTAGGCTGACATGTAATTAACTACATGTCAACCTTGTGCTTCTACCCCCATCCATTAATGATTACTTGCTTCTTGATTTTACCTGTCTTCAGGGTTTTTCACCAATACTGCTGAATCTATGGTAATGAGATACTGCTGCTACTCATGGTTTCCAGTTCAGGTGAGGGAGACAATAACAATAATTTATTGAAGTTACTAATAAGTGAAATGAGAGTTATACATATTCATATTTGACCTCTCATTATGATGTAATTTACTCTGGTTGAAGTTCTGTAAGCTTCTGTGATTTTAATCAATTTATAATGGAAAAAAAGTGTGAATTTTACAATGTATCTTTCAGACTGCACTGTCATCTTGATATGTTTGCTTATCTCAAACCTACACAAGCTCCCTGGGGTCCAGTGCTATTTTTCAAAAGGGATTCATAAACCGGATACAGGGTGAGTCATGTCATTCAATACCAAGGACAGAAATAGAGGATTTTGTCCATAGAAGAAATTATAGGATCAAAATGTAACTCAAATGCATGATTTAATCAGTAACTGTCTATGCATTCCAAAATTATCAACCACAAGTTCTGTTCCCTTTCTCCATTTATAATTTTACACCCACAGACTGACTGACATGTGACAGCAGTTCATCAAGATGTGATATTGGACTACACAACGTGCACCAGCCATCAGCCTGGCTAAATTTGCATGATGATTATAATATGTGGAATATCCAGGATGGCTCCAGCATAAACATACGCCAGTCATCATTGTGAGCAATCACTTTTTTAAGCAAGGTGCTCATAGGTTGGGATTGATGCTGTCGATGATAAGAGGCACATTTCTGTCTAATATATCACAGCAGTCTCATAGCAAAACAAACGCAAATGATTCTGTTTCTCATTACCATGTAAAGGATTGGACTAGACAGAAATATCATCTCCTCTATTTTCAATTGTAATTGCAATTTGTTATATGGCATTTCAAGAGCATCTATTTGACTTATCTTTTATCATTTCCTCAGGTAAGCTTTCACTCAAATGAGACAACTGTAGTTGGAAAGACGAGCAGAGCTCGTTTTATTTTTAGTAGCAGTAAGGAGACAGAAAAAATCCAACTGCAAAACATTAGCAGCAGTTTAGTATTACAGCAGATTTAAAGCTCTGGGAAGTGGCAAGTAAAGCTTTGTTTATACTAGTAAAAGAGTAATTAATAATCGCAAGAGCAGATTGTTCACGAAGAGTGAAGGTCCAGCATGGTCTCATTCTCGAAGTTGGTTGATGAAAATGACATAATTTTGTTCTTGGCTCATGTCTACCCTATCTTTAGGGTAGACATCCGTCCTACTCTGCCACAGAGTAGGACGGATAGTTTTGAGGAGCAATTGGTTGTGAGAAATTATGCACTGTTATACCTAAGCACTGAACTCAGCCTGCTTGGCTCTGGTCCAATGCGACAAATGAACATCACAATGACTTGTGTTTTTTTGGCTTCTGGTAACAAGGGAAAAAAATTAGATGTTAACTCCTTCAAATTTATTTCATAGCTCATTAAAATACACATGCATAATTGTTATGATTAAAACGCAAGGCACTTATTGCAAGTTTTTACAAAAAGCAAAAAGAAAGTTCCAATGAGTGAAGTGACAGTGTTGAATACAATGCATCAGATACATGAGCTACGCAGCACACCAGGAACTAACCTGTCTGATAGTTCTTGCCACCAGGCTCTCTAGTACTGGTCCTCGATCTTCATGTAGAAGATGAACTTCATCGAGGATCAGGAGACGCACAATTTGAGAGAGAGCCACGTCTCCGACACTTTTCCTTGTCACAACATCCCACTTCTCTGGAGTTGTCACCAACATCTAAAACAAGGGAGAACACATACGTGACTGTTCAACACTACATTTAGACGGAAATCAATACTGAAAACAAAGCAATCTATTCACAGCAGTAGGCAGGAGGATGGTAAACTGCACACACTAACGTCCCTGCCAGATCACCTTTTTATCCCCTGACTGATACATAGTTATCTGCCGTACAACTCGGTCTCAACACCAAAATCATGGAAGGTATTCATAAACCCATAACCAGTTTGAACTGTAAGGCCTAATACTGTAAGGTTAAAGAGTGAATGTGATACAATGAACAGCAAAATAAAATAGAACATATGGCTGTAAAGGGCTGCTGGAGTTCTCAGAGTGAAGACGTCATAGTCTGATGTCTATATTGACATTGAGTGTAGTACTTTAAAACACTGAATTTGACAACGGGCAAGCACAGCCATTGCTGTAACTGACTTCTGGGCTTTCCTTTGCCAAAGGACAAAGCTATGGGTAAAGGTTGCATCTCTATGTTGGAACTGTAATTTGAAATGCACTCAAATTGACTGAACCAAAAAAAATTCAGTACCAACTTCTAAATCCCTTCCTAAATTATAGGCAGATATTAAGAAATACCTGATTAATTCACATTTTTGTTCTGCCAAATTCCAGATACAATTGAGATACAATTTAGAGATCGTTTTGAAGTTTTCTATGAATTCACAAGTTAACATACATTTGTTGAGTAATTGCCTTTACAAGCTTTTGATGATCTATGATCTATTCATTAGAATAGATCTGCACATTTACTGGCTACTTTATATGTTATAGCTGGATGATGGAGTGGGTGGCAGCTCTATAATATGACCTACAAATAATGATGGTTTTTAGCAGTACAGTATCCTTGAGTGTCCTGAAAATACTTTCAAATAATAATAATAATCCCAGCAATGCCACTACTTAGTTTAGAAATTGCATTGTCATCCAGGATATTATGTGATTCAAAGAAAAGAGTAGAGGTTGAAGGAAACCTGTGGATATTAGTGAGGATTTTTATAAAACTTGATAGATGAAGGAGGAAGATTTAATGCAGATTTTTACTGATTATTATGTTCTTGCAGGCATGGGGGTTGGTCAATAGCCACCCACCCAGCCACCCAGCCAGCCAACCAGCCACCTACCCGCCCACTTGGGCCAACTCCTACAAGGGAATCCCAAGGTGTTCCCAGGCCAGCAGAGAAACACAGTCCCTGCAGCGTGTCCTGGGTTTTCCCCTGGGCCTCCTCCCAGTAGGACGTGCTGGAACACTTCACCAAGGAGGCATCCAGGAGTCATCCTGACCAGATGGCCAAGCGCCTCAGCAGTGGCTCAACTCTGAGACCCTTCCGGAAGACTGAGCTTCTCACCCTTTCCCTGAGGGAGAGCCCAGACACCCTAAGTAGGAAACTCATTTTGGCCGCTTGTATCCATGACGTCGTTAGCACGATGTCATTTCCTCCGCTGTTAAATCCAGCGTTTTAGTTGGATCTTTACATCGCGGAATAAATGGTAAAAGCAAAGGCCAAATATTTATTTGATTAACGTTGTCTTACTGATTATCTTTTATGGGCTGTCTATGTGGTGTGCTGACATTTGCCTTCTGTCAATTGCATCTTCTCTATCGGTTTGTCTAAAAATGCATCATCAATACCAAGAATTTTGTGGAGGAAACATTGTATCCATGCGGAGGAAACATTGTCGTGCTAACGACGTCATGGATACAATGACCTGGGTTAATGGGTCATGTCTTTCGGATGTGTCCCAAGGCTCATGACCAAAGATTAGGGTAGACTGTCTGGTTCCTCATTTAGAGCCTGTCTGCTGACCCAACCAGGGGCATGCAGCCTCTTACAGAATAACTCTGACACTGGTAACAAATGGCCTCGAAAACTACAGCATAAAAATACAGTAAGGTGGCTGGGTTTTGAGAATACAGCTCTACTCTGATCTGAAATGCACATTGAAAATATATGGGATGTGATTGGACTGCTGTATAATGTGTGGAAATTTACAGATGTACTGTAAATTTCTAATGTACAGTTGCATTGTGGGATATTTACCAGCTGGAGGCGAACGTTCACCGGCTGGAGGGTGGGGCCAATGACTTTCACCAGGTAAGTACTTTTTAAAAAAATGTATTGCAGTTTTGTGTTTGTGGAAGAAAATATATTTCACGTGGTTATAGTATTGCTTATTTGTTAAGGCTAACGTCGGTCATTTCTCAGCTAGCATTATGTGCAACACAATTGGGTTTTAGTTCTGTTCACGTAGAACAGAGGTTGGCAACCCAACATGTTGAAAGAGCCATATTGGATCCAAAAAAAAAAAATCAGTTTGGAGCCGCAAAAAAGTAAAAGCTTTATATAAGACTTATAATGAAAGCAAAACAGGCTCTAGGTGTTTATATTAGCGTTTTATCAAAATGACGAAGTGTATACATAATTAGTATTCATAATTAAATGTTTATTTTCCCTGCAGTGCGTCCTGGAAGGAATGATGCACCATGACGCATATATATATAATAATAATTAATAATTAATTCCCTTCTCTCCCACTGCGGGTGGTTCTTATCCTCTGAGCTCGGGTCCTCTACCAGAGGCCTGGGAGCTTGAGGGTTCTGCGCAGTATCTTGGCTGTGCCAAGGACTGCATATTTCTGGACTGAGATGTCTGATGTTGTTCCTGGGATCTGTTGTAGCCATTGTTCCTGTTTGGGGGTGACTGCCCCGAGGGCCCCGATGACCACAGGCACCACTGTGGTCTTCACCTTCCAGGCCCTCTCCAGTTCTTCCCCGAGGCCCTGGTATTTCTCCAGTTTCTCGTGCTCCTTTTTCCTGATGTTGCAATCACTTGGTATTGCTACATCTACCACAACGGCTTTCCTCTGTTGTTTATCCACTACGACAATGTCTGGTTGGTTCGCCATTACCGTTTTGTCTGTCTGGATCTGGAAGTCCCACAGGATCTTAGCTCTGGCGTTCTCCACCACATTTGGGGTTATTTCCCACTTTGATCTCGGGGTTTCCAGTCCATATTCTGCACAGATGTTTCTGTACACTATGCCTGCCACTTGGTTATGTCGTTCCATGTACGCTTTTCCTGCCAGTATCTTGCACCCTGCTGGACTGTCTCAGGGGCCTCCTTGCACAACCTACGCCTTGGGTCTTGTGTGGTGTGGTAGATCTGGGCCTCTATTGCTCTGGTGTTTAGGGCCTGTTCCTGGGCGGTCAGGATGAGGGCCTCTGTGCTGTCCTTGAGTCCAGCTTTTTCTAGCCATTGGTAGGATTTACTGATATCAGCCACTTGGGTTATTTGCTGGTGGTACATCCCATGTAGGGGCTTGTCCTCCCATGATGGTATCTCTGGCACCTCAACCTCCGTTCCCTGTTGTCTGAGACATTCACTGAGCACATTGTCTGTTGAGGCTTTGTCCCTGATGTATTTATGGATCTTAGTTGTTTCGTCCTGGACAGTGGTTCTCACACTCACTAGTCCTCTGCCTCCGTCCTTGCGGCTCATGTACAGTCTCAGGGTGCTGGATTTGGGATGGAACCCTCCATGCATGGTTAGTAGCTTTCTAGTCTTAATATCTGTGGCTTTTATCTCCTCCTTTGGCCAGCTAATTATTCCAGCAGGGTATCTGATTACTGGCAGGGCATAGCTGTTTATCGCACGGATTTTGTTCTTGCCATTGAGCTGGCTTCTCAGGACTTGCCTTATTCGTTGGAGGTATTTAGCTGTGGCTCCTTTCCTTGTGGCCTCATCGAGGTTGCCATTTGCTTGTGGTATACCTAGGTACTTGTAACTGTCCTCTATGTCTGCTATTGTTCCTTGTGGGAGTGAGACTCCTTCTGTGCGGATCACCTTCCCCCTCTTTGTGATCAGCCGACCACACTTCTCTAGTCCGAATGACATCCCAATGTCAGTGCTGTAGATCCTGGTGGTGTGGATCAGTGAGTCGATGTCTCGCTCACTCTTGGCATACAGCTTGATGTCATCCATGTAGAGGAGGTGACTGATGTTGGCCCCATTTTTGAGTCGGTATCCGTAGGCAGTCTTGTTGATAATTTGGCTGAGGGGGTTCAGGCCTATGCAGAACAGTAGGGGACAGAGCATCTCCTTGGTATATGCCACATCTGATGGACACTTGTGCAAGTGGTTTGCAGTTGGCTTCAAGGGTGGTTTTCCACAGCTTCATCGAGTTTGCAATGAAGGCTCTCAGAATCCTGTTGATGTTATACATCTGTAGGCATTCAATGATCCAAGTATGCGGCATTGAGTCATAGGCTTTCTTGTAATCGATCCAAGCCATGCACAGGTTGGTGTGTCGGGTTTTGCAGTCTCGGGCAACTGTGCGGTCTATGAGGAGTTGGTGTTTGGCTCCTCTGGTATTTACACCGATACCCTTCTGTGCCGTGCTCATGTGTTTATCCATGTGTTTGCTTATCTTGGCCGCTATGATGCCTGACATGAGCTTCCAGGTTGTGGAGAGGCAGGTTATTGGTCGGTAGTTGGGTGGGACTGGACCCTTTGATGGATCCTTCTGGATTAGGATTGTCCGCCCTTCAGTTAACCATTCAGGGTGAGTCCCACTTTGTAGCAGCTGGTTCATTTGGGCTGCCAGTCGCTCATGGAGAGCAGTGAGTTTCTTTAGCCAGTAGGCATGGATCATGTCAGGCCCTGGTGCTGTCCAATTTTTCATGCCTGAGAGTCTTTCTTGAACATCTGTCACAGTGATGGTTACCGGGGCTTGCTCAGGGAGGTTGCTGTGGTCCTCTCGTAGAGAGATCAGCCACTGTGCATTGCTGTTGTGGGACGCCTCCCTTTCCCATATGCCTTTCCAGTATTGTTCAGTCTCCAGCCTTGGTGGGTCTGCTCTGTTGTTATTACCCTGCCATTGAGAGTACACCTTAGCTGGTTGAGTGGAGAAGAGCCGGTTAATCCTTCTGGATTCATTCTCCCTTGTGTATCTCTTTAGGCGGCTGGACAAGGCTTGGAGCCTCTGTTTGGCAGTCTCGAGTGCTTCAGGTATGGGCATCTGGCTGTACTTTCTGGGTACTGGTCTTTTCATTGTACCCTTGTGGAGCTCTGACAGTTGGCTCACTTCCCTCCTTGTTACCTTGATTTTAGCCTCTAACCGTCTTTTCCATGGTGGGTATTGGGTCTCATGGTTGCTCTTATAGCCAAGTATCTCAAGGATCACTGATGCTGAGTTGTAGATCAGCTCATTGGTTTCTGTTATGGTGTTGGTAGGGATCGTTCTCAATGCTGCATTCACATTCTCAATGAGACTTTCTGATGGTACTTCACTCAGCCGTTGTAATTGGCGCCGAGGAGGCCTGGTTGTCATTCGGGTCATGATTCTCTCTCTCAGGTCAGCAGCTGTCTCGTTCAGCTCTGTTTCGCTCATTGGGGCCGTGTATCCCCTCACTGGGTGGGGACTTGTAGTTAAGTCCCCACAGTTCTGACATCGGGTTCCTCCCTTTTGCCGTAGCATTTGTGTTGTATCTCGTCAATCTCAAGTTGTGATAGCAGTTGCCGTTTGCGGATGTTGGAACACTGAGCTACTAGTTGTTTAGCGCTTAGTGTTGACTGGGGATGTCGAGGTAACCATTCCTTCCCCAGTCTTTGCATGTAACCCCTCTGACTAGGGTTACTTGAGTAGTAGCATTCCAACAGATCCACATTTTCATCTCTCGCCCATTTCCGTCTTGTTCCAGTAGCCCATTTGTCATCAAGGTGCTCTGGTTCCCCAACACCTGACGCAGACCTTGTTTGGCCGGGCGACGTCTGAGCCGGCATGTTATGCAACTTAGTATCTCTCATGGTATGAGGTAGGCAGTAGCTTGAAGGGTCTTGCCTAAGGACCCAGACTGGATTCGAACCCTGCCCTCTCGGGTGATATACTGATGCCTTATGTATTGAGCTATCCAGTCAGCGAGCTATCCAGTCAGCTATCCAGCTATCCAGCTATATATATATATATATATATATATATATATATATATTTTTTTTTTTTTTTAAAGTCATATTGCAAGCTTCTCTATTGCTCTGAGCGTGTCACTGGCGGAGCATATTTATTCCTAAATTGTGCGTTGCCTCGTGCACTGCAGCAGCTTGATGTCTTAAGCTCAGTGCAGATCCTGCGCGCCTCCTTTCACTCAAACTGGACACAGGCTGACCAGTATGGATGTTTACATCAACCCCCTGTGAGGAGTTATGTTTCTTTCCAGAGTTTGTGAGCAACGTAGGAGTTTAAACGATGCCGCGTTAGCTCTGGCTGTGTAGCTTTACGTGAACTGTAGGAATAACTTGTAGAGAATGATTTATATAACCACACAAAGAATTTTTGCGGTTTTTCCATTTCAACATGCTGTCCAGCGCCCGGCTTTGTCTGTGCGGTTCGGCCCGGTGAGGAACTTTCGTGCTCGCCTCGCTATTACGCTGGTTTTATATTATGGTATTATTATTAGTAGTATTATTTTTCCAGTTAAATTATGCACCAAACCATATCAAATGTTTTTATCCACTTAGAGTTAATGTGCGTGGCCACATGGAGATCAGAGAAACTCAATTGGAAATATTCACACCCTTACTGATAACCAGGTCCAGTGTGTGTCCTTGAGTGTGTGTTGCTTGTTTGACATGTTGTGTTAAACCAAAATTTTCTAAAATATTACAAGCTTTTTTGCCCCTCTGTCTTGGGGTTTGTCCACATGAATGTTGAAATCAGCAACAATTATTAAACAATCATAATCAATGCATATGAGAGATAGAAGATCATTCAAGTCTGTAAAGAAATTTTCCACATATGTTGGAGTTTTGTATAAAGTTAGTGTCAAAGTTCGTTTGTAGCCTTTAACCTGAATTCCAAGATACTCAAAAGATGTGAAATGACCCAAAGAAATTTTAATACAATTTATGGTTTTCTTAAATCTCGAAGCCACGCCTCCTCCTTTTTTATGTTTTCTATTCTCACTTTAAAAAAATTGTAGTTAGGAGACGCTGATTCAATTAGTACAATTTGGTCATTATTGTCATTCAACCATGTTTCTGTCAGAAACATAACATCAATAATATACTCAGTAATGAAATCATTAATTAATAGAGTGATCTGGTATTTACAAGAGCTACATTAAGTGACTTGCAGGTAAAAAGATTTTCAGTCTGAGGTTCCTTTAGGCAGGGGATCAAAGACAAAGACAAAGATGAAGATCAAGGAAAAAGATGAAGACCAAGGCAAAGATGAAGATCAAGACAAAGACAAAGACCCAAGTCCTGTGTGACCTCACCATCGATGCAGAAATGACAGCTCATCAGACCAACAGAGATCCCTGCCTTCGTCAATCAACCTCCTCCGCCTGCTGCAACACCTTCTTCATCATCGATCCGGGTCTGGGGTTCGAGACACCAAACTCCGTCCGTCTCTCTAAAGGTTCCCTTTTTAGTTCTTAGTATCAGCGTTAGGGAAAGACAGGCTAGATGATTGATTTTACTTATTTGATTATTTCTGCTACTTAATTAAGCTGTACTGACCCTTGCAAAATTGCTTTACTAATAAAATATTTAGCATAAAGAAAATCTAAAAGATGTTGTGGACATTCAATTAATGAGTCACCTCAAAGTTCTTTGATGGTAGTAAAATAGCTGTGATGTTTGATTCTGGGGAAGAAAAGTAGGTCATGTTTTATAGGTTGCTTTAGCCCAAATTTAAAACAACATCCTTGGGACTCGCCCGAGTCACTAAAACTAACCTGATTCAGTAACAAGTGCAAGTTGCAAAAAAGAGAAGGAGCGACCGTTAACAGATGTGCTCTGTGGAACTAGTTGGCTGTATGCTGCTCAGTCTGGCTAATTCACAGGGGGAAGAAGGGTGGGACATCTGGATGTAGGCCGTTAGTAGTCAGGCGAATCCGGTCTCGAAACCAGCTTAAACAGAGTTTACTTTAGTTCTGGATAGGGTAAATCCCAGCAGATTTAGGAAACTCAATTTACCCGTTAGATGGAGAGCTGGTAGCACATCTCCCCTCTCAGAAGAGGAAGTAGTGACTGAGAGAGTAGAGAGTGAAGGAAGAGGGGGGGCGGGGGGGTAGCGGCAACAACAGCGCTGCCAATAGATCCACAGGTTATCGATTAAGGTCACTGAGCTGGTAGAGCAGGTTTTAATCAGCCGTTTGTTTATTGTGAGCGGACTAGAGTGTTTTTCATTTCCCCATTGAGGTGATGAGTTGGACCACTGAGAAATAACTTCATTTTAAATTTTCCCGTAGTGTTCAGAAGAATATTAAAGTCCTTTTTCAGAATTTCAGACTTTTGCTTTGCCAGATCGTTGGCTCCAACATGCACAACTAAAGTCTCAATATCTGGTTGATCAGTGGTTAGATAGAGCAGTTTGTTGGTAAAATCAGATACAGTGTCACCAGGAAAATACATCACTCTTGTTTTCCTGGGATTGCAAACGTCACTGATTCCCTTTACTGCCTAACTATAAGCACTTTTGGGATACCTTTTGTTTTCCTGGTGGTCGCTTTGTCCTTTGGAGCTTTGGGGGATGGATGTGTTGTTCTTGCCTCACTGTTGATGTTTGAAGGCAAAGTTTCACTCAGAGGTTCAGGTTGCAGTGCAGAAAATCTGTTTTTCAGTGGGATTCCCACAGAGTCAGAATGTTTTGAGGCTCTTGCTGGTTGCTTTGTCCCTGGGAGCGGGGTCAGCGGGGTTGGTGGAGGCGTTTTGGTTGCAGCTGCTTGTTTGTCTTTCTTTGGCGGAGCAGGTGTTGAAGTTGAAGGTGGGTTTCGGCTCAGAGCCGGCCACGCTGATTCGTCCATGTGCGGGGTTCTACCTGATAGTCGTCTCATCGGATCCACAGTGCGAGACTCCCGTTTCGGCTTGGCACCCAGAGAGTTCCAGGGTGAGCTGCTCGGTGCAGGGTGCATGTCCTCTCCGTTGATTTGAGGAAGAGTTGTCTCATTTCCACAGGTAGCGTTGATCTCAAAGTTCACCTCCAGTAGTTTAATCTTCATTTCTATAGACTGAAGTCGTTGTAAAATACTGCTCATGTCCTTGGGGTCAGCTGGAGGCATTTTGCCCTGATTTAGCTTGGAGGTAAAGAAAAGTAAGGTAAAAATAAAAGTAAGAAAATCCCCCAGTCTTTAGGTTTGGAGTAATCCTGTTAAGATGTCAATAATGTAAAAATATAACTAGATAATCTGTCGCTTTAAGAATAATTCACAGGCAGAGTAAGGACGAGAGAGAGCAGGATGACCTGTTCTTCCTTCAGAAGTCAGCAAAATCACAGTAAAACTAATTAAATTACAGTAAACCAGCAATAAAATTACAGTTAACGGCTATTGTAAAAATATTTTTCATTAAGCTTACTGTAAAGTTACTGTAATTTCTTCACCATACAAATTACAATAACCTGCTGGCAACCCTGTTGCCAGTAAGTTACTGTAAATTCTACATGGCAGCCCATGGAGGGGAAAAATTGCACACACGCAAAATAAAAGTGAGGAACTGTAGCAGTGTAGAAAAAAAATCATTGCTTAAATTTCTTAGCTACTCAATCTAAGAGACTGGATTCTTACCCTTCACATTTAGCTAGAATCACTACAACTCAGAAGCACACAAAGCACCATTAAGAGCAACACTGACAAGCAAAGAACCTTACAACAGATCAATACAGTGGCAGCCTTCATCCCATGGTAAAGTGATCAGATCATGCTCTGTGTTTGTGTGAGGCAACGAACAGTCAGCATGTCTCCTTTGTTTTGGCATCCCTCACAGGTCAACAGGATCAACACATTATCTATACCACTAATTCTGATGCAGTTTTATTATCTTGTTAAAAAAAATACTACAATGCATAATTAATCATGTGTGAACTGTTTGGCAACTTGTTTGTGAA
Source organism: Poeciliopsis prolifica (assembly GCF_027474105.1). NCBI lineage: Eukaryota > Metazoa > Chordata > Actinopteri > Cyprinodontiformes > Poeciliidae > Poeciliopsis > Poeciliopsis prolifica. The sequence goes on along the minus strand of NW_026562471.1, from coordinate 1,006,727 downwards.
TCTGTGAATCCTATTAAAATCGCCCTATGAAAACAGTTAATTAAATCCCCTCCAGTTTGAATATAAATCAATGTATTCAGCCATTAGAGACTGGTGTGCTCACAGAAAAGAAAGCGCCTGCTCCTAATTGGAGCTATTGGTTGATCTAAACAGAGGCTCCAGCAAATGCAACTAAAGCCAAAGTGCTTCTTTTAATTGCTTTTTAAATACACACATGAATGAACAAAGTTGACTGAGGTTATTTACTTTCATCAATTAATGGCAAGGAAAAAGAAATCAATCCACTAAATCTACTCATACTAAAGGTTTCATAGAACATAATTCACATTTAATTTAAGTAACTGCTGCACATGTTTTAAATAAACTCATGCCATAACATTTTAAATGGAGTTCTTAATGATGAGCCTGATAATGCTCATTTCATGAAAACACACATAAATGTCAACCTATACAGATTTGCATTGTTTGAAAACATTGCTACATATTGCCATAAGGTGTTTAAATTACTAATGTATTTTATTTATATAGTACCAATTCACAACCAACGTTGTCTTGAGGCACTTTACCAAAAAGTCATTTCAATTCAATCACACATTGATCCAAGTTATCAAGTGTACATTGAGTACACTAAAAGAGTATGCAAAGGGATGTGATCCAAGTTATCCAACAGGATAAGGAACACGGAAGGACTTTAAAACTGTTGTTATGTCTCTATCTTCCTGGTTTTAGTGAGAACGCGAGCAGCAGCTTCTGGATCAGCTGCAGCTGGAGGATTGATTTGCTGGACAGGCCTGTGAAGACGCTGTTGCAATAATCAATGCGACTAAAGATAAACTCATGAATGAGTTTCTCTAGATCTGGCTGAGACATTAGTCCTCTAATCCTGGAGATGTTCTTAAGGTGATAGAAGGCCGACTTTGTAACTGTCTTTATGTGGCTCACAAGATTCAAGTCCGAGTCGATCAATACTCCCAGGTTGCGGGGCTGATCGCTAGTTTTTAGTTGTAATAACTGAAGCTGTGCATTGACTCCAGATCTATAACTCTAGATCTATAGCTCTATATCTATAACTGTAGCTCTATAGCTCTAGATCTATAGCTCTAGATTGTTCCTCTTTAGGTCCAAAAATAATGACTTCAGTTTTGTTTCTGTTCAACTGGAGAAAGTTTTGGCACATCCACACATTTATCTGTTCTAAACATTTATTCAGTGATTGGATGGGGTCAAAGGTCACCTGGTGACATCGTAATGTAGAGCTGAGTATCATCTGCATAGTTATGGAAGCTAATATTATTTCCTGTTATGACCTGAGGTCATAACAGGATTCAGTAATATGTCATGGTCGACAGAGTCAAAAGCTGCACTGAGGTCCAACAGAACCAGCACTGTGGTTCACCCACAATCCGTATTTATATGGATACCATTGAATACTTTGACTAGGCCAGTCTCCGTGCTGTAGTGAGCACGAAAACCAGATTGGAAGGAGTCAAAACAGTTGGTCATCATGAGGAAATTATTTAATTGTTTACACAGTTTTTTCAATAACTTTGCTGATGAATGGGAGGTCAGAGGTCAGAGGTCAGTCTGTAATTCTGCAATAGTGATTTGTCCAAATTGTTCTTTTTTAGCAGTGGTTTAATAACTGCTATTTTCAAAGCCTGGGGGAAGAAGCCTGATGTGAGTGATGAGTTACTATTTGGATCAGATCAGTAGCAATAACAGGCAGGACTTTCTTAAAGAAATGTGTGGGTAGGACATCCAGACTGCAGGAGCTTGAACTTAATTGACTTATAATTTCATCTAGGGTTTTATAATTAAGTAGTTGAAATACGGTCATTTTTTCTGTATTTGTTTTGTTTGGGTACAGCAATGATTCTGGCTTTAGAGTTGATGTGCAGATTAATCCTCTGATTTTTTGAATTTCCTCTGAAAAGAAGCTGGAAAACTTGTTACAGGCAGCATCCATCCATCCATTCCATTTTCTGCCGCTTATCTGAGGTCGGGTCACGGGGGTAGCAGCCTAAGAAGGGAGGCCCAGACGTCCCTCTCCCCAGCCACTTCATCCAACTCCTCCGGGGGAATCCCGAGGCGTTCCCAGGCCAGCCGAGAGACGTAGTCCCTCCAGCGTGTCCTGGGTCTTTCCCGGGGCCTCCTACCAGTGGCACATGCCCGAAACAGCTCACAAGAGAGGCGTCCAGGGGGCATCCTGACCAGATGCCTGAGCCACCTCAACTGGCTCCTCTCGATGTGAAGTCGGTCATCCGAGTCCCTCCCGGATGACCGAGCTTCTCACCCTATCTTAGAGTTAGAGCGAAGGCATTTCTAACTTAGAGGGAGAACCCAGCCACCCTACGGAGAAAACTCATTTCAGCCACTTGTATCCGAGATCTCGGATACAAGCGGCTGACTGAAAGGTCATGACCAAAAGGTCATGACACAAAGTTCATGACCATAGATGAGGGTAGGAACGTAGATCGACCTGTAAATCGAGAGCTTCGCTTTTTGACTCAGCTCACTCTTCACCACAATGAACTGGTACAGCGCCCGCTTCACGGCGGTCGCCGCGCCAAACCGCCTGTCGACCTCTTGCTCCCTTCTTCCCTCATTCGTGAACAAGATCCCGAGATACTTAAACTCCTCCACTTCAGGCAGTACATCCCCCTCGACCCGGAGGAGGCACTCTACCCATTTCCGGCTCAAGACCATGGTCTCGGACTTGGAAGCAGTGATCCTTATCCCGGCCGCTTCATACTCGGCTGCGAACCGCTCCAGCGAGAGCTGCAGATCATGTCCCGATGAAGCCAATAGGACCATATCATCCGCAAAAAGCAGAAATGCAATCCTGACGCCACCCAAACAGATCCCCTCAACACCCTGGCTGCGCCTAGAGATTCTATCCATAAAAGTAATGAATAGAATCGGTGACAAAGGGCAGCCCTGGCGGAGTCCAACCCTCACCGGAAAGGAGCCCGACTTATTGCCGGCAATGCGGACCAGACTCTAACACCGGTCATACAGGGACCTGACAGCCCATATCAAAGGGCCCGGTACCCCATACTCCCGGAGAACCTCCCACAGGGTACCCCAAGGGACACGGTCGAACGCTTTCTCCAAGTCCGCAAATCACATGTAGAGTGGTTGGGCGAACTCCCATGCATCCTCGAGGACCCTGCTCAGGGTGTAGAGCTGGTCCAGTGTTCCACGACCAGGACGAAAACCACACTGCTCCTCCAAAATCCGAGGTTCCTCTCCGGACCCCCAAATAGACCTTGCCAGAGAGGCTTAAGAGTTTGATCCCTCTATAATTAGAGCACACCCTACGATCCCCCTTTTTAAACAGGGGTACCACCACCCCAGACTGCCCCCGATGTCCATGCGATACTGCAGAGTCGCGTCAACTAACACAACCCTACAACTCCGGGCGAATCTCATCCACCCCGAGGAACTCCGAGCGAATCTCATCCACCCCGAGGGCTCTGCCACCAAGGAGCTTTTTAACCACATCGGCAACCTCGTACCCAGAGATTGGAGAGCCCAACCCAGCATCTCCAGGCTCAGCTTCCTCAATGGAAGGCATGACGGTGGGAATGAGGAGGTCTTCGAAGTACTCCGCCCACCGGCCCACAACGTCCCGAGTTGAGGTCAGCAGCACACCACCCCCACTATAAACAGTATTGGTGCTGCCCTGCTTCCCCCTCCTGAGTCCCCGGATGGTGGACCAGAATTGCCTCGAAGCCATACGGAAGTCTGTCTCCATGGCCTCTCCGAACTCTTCCCATGCCCGAGTTTTTGCATCAGCAACCACCCAAGCCGCACGCCGTTTTGCCTGCCGGTACCCATCAGCTGTTTCCGGAGTCACATGGGCCAAACTGGTCCGATAGGACTCCTTCTTCAGCCTGACAGCATCCCTCACTGAAGGTGTCCACCAACAGGTTCGAGGGTTGCCACCACGACAGGCACCGACAACCTTGCGACCATATCTCCGATGAGCCTCCTCGAAAATGGAGGCACCTTGAGTCCCACACCTCCCCCGGGACGTGTTCGAAGCTCTGCCGGAGATGGGAGTTAAAGCTCCGTCTCACAGGAGACTCCGCCAGACGTTCCCAGCAGACCCTAACAACACGTTTGGGCCTGCCAGGTCTGACCGCCATCCTCCCCCACCACCGGAGCCAACTCACCACCAGGTAGGGGTCAGTGGACAACTCCGCACCTCTCTTCACCCGAGTGTCCAAGACATACGGCCGCAGGTCCGATGAAACGATGACAAAATCGACAATCGATCATCGATGATCACTTGGACACCCAAGTGATCATCGATCACTTGGGTGTCCTGGCGCCAAGTGCACATATGGACACGCTTATGCCTAAACATGGTGTTCGTTATGGACAATCCGTGACGAGCACAGAAGTCCAACAACAGAACACTACTCGAGTTCAGATCGGAGGGAGCGTTCCTCCCAACCACGCCCCTCCAGGTCTCACTGTCATTGCCCACGTGAGCGTTGAAGTCCTCCAGTAGAACGAGGGAGTCCCCAGGAGGGGCACTCTCCAGTACCCCCTCTAAGGACTCCAAAAAGGGTGGATAGGCTGAACTGTCGTTCATCCCGTAAGCACAAACAGTCAGAACCCGTCCCCCCACCCGTAGGCGGAGGAAGGCTACCCTCTAGTTCACTGAGGTAAACCCCGACGTACAGGAGCCAAGATGGGGAGCACCAAGTTGGCCCACCCCTGCTCGATGCCTCTCACCGTGGGCAACTCCATAGTGGAAGTAAACCAGCCCCTCTCAAGGAGACTGGTTCCAGGACCAAAGCCATGCGTCAAGGTAAGACCGACTATTTCTAGCTGGAACCTCTCGACCTCACACGCCAGCTCCGGCTCCTTCCCCACCAGAGAGGTGACATTCCACGTCCCAAGAGCTAGTTTCTGTAACCGAGGATCGGACCGCCAGGACCCACTCCCTCGGCCACCAGCCATCACACACTGCACCCGACCCCTGTTACAGGCAGCATTAGATTGGAATTCAGGTGGTAACGTCATAGGAGGGTTTGTGAGTCTGTCAACTGTTGCAAATAAAGCTCCAGCATTATTAATGCTTTTGTTTATGACATCTGCAAAGAAAGCCTCCCTTGCATGTTTTAGTGTTGAGTGTCAGTTACGTAGTCTTTCTTGATAGATGTCATTACGAACGTGAAGTTGAGTTTTATGCCATTTTGGTTCTGCTCTGAGACAGAGTTGTCTTGCAGGTCGAACTGTTTGTGCTTTTCTCCATGGAGATTTCTTCCTACCAGACACATTTACTTTAATTGAAGCAATAGAATCAATGATATATGAAACTTTAGACTGAAAATCATCTACCAACTTATCTACATTATGACAGCTTAAGGGTGAGGAGGAAGAGTAGATTTGATTAAATGTTTCTGCTGTGTTTTCTGTGAAAGAACGTTTTGTGACAGAAGCTGTTTGTCCAAGTGGGTCAAAGAATAAAGAACCTTCAAAGATAACAGCAAAGTGATCCGACAGGGCGACATCAATTACAGAGACATTGGAAATATTCACACCCTTACTGATAACCAGGTTCAGTGTGTGTCCTTGAGTGTGTGTTGCTTGTGTGACATGTTGTGTAAAACCAAAATTTTCTAAAATATTAACAGCGTTTTTGCTCCTTTGTCTTGGGGTTTGTCCACATGAATGTTGAAATAACCATCAATCATAATCAATGCATGTGAGAGACAGAAGATCATTCAAGTCAGTAAAGAAATTTTCAACATATGTTGTTTTGTATAAAGTTAGTGTCAAAGTTCGTTTGTAGCCTTTAACCTGAATTCCAAGATACTCAAAAGATGTGAAATGACCCAAAGAGATTTTACTACAATTTATGGTTTTCTTAAATCTCGAAGCCACGCCTCCTCCTTTTTTATGTTTTCTATTCTCACTTAAAAAATTGTAGTTAGGAGACGCTGATTCAATTAGTACAATTTGGTCATTGTCATTCAACCATGTTTCTGTCAGAAACATAACATCAATAATATACTCAGTAATGAAATCATTAATTAATAGAGCTTTAGAACAAAGTGATCTGGTATTTACAAGAGCTACTTTAAGTGACTTGCAGGTAAAAAGATTTTCAGTCTGAGGTTCCTTCAGGCAGGGGATCACTCGGAGGTTTGAATTGGGACCACTGTATTTCAGATTTCTGTTTTTTGTCAATTTTCTAGTAGTGATCTGGACAGGTAATGTCCTGTTCTGCAGAACCCGGGGGCCAGATACATTCTGGATGGAGACGGGTGTAAAGATAATATCTGGTCCCAGGCCTCAGACCTCAGAAATGCAGAGTGATGGATCCTCTGGAAAGTCATGGGCAGGTGGCTTAAATGAAGTGAGGTCTGCTACTGAGCGCTAAGGAGAGACGTGCCGAGGAACCTTTTGATTCATTCCATCTGTAATTTAAGAAACTCTGGTCCGGAAGACGTTTCTTCATTGGTATCTATTGAATCCTGTGAATGATTGGAGGAGCAGAGAGGGAGGGGGGAAGCAGGGAGGGAGGCAGGGAGGGAAGCAGTCGCTCCATCTCCAGTCGATTTATTAGCTAGTTTTGGAATATTGTGCTCCTGATATGCGGCGGGCTCCATCCTAGTCGGCTTGGCACCCAGAGCGTTCCAGGGTGAGCTGCTCGGTGCAGGGCGCATGTCCTCTCCGTTGATTTGAGGAAGGGTTGTCTCATTTCCCCAGGTATCATTGATCTCAACGTTCACCTAGAGCAGTTTAGTCTTCATTTCTATAGTCTGAAGTCGTTGTAAAATAGTGCTCATGTCCTTGGGGTCAGCCGGAGTCATTTTGCCCTTGTTTAACTTTGGAGTTAAAGAAAAGTAAGGTAAAAATAAAAGTAAGAAAATCCCCCAGTAATCCATTTAAGATGTCAATAATGTAAATATACCTATGAAAACTGTCGCTTTAAGAATAATTCACAGGCAGAGTTATCAGTAAGGATGAGAGAGCAGGATGAACTGTTCCTCCTTCAGCAGTCAGCAGCAAAAAGTAGTAGTTCATTTTCACAGAATGGGAATTTTTCATTTGAAAATGAAGAAACAATATTTCATCATTAAAAATGATCAAAGTCATATACTGTTAAAGTGTCCAAGTTTTCAGAGCAACTTCAGCTGCCAATGCTTTCATGTAGAAGGCTTTTCTCTCTGCTTATTTTGTGTAGGTGTTTGTTTAAATAACAGCCAAGGAAAAAAAGGAACTGATGGTCTGAACTTGTGTGGGTCTATGACAGTAAATTTACCTGTGTTCGAAGGATCTCTCCTTTGGTTAACTGCATGTCTCCAGTGAGTTCTTTAACAATGATGCCCAGGGGTTCCAATCGCTTACTGAAGTAATTGGTCATCTCAGCTGCCAAGGCCTTCATTGGAGCCACATACACTATCTGCAGAGAGAGAAAGGGAGAGAGAGGTGTGTAAATAAATAGGAAAAATGTAAGAGATTAGGTGAGCAAGGTAGAAAATGGAGGCAGAAGCTAGAAGGACACTGTAGTGATAATTGAGCAGAGAGGTAGAATCATTTGTTTCCTGGCAACCAGTACTAATCACAGATCATGGAGAAATACAAAGACAGCTGCTTTCATGAGGAAAGTTTAATAGTTGATGTATGAAAAGTGACTATGTAATACTTGAATCATTGAATGCTGAGCGATGTATGACATCAACAGGATTCTGAGAGCCTTCATTGCAAACTCGATGAAGCTGTGGAAAACCACCCTTGAAGCCAACTGCAAACCACTTGCACAAGTGTCCATCAAATGTGGCATATACCAAGGAGATTCTTTGTCCCCGCTACTGTTCTGCATAGGCCTGAACCCCCTCAGCCAAATTATCAACAAGACTGGTTACGGATACCGACTCAAAAATGGGGCCAACATCAGTCACCTTCTCTACATGGATGACATCAAGCTGTACGCCAAGAGTGAGCAAGACATCGACTCACTGATCTACAGCACGGACATTGGGATGTCATTCGGACTAGAGACGTGTGGTCGACTGGTCACAAAGAGGGGGAAGGTCATCCACACAGAAGGGGTCTCACACCCATAAGGAACAATAAAAGACATAGAGGACAGTTACCTAGGTATACCACAAGAAAATAGAATTAGAATTCAACTTTATTGTCATTGCACTGTCACATGTACAAAGCAACGAAATGTAGTTTGCATCTATCCAGAAGTGCTATACAGGATATAAATATTTATAAAAAGGCAACCTCGATGAGGTTGGGAGAAAGGGAGCCACAGCTAAATACCTGAGAATAAGGCAAGTCCTGAGAAGCCAGCTCAAAGGCAAGAACAAAATCCGTGCGATAAACAGCTATGCCTTGCCAGTAATCAGATACCCTGCTGGAATAATTAGCTGGCCAAAGGAGGAGATATAAGCCACAGATATTAAGACTAGAAAACTACCAACAATGCATGAAGGGTTCCATCCCAAATCCAGCACCCTGAGACTGTACACGAGCCGCAAGGAAGGAGGCAGAGGACTAGTGAGTGTGAGAACCACTGTCCAGGACAAAACATCTAAGACCCATAGATACATCAGGGACAAAGCCTCAACAGACAATGTGCTCAGTGGATGTCTCAGACAGCAGACAAAGTGTCTGATATCAGTAAATCTTACCAATGGCTGGAAGAAGCTGGACTCAAGGACAGCACAGAGGCCCTCATCTTGGCCACCCAGGAACAGGCCCTAAACACCAGAGCAATAGAGGCCCAGATCTACCACACCAGACAAGACCCAAGGTGTAGGTTGTGCAAGGAGGCCCCTGAGTCAGTCCAGCACATAACAGCAGGGTAAAAGATACTGGCAGAAAAAGTGTACATGGAACGACATGACCAAGTGGCAGGCATAGTGTACAGAAACATCTGTGCAGAATATGAACTGGAAACCCCGAGATCAAAGTGGGAAACACCCCCAAAGGTGGTGGAAAATGCCAGAGCTAAGATCCTGTGGGACTTCCAGATCCAGACAGACAGAATGGTAATGGCGAACCAACCAGACATTGTCGTAGTGGATAAACAACAGAGGAAAGCCGTTGTGGTAGATGTAGCAATACCAAGCGACTGCAACATCAAGAAAAAGGAGCATGAGAAACTAGAGAAATACCAGGGCCTCGGGGAGGAACTGGAGAGGGCCTGGAAGGTGAAGACCACTGTGGTGCCTGTGGTCATCGGGGCCCTCGGGGCAGTCACCCCCAAACTGGGGCAATGGCTACAAAAGATTCCAGGAACAACATCAGACATCTCAGTCCAGAAATGTGCAGTCCTTGGCACAGCCAAGATACTGCGCAGAACCCTCAAGCTCCCAGGCCTCTGGTAGAGGACCTGAGCTCAGAGGATAAGAACCACCCGCAGTAGGTGAGAAGGAAGTTTTTTATGTATATAAATATATTAGCCAAAATTTGGGGTTAGTTCCACTTTGTCTAAATTTCCTCTGAAACTTAGGAAATGAGTTCACTTCTGACCCCACCATTCCCACCTACTGTAGTGACATCTTGCACCTGAAACAGTTAGTTCAATCAACTCCTAAATCACAGTTAGATCCTAAGAAAAAAACTAAAGCAATATCTTGCTGATGTTTTAGTAAGCAATTTGACAGTCAAACCTTAAATTCATCTTTTTTGATAATGCCATCAGGTTGTAGGTGTTGACGGATTTCATGCAGGACCGTCAGCATGGCGATGTTGGTCTTGCCAGCACCAGTCGGAGCGCAGATCAGAAGGTTTTCATTGGTGTTGTAGGCTGTCTCAAATACTAGAGACTGGATCCTGTTCAGCCGCTTCATTCCCTTGAACACCAACTGTCCGACCTGAGCATAAAAATTTAGCAGAAGGATTAATTGAAGGGACTGGATCATGTGCAACTCGGAAGGAAAAAAACATTCAATTAAGCAAAAATATGATCAATAGTTTTTTTCCTATTAAATCATTGAAAGTGACATTTGTTGAGCAGTTTCCACAAATCAGTTTAACGTAACTTCTTAATTTAAATGTTAATTAAGATTTTTTTCTGATTCAAAATAATACTGTATATATATATATATATATATATATATATATATATATATATATATATATATATATATATATATATATATATATATATATATATATATATTTCTCTTTAATACTATTAAAAATGGATAATGAGCAAGGCAAAAAACAAAAACGTGGTTTAACGACTGACAGAATCCCTCTCACAGCTGAGTGGTGGTTAGCCAGTTTCCATTGGCAACTAGATCTGGGCCAGCATCAACGTTTTTTGTGAAAATGGCCCCACAGCCGGCCACCATTCAGTGATAACCCCCCCCCCTTCCCTCCCCTCTAGAGTCTATCATAGCGATTCTGGTAAAGTAAAATGCAGCCAAGTGATCTATGACAGTGTCACTGTCTGAGCCAAAATGTGCCTGAGGTGACTGTGCAAAAACCACAAAGAAGAAGAGTGTATTTGCTTGATCAGCTGTCACTCAAACTGCCATCCATCTGGCTTCACTATGGCAACACAGTGTGGGTGATGGCTCTCAACCTTACCTTGCCTCTGATTAGCACAATCCTACAAACTCACACAATACTGTGAAAACACAAGCAAACAAGGTTCCTTCATTCCATTATGGAAAACACGTATCCCACTCAGACTGTGGAGGCCAACTTAATGTATAAAATGAAATATAATAAGTGCATTTTGTTGAGACTTAAGTTGCATTATTGTATTGCATGTAGATAATTTTAGAATGTTTTATTATGAATAAGTGTTTTATTTTAAGTTTGCATGTTTTATAGCTTAATTGGCCACTTTGCAATTTATGGAAATCAGGTGCGCCCTTAGCGAAGGATAAAGAATTGAGAATTGAAGGCGCTACAAGTAAGATCGACAGAGCCACACAGTTTTTCAACCGTAGTTTGTGGAGGTTAGCTAAGAACCAATTGTTCTTGTAAAAGAATCACACAAAAACTGTGGAAGTTTTTATTTTCTTCAAACACACCAGTAAAATCAGCTAAATTAACCTTGTGAGAACACATTACATTGAAAAACCAGCTCTATGTCTTAATTATCATCTGTGGATGGATTTCAAGAAGGAAATAAAATATTGCAATTCAATCTGCATGTTTTTCGGATAGGCAAAGAAATGTTCTGCTGTTGCCATTTGGAAAATGTATGTAATGAACATTGAAAAAGAAGATACCATGCTCACAATGGAAGCTAGAGCAGTAAAGGTCACACCTAAAGCTATGGAAGAAAGGTTGCAGAGTGCAATTGGTTTACGAAGAGCCACATTGGCAAAGTCAACAGGCAGTGAATCAGGTGCGATGGCTGATAGAAATTGAAGATTTCTATCAGCTTTACTCAAGTAAAAAAAGTTAATGAAAGATTTTAATGGACTGTTTGGAGAGTTTTGTGGTGGTTTTAACACAAATGTAAAAGAGTTGCTCCAACAATTGTCAGAAGAGGATTTAAAATTACATAAAAAAACTGGTTTGAACCTCAGCCTGATTCTTTCAAGGCTTTTGCTGAGAGCTTTGTCTTGGATTGATGAGGAGGCTAAGTGCACAGCAGAGGCAGAAAAATGCAACGATGAGATTAATCCATTTGATAGCGTATCTAATGCATTTTTGTCAAAATAAAGTCATAAGCGCTCTTCTGAACATGGTTCTTGTGCATCATCGTCTGCATCCTCCACAGGAATGAAAGCAGAGTTGGAACGAGCTAAGCTGTTGGTTCAGGCATCATCTTTGAAACAGAGATGCTTACTAGAAGAAAGAAAGGCTAGACTCAAAACTGAAAAGGAGAAGCTAGAAATACAAACAGCTCTAGCAGCAAATGAGGGAAAGATCAAGATCCTATCAGAATATGAAGGCTGTGCATCCAAGATTTCCAGTTGTGCATCCAAACCGGATAGAATGAACTCCTACATGACGTCACACTGAACAGAAGATTTGTTTGCTCAGCAGCAGTCAAAAAGTCCTTTCCCAACACAAGAGAGTTAAGTATGGAACAATGACGTTCAAAACGTACATCAAACACACATTGCTACCTCTCGGCCATCACAAACACCAAGTGCTCTATGGATGTAGTCAAAGTGCTAACAAAGAAGCAGAAGTTGGCAGCATTGCCCCCTTAGAACATTTTCATTTATAAAGGGGACCCATTAGAACAAAAAGATACTAAAATCCATCCAACCATACACTTCTAACATTAGCAGGCCATCTCTACGTCAACATGACAAATGGCATACCCTGCTTTAAAATCCATCTGTATATGTTTAACAGAGCAAGCCTGCCCTGCAGAAAGCTGAGGAACAAGCAGAACAAGCACTACAGAACACGTTACCCTGTGTTTGGTGCTAAAGATAAAGGACTTTATCAGGACATAAGAGCCTCTCAAATTAGACAACAGCATACAAGGAATGCAGGATTAGTTGTAACAATAGACTTTATTTGAGAAATATTTATGTTCGATAGAAAAAATGCTGTAGGTTTTTCTAAATTTTAATAAAATATTGCCACACGGACATTGCCATCTTGTTTATGCTGCAATGCATTCTGGGTACATGATGAAGGTTAGGTCTGATTACGCTAATTCCACCCAGCCAAAACAGCAATGAGTAAGGTAAAGCCTATTAAACTTGAACTGACGTGCATTGAAATGCAGAAATCACAAGAGGTAATGAAGATGAGGAGGACCAAATGAAGGAAGAGGGCAGATGTGGCAGAAGAAACTGGTGTTTGTACTGCTACTGCTGCTATTTTCAGCTTCATAAATGAAACATTGACTGCGTTAACTGGTCAGATTGTGTGATCCAGTAAGTGATTCTGTAAGTAGTTATGTGTCAGGTCCGATCAGGTAACACCTGTTTAGTGTCCGGTCTTTGGTCTGCTGCTGGGTCTGTGGTTTCACATTCAGTACCAAAGGCAGTAGCAAAAACGTCCTTATCATTTTAAAGTGCTTCCAGTGGTGCCCGTTTCATTTTTTTATGTACCTCACTATATGTTTATTTTTTTATACTCCAGGCAGAAACAACACAGTGTGGCAATTCACGTGTATCAGATACAATATATTAATAAATAACTTCATCAGCCTTCTTGTGTTTACTCTGTAGATTTCAGTACAGAACAGCACAAAGTGCGTCATTAACCCAGCATGCATAGAGCAGGTGAAACAATGGCAACCTAATGGGTGGAAAACACAAAAAAGGAGAAATAACGTCTTTGAAGTAGTCATGGGTTTTTATATATCAAAACAGGAAGGCTTTAGTTCATAGGAAAATTACAACATATTTAGGTCAACATGCTCAACTAATCATGGCTCATTTCAACAAGACAGACATGAATCCAGCAGTATGTCAATATCTGGTGAGTTGACTCAAGATTGAAGATCTACTGTGATGTGACCTAAGCAAAAATTATCTGAGATAAGGGAGACCATATCCAACATTATTAAAGTCATTTTAATAGAATCTTGTTGCCTGTCCAACTCATATTTAAGTGACTTTCTGTATTTATTAAAGGTTTTTCCAAGATTTTTTGTTTTGACTAAAATGATCTGGTTCTGCTCCCTGGCTTCCCTCCTGCAGAACCTCTGATTGCTGAGTTTCAAACCTGGTTCTGTGGTTCTGAAGAGCAACTATGGCATCTTTTCTGTAGCTTGTTTTTTTTTTTTTTTTTTTTTATTTTAATTCATGAGTTTAGAGAGTGATATAACTTTATGTATGTTTTTACAGTGAGAAAACCTCTCACTAATACAATTGTCTTTGATGGACTGGCGACCTGTCCAGGGTGTATCCAACCTCTCACCCGAAACATTAGAGACAGGCACCAGCACTCCTGCTGACCCTACTAGGGACAAGTAGGGTCCCTAGTAGGATGGATGGATGAATACAATTGTTCCTTCCAACCAACTCAGAAAATGATGCGACGGTCAATGACAATGCTATTGTCAACAAATTATGCCTTCATTAGCATATCTGTCACCTTAGCACACCATCCACAACATTCCTCTCCTACTCTTGGCTTAAGCCCTCCAACAAGTGCAACACAAAATATTATCACAAGGTCCAGATTACTACAATACAAATGGTTATTTGTAACGAATGTCACTGCTGTAAAACTTCATTTCAATTCAAATATTTCTGATGTGTATGTCAGATGTATCATAAATAAGAGTTTCCATTGTATGTGGCAATGCAGCTTCAAACTTTCTGGAAGAAGGTTCTCATGTTCCTCTCTAGCTTGATTTAACAGGATGTTCCAATGGACAGTACATTTTACAGCACAGTTTTCCTTATGGCTTTAAAGCAGCGGTCACCAACCTTTTTATTACCATGGACCGGTCAAAACTTGGCAATTTTGCTGCGGCCTGGGGGTGCGTAAGATAATAATGAATGTTGGTGTTTCTGCTCCCCCCGGTTTTTCCTTTACGACAATCTTACAAAGTCCTGTAGTGAGTGGTGTGTTGAATATTCCAGATCTAAAATCGGGCATATTCAACACTGTCTTGGTCCGATCGCAGTCTGTGAGGTTTTCCCTGACTGGGAATGAGAACGCAGTCTGTTGAGTGTGACAGATAGCCAATCAGAAAGCGCGGTGATGTAATCACGGAGAGGAATCCCAATCAGTGGACATCGGACATGATGTGTGGAAATGTTTATTATTATATGTAAAAGACATATATATATATATATATATATATATATATATATATATATATATATATATATATATATATATACTAAATGTGGTTATGTTTATTCAGTTAAAAATGTTAACTACAAAAAAGCATAACACCTCCCGCAGACTTATCAAAAGGCTTTTCCATCACTGCTTTAAAGGACCGACGGAGAGAAAGAAGCTTGTGAGTTTTTGCCTCATGCAGGCTAAACATATGATCGCTCTGAAGTGAAGGAACACAGACAAATGAACATAGACAAATGAATGGATCAAGCTACCGAACAACAACATGGCAATGAAGAAACTGACTTTTATAACAAAAGGAAAGCTTCAAGACTTTAAAGAAACACTGTGACATGTAAGCTTAATTTCTCTTTTCTTTTTGTGCAGACAGAGTGAGCCCTCTGGTAGTTTTTTTAGGGGAGGGTGGGCAGAGGGAATTATTGCACTGTATGTTTAGGCTTAGAGTTAATCAATTTTTTTAATGTTTTTTGTATGTATAACAGAAAATTCTAATAAAAGTATTTGGAAATTAAGTAACTACAAAAAAAATATTAAGTTCACAAAATTCAATATTTTTATTGAATCTTTTTATGTCCTTAGTATAACACAATAATCAATAACCCCACAGGAACATAGATATACTCTACCATAGGATCTGAATTATATGGATATTAAGAAAAGTAAAAATAAAAAAAGGAATGATTTTCTTGTGTAATCAACCTCTGACAACATTACAATACATACAAGAGACAATCTAGTCTCTTGTATGGAAAAAGTCGAGGACAACCTTTTCCATCATCTTTGAGGAAAACCGAGAGGCATCGCAGGATAGCAGTCCACATGGAAACATCATTGCTCTACAAGAAGGGAAAACAACAAAAGTAAGCGAAAGCATTTTCTGAAGAAACTAAATCACATTTTTCCACAGTAAGTGATATAAAAATAATTGTTCACCCTGTTGAGAGGACTTATCAATTTTCTGGCTAAAACTGATTAGAATTTTGATGGTTGTACAACGGCAATTTTCTGACCTGTTATCAGCTGACAGGTACATTAATGCCACTAACTGTTGCTCAATCATTCATTATTTTAACACAACCAGCTATGTTTTTTCCAATCTCAGTTACTCGTCCACCAGCTATGCAAATGTTTCCACAAAAGAAATATATATAAAAAATTTTCTTTAATACAGCATCAAACTATAGTTGGTTTTGCCTAAAGTTTATTGTATATGAAAGGGCATGAAGAACAGTAATTCAGTGGGATATAATGACATCCAACTGAAATACATGTAAATTAAAAACTTTCAGAATTTCCTTCCTCTTACAGTCTGACGGAGTTCTTACCCTTCTTTCAACCTGGAGAAGAATCTTGGATAGTGTATTGTCAATGACTCCTTTTCAGACTTAAATGCTGCAGGGAAAATAATTTTGTCACTGTGGTGAACTGGCAAAAACAGTAACAATAAGGGCTAACGCTCAAAAAGACATTCCATTCTCCACCCTATACAGCAACCAAAATTGACATTTTAGATTATACGATGTTTCATTCTCTACAACCTTCAAGTAGAAAATTATCAGGAGCTCTGTGAGAAACTCATCTTCTCCACCATAGCTGAAATAGGAAGGAAGGAAGGAAGGAAGGAAGGAAGGAAGGAAGGAAGGAAGGAAGGAAGGAAGGAAGGAAGGAAGGAAGGAAGGAAGGAAGGAAGGGCAAAAAGAAGGAAGGAAAGAAGAAAGGAAGGAAGGAAGGAAGACCCAAAAATCAAACAAATGTTCCCAAAATTATTGTTTCTTTTGGAATAATAATTTGAATTGAAAGATACAAGATAATAAAATTAAGATCATAAAAATATGTACAATGTATAAGTGGGAAATTTTTGGTGGAAAAAATTACATGTGAAGAGAATTATAAGAAAGCAAAGTAATTATAAACAAAAAACCGCTCTCACTAGCAGTCTTGAGTCCTCTCGTTCATGGCATTGAGCCCTTCAAGAGAATCAGATTGTGTGTTACATTACACTTCGTTTAGCTGAGTGATTAATTGAATGTTAGCAAGCTTATGCTTACATATTTGCCAAAGAGCTACAGTTGAAAGATAGGTAATTGTTGGTCAGAGCTTTTATTATAGACAAAAACATTAAAGCCTCTCAAGTAAAACACATGGCAGTTTAAGCTACTGTTAGCCCTACGAGCCTATGCTAACATTAGCATTAGTTTGCAAATATTTTTATGCATCACCTTTCATAAATAATCAGTAGCAATAAACTGAGTAATAAAAGCCCAACATATTTGTAACAATACGAATAGATTAATGACAAATAACTCACCTACGGAGAATTCTTCTTCTTCCTGTTTGTGAAAGTCCACAAACATTCTGGAAGCTTCCATGACAACTTTACTGTGCATGTACAATGCTTCACTCAAGCATTCATTTCAGTAACAAAAATATTCAAGTCCACTTGACACACAACTTGTCTTTCTCAGGCTAAACGTAAATTTCTCACATTTGTCATGAAAGTAAATCTATGTTTAATATTGCTATCAAAATCAGACCTTTAATAAACGATTGAGTGAAATAAGACTACTGATCTGTTTTTATCCATTATTTTTACCAGGCACTATTTGTAAGCACTTTGAACTGCCTTGTTGCTGAAGTGTGCTTTATAAATAAAGTTACCTAAACCTTTGATCTCATGAGATGGGTGTACAGTCTAAATGTTATAGAGACACATTTGTATGGTAAATGAGATGAATGGAGGAAATCCTGCTACCTGTCCAAGTTATCTTCTAAGATGTAACTTAAAAATACTACAAAATACAGGCCACTGAGCTTCCCATAATTTTGAGACGTCTGCGCACTCATTCCAACAGCTCACTAGAGACTAGACAGAAAAACAAATTATTTGAGAGGCTGATTTATTGACTTTGTCTGTTAGTGAAGAAAAGCCAGTGTCCTTAAATCTTTTAAAAATGCTAATTAATGCAAATAAATGCCTGGCCCAGAATTCACCTTGAGATAAAGCATAGACATAGTAAATAGAAATTTTACATCATTTAATAATCTTTGGAAGGTTTTTATTCTTTGGTTAAAAACACTCTACCTTATTGCTCTGGTAATATATGCCTACACATCTTTCAATTGAAGATTAAACTGCAGCTGCTAAGACATGTTTCAAGAGTGTGATTTCTGTCATGATGAGAATATCATACTTCATTCCAACAAATGGTATGCAGCTATAAGTCTATAGCACAAAACACTGCTTCATTGAAATTTGGCCCATCAAAGGTTTTCTCAGCCAGAGAACACTGATAAATCAGAATAAATGTGCAATAAATATTTTTCCTCTTTTATTTTATCGTTTCTTTCCAATGCAGAAAGAAGAGCTCAAAAAGATTATGTGAACAACTCTGAAAAATATTAAACAATGAGAACATTGTCTATGTATTTTCTATGACTGCCTCTTGTAATGATTGACATTGCTATATTTTAATAAGACATTCATGTGGCATATTTGAAGCATTTCAATGGATTAAAATAATCTGTGAGAAAGCAAATACTGTTTCATAGCTCTGTATATTCTCCAGCTGAATAAAGTGGCTATAAATCATAATCGCACCAATTTCCAGAAAAGAAGAACAGCCCTTGAGACATAGTCAAACTGACAGTATAAGAAGAGATGCCAGGTTCATTAAGCTGCCTAAACATAAGACTTTATCAAGAGGAAATTAAGATAAAAAATATGCACTCATTCCAACAGCTCTCATTGTTTTTTATTTTCTCCAACATTTTACTGTAACATTCTCAATGAAATTATGTAAAAGCAATCACCTTATCAGATTCAGTCGATGACATTGTTGCATATAAGCGCTACAGGCGAGCTGAAAGTAATTCTTATTTGATGACAAAACTTGCATTACAAAAAACAGAGCCCAGCTGGCTAGAACTAGACCACTGACATCGGTGGTCTGCCTTTCTGTGGCAGGATTAAATTAAGCATTTTTTTATGAGAGCAGATTTTTGATACTGAGGTAGAAGTGTTCTCAAAAACTCATCTGAGTTAAAGAGGACATTGAATTTTCTTTGCTATGAAGTTAATAAGCAAATCTCTGGCTTAAGAAGGTGTCCATCACCCCTTCTTTGGCGAATGCTGAAAGGACAGAAAAAACATGCTCATTAAAACAGCGAATACACACCCTATGGCTATATGGACAAACTGGGAGGACTGGGAATATCCCGCCAATCCACCAGACACTTAAAACACACTAATTGGACACACAAAGATTTAAATTATTATTCAATAGCAATTTTAAACACAAGTTTGGTCTATATTTACTGGCTTTCCTCTGTCTAAATTAAACAGGGAACCAAGACGCCCAGACTTAGTGATGGGTCCGGCAACACTGATGCGTCGGCGCATGCATCAAACCATGAGACAAAACCCTGAGTCGGTGCACGTATTGCTTTCAGCAAGTCACATGACCGATACAGGAACTGTTTTGAAATGACACTGGCACACAAAACTGTGTTTATAAGAAAGCAAATTTGTCAATGCAATGCTTTTACCAAAAGAATTCTTGACCTTTTACGGTACAGCATCAATATAGAACCTCAAGGCAAATGAAAGATGTCATAGTTTGGGACCATTTGGATGTTACATCAGAAATTGAGGTGCTGGTTATCACTTCCTTGTTGTTTTATCCTGTTCTTTTCAATTTCTTCTTGATCTGAGTCCAAATTCAGCTGAAATTGACTCTTAGTTTACATTCATATTATATTCTGCATATTAAGTGTTGCATATGTTTGACAGAACTGTCTTATTTAAATAAATGCACCTCCTCAGTGCTGAGGCATTACAGGACATCAGAATGAAGTCCCAGATACACTTAGTATAAATTCAGGCATTCTACAAATCGTTAATGAGGCAATGAAGCCTTCAAACCGTGGACCAAGTACCACCCTGTGCATGAGCAACACTCCGGGTGTCATTGTCTCTCATCAGTCCCCAGATGGAACCGTCTCGTTGCAGAGAAACAAGTTCAGGGCTCCCATTAGTCCTTATCGTGAGTTAAAATTTTCTCAAAAGTAAAATGTTCATTTTTGTGGCGCATCTGTATCTTATTTTGAAGGGATATATAAACGTTACCATACCGACCAGAGTCAGAGAGCGTTAGCAGCAGACGAGACGAGATGAGAGGAGCAGAGCTTGTGAGTTTTAGGCCTGGTTCACACAGTACAATTTAAGGATTGTTGGGTGATTTTCCAAACCTCTGTGACCACACACAACATAAGCCGATCGGTTCATGTGTTCAACCACATGAACCGATCGGTTCATGTGTTCAACCACTCGGCAGAAGAACCAATTCCACTCACAAACATCCCAATTCCAGAAGAAAATTCAGTAAAACTCCCAACAAACCAAACATGAATTTAGAATAATCAAACACGATGATGATGTAGAAGCAGTAGTGATAGTTTGTGGACTCATTGTAAACGATAAAAGATGTAACTTTTATCGTTTAGCACAAAACACTGCGTTTGATAAAAGACCGCGGGAGCAGCCACTCCATTTGCTGCACTATGATTTGGAGATGAGTTATGTTTTGTCATAGTTAACATTTTTAACCGAATAAACATAACCAAATATAATAAGCATATATGAAAATTACCTTTACATATAGTAATAAACATTTCCACATATCACCTCCAATGTCCACCAGACTCTCAATTGCCATGTCAACTGTTTGGCATTCCCTCCGTTCTTACGTCACCACACTTTCTGATTGGCTACCTGTCACATTCAACAGTCAGGGAAAACCCCACAAGCTGCAATAATCGGGCCAAAACACCCCCACATAACACACCACACACTGCAGGGCATTGTAAAATTGTTGCAAAGTGGAAAAAAAAAGCCACAGCAAAATTGCAAAGTCTTGACCAGTCTGCGCTAATAAAAGGGTTGGGAGGTTGGGGACTACTGGACTAGGTCATCAAATCAGTCTGTCAACTAAGTTCCCTGCAGGGATTTTTAATCTCCAGCAGGTGTCAGTATTGAGTGACACAGTATCGACACAGTATCAATACAGTTTTGCAAAGAGTCGAAACGCTTCATGACACCTCATTTACCCATCAATACCCAGACTTTATGTACAGTATGGTCCTAAAGAAGTTAACAGGGATATTTGTCTTGTGGGCTGGCATATATTTTGTGTTGTGATGTGATAAAAGTAAGAATTACCATTAGCTCCAAAACTAATTAAATTCCTCTGCACATTGGTAATGGGAAGTTAAGACATATAATTGTTGTCTTTTTCATGCCATCCTTTTAATTACTTTCTGGTTCCATTTCATTCCATTTGAACTGACAGCCTGATCAAGTTTTAATTGCCAGTTATTGCAGACAGCTTATCAGCCAATTCCAAGCTTGCATGAATGACCTGGCCAAACACACTCCCAAGCACACACACAAAACAAAATCCCAAGCCTTAAGATCCATGTGCACATGCAAGCACAGCAATCATTCGAAGCAGATGTATAGTGGAATTTGAAAGTGTAAAATGTAGATGCAGCAAACATAAGGCTCATTCATTTCTCAACAGAGCAACAGCAGGAGGAGCAAAACAAGGGGGCAAAAAGAGGGGAGACAAAGAGACTGCCTTTAGATAGTTAACAGTCAGGTAACAGTCACTTCATCAACAAGCTTTTAATGAAACAGAGCTTTGTCAGACCAAAAGGCTCCCATCTCATTTCACCAGCTAATTTAGAATTTTCAAAGCTAACATTAGAGGTTTGTCTAATATTAGCATTAGACAAAAAAAGAGGTTTGTCTAGTCATGCAAGAGAACATGCAGTGAAAGAAAAATCAGCTCAACAACAAGTCAATTTAGCCAATTATATGTTCAAAAATATACGTTTTAAGTTTTGGTCTTGATTCTTATTTTTTAACAAGTATAATAAAAAGTAAGTACAGCATTTAGCAAAGGAATGATATACAAGAGGCCAAAAAGAAACATTTGAATTATTTTTCAATTATTTCTAACAACTGTTAGAAAGTATTTTTTTTTAATGGAACACTAAAGAAAAAAAAAAAAGCTGTTTTTTTTTTTTTTTTTTTTTACCAATTTCTAACTAATAAATTCTAACTCAATTTCTTAGTTAGAAAATCATGTGATTATTTTAGCTGTACAAAATCGATTATTTTGATACAGCTAATTTGCAGAACTCTACACTAGTGATAGGTCGGGCAACACCGATGCGTCAGCGCATGCATCAAGCCCACTGACCAAAACCCCGTTTCGGTGAGCGTATTGCTTTCAGCAAGTCACATGACCAATACAGAAACTGTTTTGAAATGACATTGGTGCACCAAACTGTGTTTATAAGGAAGCAAATCTGTCAACGAGGTGCATTTGACAAAAGAATTCTTGATCGTTTTCAGAACAGTCGTAACTATGGAGCAGCCTCAAAACAAAAGTTTTCCGCAGTGTGATCTTACATTGGAAAATAAGGCATTCGTTTTCATTTCGTTCTTTTATCCGGTTCTTTCCGTTTCTATTTGATCTGTCTCAATCCAAATTCAGCTGAAATTGACTCTTAGTTTACTTTCATATTATGTTCTGCAGGTTAAATGTTGCATATGTTTGACAGAACTCTCATATTTAAATTAATCCACCTTCTCAATGCTGAGGCATTATAGAGCCAAGCATGAGAATGAAGTCCCAGATCCACCAATAATAAACTCAGGTATACAGCCATTCTACAAATTACTCAGTAGTTTAAAAAATATATATATATTGTTACTATTTCATATAAATGTGTTGTTTTCTTCATTTTTAACCATTACTCTTCTAGGAAACAGATGCTGGATGAGGCTCTACTGAATTTTATTTTGAAGGATTGCCAGCCTCTCAGCATTGTGGAGAGTGAAGGGTTTAACGAACTGGTTTAAGTCCTTGCCTTGAACTTTCATATGCTTTGCTCACCAGAAAGGTTTGTGTTGAAATTATATAAATTAGTAGTTTATATATACAATTTATTTAATCTTTCATTTAGATTGATTGATTTTGCTTTGACTGCAATAATTTTCAGACTATCAAACAAATGGTGGCCAAAAAGTATGAGGAGGAATGGGAACGAGTGAAAATGGAAGTACAGCAAGCTGTGGCCGTGAGTGTAACGGCTGACATGTGGACATCTGTGAACATAAAGGCTTATTTAGCTTTTAGCTGTCACAACATTAATGAAAATTTGCAGTTGTGTACATCTGTGTTGGGTGTGCAGTACTTTCCACAAGATCACACTGCTGACAATTTGGCCCAAGTCAAAAGAAACATAATGGAGGACTGGGCCATAACCAATAAAGTGTCTTGTGATTGATGCAGCACCAAACATCATCACATTCACTAGACAGCTCCTAATTCGGCACTCCATTTGCATTGCAAATACTCTCAATTTATTAGTTAGAAAATCATGTGATCAGATCCCCACATTTGCATCCATCAGACAAAAATCTGGGCACATTGTCACATACTTTCAGATCAAGCACTACAACCAAGGAGAATTTGCTCAAGTGCAGCAAAAGAAGGGATGACCAATGCTGAAAGTTATCAATGAGGTGCCAACACGCTGGAACAGCGCATATGAAATGTTGTCAAGGTTACATAATGAGAGGGAACCAGTGTGGGTATCTCTGGCCTTTCTCAAAACAGATTTGACTCCTCTTACAGCTGATGAGCATATCATCATAGGAGAAACACTTGTGCTTGCTCCTTTCCATCAAGCTATGGTGAAGTTGTCTGAAGAGAAGCGAGTGTAAGGGTCCAAGGTCATCCCGATGATGAAAATGCTCTAGCTTGCACTAGAGCGTAATGCTTCAATCTTACACACACAGGCAGCCATATACCTATATGAACAGCTGAACCGTCGAGTCACAGACACTTCTTCCAATTTGGAGTCAAAAAGTGTGTTGACCCTAGCAACACTTCTAGACCCCAGATTTAAATCACTCGGGTTCCGCAGTTCCTCCAAAGGCAATGATGCCATCAGTAGATTGCGGTCAGAATGTGCGTCTATGATAGGACGCACAAACGAGCCCCAACTGGAACAGTCTTCACAATAGCTGTCTGCACCCAACTCAGGCATGTTATTCAGCATTATTTGTTGTTTGTTTGGACATGATGTACTAAACTGGCAATTTGTTGTATTTAGATTACCTTTGACACCATCTTGACAGTGAAGTAGGCAGGAAGATCAAAAGTATCACAGCTGATGCCATCCAGGAGGTGCAGAAATACCATTCAGAGGGCAATATCACCAGATGTCAGGATCCAATGACATACTGGCAGAACTAAGACAATTTATCCTAATCTCTTCCAGTTGTCATTGCAATACCTTTGCACTCCAGCCTCATCTGTGCCAGGGTGTTTTCTACAGCAGAAGTTGCATCAAAAACATGCAACAGACAAAATTTCAAAATGTTGGAAAAACTTATTTTTTTTAATAAAACTTTGTGAAGAAAAACTCCAGTCCACAGGCATCCTCATTTCAAACACATTTACTTAAATTTTCACTTCATAGTACATATTCACATTATTTATTGATTGTATCTAAGAATATCAAATATTTAAAATTTAACAAGGTATGAAATAATACAATATATAATATAACATGTCTTAAATGTTATTGTATACACTGGTTCATAAAATCAGTCTGTCATCTATGTTGCCTGTAGGAATTTTTAATGTCCAGCAGGTGTCAGTATTCAGTAACATAGTATCAACACAGTATCAATACAGTTTTGCTATTAATCGAAACACTTCATGACGCCTCATCTACCCATTACTACTCTGCACTATTGTGAAGGTATGACTTCTAATAGGCGCGAGAAATACATAAATACAAAAGTTAATAAATGACACGCTCCCCGAATAACAAACCCTGGATTACCAATGACCTAAAGGAACTGTGAAACTAGTAAATAACAGTCTTTAAGGAATGAGAGATATTGAGGAATAAGCTTAAAGTCAAGATTAGAGAGTAAGGAGAAGTACTGGAAGAAGCTGGTGAGTAAACTACAGAGGAACAATATCAGAGATGTGTGGTCAGGGATGAAGAAGATCACAGGCTTCAAGTAAAAGGAGAATCAGATTGATGGAAGCCTAGATAGAGCAAATGTGCTGAACACATTTTTCAACAGATAGCAACCAGCCCCGTGTGTGCCGTGGAAGAGCGACATCAAAACTGAATTAGGAAATGCAATCAAGATGTATTAATTATAGATGGAGGCCTGTTAAGTTATGCCGCATCTTTGTTGCACAGTGCTTATTACACTGCCTTTTGCACATCAAAGGAGAGGGCAAGCTGTCAACTAGGCCTGTCACGATAACAGATTTTGCTGGGCGATAAATTGTCTCAAAAATTATTGCGATAAACGATAATATTGTTTGAAGACCTTTTTACATTGATTTAATGGCAATTACATAATAATACATGTGATTTCAAAGATAGAGATACACTTTACTTTCAAAAGAACACTTAACACTGGGACTGATACACAAAATAAATAAAACAACCAAAACCAAAAATAAAATAGATTCTCAGTCCCCATTAACAATAAATGTACTTGAATAAAAACTAAACAACATAAAGCCAAAGTGGAAATAAATATTCCATTCAACCAAAAGAGTGCAGATTATGAAGTCTGTATTGCTTTCAGCAAGTCACATGACCAATACAGAAACTGTTTTGAAATGACATTGGTGCACCAAACTGTGTTTATAAGGAAGCAAATCTGTCAACGAGGTGCATTTGACAAAAGAATTCTTGATCGTTTTCAGAACAGTCGTAACTATGGAGCAGCCTCAAAACAAAAGTTTTCCGCAGTGTGATCTTACATTGGAAAATAAGGCATTCGTTTTCATTTCGTTCTTTTATCCGGTTCTTTTCTGTTTCTATTTGATCTGTCTCAATCCAAATTCAGCTGAAATTGACTCTTAGTTTACTTTCATATTATGTTCTGAAGGTTAAATGTTGCATATGTTTGACAGAACTCTCATATTTAAATTAATCCACCTTCTCAATGCTGAGGCATTATAGAGCCAAGCATGAGAATGAAGTCCCAGATCCACCAATAATAAACTCAGGTATACAGCCATTCTACAAATTACTCAGTAGTTTAAAAAATATATATATTGTTACTATTTCATATAAATATGTTGTACCCTTCAGTAATCATTAAATTTAAATAGAGAAGAATCCGACTGCCTGATGCAATAGTTCACACTACAGGATTTTTTTACCCCGAACGACAATCTTAGAACGTTATTCGTTCTAAGATTGTCACTTGTGTGGTGTGTTATGGTAGATCGATCCGATCTAAATCAAGGATTTGCCCAGACTTGGAGCTTAACGCAGCCTGTTGAATGTGACCGGGAGCCAATCAGAAAGCGCGGATTCTCCTCGTGCTTTCTGAGGGGAAACACGGAGGAAATCCCGAATAGCTGACACGGTGCAACCCGAAGTCCAGATGACATCGGAGATGATATGTGGAAACATGAATGTTTAACCAACAGTTCGTGCAAAGAAAGTATAAATAACTAGGGGAGGAGTTGGAGCGAAATTTCTACCAGAAAACCTGGTAACTTTTCAGCTGTTCTTCGTCAATGTGACATAAAAAGGTTCTAATGATTTTCATTCAGTCAGGACTGACACTAGCCACATGCATTGCAGGTAGATTGTAGTAAGGAATTGATTAATGCCTGGTTTCAAAGTTAGTGAACTGGACTTATTATTTTGTGTCCATTGTTGGACACAACACGGGTCGATCGAACCGTTATAGTTAGGATTTCTATTGGCTAATGTGTCTCTCAGGTTTCGATAATGGGGTGACAATCCACAACATAACGTTGTGCAGCGCGCACTGGGCATTACACTAAGGAAATAAGGAAGGGAGGGTCAGTGGAGAGCACCGGAGTTGAGCCTTTTTTTATTCAGTGTCATCAACATTAAGAGAAAAAGGCCGGAAGAAACGATATAGCCGATAATTGAAATGAGGTTGATAGTTTTAATTTATCGTGCGATTAATTGATTTATTGTTTATTGCGACAGGCCTACTGTCAACAGTGTGGAGAATCACAGGATGCTGGCAGATCAGACTGGAACAACAACAGCAGCAGGCAATCAAGCTTTTGCCTGCATGCTGAGAATAAAAAGCTCCAGAGAGAAGCTCTTTACCTGCCAGTTATCTTCACCATACCAACATTAGAATCATAGACACAAGACAAAATAAATAGAGGCCAAACTCAGAAAAACTGCACTGTCAGAGTTATCAATTATGGAAAAGCAATTGATGTTAAACGTGAATACCATACATCTGACATAGGCCAGATTTTCTCTCAATATTAGAACCTTGAGTTTCATAGGATCACATCATTAAGAAAAAATAAAAAAATAAAACTAAAATTAAAATGTATATCCATCCATCCATTTTCTGATCATAACGGAGTCGGGAGGTGCTGGTGCCTATCTCCAGCTGCGTTCTGGGCGAGAGGCGGGGTCACCCTGGACAGGTCGCCAGTCTGTCGCAGACTAAAATGTATAACTCAGTTGAATTTTTTTTTTAAAAAAAAAGGTAACTTTAACTATATTGTTTCAGTTTAAATATCTATTCTTATAGATATTACAATGTTTGCATTCAAGTCTATCAGTAACACACATTCAGTTGTGTTACTGAGAGCACAACTGAATGTGCATAGTTGCTTCATATAATCATGACAACAAACTACAAAAACGTCTTTCAACTTACTAGTTTAAAATCAATATAGAATTGCTACCATCATGCAATTATTACTATCACCACCAGAACATCGTAATAATTTCATTGAGCTTGTTTATTTAGATTTGATTCACAACAAATTTATCAAGGCACTTTAAAAACCAAATGAACTATTTTAAAAACAACAATATACAGTTAAGGGCTATACAGTGGCACAGTTGCCTTGCAGTAAGAAGGTCCTGGGTTCAATTCCCAGCCCGGGTTGTTTCTGCACAGAGTTTGCATGTTCTCCCTATGCATGCGTGGGTTCTCTCTGGCTACTCCGGCTTCCTCACACAGTCCAAAAACTGACAGGTTAATTGGACTCTCTAAACTCTCCCTTGTTATGAATGTGTGTGTGCATGGTTGTTTGTCATGTCTCTCTCTGTGTTGCCCTACAACAGACTGGCAGCTTGTCCAGAACATTTGCTGGAGATAGGCACCCTCCCTGATCCCACTCGGGACAAGGGTATAGAGAAAATGGATGGAATATACAGTTACAGTTAGCTATAAAAAATGCTGTCAAGTTCAGTTAATTATTGCAATTACTAAAATGTTGGAAAACCAACTGACAGCACAGAGTGACAAATTTGAAGCAATGTATGGTGTTTTATTCTCAAACTGGTCAGTGTTCAATATAAATTAATCCACTCTGGAAAGCAGTTAGAATTTGTAGTTTGAGGAAGAAAAGAGGAAACCTGCAGTGCTGCTTGATTTACAACAATCTTGAGGGATGTCTCAGAAAGTGAAACTGTGTGTCTTAAGGTGGGGTGTCCGTGATATTTTTCTAGGGCTGAAACAATTCCTTGAATGATCCGAGTACATTGATTATTAAATTTCATCAAGAAAAATTTAATGGCCTCGAAGCAAATTATGTTTTCTTATTTAATGATCAGAGTTTGGGCCGGGTCATTATTTGCGTTGCGCAGCACTCTCACTTCACCCTAAGAATTTTTCAGACCAAACTTTAAAGTTTTTGTCATTTTCGAGGACAAATAAGCATCCTTAAAAGAACTGGTGCGATGCCTGGAGTATGGCAGTGTTTCGGAGCAGCCTGATGGTCGTGAGGAGTGAACAGCATGAAAGAGCACGGCTGGTGTATTTATACAGGTGAGCAAACAGACTGACAGACTGTGGGCAACTGTGTTTTAGATGTGTAGCTTTACGAACGAACCGGAAAATTTATTTCATCCCGGTCTCAACAAATGGGTGGCAGAGCGCATCGTGGTGGTATATAACTGGTAGATGTTTCTCTGTGTGGTGAACAAAGGTGTCGAATCTAGTTGCTAACATGGACTACAAATGGCGGGGTTAGGGGAGAGTTTGTCTATTAAATTGACTAAAGATAACAAACTAAAAGCTGGAGTGTAGATATTATTTTATAAGCATATTTGTGAGCCTGCCTCTTTGTTCATCCATTGTCTGTACACCATTGTCCCAATTGGGGTCAAGAGGGGTGCTGGTGCCTATCTCAAGTTAATGTTTCGGGCCAGACTACCTTTTTATTAAATTAAATATAATTTCAGATTTTTATATCACTTTTCTTCAGGTTAACTTAGAAAATGGCCTACTATTGTTACAGGTTAATTTGAATAACTGCAGGAAAGTAATTGTTAGGGATGGTCAAATATGAAAAACTTGACTGATATTGATATCCAATAGTAAATATCCGATAGTTTTGTTGGGTTTACCAATGTTTTATTTCCATTTTTTAAAATCCAATTACTTGATTAATCATAAGAATAATCAATGAAATACTCAACTAAAATATTTTCTTTTACAAGAACCCTAATATTTTTGCATTCAAACAAATTGTCTAATCCATGTCTGCTGCTTTTTTGTGTGTGTAAATGGGGTGGCTTGAGAGCATACAGCCAGTACTCTCCAGCAGAAGAGAGATCGACACATAAAGCTCATTGTTTTTCAGCTGGTCTTTATAACCTTGCCCCTATTCATTTATGGAGGCAAACCTTGCTGTGTCCCAGAAAAAGAGGTGGTGCTAGTGTAGCATTAATTATTTGTGGATAGAGTCACTTTTGTCGCTGAGGCAATCAAAATAGAAAGAAGTGGTTCTAATTTAGGCACAGGCTCCAAACCATCACTGAGGCTGCTAAATCTTTCTGACACAATTACAGGTTTCACACTAATGGAGGGAAAAATAATGCTTTTCCATTACTTTCTGAGATCAAGGTTTTTATATGAAATAAACTCCATCGATAGAAAATGTTTTAATATAAACATATGATTTATCCCACTGTTCTTTATGAATAAAATACATAAATTCAATTAGTTTTCTACTGATCCCTGTTGTTTTTAAATGATCAAGCTCATGCTCTGCTGAAGAAATCTGTGATTCACCTGACTTGGGTAAGCCTGGCTCGACAAAGCTGTAGCCCCCGAGCCTGGTTTGGTCTTTGTGAAACAGATAAAGCCAGGATGAACTGATAAAGCTATGTCAAGCTGGGCAAAACCAAAAAATGTTCTGGGCAAAACAGAACATTTTCCAAGCACATTTTTGTCTTTGCTCCTTGTCCTATGTCTGTGCTCTTCTAATACCAGGAAAAATATGTTTTGTCGAAAGAAGATGAGGTAAGGTATTATTTTAATGTAGTAAATAAATGCAGAAAAAGCAATAATATAGAATGAAAACTGTTGATATAAGTCGATAAAATGGCTAATAGAAAATGTTACTTTGTTCAGTTTTTAAAGATTTCCATATACACTATTGTGGTTCAAGACCTCTTTAGCATAATAAATAGATTGATGGTATGATCAGAGATCTCAACAAATCATAAGGCTGCTGGTGGAGAACGAGAGAGGCAGACAGGAACAAAGATCAGTATAGAGAATAAATTCAGATGAATGACTTTTCTGTTTAAAATAGACTATCCATAAAAATCTATCAAAAAAGCTATAATACTAACACGTTTTGAGTGTGAGTGGGAGGTAAGAGTCATTCATTACTTATGCCTTTCATTTAACCCACGCACAATATGGCTCTCCTGTAGCTGCTAAAAAGCAAAGCTTTCTGCATTTCTTAATCCCTCAACCCCTTCAGACCATTTCTGTGAGCATGTGCAGCATTTCTCAGAGCAAGTTAGAAGCCTGAGTGGATTCTGTTTAATGAGAAACCCAGTCTCTTAGGTGGGCATCTGTTTTTCAGTGCTGATGACTATTTTTGAGCCATCAAAAAGTAAGTAAAGCTTGTAGTCGATGCAAATGCGGAATACATCAGCTCCACTACAGAAAAGCATTTGCTCTCACTCACAACACAGTCAGTAACAGATCTATTGAATAAATTAGGAAGGCTTTTACCACAGTGGCAAAAGCAGGATGCCTGGATTATAATTCATTAGTTAAAAAGCACCCTAATAAATTCACCACTTTTAATGTTTTGAAGTCCTATTAAAGACATGCTGAGGTTTATGTAACCCAGCTTTCCATTACAGCTTTCAATAAATGACGATCAGCACTCTGTCTAAACACCAGGGAGGGTGAAACATCAGACTTTCCAAACTGCCTTTCAAAATAATTCTAATAAAAGCCAAACACTTATTAGGTATTGTGTGTTGCCATTTCAGGAGTGAAGCACTTTGTTCCAGAGTTGGCCCGGCTTAGGTTAATGAATGAAGTTGCTACTTGACTCAAAATAATTTCCACTGCTCAGCAGAAGAGTTTGCATATTAATCTACATCATTTTCCAAGGACCATGAAAACACAACTGACTGAGAAGAAACTGACCTGTTAGACTTACCCAGTTTTCAAAAAATGAAGAAGGCAGAGAACATGTAACCGAAGCCATTCTTCAATCATTCAATAATTTTTACCTAACTGTTCAGAGAGATAGTAATGCTAAAATGTATTGTTTATTCAATCATAAATTGGAAATAAGTGTTCCAAAATGATGCAGATTTATTACATTAAAAAAAAAAAATCAAAAGTTGACCCCATGAGGAAAAAAAATAATTTGATTTAAAGCACATTACTGAAGCTATAGCATTGAAACAAATCATACTTGAAACTAGAAAATGTCACAAAAAATTTACGGAGCTTGCTAAAGTGTGTCGTTGGTTGGAACCCAGAGTTCTGATTCTAAAACTTAGCATTTCTTCTTATCTTACCTGCA
Organism: Poeciliopsis prolifica; assembly: GCF_027474105.1. Taxonomy (NCBI): domain Eukaryota; kingdom Metazoa; phylum Chordata; class Actinopteri; order Cyprinodontiformes; family Poeciliidae; genus Poeciliopsis; species Poeciliopsis prolifica. Next base: position 975,078 of record NW_026562471.1, on the reverse strand, counting down.
ATGTACTCAATAGCATGTAGAGAATTAAAAGCATGCCGACTATCTGCATGCTAAAATTAGCATGAGCTAAAATGCTAATGTTAGCCGAAATGCTCTTGCCTCTTGTCTTACACTGACTTAATCCATTAAGTACGCTAAACATACCTGATAAATTGAAAACTAGCTAAGCTGTTTATTTTAAGGAAAAGGTTCATGCCTACTGGGAAGCAGTGCATTGGATTACCAATTCGTCCGAGTGTTAGCAGTGCATTATTGTGCATTGTCTGACTTCGCTCTACATGTCAGGCCTTCCACTGATATGTAGTGAGTTTTCTACATAGGATGTCTGGGCTCTCCCTTAGAGAAAAGGTAAAAACTCTGAGTCCCAACTCAAGAGTAGAACCGTTACTCCTTTAAGTCGAAAAGAGCCAGTTGAGATGACTCAGACATCTTTTACACTGCTGGAGTAAAATATTTTATTTATTTATTTTTTTTTTTACCATCTTTATCAGGGATGGAAATAAAATTTTAGCGTTTTAAAAATGATTTGTGTGTAATTTTGCACCGATCAACGCTAAGTGGCATGTTTTTGATCCTTATGTGTCTGATAGACAATAATCCATCATCTGTGAATTTACTTTTGACTGATGTCTTCTCTAAGGGTTAGAAGATGTCTGATATGCCTCCCTGGTGAGATGTTCCATGCACCTCCTACCAGGAGGAGGCTCTGGGGAAGATTCGGTCAAGCTCAGGGAACTATGTTTCTCGGGTGGCCTGGAAACGCCTTGGGATTCTCCTGGAGGACCAGGGCCAAGTGGCTGGGGAGAGGGAAATCTGGGACTCCCTGCTTAGGCTGCTACCCCCACGACCCGACCCAACCCGACCCTGGATGGATAGATGGATGGATGGATGGACGGATGGACAGACGGATTACATATGTATTCAAATAAATTATTTATATACTACTGATTACAAAATCAATTTAGAACAATGATATTGAATCGATATGTAATTGATATTGAACTATGACCCAAAGAAACAAAATTAAATAAATTTATGAGATGCTTAACAGAACCCATCCTAATGGGGAGAGTTGTGCACAAGGAGGCATGATTAAAATCACAGAAGATCAGAAAGTGGATGCTGTATTTAGAGTCTGCTGGTGATAGTCTGCTGTGATAGTCTGCTGGTGATAGCTAATGCTGCAGCTGTCTGCTGCAGCATTAGCTTGGAGGGACATACAAATTTAAAAAACGCATACAATGTGACAGATGAGGTACGTAGGAAGGCAGGTAGGTCCTTTTGAATTTCCATCTATGTTTAACATGTATTTAACATACATGATATAACAATATGTCTTTACCAGTGACGTGTGGTGAGGTTAATCAGATTTACAACTATAGACCCCCTGCATGTTATTGTTTACATAAGGACAACGCTGGTGTGCAAAAAGACAATTCTTTTACATACAATCCATAGCCGCACTGCCACTGTAGAATAATTTCTTTGACTGAATCAAACTTGGACAGGTAGGTATTATTAATTTTGTGCTATGGTCCCCAGCAAAGGGAAACAACAAAAAAGTACAACTCAGGACCACTTCTTTCTCGCTCTCTGTATGAGCACAGCAACTGACAACGCCACAAAAAAAAAAAACAATAACACTCAAGTAGTATGAGTATTTATTTTCCGTTCATAAGTGTATATGTAAATAGTAAGTTACAGCATATAAATTATAAGACCTCCATTTCATGGCTTGTGCCTTGCCCCTGTCCCACTGCCATGGCCATATATGTGGTTACAATTGATATCAGCAAGATGTATTACAGCACCTGAATGATGGGAAGTGAAGGCAGATCAGTCAGTTTTGGAAAATGGGGTCTAACAACGAACAATGTCAGACAAAGCACGCAACTCTAAAACAAAATACACCCAATTAGCCATGTTGCACGTGTGTGAAAGGGTTTTGAAGAGACGAAGCTTTCAAAAGCAGCTAGAATACTATGGGCATTTATCATTATGCTAAGGCATTTGTATAAGAGTCCAATACTCCATGGCTAATGAAGGAATCAACGGGCAAATCCTTAGACAACCATGATGGAGATTGAAATTGACAGGCACTGAAGGGACTATGCCATTCTCAGTGCAAAAAACACCTGAGCCACTCTCATTATCTGTGGAAACAAGAGCAATGGTGCAGATGTGATTAAACCATTCATTTATCAATTTGGTATGGCATCAGACACACAAAACATTCTCTTACACACCCACACACACCAAAAAGCACAATCCTTATTATGATGAGTGCCAGGGGGTGAAGTGTAACAAAATGCTTTTATAGGTTCACAGGCATTGTACTTCAGCATCTTCATAAATAAACACAGAGATGATGGACTGACCTTTACTACAACTGCATCTTCACTAGTGATGTAGTACTGATGGATTACAAAACCCACTTCTACAGACACAGTGGGAGCTGAGCCATTAAAAGACAATGTTGTGTGTAGATTGTGCTGGAGACGACCACCCAAAGGACCAGAGCAAGCTGAGCTGCAGCTTTTTTAGAGTTCTCGCCTCCTATAAAATATCTACAGAGATGTCAGGTAATTCTCCAGTAAAGCTATGGGGATGTGTGTACGACTATACATGTGGATTTGTCTGTCAAGCTGTCAGTCAGACTGGCAGGTCATTGTGTGACCTGACAGCTGGCTGATAGCTACAACACTTCTATTAAGAAAGAACATCACTCACTGGGTACTGCAATCCCTGGTCTCTCCATTTACTGAGAAAAAGAAAAATAGCAGCTAACAATATTCAGCTGCAACATTAAAATTGCAGCTGAATTTTAATTCCGGTGGAGTGAATGGCACTGATTTCATCGGGCCATGAAATCAGTGCTGGATGAACCCTAACCCCGACCCTTTCTTTAAATGGAACTTTTCCATCTGAAAATTGGTTGTGGTATCATAGTCGAAACAAAGGCTAACTAAGCACTAATGCTGCTGGTACTTTTATATCTTTTAAAACTGCACAAAACCAGAGGACTGTTGACGATACAAGCTGTAACTACTTGTACTTCAGATGCAACATCTGTGTGCTTTATTGTTGATTTTTTCTCGAAAGATAAAGAAGCACTACATGCTGGAACAGCATGGACTGCCAGTGTCTAAAAACCTAGAAAGGAGAACCTGCTAAGTTAAAATTTCTTCTGATCTATACCATTAATAAGGGAAGTTATACTGTGATAAAACTTTTTCATAGCTGCTATTTTTATGAATTGTTTCTGAAACAATGCTGAAAATGACAGGACAGCAAAATAAGCTCAATGAATTTTTAAAAAATCGAATTGCCTTAAATACGACATAGTGGGGTTAAGTATGACAGTCGCAGAGAAAAAAAGATTGCGTTGTATTTTTAATCTGATCAAAGAGTTGAAGCATTTTTCATGGAAAATGTAATTTACAGGTCTACATTTTAACTTGTATCAATTAAAAATATTAAGTTCACTAAGAAGTTGAACTGTAACAGATATTTCTACAGAGCTCTGGCTTTAAAAATTAGACCTAGAAAAATACAGACAGCCAGGAAAGACATTAGGATAAAAGATGGAAGGGACTAAGAAATGCAGGAAAGGCATGCTTTTTGTCAAGAAAATCTGAAATCAACCCACTTCCCAATGCTGGAGATTTTAGCTAACAGTAATAATAAATAAAGTTACCTTTAAAATAAGTCACACAAGTGACATATAGACCCAACAGTAGACCCAGACTTCAATAAAGTCTGGTTGTGTGTTGTTTTTGTCTCCTGCAAACTTTGCTTTAATTATACTTCTTCCTTTCTATCTTATCATAAGAAATCATAGTCGGAGAGAGAGATGAGACAGGAATAGGCAGGTTTCCTGAAAAAGGAGGAAGTAAGTTTCCAGCTTGCAGATTTATAAAAAATAGCTGAGATTATTTCTTGTTTCAAAGCATAAAAGTTTTAAAGAATGAAATCTAAACATTTCGAGTAATTAGATAAGATAAAGTACTTATGTTAATATTGGTTTACTAATAACAATACTTGTGTTTAAAATCACACTTATGGGAACACAAGTAAAACAAGTAACTGTAAATTTGATATCAAATAATTATAGTAAGATTATTCTTGGTTTCTTTTCAGAACATTTGTAATAACTCACATTATGAATATATTAAGAGTAATAAGTTGTGGTTCTCATAAAATTATAAATTAATGCCAAATCAAAGAAACTAAAAGGGTTATTATGAATGTGATTTTGACGTTGAACTTGAAATGGTGTAAAATGTGAAACTGCAATGAAAGATCACAGATGTGTTGGAGGTAGATAGTTGGTGAAAGGTTAGGCGTAAAATGGGAACTAACGGAAGAGCAGAGATGACCAATGCCTTATTTGGAGATAGATTGTTGAACAACTTAAATGTTTCAAAGAAAAGCCAAGGGAGGAATGTTGAGCAATCCTGGGTCAGTAGAACAGACATCAGGACAAAATGTCTCTAAGACATAGATCATCTGTCCAAGCAGTCAGCCAATGAAACAAGCACAGCAACAGTGTTAGCCAATGCAAATGCACGAAAAGGGTGGATAAACCCTATAAAAGGAGAGGGAAAAAGAGGAATCTTTGGTTGGATCCTCCAGGCAGCTTCGAGCCAAGACTGAGATGGACAAAGAACTCTACAGCTGAAGAAGAGCCAGAGACACAGAGCCAAAGATTGTCCTGCACATGGGGACCAATCTGTCAGGCCCGCAACATGTGGCTTCAAATTGGACTTCTCTCATCAGCTAGGTTCAGACAACAAAGACAAACATGAAGACCAAGGAAAAGATGAAGATCAAGGCAAAGATAAAGACCCAAGTCCTGTGGGACCTCACCATCGATGCAGAGATGAAAGCTCATCAGACCAACAGATCTGATGATCTGTTGGTCTGATGAAAATTTGGGCTAAAGCAATTTGGGCTAAATTGCTTTAGCCCAAATTAAAAACAACATCCTTGGGACTCGCCAGAGTCACTAAAACCAACCTGGATCAGTAACAAGTGCAAGTTTAAAAAAAAAAAGAAGAGAGTGACCGTTATCAGATGTGTTCTGTGAAACTAGTTGGCTCTGGGCTGCTCAGTCTGGCTAATTCACAGGGGGAAGAAGGGTAGGCCATCAGAAACCAGGTGAATCCTTTCAAGATGTCAGCTTAAACAGAGTTTACTTCAATTCTGGATAGGCTAATCCCAGCAGATTCAGGAAACACAATTCAACCGTTAGATGGAAAGCTGGTAGAACATCTCCCCTCTCAGAAGAGGAAGTAGTAACAGAGAGTAGAGAATGAAGGAAGGGGGTGAGAAGGTATCGCAACAACAATATTTTATACGTTCACAGGAATTGTACTTTCTATTATGTTACTTAATGGGAAAGGGAATAAATCATGGAGATTCATCCATCCATCCATCCGTCCATTGTCTGCCGCTTGTCCGGGGTCGGGTCGCAGGGGTAGCAGCTTAAGAAAGGAGGCCCAGACTTCCCTCTCCCCAGCCACTTCTTCCAACTCTTCCAGGAGAAACCCGAGGCGTTCCCAGGCCAGTCGGGAGACATGGTCCCTCTAGTGTGTCCTGGGTCTTCCCCAGAGCCTCCTCCCGGTGGGATGTGACCGAAACACCTCACCAGGGAGGCGTCCAGGAGGCATTCTGACCAGATGCCCGAGCCACGTCAACTGGCTCCTCTCGATGTGAACTCTGAGACCCTCCCGGATGACCAAGCTTCTCACCCTATCTCTAAGGGAGAGCCCAGCCACCCTACGGAGGAAACCCATTTTGGCAGCCTGTATCCGAGATCTCGGTTTTAGGTCATGACCCAAAGCTCATGAGTGTAGGAACATAGATCGACAGAAGCTGTGCCAATCCCCCGTCGACCTGCTGCTCCCTTCTTCCCTCATTCGTGAACAAGATCCAAAGACACTTGAACTCCTCCACTTGAGGCAGGACATCCCCCTCGACCCGGAGAAGGCACTCTACCCTTTTCCAGCTCAAGACCATGGCCTCGGACTTGGACCCACTGATCCTCATCCTGGACGCTTCACACTCGGCTGCGAACCGTTCCAGCGAGAGCTGCAGATCACGTCCCGACGAAGCCAACAGGACAAAAGCAGAAAATGCAGAGATGTGATCTAAGGCTACCAAAACGGATCCCCTCAACACCTTGGCTGCGGCTAGAAATTCTGTTCACCGATTCCGATGAACAGAATCGGGGATAAAGGGCAGCCCTGGCGAAGTCCAACCCTCACCAGAAACAAGCCCGACTTATTGCCGGCAATGCAAACCAGATTCTGACACCATCATTCAGGGACCTGACAGCCCGTATCAAAGGGCCCGGTACCCCATACTCCCGGAGAACCCCCCACAGGGCACTCCGAGGGACATGGTCGAACGCCTTCTCCAAGTCCACAAAACACATGTGGATTGGTTGGGCGAACTCCCATGCACCCTCCAGGACCCTGCTGAGGGTGTAGAGTTGGTCCAGTGATCCACAACAAGGACGAAAACCACACTGCTCTTCCAAAATCCGACGTTCGACTATCCGACGGACCCTCCTCTCCAGGACCCCCAAATAGACCTTGCCAGGGAGGCTTAAGAGTGTGATCCCTCTATAATTGGAGCACACCCTCCGATCCCCTTTTTTAAACAGGGGGACCACCACCCAGGCCTGCCAATCCAGGGATACTACCCCCAATGTCCATGAAACACTGCATAGTTGCATTAAACAACACAACCTTACAACAATCAGAGCCTGAAGAAACTCCGGGCGAATCTCATCCACCCCCGGCGCAGAGGTGCCCAAATAAACACAGCCGTCTGTCACAAATTCACATAGGAACTTATTTAGTAACCTTAAAAAAGTTACTGAGCCCCGAGGAGCTTTTTAACCACCTTGGTGGTGGTTGGGTTGTCCGAGATTGGACAGCCCAACCCAGAGTCCCCAGGCTCAGCTTCCTCAATGGAAGGCATGTCAGTGGGATTGAAGAGGTCTTCGAAATATTCCGCCCACCGGCCCACAACGTCCCGAGTCGAGGTCAGCAGCACACCACCCCCACTGTGAACAGTGTTGGTGCTACACCGCTCCTGAGACGCAGGATGGTAGACCAGAATCACCTCGAAGCCATACGGAAGTCTTTCTTCATGGCCCCACCAAACTCCTCCCATGTCCCGAGTTTTTGCCTCAGCAACCACCCAAGCCGCACACCAATTTGCCTGCCGGTACCAAACAGCTGCTTCCGAAGTCCCACAAGCTGAAAAAGCCCGATAGGACTCCTTCTTCAGCCTGACAGCATCCCTCACTGAAGGTGTCCACCAACAGGTTTGGGGGTTGCCACCACGACAGGTTCCGACAACCTTGCAACCACAGCTCAGATAAGCTGCCTCGACATTGGAGGCACTGAACATGGTCAACTCAGACTCAATGTTCCCCACCTCCCCCGGGACGTGTTCGAAGCTCTGCCGGAGATGGGAGCTAAAGTTCAATCTCACAGGGGACTCCGCCAGACGTTCCCAGCAGACCCTCACAACATGTTTGGGCCTGCCAGGTCTGCATCCTCCCCCACCACCGGAGCAACTCACCACCAGGTAGTGGTCAGTGGACAACTCCGTGCCTCTCTTCACCCAAGTGTCTAACACATGCGGCCGCAGATCCGATGAAACAATGACAAAATTGATCATCGAACTGCGGCCTTGGGTGTCCTGGTGCCAAGTGCACATATAGACACCCTTATACCGGAATATGGTCTTCGTTATGGACAATCCGTGACGAGCACATAAGTCCAACAACAGGACACCACTCGAGTTCAGATCGGAGGGAGCGTTCCTCCCAACCACACCCCATTGCACATGTGAGCATTGAAGTCCCCCAGCAGAACGAGAGAGTCCCCAGGAGGGGCACTCTCTAGTGCCCCTTAAAAGGACTCTAAAAATGTTGGGTAGGCTGAACTGTAGTTCGGCCCATAAGCACAAACGACAGTCAGAACCCATCCCCACCACCCATAGGTGGAGGGAGGCTACCCTCTCTTTCACCAGGGTAAACCTCAACGTACAGGCACTGAGATGGGGAGCAACAAGAATGCCCACCCCTGCCCGACGCATCTCACCGTGGGCAACTCCAGAGTGGAAGTACATCCAGCCCTCTCAAGGAGACTGGTTCCAGAACCAGAGCCATGCGTCGAGGCGAGACCGACTATTTCTAGCCAGAACCTCTCTGCCTCATACACCAGCTCTGGCTCCTTCCCCACCAGAGGTGACATTCCACATCCTAAGAGCCAGCTTCTGCAACCGAGGATCGGACCGCCAGGGCTAAATCAAGGAGATACAAATATTTATCCATACTACATATATTTTTTTACCCTTATCCAGATCTTGAAAATTCCATATCAGTTTTCATGGAATTTCAATTACACTGCTCCAACAATTTCAAGATCTTTAATCGGAAGGCTTTTGCTACTTAACAAAATATATCTGGGGATAATTATATCATTTTTGCTTGTTCTATAAACATATTTTTTAAAAATCTAAACAATAACATTATCAGAACAACAATAACTTCTTTCCTGTGTTTAGCTATAGCCGCATTGATTACTGCAACAATGTCTTCACAGGTCTGCATAAATGAAAATTAATCGTCTAGTTGCAGCTGATCCAGTGCGCTGCTGCTTGCCTTTTCACTACAACAAGGAAGATAGAGCACTCACACCACTTCTACAAGAATAGACTTTAAAATATTGTTGCTTGTTTATAAATCACTTAACTGCTCAGCACCACAACACATTAAAGCTCTGTTGTTGCTGCATCAACCTACCAGACGTCTCTGGTCTTCTGGTTCTGTCTGCTCTGCATCCCCAGAAACAGAACCAAATATGAAAAAGCAGAATTCAGTATGGAGTTAAATTGGTTTCACAATTATTCAACCAAAATTACCTAATCTCAAATTAAAAAAAATAAAATTGTGATCAAAACTTTTGGAACTGTAATGATTCTAACACAAAAAATTGTTTAAAAAATGTTTAAACAAATTTTTGTCTCATGAAGTGAAAAGGTTTTTTACAAAAACTTAGTTGCGCATGTCAGAAATCGTTGGTTGTGATTTTCTTTTTTTAGGCTGTGCTGCTCAAATTTTTGCTTGCGAAATCTGAGAAGACGAATATGAACATCCTGGGTTGGACCTAAAGACAAACGACGTAAGACAGCACTGACTTTATTGGTTAGCACTGACAAAAGTGGATGACTGACTCTGCTATCTCAGCACTCTGTCCTGAACTGCAGAATTTGCAGCTTTGTTTTGGACGCAGGATGTGAAAGTAATTTTCACAAAATTACACCATTAACAGCTATGAAAGTGTCCGTCCTTTTTTCAAAGAAATCTTCCACAACTTATAGGACAGTCACATCTTGTCCCCGTTACCATATCATGCTAGCTAAAGTGCATAAACAAGGCTTGCGTAATATTCATCTGTTTTTGTTAAATTCATTAACCAGCACACTTTATCGATTTACATTAAGAGTTGAAAATATCAAATGTATCTGGAGGAAATATGTGTTAAAAACTGTTAAATATTGTCTCTGTGTGTGTATTAACTAGGACTGAAGCAAAAGTGGAAAATGATTCTGGACCACTGCACCAGTGTGTATTTAGGTCCACGTTAATCTGCACCACATATCAAATGACTGTACAAACAAATTATTTACCAAGCACATGATCAGTCCTGTGGATGAGAGGAGGCAATGTAACTCTTGAATATATATTTTGTTCCAGACGCAAAATGGAAACCAAGCTGGTAGAGCATAGAGTGAAGTAGGATAGTCACATAAGTTCTGTCTTTTTTAATGGTAATTGTTGTGTATGTCTTGTATTTAGTTTAATTTCAAATTATATGTAATATACCTTTTACTGTGTTATGTTATGAAATTAAAATGGTGTTCTCCTATTTCCCTATCCGAGAATGACCAGCAGAGTTCAGCTGAAGCAGAACAGCGCTTGTAGGCATTACTGAACAGAACAATTCCTCCAGCTCCTAGAGAGGTACAGAACCTGTGGATATAGATCAGCAGGAGTCTATATCCTGCTGCAAAGAGATGGCCAGGTAGGGAAGTAAGTATTGGTCAGGTGTATTTGGTCAACTGTATTTCTGTAAGTCAGTTTCTAATATCTCTTCTTTGGTACACTTTTGTATTAATTTTAGTACTGCTAATGGGCGTACTCTGTACTGTGTTTGTTAGTAGTTTAAATTGATTTGAGCGACATACTTTCATAAGAATATTCAGGTTTTCACATGTATTTTCTAAGTACTAAATGTTTCACTTTACCATAACACAGTAACTTGTGTTTACACCTCTGTATTACACAAAATGTAGTTCTGAGGAAGAGCTGCGTCGTGAAGGCAACGCTCTATCTACCCAAGTGTTTTGCATAGCTAAATGGCTGCCAAAGAGATTAAAGAATTTCTGAATAATGCAAGAGTCAATGTATGTTTTTGATGAGGGAAAACCATTATCACATGATCTAAAGCTCAAAAAGGTAGATTTTATCTAATACTTTTACCCTTCGAAATGTTAATACAACACAGTAGTTTTATCAAATATATGATCGTGTGACAATCTCAAACTTTGTCTTGTGATCAGCTGCACCAAGTGGGTCAGTACAATTAGGCCTACAGAACAAAAGATATAAGATGAAAGCTTATGTCTAAACCAAAGCCCTTCTTGTTGAAAAAAAAAAACCATCTGATTTAAAACTAACACTGTAAAATTAAAGATAATGGTCACTTAAATTCCTATAAGCCTTGGCCAGATTTCTCTTCAAATTGTTTCTTTGAAGGTCTATTCTCCCTCGTCAAATAGAAAGCAATATGTCAGTAAGGTCATCATCCCAGTGATTCTTTCTTGCCCCACCAGCTATCAGCACATCATTTTTCTTGCTTTATTTGTGTTTGTTGATTTCATAGCACTATCACAGAATCTGAGATTGTCAGGGTTCAAGTTTTAATACTATAATGCATCTAGATAACTATTATACCATCTTTTAACAAAAGCATTAATAACCTTCCTAAAGAGGCATGGAGGGCCTTTCATCGCAGTTGTTTGGTGCCTTGAAACAAATTATTTAAATTACTGCTCAGTTAAAAAGTAATCCCACAGTTGCTTCTTTAGATGAACTTTAACAATTATAAAAGAAACATTAGCAAACGTGCTCAAAATAAATTTACGTATTTTGTTCTGGAATGATGCACACATGCTTCAGCAGTTTAGTTGCTTCATTTTCCTCTTAGGCAGTTACATCAATTTCTTTTATTCTGAAGCTGTAAATGTCTTTGGATTTGTTAGCTACAGAGTAATGAAATGACATGAACATTACACTGTGATGCTAGAAAAGTACCTGTCCCTCTGAAAAACAGAGGAGACGGTTTAACAAAATTACCTTACAAATGAACTTACCTCATCCAGCTCAGAGATGTAAACTGGTCTCTCCTCAAAGCCAACAGGCATGGGTTCATTGTATGGGATCTCCACCTCTTCATATATCTTGTTGTTTTCTCTGTGGATACCCTCGGGTAACAGCAGCTAAATATCACAGACAAAACAAAATGCTAAAGACTCAATAAATGACCTATAAACTCAAAGTAATAATTTTAAAAAAGTTTGGAACAACATGTTCACTGATAATCCAGAGTATTCTTACAAAAAGGGCCTGACCAAAACATGATGTGATTACAATACGGCAGTTGCTGCAGCTAAGTTTTGTCACGGTAAGTTCCACTGGTTTTTAGCAAACTTATATTCGTTATCTCGGCCGTATAATTCATCCGTAAGTCCAAGTTTTGAGGTTAACTGCATGTGTAATAATTTAGCGATGCCTGGGACTAATATAATGTCGAAAATATAATGTTTATTTAGTGGCAACAAGATGGAGCGGCAGAGAAAACAGCTGTCCGGGGTGCAAAACAAAAAAAGGAAATGGGATAAAGATAAAGATGTTGGCGGGATAAAAAAGCCTTTCAGTGTGGTTGAAAGTTAGTAGGCAAGCTAACTAACTTTCAACCACACTGAAAGGCTTTTTTCTTTGTTCCTTGTCAAGTTCACTATAAGTGGTAGTCTTAACATTTAAAAAAACCAAAAGGAGTGGTCTTTTATGGGTGCGTGCTCAACAGAGATAGCAAAATTTAATTGAATCAACAATATTTCTTGTCTCTAGTTAACTTACAGAATTAGTTTCAGTGTCCTGCTAGTGAAAAGTAGTCATGAGAGGTCCAACATCTCTACATGTTAAATATTAATTTGTCATACATTTCTTTCAGGTTGTGACAGGGTTCTGTCGCTTGTCGAGCAAAAACATGGATTGAAAATGTTTCACATAACTTGACAAATACACCCCTCACTTCTTTGAGATTTTCAAGAGCAAGGGGGGAAGTGTTGGCCAGAAACTTCAGATGTATCTGCAACAAGTCAGACCCGAGGTGAGTTTCTCAGATACAAAGTCATTATTTTATTATCATGTTGGGAACAAAATACACAACCCCACTGTGTATGCAGAGCTGTTAATTGATTCTTCTTTACCACAGGAGTGATGTGTGTTTGATATGACTTTTCAAAGTACAGATTTTACTGCGAAGCGAACGGCAGTGCTCCGTGGCCTTCCTGTGATCCTTGGAGATGAGAACACAGACTTCTTCGAGACGTGCTTTGTAGGTCATCTTTATTACATTTTTATAATTCCACACTTAATTCTGCTCCTTATGTGACTTTGATAGCTTTAGTTTCAGTTACTGTTCTTTCACTCGGCCTGAATCAGTGCTACTGTACTTCTTACATGATGCACTGATGAAATATCCCCAATCAGAAAACTTTTAGTGGTTCTCTGCTGTCTTTCGAAAGGTTTCAGTTGCAGTTCTCTAGCGTTACACTATGTGAAACCCGAATGTCATCAAGAACCAGAAAGTATAATAAATTTCATTTAGCTGATGAAGTGCAACATGTAAAAATGTTGTGAACTTTCCCTTCCAACATCATCAACACTTATTATCACTGACACTCTTGGGAAATGTGCTTGCTGTACTGTCATAGAAGGCTGATGATGAGTGGACTGCCATAAAGTGTTATGTTGATATGTAATTGTGGTGTTGCTTCTATTGTTGTTAGAACTGCGAGGACCCAGACGTGTCTCACACCCCCATTGGAATCCTGACCATCATTCCTGAGGACAGGCAGGCCTCCCCTGATTCCTTGCACCTTGAGTCTTCAGGTTCTGCCATCATTTTGGAAGGAAGTCTTGTCATGAATGACCTTGGAAATCTTCCACATGCCATGTGCTTGCTCTTTGGACTTATTTATGCTCTGAATTATGAGTACACTCAACAAGTACATCTTTGATTTTATCCAAAGGGTGCTTCTCTCACTTGGACATAAATCCCTAAAACTGAAAATACAATCACTCAAAAATCTTCTGATGCAATGAGTGACTGTGATGTGACATTACGGATCAACATTGATACCTTTACCTTTTTTGGAAAAGTGATTTTTATATGTTTGATTCTTTTTTGTGGGAGGGAGCCTCATTGCACTTGCAGACTACTAAATGGTATTATGTTAATGAGGAGAAACATTACTTTACTTTATCGATGTTATGATAAATGTTAGGCTCTATTATTGAGAATTGAGTGTTTGTTTCACAGCAGTCAACAAAGACATTTAAACAGGGACTCTCAAAGTTTTAAAAACGGGGGGCCATTTGAAGGATTCAATATTAGATTGAAGGCTGCCCTAGAAAAAAAGTCATGTCATTTTTTTTTCCTAAAAAAAGTCTATGGAAAACTTTGTTTCCAGGTTAGTGTGTGTAGAGAACCCTGTATTTAAAGGTAAACTTGTTTAATTATTAAACCGTTTTTCCATTCAAACTGTTCTCTGTTGGCTCTTTGTTTCAATAACTTAACACTTTTGGTTCTTTTTACTTAAACATATCAAGGCAATCGGTTTCCTGATATTTTCCAAGTAATGTGAATGCTTAAATGTGTAAACGTAACTTATTTTTATGAGTACTGCTTAATTGACATAACTCGCAAATTGTAGTAGTCATAATTGACATTTTATAGTCAATCTTACTAATGATTTTGAGTTAACAGCACTCACGGTTACTGCCATTATCTGAGTGGTCTAAACATAATTATTTATAGCTATAACACCTTATAATGAATTAGTTACTTTACTTGGAGATTTTGAGGCAATCGGTTTCCTAACTTTTTTTTAAGTAAAGTGAACTAATTACATTTTACAGAGTAGAGCTTGTGAGTTTTAGGTCTGGTTCACATGGCACAATTTAAGAATTCTCGGCTGATATTTCCAAACCTCTGTGACCACACATGAGACAATAAAAGTACAACAGGTATGATGTGGTGCTAATGCCGTGTGTCCAGCCACACAACAGGAGCCACACGCCACACATTTTTGTGATGTTCGTGAATGAACCGATTTCACTCACGAACATCTCGATTCCAGAAGAAAATCCCGTAAAAACCCCAACATACCATACGTGAATTTAGAGTAAACAAACATGGATGTAGAAGCAATAACGATAGTTTGTGGACTCATTTTAAGCGAGCTAGTGTCAGACCGAAGCCCTGACTGAATGAATAGCCTTGTTGTTATAACTATATTAACAGGTCAGGTTAATGATAGCTGAAAAGTTAACCAGTTTATCAACTGTGGTACCAGTTTCGCTCCAGTTCCTCTCAGTATCATTTCTGTTGATATTCCTTGTACGAAATGCTGTATAAACATTAATGCTGTTTCCACATATCATGTCTGATGTTCAGCAGACTCTGTTGCGCAATTAGCTTCTTGGGATTCCCCTCCGTGCTTACATCACAGCACTTTCTGATTGGCTACCCATCACATTCAACAGGCTGCATTCTCGCTCCCAGTCACGGAAAACCCCACACGCTGCCACAGTCAGGTCAAGACAAACCAATATGTTGAATATACACGATGTTCGATTGGAGTGGTCTGGACATTCTACATAACAAACCACACAGGCAGGATGATCGGTTACAATTATCACAAACGACCATCTTAGAACTAGGAACGTTTGAAGATTGTTGTAAGGGAAAAAGTGAGGCAAAAATTTTCAATTGTGCCATGTGAACTAGGCTTTAGCGGGCACATTAAATAAAATCCTCCCAGTAAATTGGACATTATGCTGCGAACACTTAGCTTCCGTCAACGACTGATAGGCAGATGTGTGAGCGCTATGCAACGCAAATAATAACCCGGCCCGCTAAATAATAAAATCAAATAATATTTACATGCGTCAAGGTAGATATTTTTTCCTTGAAGAATTTTAATAATTAAGATATAATTCCAGGAATCATTTCAGCCCTATACCTGAGTATTGTTGCTGACCATTTCTTTATGACCATGACATGAGGCCATGGTTATAACAATGAGTACACTGTATTCATCTCCTGATGGCTACTTCAAGCAGTATAGCACATCATGTCATAAAATGTGAATCATCTCAGAGTGGTTTCTTGAACAGGACAATAAGTTCACTGAACTGCAGTGGCCTCCAGTCATCAGATCTTAATCCAGAAGAGAACCTTTGGGATGTGATGGAACAGGAGATCCCCTTCATTGATGTGCAGCCAATAAATCTGCAGAAACTGCCTGATGTCATCATGTCAACATGGATCAGACTCTCTGAGGAATATTTCCAGTACCTTGTTGGGTCGATGCCATGAAATATTAAGGGGTTCTGAAGACAAAAGGAGGTCCAACCCTTTTATGGAATGCCCTAGCCTTGTTGTAGTCCATGTAAGAACCATTTTAATTTGGGTTGTTTCACCTAAAAAATGTCAAAATGTTTGACTAGCTTTTTAGTCTTTGCCTTTTTTAGGATATATTAACTTTTCAAGGAGTTAATGGTTATATGAATTGAGATAAAGGAACTTATATTAATAACTTAACAGAAACTATTTTCAAAACATTCTAACGCTTAAAGGTTAATGGAAAATAAGCAATAGTTCCAATTTTGTGAAAACCAAAAAACTCACCCTGGCTCCTCCAACAAATGCAGGTGCTTTTGTTGCTTCAGCATAGCTGTCATATACATTTGGATAACGGATTCTTTCATAAACTCTTTCCCTGGTTAGGAGAGGTTCATTACGTGCATTCAGCAGGACATGTTCTCTGTAAGAGAAAGATGGGGTAAAAAGTTATTTGTCATTTTCTTTCTAAGACATAATGAAATTGGAGTACTATCCTCGGTGATAAGTAAATAAAGTTTTATTCAGTCCCTATAGTACAGCATAAGGGTGTGAATGTGTCTGCAGGTGTTAGAGAAAATGGAAGGAGGACAGATTAACTGGTACCAAAACACCAGGTATTAGGTGTTACAACTTTGAAAATTACATGCCAAGCTTGTGAAGGAGAAGAGCAACTTAGTGTATGTATGTGATTAACTGGATCCACACTGAAATACATTACAAACTGCATGAACCAGGACAGTTCATGTCCGGCTAGCTTAAAATGGAAGCCTATGTTGAAGGGAACCGAGTTGATGGTCCAGATGGGTCTCAGTGGCACATCTTGTGTAACATTTGAATACAAAAGAATTATGCATAAAATAGCTTCACCATAGAATTATCTATGCTAGCAAACTCAATGAGTTTTTTTAAATCCCGTGACCAAGTGTAAAACCAAGTAAGTGCTTGTTTAATTCGGATGGTACTGTTCGAACATACCAGTATCATCTGTGTGGCTTTCTTGTGATGGTCATATATGTTGAGGACCAATGAGCATCTTATCTTGTCTGCCTGCAAAATTGTGATATTTTGGTTCTTGGTTAGGGAATTATATTGCCTTCTTTTTCTATAGTCTGAGGGCAGAAAGGGAAGGCTTAGCTCTGGAAACAACTGGAATATTTACCCCTAAGTTGCCATGCTTCCAGTGCCAGCTTGACTATCAATTTGTTATTTCTGTTCCACTTGTATGAAACAAAATGTGTCTTATAGTACTTGTGCAGAAATAGCATGCATGCATGACAGAACCAGAGACATTGCAGCAATGAGCACATATTCACTCCCCATCCTAGTGGAAATGTTCACACCCAATCTGAGTAAAAATGAGCTTTGGAGGTTCTCAATGAAGTAAATTGCAAAATACTGATAGCTCATAAATATTATAGCTATTAAATATGCTAAAATGGCTTTATGTTTCTGAATATAACCCTTCCACCTCATCCATTATTCAAAAATAAATGCTTCTGTCAATGGATGATTAATATAAAGACACAAGTGAGAGGCATCACTTTTTTGCTTCCACACTGCACTGAATTTAACCAGGCTAAGTAAAGAGATCAATGCTCCTTTTTGTCACCCACTAAAATTAAACTTTCAAGATAATCTTTCACAGGAAAGGACATGTGACAAGCTCCAGAGTCACTTTACTGTTGTTTTTTGACCGTTTTATTTTCTTAGTTGGATTTTTATAAAGCTGAAGTCGGCAAGCTCCAAGGAGTTTGCCAACTCCGTGTAGCTAAAGCAGAGAGACATATTTAAGACAACAGAAAAGTGAGAAAGAAAGTTTAGAAGTGATGTACCGCTGAGCTCTCATCTCTTTTGGGTCAAAGATCATGACAGCCTCTGAGAAGTCACCATCATCACTTCCTTTGGCTCTCTTTTTCTCTTTCTTTTCTTCTCGCCGGTAGATTTTCATCATTTGTTTCTCCTTCTCTGACTGAATGATCACTTGGCAACCGTAGGCAGGCTTGGTAATTTCACCACTGACCTTTTGGCTGACATCTGTGAAACAGAAAGACATTTGTTGGAATGTATAGTAAGTTATAAAAAGCTTTACCTGCACTTGACGTAATGCTGTATACCTTTAAATAAAGGTTCAAAAGAGACTAAAAGCCAGAAAAACACAGCAAAGCCTGAAACACGCTTTTCAATATTGTATTATATGCTTGCATATAACAACAAAATGGCAATCTATTTAATATGGCCTTCATGCAATAGGAATAACCTCAGCATCATTAAGCATCAACACCCAAAAAATTTAATTCTGACTGATCACACAAGAGCCAAACCAAGATAATAAGATTGACTTTTCTTCATTATCATTTCTAGCTCCAGTGAACATGGAGTTGGCAATGCATGGGTTAATGTTTCCCACTATAGTCTCCCCAGTTTTAGACACAACAGCTCAATAAAGGGCAGAATTGCTCTTGAAAACAGATGAGATCTGATGATTGCACCAGCGCCTGGGCTGATTGACTGAATGATTTCTTCTTTATCTCGTCTAGTGGCTCTACCTACTGCACAACTCTCCACTCATTCTAACAGCTCTCCTCTTCCTGTCACTCTTAGCCTCCCTCCCATTACCTCTTCCGCACCCAACCCCTTTAACTCCGTCACCCTCTATGCACCAATTCCTCTGTCCAAGTCATTCTCCATCCTAAGCGATCACGCTCTCGGAGTACTAATGTGCCTTATTCTGTGTCTCTCACAAAGATTGCCTCCAAATGTGCAGGATTCTCATTTCCTCGAGTGATCATGGTTGTATGATTGCAGTCAAGAGCACCACCAGGACAGTTTGTGTTTGGTTACAAGCTGATTTGAAGGTTTTTTTTGCACATTTGAAGTTGTAGTCTTTTAGATAATTATGGAGTATTTCTACAATCAAACGTCAGATCATTATGTATAATATAAAAATGTTCTACAAACTATGAAGGTTAGAAAGCTGTTAACCAGACTTTTCTTACACACTCCTATACATGGAATTCTTAGAAACTTGACAACTTCTCACTAAGCATCTTGATTCTTAAAATATGACACCACCACTATGTTATATCATCAGTGCAAATGACACCTCTGATGATCTGGCTGAAACTGGCTCCCACCTTCCAAATAAAACTCTGCTACTTATGGCCTTCATTTCCAGACACATGAATCTCTTGGTTTTGTCATGTAAGTGACTGAAAACTAACGGGGACAGAGCCTTTCAGTTAGTGGCTCTAAGACTGCGGCTTCGTTTTATTGACTATATGGAGGTTTTTTAAAAGCCAACTGAAAACGGTTTTACTTTCACAGGATTTTGTTATTTTATTATGTTTATTGTAATGTTTTGTAGTACAGCAACTTGCAATTTTATGTCTTCAAAAAGGGCTCTATAAATAAACTTCACTTATTAAGTCATTAACAGTCAAATACTGACCATTAGGGTTAATTTTCCCTAAAAGGAAAATCTTGTCCCTATAGAATCTAAGTGAAAACTTCTACATCACTGCATATCGATACATAACCTCCTGTTAACTGCAGCAAAGTAAATAAAATTGACACAGATTATCAACATTGCTTTCATAACAGTATCAACCCAACAAAACCTCTACTCCTGTACAGGAAGGAAAACATCTGCTGTGTCCCCCTGAATGACTACAGCCCCACTGCAAACTCTCATAACAGCAAGACATTTTGAGCAGTTTGTCAAACGACATATCAGAACCCACCTCTCTGTACTGGTAGAATGGTACAAGTTTGTCAATCACTCCACTTGTTGTAGAGTGATTGACTCTACTTGTTCAGGGGTCACCAACCTTTTTGAGACTGGGAACAGAGTAACACAAAGGGCGACTTGTTTGATACAGACAGAAATTTTCTTGGCTCAGCCTTTATAACAATAGCATATACATGTATAAATATGATTACATGCTGCCTGGTCATATTAATGTTAGGGACTACTGACAATAGTTATCAGGGATAACGCTCTTTACTATTAACAAAATTGTGGAGAGAAGAAAAAGATCTTTGGTCCAAAACATTTTGTACGTAGCGCACATCTGTGTGAGTTTGTGGGGGTCAAAGCCCAAATCTTATTGGTCAGTTTGCTTTTCCTTCAGCCATTCATTCAATCTCCGCTCATTCATTTTGTGCTTACAGGAAAAGCGCCAAACCACGAAATAAACAAAAGCAAACGGACCAATAAGATTTAAGCTTTGGCCTGCCCACACCCACAGACTCAGATGTGCACATGTAAGATTTTTTTTTTCCCTACAATTTTGTTCATTGTGAAGAAGGTTCAACAATAAAAATTTCAGAAATTATTATTTTCATTTTTTACATCATGAAAAATTTTAAGATGGGCAGAGCGAGTGCAGCCGTACAGCTGCAAGCGCAGCTGCCCTCCGATAATATCCTGCAGGCCTCTGCGCATAGTTCTGAACTTTAACCATAGAAGAGATTTATCCATAAAGCAATTTATTTAAAAAAAATTATTTAATTTCTATAAAAATTCTAAATATTAACAAATTAAGTGGATGGGAAATAAAATATCTAGAGGTATGACTCCAAAAATTGCAGTTAGAGCAGAAGGGCCAAATTTAACATTGTATATTTCTGAGAATGTATTGAATATAGATATCCAATGGATATGAAGTTTTGAACACGCCCAGAAAGTGTGAATAAGGGAACCCATTTTTGACTTGCATCATTTACACAAGGGATCAGATCCTGGACAAAACTTAGCTAGCTTTTCTTTAGAGATATGTAACCAGTGCAGGACCTTGAATTGAATGAGCCCATGTCAAGCGCATACAGAAGAGGTCACAGAGAATAGATTGCCAGAGCTCATCTGTTAATGTAAATGCAAGATCTTTCTCCCAAGATCTTTTTCTTAATAATGTAAAGAGAAAGAGGTTGTAGATCTAACAGTGTAGTGTAGATGGTTTTTTTGTAGAAAAGTCAGTGATATGGTTTTGGCGTCTCAGCAAAAAGGTGCATGTGCATATGGCTCGCTGCAAAATCCTCTAAATTAATCCATAAGTCAGATTATTATTATTATTAGCAATTTCCCCTGGTTGGCTAACAGGAAAACAGTTACTGGTGATCATGCCACCAAAAAAATGCCAAACCTGTCCAACAACCGACTGAGACGGTTCCACAAGAGAATGCGGCTAATGGACCTTACCAAGCTCCGCCCACAACCAACCTAGAAAATTCAACGTGGCCGAAAGTCTCACAAAACAAAGCCTCGCGGAGCTTTGATTCTTTGTAAACATGGTGTCTTTCACTAGGACTGATGGTATTTCTGAGTCGATTATTTCATCATTTCTGCCGGATTTTCACCAAATATGAGCTACAACAATGGACAGAGGAACTAACAAGTTTATGTCATCTTTTTGTGGATGCCTCCCACATTATGCTCGTCACAGCAAAATGCTTTTGGTCGATGAGGAAAACATCTAAGTATAGCTGTGGACAAGATCACTGATGTTGTCCACAGCTTCAATAACAACAGATCACTATTGTTATTGCAAGGCTGGGTAAGTCGGGCATTCATCGTTTTGTGGGTTACTTTTGAAATAAGTGGGTGATTCCAGTGGTTTGGTGGCAAATGTTTGAGTGTGCCTAGGCCTGATACACTGTAACAGTTTAGTGAAAAGCCTTTTTTGCTAAAATAAAATCTTTACAGTTACAGAACACATTGCATACTGATCTGTTTAGCTAACATAAGACTGCGTAGCAGACAGGTTTCAATGTGTAGAAGTTGTAGCAGTACTGCCGTTATGCTATACTTAGCTAACAGGTGTTTGTTAGGTTTTTAGATAAATATAAATATAAATATTAAAGATTAGGAGACTTTAAGGGCTGAGAAACCTTTGTTTGCCACCGGAATATGCGTTTCTTGGTTTGTCACATTGGAGACGGATGGCCAGGGTGATAGTTGGTCTGACAGGAAGAATGGGTCATTTTCATATAACCCAGTGTCTCGGGAACTGATCTTTACAACCCCAGCGGGGGACGAGAACTGAACCAGAGAATCCCGGAAATGGAGCAGGATGCCTGCAGTCACAATTGCCCTGACAGGAGGACAAAAGGAACACAGATGCCAGATTTGACACCCAGCAGGAGAGTGGATCAACGACTAGATGTCCAGAGAAACTAGTTTTATGATGACTCAGATGCATACGACAGCTGAAGTTTTATGGTCCAGAGAGACAACAAACAACTGTAACTTCAGGACATGCAAAGACAGTACCTTGAGAATGTGTATTCTGTTTGCCGCTCCTTCTATGCAAATGTTTGTAATTAAGCTACGCCTCAATGTGATAAAATATGCAGTTGCAGAGGAACACGTCAGAACTGGTCCGGAGACAAAGATAACAGGATGTCTCTGGGTAGAGTTCTCCATTCAATTGGAAGATTGCATAAGAAAATTTAACTGTCTCCCTGTGTCCTTATTAATGTCCAGCAAGATTGTTGGGTAATAGATCCAACAGTGTTCATGATGGATGTGTTTATTATTGATTTTCTTTTTTTCATACAGAAAGAAAGCAAATCAATAACACTTCCATCAGCACACTCTCTTGTTTTTGTTGATCCTACGAAGGTTGAGCTGCTCATGTGGTCGTGCACAAGCTTTGATCCAAGGCATTCTGCTTGTGATTTTGGAAATCTGTGAATTTTACTACCACAAATGAGCCGGGATGAGGATCAGTGCCTCCAAGTCCGAGACCATGGTCTTGAGTCGGAAAAGGGTAGAGTGCCTTCTCCGGGTTGAGGGAGATGTCCTGCCCCAAGTGGAGGAGTTCAAGTATCTCGGGATCTTGTTCACGAATGAGGGAAGAAGGGAGCGGGAGATCGACAGAAGGATTGGTGCAGCGTCCGCCATGAAGCGGGCGCTGTACTTGTCCGTCGTGGTGAAGAGAGAGCTGAGTCAAAAAGCAAGCTCTCGATTTACCGGTCGATCTACGTTCCTACCCTCATCTATGGTCATGAGCTTTGGGTAATGACCGAAAGAACGAGATCGCGGATACAAGTGGCCGAAATGGGTTTCCTCTGTAGGGTGGCTGGGCTCTCCCTTAGAGATAGGGTGAGAAGCTCGGTCATCCGGGAGGGATTCAGAGTAGAGCCGCTGCTCCTCCACATCGAGAGGAGCCAGTTGAGGAGGCTCAGGCATCTGGTCAGGATGCCTCCTGGACGCCTCTCTGGTGAGGTGTTTTGGGCACGGCCCACAGGGAGGAGGCCCCAAGGAAGACCCAGGACACACTGGAGGGATTATGTCTCCCGGCTGGCCTAGGAACGCCTCGGGATTCCCCAAGAGGAGCTGGAAGTGGCTGGGGAGAGGGAAGTCTGGGCCTCCCTTCTTAAGCTGCTACCACCGCGACCCGACCCCAGATAAGCGGTAGACGATGGATGGATGGATGGATGGATGGATGGATGGATGGATGGATGGATGGATGGATGGATGGATGGATGGATGGATGGATGGATGGATGGATGGATGGATGGATGGATGGATGGATGGATGGATGGATGGATGGATGGATGGATGGATGGATGGATGGATGGATGGATGGATGGATGGATGGATGGATGGATGGATGGATGGATGGATGGATGGATGGATGGATGGATGGATGGATGGATGGATGGATGGATAAACACAGAAACATGTTTAACTCGTGTCAAAGTATTTCTTTGGGATATAACATGGAATGCACTGAAATAAATAAAGGAACTTGGGCAATACGTTAATTTTTATAGATTTGACACGGCTTATTAACGATAGTGGCAAATTATTTCACCTTTGAAGGTCTGACTTAGTATTTTCAAGAAGTGGTACAAAATTCTTTTTGAAGAGCTCTTTATATTTGTGAGTAGCCTTGACATTCAGGTAAGTCACAAAATCTAGTTTAACTTTGAAAGGAAAGTTTGTAAATGAAATCTTCCTAGCTTTAGAGTTTATACTAAGTAATTCACTATTATGCAAATTTAATTTGTAATCTGAAACAGTGCCGAATTGTACAAATATAGAAAGAGCATGGAGAAGACAGCAAAAAGGATCCGAGACATACAGTAGCTGGAGTCTCAGCTATTGAGAAACAACTGCTTCCTGAAGGTGTTCGTGCTTTAAATTTTACATAATCACTAAAGATTGGCCGTGACATTTGCACCAGTTTGACACTACAAAACTTACCTAAAGTTGTCTGTGCTATAAACAACCATCCTCCACTGCTAATAGAGAAGTGCTGATCTGAGCAAGGCGACTGTTAATTTGATTTTAATATTTGGAAGTGTGGCCGACATGAAAAAGAAAGAAAATAGGAAGAAAAAAGGATAGAAAAGGGGAAGAAAATATTTTTTTTAATAAGGAAGTAAAGACAAACACCTACTTTCAGTTGTAGAGTGACAAGACTTCTGACGAAACATGTCAGCTTTGACTTTACAAAGTCAGTATTCACAAGAATTAACACCTCTTAAGAGCAACTAACTCTAAAATAGACTACTGAAAAACAAAGCCCAACAATTCATGACTTGAAATGATCATAAATGCTTTAGAAACTTAACTACCATCAGATTGATATCTGATCATTTGAAAATGAAATGATTATTACCTTGATGTGATGTTCCTAAAATGTCCATTCTGACAGAATGTGTCTCCACCCCCAGTGAAATGTGGAAAGGAGCCACTGAGAGAATCTGTTCTCCTGTAAACATGTGAATGCCAAGCTGTGCACTCCAATTTAAAAGCTAATCAGGAAGAGACAGGCATTCCTTCTAAATCCCACTCTTACTCATGGCATGCAAATAGTAGAAAATTTAATCAGCCTTTTTTAACCCCTCATGACTTTACCCTCAGTCGTCAAGGCAACACTAATCTCAAAAGCTGCCTGCCAAGTGAAATTTCTGAGGCTGATCTGGGTTCTTCAAAATTTCCGCAACACCAGCTGAGTTTTAAGGTACCATATAAGCATAAACACAAATGTAACTGGTTGTGTTTGGTTTAAAACGTGTCAAAATAGCTAGTTATTCTGCAAGTTAAATTAGCGACTAGCAATCACAGAAACCATTTTGCACATATTTAATGCAGCAGAAAAACATTTATAAGGTAAAGAGACAGTAAGGTGGAATGTGAAGCACTGTGGAGTCCTCTGGCTTCAAAAAGCGCAATACATGTACAGGCTGTTGAAGTACGATTTTACAATACAGCAGACACCAGCTCGAAGTAACTGTCTTTACTGAGTCCTTGTTATCAAGATACAAAAATTGAAGAGGTGGGGTATTTAATCACTTTGCATCAATTTTAATAAAAGCTGAGGAAAGCATGAGAATAAATGCATGATCACAACCTAATCTTCCATTTATTTTGCTTAAATGTCACCTAATATCTACAACATACTGATGGTCATCTTCAATGATCATCATTACATCACCATGTGCAATATTGCATCTTGAGCACAATATTTGGTCGGATCCTGTAATACAAATTTTGTTTGCATTTTTTTGGGCCTCATTGATGGAACATTCACCTACTCCATGGAAACACTTGACGTAAATTTTCAAAGGTTAAGATTAGGGATGCAAGTTATCGATTTATGAAAATAAATTGATCTAATGTTGGTCAATCTCATTGATCGACTAACATTTAATTGATATGTGGCCATTTTCTTAAAAACTCTCCTGCATCAAGGTGGTCAGCCATGTTTACATAACATGAAGAGGTACTTTTTCATAACGCTAAATTTATAAAAAGCACATTATATATACACTATATTACCAAAAGTATTGGCTCACCAGCCTTGACTCGGATATGAGCATAAGTGACATCCTGTTGCAAATTCATGAGGTTAAATATGACATTGATCCACCCTTTGCAGCTAGAACAGCTTCAACTCTTCTGGGAATGCTGTCCACAAGATTTAAAGAGTGTTTATGGGGCTTTTTGACCATTCTTCCAGAAGCACATTTGGGAAGTCACTTAATAATGTAGGACAAGAATGCCTGCCTCTGAGTCTCTGCTCTAATTCATCCCAAAGGTATTCTATCAGGTTGAGGGCAGGACTCTGTGCAGGCCAGTCAAGTTCATTGACCTAAATTCTGCCATTCATATCTTTATGGACCTTGCTTTGTGCTCTGGTACGCAGTCATGTTGATAGAGGAAGGAGTAAGCTCTTAACTGTTCTCACAAAGTTGGGAGAATGGAGTTGTCCAAAATGTCTTGGTATGCTGAAGCATTCAATTTCTTTAACTGGAACTATGGGGCAAACTCAAACCACAATCAACCCCAAATCATAATCCTCCCTCCACCAAACTTTACCCTTGACACAAAATGCAGTCAGACAAGTACCCTTCTCCTGGCAGCACCCAAACCCAGACTTATCCATCAGATTGCCAGATGGAGGAGCATAATTCGTCACGCCAGAGAGCACGCCTCCACTGCTCTGTAGTGGCAGCGTGCTTTATAGCATAGCATCTGACACTTTGCATTGGACTTGGTGACGGCTTGAATGCAGCTGGTCACCTTGGAAACCAATTTCTTGAAGCTCTCTGCTCACTGTTCCTGAACTAATCTGAATGCCACATGAAGTTTGGAGGTCTGTAGTGACTGACTCTGTAGAAAGTTGCCGACCTCGTCGCACTATGTGCTTTATCATCCACTGGCCCCGTCAGGTTACGTGGCCTACCACTAAATGGTAGGCCACGTACCATGTAGTGGTAAAAAAGGAAGTTCCCAAAGACTTCCTTTTTCTTGTAATACAGTTGACAGGTGACTGTGAAATATTTAGGATTAAGGAAATTTCACAACTGGATTTGTTTCACCGGCAGCATCCTATCATGGTTCTACACTGGAATTCACTAAGCTCCTGAGAACATCCTATTCTTTCACAAATGTTTGTGAAAACATTCTGTTGGATGGGTGAGCAAATATTTTTGTCAATATAGTCTTTATTTAAATCACCAGATGTATTACATATGACTGAATCAGCAACCTCTTAAATTGTGGAATAGGAAAAGAATAAAATGTGAAACGTTATTTCACATGAATAGAGACAGACTTTCCTGTCAGTGTCAAAGAAATGGACAAACTGTGACGACAGATCTGCCAGGCAGCACAGCTGAAAGAGTGCTATTAAGGTATAATTTAAAGTGGAAATATTATCATTTTCAATTCTTTTTCACATATAAATCGTTCATTTATGGTATACGTAAAGTAGTGGCAGAGTACAGAGTTCAGAACAGGACAGTACAATTCTGTGACGTCGTGCGGAGAGAACCACCGACTTCTTAATATAAACAAGAGCAAGGAAATGGTTGTCAGTTTTTGCAGTAAGAAAACACATTTGCTCCCGATCTCCATCTCAGGGGCAGATGTGGAGCAGGTAGACTGTAAGCTACAGTGGACTATGAACACTGAGTTGCTCTATGAAAAGGCCCTGAGCAGACAATTTTTTACGAAAGCTCAGGTCTTTTAACATCTGCAGAAGGATGCTCTTCATGTTCTATCAATCATCAGTGTGTAACCTGGGCGTAAACATGTATCTCCTCAATTTATCTGATGTCCCACAGTAAATCTTGCAAAAGTGCTAACATACTATAAAGTCTTTCAAGACTTGAACAGCCAATCGCTGTTGAATATAAGGGGTCACATTTTTCTACCGCAGCCTAACTGCGGTAGAAGAATGTGAAACATTAGAAGGAGCAGAGCTGCAGGTCAGTTCAGCATTGTGTAATAATTTCACCTTAATTCTATATGATATTCACACAAATGTGCTGAACTATAGGAGTCAAATATCATGAGCCGAAATGAGATGTCAAAACTCGGGTGTGCGAGATATAAACAGCGGAACTGGTGAGTGTTTCAACAAATAACTCTGGAAGAGATTAATAAAGCAATTTTAAAATGAAAGGGAATAAGATGGCAGGTGAGGATGGCTACCCAGTGGAGTAGCATAGAGACTTCTGAAAATTACTCACTCCACTGCTTAAGGATTGCTTTAATCATGTACTTTCCAGAGGGGAAACGCCACTATCTTGGAGAAAAGCAGTGATCTCAGTGATTCCTGAGCCAGGTAAAGATAAAGCAGAATGTGGTTCATGCAGGCCAATATCAGTTTTAAACATTGATTACAGGATGTTTGCAACAATACTGGCTGAAAGGCTGGAATTTATAATCCCAGAAATTACAGACACAGATCAGACCTGTTTTGTTCACAACAGGCAAACCCATGACAATGTGATGGGTTTGCTCATAGATCGATTGAAAACCACAGACTCGATAGCTATCAGTTTCGATGCAGAAAAAACATTTGACTCGGTGTGTTGGAACTATCTTCATTTAGCTTTGGAAAGATTTGGCTTTAATAATCAAATTATAGGTTGCTTTTGGTTTCTTTATGAGTCACCCTCTGCCAGGACTAAGATTAATGGGAATTTATCAAATAAAATACAATTAGGAAAGGGCTGTCGCCAAGGCTGCCCCCTCAGCCCCACATTGTTTGCGCTTTTTATTGAACCTCTATTGCAAGCCATCAGAGAACACAAAAACATTATGGGTTTAACCATTACAGGCACAGTGCACAAAATATGCCTCTACGTTGATGATGTGCTCATAACGCTAACTAATCCGGAGGTCGGCCTACCTAATCTTCTTTCTTTACTCAAGACGTGGCACTTACTCAGGGTATAAACCGAATCTGCAGAAAACACAAGTTCTCTCATTTAACTATCAACCGTCACCAAGAATTCAGAAATCCCCAGGTTCAACTGGCAAAATAATTCTATAAAATGTCTGGAGTTCAAATTCCTGCAGTTACTCAACCTTTTTGAATGCAATTCAAAAAGCACTGACAGCAGAGATTTACAGCGATGGTCATTGATACCTACATAATCAAATATATATAGTAAAGATTAACCTTTTACCAAGGGTTCTTGATGTTGTTCAGACTCTGCCTATAAAGGTACCTAACACGCAATTTCGCGATTAGGATAGAATAATCTAAAATTTTATCTGAGCCAAACAAAAACCGAGAGTACAATTCCAGGCACTACAACTGTCAAAAGAAAAGGGTGGATGGGCTTTACCACACCTAGAGGATGCAGATGAGTGTATAAGTTGGTCGGTGTGACACAACCTGTGAAGCTAAATGGAAAGAGACAGACTGGTCTTACAGTGATGTGCATCTACAGTCCTGGCTCAGAGATAATCATCTTATTAAAAAAACATAGATTCTGACCAATACCCTTATGGATAAAGGTACCGTTAGACATATGGCATAAAATATTACAGTAAGTAAAAATTGAAAGAAGTGCTTGAACTTTAAGATGGCCTGCTGATGATAGAGATTTTTTCCCTGCAAGAATGGATGAGATTTACACAATGGTCACAAAAAGGTGTAACAAGTTATTGGAAGACTACAAGCAATAGTGAATTAAAAAGTTTTAAACATAAATTACTGATTTAAACTGCTGAATGGGATCAGAGCACAATACGTTTGTACACTTCATAATTAGACCATGTACTGGTGACACATGAGCTACTAAAATTAAGAAGCGTGAAAGAGAAAGTTTGGAGGACGAGCGTGCATGACTTAAAATAGTTGGAGGATTATTGTGACAAAGCCAGAGCTCTTCCCCCTCATCTCCAACTTATCTTGAATAAGAATCAGAAGATAGCTGTGGCAATGAGAAATTAACCATTAGATATTGGTGTTATCTTTCCACCAATATCACTATAAAAATCTAGCACCTACGCTGATCATATAAAGGATAGGACAAACAAAAGAAGGAAAGCATTGAAATAGAATGCATGCAAAAATCACGCAACACAACTTTCCAGGGAACCTTACAACCAAATAACTACAATAAATATTTGTAAATGCATATTTTACAAGACAGTGTGTAAACCCTTTCCAAATGTTTTGTGAACTTTAAAGAGATGTCCAAGGTCAGCTCTAATTCTTATGAAAAACAAACAATGGCTATTGTGCAAAACCAGAAGAGTATGAAGATTGAACTTATAGTCTAACCAGTCACATTTGGTCATAAAACATCACCTCTATCCTACATAAAATAAATATCTAAGATGGCATTAGGTGGAAGTAATGCCATACAAGGCAGGCTCTGAAGTAAAAATGAAATTCACTCAAGATGACTGAAATGACAGCAAACATGTCAAAGCCACATGTGCATCAGTATATTAGAAAAGTTAATGTAAACTGTAAGAACAAATCAGATCCCAAAACTGCCATAATGTCTCACCTGGTAGGTATCCTGTCTGTTCATTTGGGATGGAGAGAAAGGAGTCAACAATAGCTGTTCTGCTCTGCAGGAGGGTGGATATCATCTCTAGGCCCTCTGGTCCCAGAAGTTCAAACAGCTGAGGGAAAATAGAGATGGAAGGGGTGTTACACTCTGTAGCCACACACATCAAAACATGTAAACACATCCAATGGTGACCAACAACCAACACAGTACTTCTGCAAAGGCTGGACACCTGGTAATTGCCATCCGCCTTATGCAGAATATGCTCCACTGCTTAGTCTCACAAACATAACCACATAGCACTTAGTCTCACAGAAAAACAACAACAAATCCTGCACAGAACCACAGAATTAATCTAAATGCTCAGCAAAGAAACTCTTTATTCATTCTAGTTAAAGGACAGTTAATGTGACTGTGTATAGTTTTGACCGTGAAATATTTCTTTTCTTTGGGTTACTTTCAAAACTTAGTTTTTTAGTCTTTTAAATCTGCACAACAGAAGATTCTAGACATATAGATATAAATATATTTTTGTTTTTATTTGGACTTAAACTGTCTAATCCCAATTATTTTGCTTAATATAAATGCTGACTATTTAAAAGATTGAGTTTCAATAAAAACAATCCCAATTTTGGCCAATACCAATCTTTTGATCTGAAATGTTGCAAAACAACTGTTAACTGCAAATGTGCAGGCATGACCTGGTGGTTGGCTCTGTCAATCAAATCTCTATCAGTACAGAGCAAAAGAGGACAGTGGTTGACTATGAGACCTTTGCTGATGTAGATAAATCAGTAGATAAGATGGGCTTCACATATAGGTATCAACTGATCTCCGAAAATTAAGGAAATTGGTACATACTTACTGAGCATGAATCAATTCAGATGGCCCTAGTGGCCTTCCACTCACACTGACTTTTATGAACACAAAAGTAGTAGCTTAAAACTCTTTTTGTAAATTGGTGCCAGTACTGAAAAGAATTGAGAAATGTGATATTGAGGCAGACCTCTTTTCAACTACAAATGTTTTCTTCCACAATCCATGTGGCCCTCTTCCTATTTTTTTTTAGAGCTGAGGCGTGTTGCTCAATTGGTGGCATGGAGATTCACAAGGCATATTTTTCCTTTCTTTATGAAGTCTCATGAATTATCCACTTGGAGTTATTCGATTAGGTGAGAATCCCGCAGGGACAGATAAGCAAACTAGTTCTTTCAGATAGATTCTGGCCAAATGAAATCCTACAGGCAAGTCCAATTCTAAAGCGTCACCGGTGCAATAACTCCACATCTGCAAGGTTACAGGTCAGGAGAGAAAATATGAGTTTTCTCTTGTCATATTTCTATTCAGCTTCACCCTTCAATTTTTCAGCTGGTATATAAAAAAGGCCAAAGCATTATTGGAATAAAATCCCCAACAGGCAGGACAGGAGCACCTTGAGATCACCTCAAAATGACAATATCCACTTCAAAACACCTTAAATCCTAAGTAATTACAACAACAAATACAAAGTTTAGACTTTTCAAATAAAATTTTGAATTAGCCAGTCTTTCTCAATATTAGCTATTTGCAACCATCAGAACGTCATTAACCATTTGTTCATCAAGTTCAATCATACGTTTTAAACCTTTTAAGGGACATTTAAACCTTTAAACCTTTTAAGGGACATTTATAATGTCCCTTAAAAGGAAAGAGAAAAGTCTGATAACTGAGATCACAAACAACTACTTTGAGAAAGAACCACCATTAACTGCCTAAGTGACGTGTTTTCGATCTGAACTGGGTACAAGATGGACCCTAACTTAAACATCACACTATAACACTGCTTGCTAATTCTCAAGATGTTTGTTCTGTGTTGTAACATGATTAGGTTTAGAATGACTGAACAATTACAATTAATTTGAAAGATGACAGTCTCCCCTACAAAACGCAAATGGCAACCAGATGGAAATAAATGGTTAGCGTTTAACAGTGGGACCAATACCAATTTATCAAACAATAACTAACACCTATGTGTTAGTTATTGATTGTGTGTTAGTTAGTTATTGAGATTACCCATGCGGTAATCTCTTTTTCAGTTTCTTTTGAAAGAGGATGGAGGATATCGAACAAAATGAGGTAATTTGTAAAACATGTTATAAAACTATTGCCACAAAATTATACCACAAATGCATTTCACCACCTAAAAAGACTATTCTTTTACATGCCATTCGTAGTTCCATTGCCACGGCAGAATTATTCCGTTAAAGTGAAACCAAGGTATGATTCATTCAGTGCTATGCAATTCGAAAAACACCTCAAAACCACTGATTCTTTTTTTTCCCACTCTGTACCTGATGAACAAATGGTACAACCAACAATGTTACAACTTTGTGGCACAAAGTCGTATCATAAATGCATTTCACCACCTAATAAGACTATTCTTTTACGTGCCATTCATAGTTCCACTGCAGCAGCAGAATTATTCGGTTAAAGTGAAACCTAGAGATGTAGGTATGATTGATTTAGTGGTATGCAATGGAAAAAATAATGCAAAACCACAGATTCTTTTTATTTCCACTCTGTGTGGAAATAAAAAGAACGTAGACTTGTTGCCATAGCAACTGACAACATTTCATGCATCAAGATTCAGCAACAAAAACACTCAAAAATTACCCCCACAAATAACAAAATATTCAGTTCGGTACAGTTTTATGTTTTTAGGCTTGATGCATATTTCGCGATTATTAATAAGTGATATCTGTGGTATATTAGTTACTGCTGCTATTAGCCAAGCTAACTCAGTGGTTATTGATTAGCCAAATTAAACAAATGCTTCACTGATGATCTGTCAGATTGTGTGTAGGTTGCCATTTCTATTTTTAAGCTGAACCAAAACACCTTATTCCACAGCACATCTATGTGTTAAGTTTGTAAAAGTCAAGCAAGCAACGAGCCTACTTCCCTCTCACTTGTAATTTTTCCTTAATTAAAACTTTTTTCTGACCTTGTTATCTACTCATAGTGTAGACAATTCATAGCAAAGCATTGCATCCCCTTTTTTTATATCTTGAGCTTACATTTATGTCCAGCAGGGAAATGGGGACAGAAATTTGCATTGGTGACACCATGCTGCACAAGGTTGATAGTTTGAAATAGCATTGGAGCTCATTTAAAAATATCACTATGCATGTCATGTATTGTGATATACCAAAAATATATTGAGATATTTCTCAATATATATTTCTCATAACACACTGAAAATTGGTGCATACTTACGGAGCATGAATCAGTAAGTATTGTATGTTAAAACAATTACATTTTCATATAATTGTTTGAACAGATAAAAGTGACACTTTCAGGCATTAGGAAATTGCACCCAGATATGAACTAGACTTTTGGAGGTCAACAAACCTCTTTGTGATATCTGAGCTGATCTTTTATTTTTTTTACTTTTCTGTTCAGTTCAATGCAGTTTCCTTATTCACTGCCAACTAAATGTCAACTTGTGATACTTTACAAAAATTCTTTTAATTCAATCACATATATTCCAATTAATCCTAGTTCTAAAATTATGAATTATTAATGATTTAAATTAGTTTTAAAAATGTTTGTCTGTTGAAAGAAGATAGCATCAGATTGCTAACTTGCAGCATTCACTAGTGCTGAATGATCATATGGTGACAGTAGACAGTCACTTTCATTGTGTTTTTCGCAATACAGCAACCCATCATACAGAGTATGAATGTAGCAATAGTGTAAAGGAAGAACTCCTGTTTAAGAGAAAAAAGCCTCTTAAACAGAACCTGGCTCATTACAAGTAACCGTCTGCAACAACCGACTGGGAATTTGGGAAAACGGAAAAGATACACAAAAAGGTATATTAACAGAGTACTTTCTATGTTAATGGAAAGTAAAAAATAGCTCAGTGTTTGGCAGCATTATCCAGGACCCTATGATTTCTGAAATGCAGAAACGGAATTGCAGAATTCCGTTTTCTGCAGAAACAGAATTGCAGAATTCCATTTTCTGCAGAAACAATGTTTTACTGTATTATTAATAAAACACTGAATTTCACAGACTTCACTCATTGATGAGAAAGGAAGGATATAAACTGAATAGTGTGTTTTTGCCACTGCAGCTCCTGTACCTGGTGTTACCTAGTTTGCTGTGATTTAAGAAAAACAAATGAACAAAGGTCCTGACTACCTTTTACAGGTTTTTTTAAGGTGAACCTTTTTTTTCAATTCAACCCTAAGGCATTTTTGAAAGAATTTCATTTAATTTTTTTTTACATTAAAAACAAGTATTAGTTTTCCTCTTAAGGTTTGAGTTCTCTAAGAATGAGATGGACACACTTTTTAACACTTTATAAAACCAATGTTTTGTTGAACCACAGCAAACTGTTTTTTGTGAAACAGAATAACTGCAGACCTCTAGCTGTTGATTACATACATAGATATCTTTAGGTTAGCAAATATGGTTAAGACGGACAAATGGACCTCTGAAAAAAAATGGAAAAAGTGGAATTTGGGGAATAAAACAGATTTTATAGATAGCATTATCTCACTCAATTGCCCTCTCTAGGAAGGCATGGGAAGACCAGTTGAAACTTCCATATAAAGGTAATAAATTGACAAATAGTTGAAATAGAAAATAATACAAATTGAGTACTAGTAGAGGAAAATAGAAAAAATTGTAAATTTCAACACAGAAGCAGTGTGAGGGGTTACCTGGAAATACATCTACAGATGTGTCTATCTCAGGCGAGGTCTGACGGGTTTTCTATTCTTCAAAATATTTTTTAAAATGTAAAAGCTTATTTTAAAACAGCATTTCAAAATGCTGTTTTCATTTTAAATGTTATATGTAGTTTGCTCTCCACTTTTTTTGCTCCCATGTTGAGCTCTGTGATTACCACAAAACGTCAGCTTCCCAGGGATACCAATAAGAAACAATAAGGTCCGAGTTATTTTATTGTTAGCTTTAATGGTACCGAGTGCAAAGCCTTTTAACTTTGCTGTAGGCTGCCGAGTCACACAAAGGTAGATGCATAGAGAGCCGGCAGGTGTGCTCCCACTCATTCTCACACACACTGCATTCTACATCTAAAGATATCAGTGGGAGAGTTCACTCCCAAATGTCAACTATGTGACAAACATTGGAACCAACTGTAACCAGGTTAAATTGTACAATTCTGGCAACATCGTTGGAAAAGAAAAGTACCGTACCTTGGGTAATATAAAAATAAAAGCAGGACAAAAAAGCAACTTAATGATAAAGAAACTTTCACAATTAATAAATAAAAAACTATTTCCAATAAGAGAGGATGTTGTTTTTATGAGCTGTAGCTTATTTCAACTGCTATGAGAGTTATAATGCTAAGAAGTCTATTTAGATTGCTTAGGATTCAACTACTGCATACACAGTTGAAACCAGGTGTTCACATATATTAAATAGAAGGCACTTTTTCCACTCTGTGATGTTGTAACCCACATAAAGTGGGGATAGCCTTTTGGGAAATAGAGATTGGGTAGGCGGGGTAGTCTGCCTGGCCAATGGGAAGTTTGATTCCCATGAATGTGAAATAATAAACTTTTCTGTTTCAGGTCAATTAGGATTACCTAATTTTGTTTCTATTTGCGAAATACGTGTATAATGTGAGAGAAAAAAAATGTTAAGACAATTTTTATTATTTTATTCAGAAGATAAAAGGCAAAAGTTTAAAACACTTCATTAGTAGTGAAGTCAAACATTTTGATTTGAAACATGTTTGACATGTCAAATATGAAGTGGGTCAATATTTTTACTACCGACACAAAATTGAACCTTTTGGGGGAGCAGTGAATTCTTGGGGTGCACCGATTTATCTGCCAGTTTAAATTAGATGATTTATTACCTACCATTTTCTTAATTTTGGAAAAACAGTAATCGGCCGATATTTACATGTGAAGCCAATCTTATCCCCCAGGTGAAACTGTGACTTTATCTTGACCAAGATCTTGCATGTGAATATTCCAAAAGCATTTCCAGAAGACTTTGGATATTTTTAAGAATATAAAAAAATGCTATGACATACAAAATTTCACAAGCCGATGTTTTATTCTCAAAAAATTAATAACATCGGTTTGTTACAAACTGTCAACACAAGTTTTTTGTTTTTTTTCTTAAATGCACCATGTTAATGTGCAGCAGAATTTGGTGTTTCGGTCCAGTTAAAAAAATAAAAGGTGACCCACACACCAACTCTGACAGATCACCAAAACAGCAAACTTGCTAATCAACCACCAATGTATCTAGACGATCATCACTTATTAAGAAACACAAAATAAACGCCAAGTCTGGAAACATAAACAGACTGAATGTTCTGCTTTTGAGTGGAAATTGTTTGTGTTTGTTGATGTGGAATCCAAATAGGTAAAGTGACGCTGTTGTCGGTTGCTATGGCAATGAGTCCGCATGTAGTGTAGCTGACAGAGAGAAAAAAATGTTTTTGAGTTATTCTTTAACAGTTGTTCAGTGTTATTTTTCCTATGCTGTTGTATATAGCTCAGAATTAACATTTACCTCCCCAGGTTTCATTTTGTTAATGGGATTTTTCTACTGCGGCAGCATGGCTACCGATGGCAAGTAAAAGAATAGGCTTTTCTTATCCAGCACATTCGCAAAATTTTTGCTTGTAAATGATAACATGTATGGTATTAGCTGATGAATGCTGATAAATATTTTTTAAAATGTAAAAGCTTATTTTAAAACAGCATTTCAAAATGCTGTTTTCATTTTAAATGTTATATGTAGTTTGCTCTCCACTTTTTTTGCTCCCATGTTGAGCTCTGTGATTACCACAAAACGTCAGCTTCCCAGGGATACCAATAAGAAACAATAAGGTCCGAGTTATTTTATTGTTAGCTTTAATGGTACCGAGTGCAAAGCCTTTTAACTTTGCTGTAGGCTGCCGAGTCACACAAAGGTAGATGCATAGAGAGCCGGCAGGTGTGCTCCCACTCATTCTCACACACACTGCATTCTACATCTAAAGATATCAGTGGGAGAGTTCACTCCCAAATGTCAACTATGTGACAAACATTGGAACCAACTGTAACCAGGTTAAATTGTACAATTCAATTCAACATGTAAAAATGTTACTACTTTTCCTAAAAATGCAGTCGAATTTTAATGCCGACTTGTGTTCAGTCGGCAATTTGTTTGTGTGATGTTATTTAACTTATGTTGGTAGCAGAGGTGTTCAGCCACCAGAGAAGCTCAGCTCTGGGGTTAATAATGTCAGTAAGATCTGCTGCACGTCTTTTCTGCTGAGGTGTGACGGTAATACTTGTAGTTTTAAGGATTTCATGCTGGTTAAAATGACTAGTAACAATATCTTCATATTAACTCAGCCTAAGGATGAGCTGCTTAGATTTTGGTGGTCAAGGTTAGGGTCACAAAGTCCATCATTCTGTCCAGTTTCTATTCCAGGACACTGAATACGGTGAGGCTGAGACAGACATTGCAGAGAAGACCTTGGGCATCTAAACCATCTAAGCAGAGGTAAGGTAATGGCAGAGGTAAGCAGTAAGCCAGGTAATGGATGGCTTGCTGATGATAGTGTTGCACTGGAGAACCCTTTTCCACTCAAGACCATGACCTCAGTTATGGAAGCGCTGATCCTCAATTCAGCCGCTTCACACTCAGCTGTAGATCATGACCTGATGAAGCCAGTAGGACATTATTTGAAAAAAAGCAGAGACGCAATCCTAAGGTCACCAAAATGGATCCTCTCAACATCTGAACTGTGCCTAGAAATTCTGTCCATAAAAGTTATGAACAGAATCGATAATGTTAGAGGAATTGTTGTTCTCCAGCAGTTGTGTAAGAGAAAGGCAAGAGCAACCTTGGCGGAGTCCAACTTTCACTGCAATGCAGCAATGCAGACCAGACTCTGACACCCGTCCCATATCCAAGAGCCTAGAGCCCAATTGTCATGGAGCAACCCCGACAGGGTTCCCCGGCTGAACGCCTTGTCCAAGTCCACAAAGCACATGCAGACTGATTGGAGGAACTTCCATGAACTCTCCAGGACCCTGCTGAAGGTGTAGAGCTGGGCCAGTGTACCACGACCAGAACAAAAACCAAACTGCTCATCCTGAATCTGAGGTTCAATGATTCAATGAACCACCCTCTAGAGCAGGGGTCACCACCCGGTCGCCCGCAGGGACCTTTTCAGTCGCCCGCGGAGCCACTTCTAAAAATAGCCATTATCATTAGGGAGCACTACCAAAAAATAATTTAATTAAATATTTTTACATTGAAGTAATGACGTTTGTTTATATTTAGAGTTCAAAGGAGGGAAATGATAAAAACGTTTAAAATAAATTGCTTTACGTATAAAACTCTTTCCTGCTGTTAAAGTTCAGAACTGCGCACAGGCGTCTGCAGGAAACTATCGGAGAGCAGCTGCGCCTGCAGCTGCACTTTGCGTACCTTAACATTTTCCTTTAAGTAAAGAAAGAAAAGAATAACTTCTGGAGTTTTTATTATTTCACCCTATTTACTATTAACAAAATTGTGAAAAAAAATTAATAAATTGTGCCAAAACATCTTATTCGTAGCGCACATCTGGGAATCAACACCGTCCTCTTTCCGTGAACCATATGGGGAGACTATATATATGCGAAGGGGGACCCACATCTCTTTGGGTGAAAGCTACCAGGCACGTACAATGTGTCCCACCTCCTGTCCTCGCTCCAATGTGGGGCCCTGTTACCCACATCCTTGCAACAAAACACCGTTTCCAATGATTGTATGAATCATAAGGGGTCTTTGAGCAGCACTTTGAATGTGTAACCCACATTTATTCAATGACTTTTTATTTTGTGGGCCCACATCCTGGGTTGGCCCACACTCTTCAATTCCTTTAAGGCCTCGCCTCCAGCTTGTAGTTCGACTTCCTCCTGTGTTTCCACTGCGACTGTTGCGTGCTGGGTTCGTCGTCTTCAACACCAATCAATGCATTTCTTAGAATATTCGGATTTGATTGCCTGGTGAGTTTCTCATCTGGGAGCAGCATTGTTTTATGTCCGAAATGTCAGGTTAATTGCTCATTGGGGCATTCTTGCCAGAAATTCTGCTGCTACTAGTTTGGAACTCTACCAGGATTCTATTTTTGATATCAGGCTAAGTACTCCTCACTCAGTGGAAAGGTTAAATCAGTCAGAACAGAAAGTAGCTACAGTGAACCCTCGTTTTTCGTAGGGGTTGCGTTCCAAAAAGAACCCATGATAGGCAACATCCGTGAAGTAGTTACCTTTATTTTTTTGCAATTATTATACATAATATTCAAATACTCTACATTGAAACCAAAGAAGAAAACTTGTTTTTAGGCCCAAGCTTTTTTTTTTTTTTTTAAACAAAGAGAATGCTTAATAACTACAGTGAAATAATTTTAATCATCAATACGAAGTACAGTAGGACAAATTGTGACAGGCGTATTTCACTGTGCCTCTGACGCTATAGCCTGACTCCACTCTGCAGTGTATTTTTCTTCTGAAGCTTGTGGTGCAGGTGTGTTTTTTTGAGAGAACATAGTTATTGGTAGTTGTTGCTCTTTTTTCTTCTGGGCAAAAATATTTGCCAAGCTGTATTACGTATATTTAAATACCATATTGTTATTGGCACATCATGGTTTTTAGAGAAGAAGCACGGAGACTGTTGAGCCAATCAGGACGCAAAACATAATGCACTGTGGAAAAAAAAATGTAAAAAAAAATCTGCAACGCAGCAAGGCTGTGAAAGGTGAACTGCATTATAGCAAGGGTTCACTGTACACTTTTAAGCTTGGTATTGCACAGTATTTTTATTTGTTCCACTCTGCAGGAGTATTTGAAAAACGTGACAATTAAGTTTTTATTTTTCATAATTGATTATTCAGATTTATAAAGGGCACTTTAAACTGATTCATTTGAAATATGACTGACACTTTTTGACTATATTTAAATTAAGGTCGATTTAACATTATTTTTTAAATCTTAGATCATGTCAAAATTACTGGAAGTCTGATAATTGCATTTCCATTTAATATGGATTTAATCAATGCCCAAATTTAATATTTACTTTCCTTGTATATGATATTTGTACATGTTTTGGATAAAATATTCTGTGTATTTTTGATCTGTCTCACTGGCGATGTTTTCCCATAACATATGATTACCCAGGAATAACTTAACATTTCCTGTCAACTTAACATCTTTCCATACAAAAACGTTCCCCTTCAGGTCCAAAGATGATATTAGTTTTGTTTCTGTTCAGCTGGAGAACGTTTTGTCACATCCACACATTTATCTCGTCTGTGCATCTGTTCAGTGATTGGATGGGTTCAGAGTCACCTGGTGACATCATAACGTAGAGCTGTGTATCATCTCCATAGTTATGGTAGCTAATCTTATTTCCTGTTATAACCCAAGCTAGTGGGTACACATTATTATTTAATAAGAGGGGCCCTAGGATTGAACCTTTGGGTACCCCACAAGTGACTTCTGTCCGATTCTATGAGAAGCTATTAAAACAAAGAAATCCCTATTCTTTATGTAAGATTCAAACCAGTTGAGTAGTGGACTGGAGAGTCCTACCCAATTCTCCATTCAATTCAGTAATATGTCATGGTCAACAGTGTTGAATGCTGCATTGACGTCCAACAGAACCAGCACTGTGGTTCTGTTGACCACAGTGCTGGTCAGTGCTGGTCTCAAACTACAGTGTAGTCTTCCTGTGTTTATAGGAAGACTAAACTGTGGTGAGATGCTCCATTTACAATCTTTACTATACCTCAATGCTAAAAAAAAAACAAATACAGATCAAACTAGCCAGGTAATAAAATAAAATACCTAAAATTAACAGAAACAGTACAGGGATAAATAAATATATATCTGT
This sequence comes from Poeciliopsis prolifica, assembly GCF_027474105.1. Classification (NCBI taxonomy): domain Eukaryota; kingdom Metazoa; phylum Chordata; class Actinopteri; order Cyprinodontiformes; family Poeciliidae; genus Poeciliopsis; species Poeciliopsis prolifica. Next base: position 934,120 of record NW_026562471.1, on the reverse strand, counting down.
CAGACAGTTTATAAGTCTCCATTAAGGAAAATATTTCTGATATGGCTCTACTGAATTTGACATAGAAACAATTTTAAACTTCTCTTACCTCATTCTGCAGCTCATCATCACTCCTGTGGGAGGTTAGCATCTCAAACAAGGAGGTGCACAGCTCCTCTGGGTTAGATGAAATCATATTTCCTCCTTCCAGGTATTTTTCCACTTCTCTTCGAAGGATGGATCCATCCCCAGAGCTTAAAGTTGTTCCACTGTGGGGCACATCATCTTCACTGGCAGATTTATATCCAATTAGTTGATTATTGAGAAAGTTGACAAAGTCTACATCCACTCTCTCATCACCAAGATCAGAAACTTGGAGGTCTTCCAGTGGGTCAAGTGTGTAGAAGTCATAAGAGAAATTAATGTTGCATCCAAAGGCAGAGTCTCGCTGGTGGTGGTAACGGGGATGGTGGGTTTTGATGAAATCGTCAACTTTGGAGTCATCAAGTGGCCCCACCAGCCGAGCCACAGAAGCACAGGAAGCTTCAGCTGCAGACGATGGAAATGGTCCAAACATTTGCTTAATGGCACGGGTCTCCTCTGTTCCCACATGGTCTTTGTTTAAAAAGGTCTCAAACAGAAAGACAGCAGCACATTCTATGACCTCCTGACCATGTTCAGTACCAACTGTTAAACAGAAGACAAAAAAAACAAACTTTTACAAAATAATAGTTTTGTGTCACAGCAGCACTGTAAATAGCCAGTGATCACCTAGCTTTTAACAAAGTTATGAATTTCCTATCTATTCCTACACATGCATTCCCATTTTATATTTTCCTACATAAAATTAATATATGCATACATACTTACACCCTTGTTAAACATGTAAGATTGAAGTTAAAGGAAATTATTTACTTCTGTAGCACTTTTTCAGCAACAAGGCAATACAAAATGCGAAGGAACCCAATTTTGAGTCGTCATGGCATTTAAGGCCTTCACAGCAGGTCTAAACACTATCAGAATCAATACATCTACAACCTTATTTTAAATTTTTGTTCAGTTAAATGCTGATTTACTTCCAATGGTCGACTCTCTTTTTTATAACATCTATATAGAGCTTTGGAGCTGACATCACTGCGTGTAACGTTTATGTTGCTCGGCGCCATCTTGTATGGCCACAGACCAAAACAAACTTTTTCCAGTGTTTTTATTGAGTTACCGACTGCAGTGAAGTTGTTTACAAGTTGGATATTAGATATCCACGCTCCGCGGAGTGAGGGGTGTTTAGCTCAAGGTTAATCCAATTTATGAATGCTAATTCCGGCCAGCTGTTCTAACCGCTCCTTCCTCAAGCGCTCAGAGGTACACTTGGGGACCGTCAATTTCCGAACCAAACACTCCTGTAAATAAATGCCTTGTGACCAACTGTTACAGAAAAGTGGGAATTCATGCTATTACATGAGGCACACTATCCGCTATTAAAGTTTTAAGTGACAGACTGGCAACCTATCAAGGGTGTACCCCGCCTCTAGCTCAGAATGTTAGCTGGAGATAGGCACTAAGGTGTAAGACAATCCACTGAGAACAAGGGTGAAAGACACATGTGTCAAACTCCAGTCCTCAAGGGCCACTTTGCTGCAGTTTTTAGATGTGCCACAGATACAAAACATTAGAATGAAAGGGCTTAATTGCCTCCTCCTTGTCTAGATAATTTCTTCAGAGCTTTGCTAATGACCTAATTATTCTATTCAGGTGTGGTGCAGCAGAGGCACATCTAAAAGTTGCAGTGCCCTCTATCACCATTACCATATGTTTGGCTCTAAATTCCACAGTTCTGAACCAAACTCAGGAGGATCGTTCCTTATCCAACCATCAACAGAAATTCATAACAATCTTGGGTGGGCATGCCCTAAATTCTCTATTGCGCCCCCAAGAATATTTAAAATGATCAACCCCATGCCATGCCTTAACCTAGAATTATGAAACTTGATACACATGTGTATCTTGTCAGGACCTACAAAAAAGTCTCTTGGAGAATCAGACCATGTCTCACTACAGACCCATCCTGATTACATTATGTTCAATTGATGACACCAGCTTAGCCCCACCCACTTCTGACAAAGTCACCTTTTATTTTAAAAATTCTTGAGAAGGTAGTCTATAATCAGCTCATAACTTATCTTAATGAACATAATATTTTAGAGATTTTTCAGTCTGGCTTTAAACCATTTCATAGCACAGAGTCAGCTCTTTTAAAAGATATTAATGATATACGTTTAGCAACTGATTCTCATGACTGTGTTGTTTTGGTGCTGTTGGCTTTATCAGCTTCTTTTGATACAGTTGATTCATGGCATTTTATTTTCCCATTTGGAAAATTTGGAACACCCACTGTTCCAAATGAGAACAGTGGATGGGCATCAGTCACATAGCTCTGGATTGGTTTAAATCTTATTTGTATCTATCTTGATGCCCAGAGGTCACCCTCTGCTCCACTGTCGTACTGTGTCCCACAGGGCTCAATTCCAGGCCCTCTTCTTTTTTGTTGCACCTCCTTCCTCTTGGCTCTATGTTTTTTAGAAAATATTAGATTGCTTTTCATTGTTATGCAGATGACACACAAATATATTTATCACTAAAGAATGCAGACTCCACCTCTCTTCAGTCACTGTTTTTATGTCTGGAAGATTTGAAGTCCTGGGTGGCCCTAAATATCTTGAAACTTAATGAAGATAAGACAGAGGTAGTAATTTTTGGCAGATCCACTGTAGACTCCCTGACAGACCTTTGCTCTTTGGCCCAGTATGTCAAGCCAGTTATTACAAATTTAGGGGTCAAGATGGATGCTGGTCTTAAGCTGGAAGCACATATCAGAGCCATTGTGAAGGAGACAGTGATTTATATATTTCCCAGCTCCAAGGGGTACAAAATGTTGCTGCTGGACATCTTAACTGGTAAACAAAAATTTGACCATATTTCCCATATTTTAGCTTCCTTACACTGGTTGCCAGTACAATTTAAGATTTATTTTAAAATCCTTTCATTTGTTTTTAAACCCTTGACCCTCCCCATTTGTCTGAGCCGTTACATTTTTACATACCCTCCCGTTCCCTCAGGTCAGCTGATCAGTTGTTTCCGAAGGTGCGAAAGACAAAGTGCAAACTCAGAGAGGATGATCTTCCTTTGAGCATAAGACAGGCCTCTTCATTTGCTATTTTTAAGTTCTTTCTTAATACCCGTCTTTTTTCTTTGGCTTTTGGCACAATCTGAAATGCTTCACTTTGTTTTATTGTGTCTGGATATCAATATGTATTTTATATTTGATCGTTAATATTTTATAATTGCATTGTATTTTAGGATTGTGTACAGCACTTTGATCCTGTCAGAATATAAAGTGCTTCATAAATAAAATTGGCATGGTATGATATGGGTTTTTTTTCTTATGTATTTTCTACTTATGTCTTATGTTTCATATGGGTTTAATCATGTGCCAACTGACATAAAATGACATGATGAACTCTGTCAATGCTGGCTGTTGGCTGAATCATGTGGGCATGGCCTAATGGCGAATTTTAATCCCTCACCATAAGCATACGATCATCTCTAAACACATGCATCATCCGATTTGCAACAAACTAGATCGATATGACCTTTGTTCACTTCTAAAGAACCCAATAGCATTAAATTATAAATTGGCAACAATGCGTTCCCCAGGTTAATCCATCCGCGCTATAACTGTCAATGTGCACCAGATTATTTGTGCGTCATCTGGGAGTGCTGCCAAATGTGTATCACATAGGAATGGTGCGGGAACTCCTTTGCTATTTTCCCTTACTTCATTGTAGAGACATAAATTTTGGTACACTTGCAGAGCTCCCCAAGACACTCAGAAATTACAATTAATGTTACGGTGCAAGTACCACAGGAAGTCTGACTAGTTTTCATGGAGCAGGTGGCCGTGGCGGCGTGTCAAAGTGACCTATAATGCTGTTGCCATACGTTTGGCTCTGAAGTCCACAGTCAGGCCAAGCAGCTCCAAACTCAATCCCCAACAGAAATCCATAACAAACTTTGCTGGGTGTTGCCTAATTTCTCTATAGTGCCCCCTAGAATATTTTAAATAATAACCGCAATGGCCAATAGCACTCAGCTGCACTTGGCTGCGAGGACCACACGACGCTTTAATAAATTAAAGCGAACGGCTTTAAATTATTATTACAATTCTGCCCCCCTAAAAAGTAGGCCTTTTGGGGGCTTTATCATATTCAAACACTTACCAAACTTGGCAGATGCATACAGTCTGTGTATAGTTTACGTATTTTAAGGTAGTCGCAAAAATCGCAAAAGAAACGGCTCAACGGCGCCACCCGTATTTCAAAATACCCTCTAAATATTGACCTTCCTTCATCAAAAAGACATGAAATTTGGTACACTTGCAGAGCTCCCCAAGATGCACAGAAAATACAATTAATGTCATCATGCAAGTCAAATAGGAAGTCAGCCATTTTGGATGGAAGTTTCCATTTTGACCCCATTTGGTCGCATTTGATCAAACTCCTAGGAATTTTGATCAATCGGCTTCAAACCTGGTCAAATCGTTCATTAGGCATGAACAATTAAAAGTTAACAAAGTTTTTCGTTTTTGTGCATGCTGAAGGGGGTTTGCCTGGAGTCAAAGTTCACCTACTCGCCATGAAAAACTAAACTGTTATATCTCCTACACAAAAACTCAGAGAGGCACCAAACCTTCAGTGATTGATCATGACCAGATGCCCAACAATACTCAATAGTCAAATTATGACATCACTTAAGCCACACCCCCTGAGTACAGGAAGTGTCATGTTTTTCTCTGAACGGTCTCTATAGACAGAAGATATGTTGGTGTGATATGGATTCCAACCACGACTGGTTTCAATGGAGCGGGAGGCCATGGCGGCATGGAGAAGTGACTTGCAATGTCATTGCCATACGTTTGGCTCGAAATTCCACATGTTTCGACCGAGCTGCACGAAACTTGGCATGAGTGATCCTGGTTGTATGCCTGACAATCCTATATGGTCATAGTCTGACATCATTTAAGCCCCTTCAGAACAGGAAGTACTTTTCTTTCCTTGGAAAGCTCTATCTCTGGCTCTCTTCACCTAAACAAGATGATTCTGTGCTGGATGACAGACAAGTTGGTTTCACTTGCTTTAAAGTGCCAAGAGTTTTCAATGGAGGATATGGCCATGGCAGAGTGCATAAGTAACCTGTAACGCCGTTGCCATATGTTTGGCTCTAAATTCTACAGTTTCGAGCTGAGCCAAACTCACTCTGATGCATCTTTATCCAACCCTGAACAGGAATCCATAACAATCATTGGTGGGCAAGTTCTAATATTTTAAATCAGGGGTGTCAACATCCAGTCCTCAAGGGCCGGTGTCCTGCAACTTTTAGATGTGCCTCTGCTGCACCACACCTGAATAGAATAATTAGGTGATTAGCAAGGCTCTGGAGAACAAGGAGGAGGTAATTAAGCCATTTAATTTCTGTGTTTTGTACTTGTGGCAAATCTAAAAACTGCAGGACAGCGGCCCTCGAAGACTGGAGTTTGACACCCCTGTTTTAAATGATCAGCCCCAAACCATGGTTTAAACCAGAAACATGGCTCACATATTTATCTTGTCAGCACGTACAAAAAAGTCTCTTGGAGCCATGGTCCAAACCCAACAGGAAGTTGGCTATTAAATATCAAAGTTGCCATTTCCTCTTAAATATACATGTCATATCTGAGCTTACTTTTCCTACAGCTATTGAGATACAGTTCTCAGAATCATTCAGGAGAGTCTTCAGGCATTGAAGGTCAGAAGTTATCCCAGGGTTTTTTGTACATCAAAGCATGTGGGTGTGGCAAAGTGTCAAACTTTGACTATTCTCCATGAAACATCAAGGTTTAAGAACTTCCACATGTAAGGTCACAGCTGCTACAGATTTCTTAAGTATCACTACAAACCAGTCCTGATCACATTGTCATGGTCTGTTAATGTCATCACCTTAGCCCCACCCACTTCCAACAGAAAATCACCTGTTTTTTCTACTGTATCTCTTACTTCTACTCTATGATTCATGTGGGTTTGACTCTGTGTAAGCTGACATAAAATGGCATGATGATGAACTCTGTCAACACTGGCTGCAGGCTGAACCGTTCGGGCGTGGCCAAATGGCAAATATTAGTCCCTCGCTATATGCATATCACCGACTCTATATCACACATAGATCATCCAATTTGCACCTAACTGGATATGTAAGACCTTTGTTCAGGAAGCTCACAGTTGAGCTTCCCTAACAATCGCCATCGCCTATTGGCCATCGCGTGGTTTTCTGTCATTTAGAAAATTAACCTGCAACAAAAATGGCTCACTTTCTATGTTAACCTGAAGAAAAGTTATAAAAAATCTGACATGATACTCAATTTAACAATAAAGAGGAAGGCTCACAAATATGCTGATAAAAAGTATCTATGCTCCAGCTTTTCATTTATGTATTCATCTTGAGTTAGTTTAATAGATTAACTCTCACTTGCCCAGACATTTATAGCTTTTGTGTTTATGTAATCGACGGGATTTGACACCTTGTTTGTCACACACAGAAACACATCTACCAGCTACATGCCGCCACAATGAGCTCCCATTTGTTGAGACTAGGATGATATTAAATACATTTTCCAGTACGTCTGTGAAGCTACACTTACGTTAATCATCTAATGCGCAGCCACCCGCAGTGTTCAGTCAATCCGCTGACCTGTATAAATACACCTGCAGTGCTCTTCCCTGCCGTTCGCTCTGAACGGCAACCAGGAAGCAGCTCAGGGAGGAGAAAAGCTGCCGTACCTCAGACATCGCACCAGTCATTGTGAGGATGCTTATTGGTCCCCCGAAAATCACCAAAGACCCAGACATTATCACAGATCAATAAAATTCCCACGGCCGAACTTGAAAACTGGACGTTATGCTGCTCACACTTAGTTTTCATCAACAACTTAGGCGGAAGTGAGAGCACTGCGCAACGTAAGTAATAACTTTGCTGGTACACAGTGCAGTAAATAATAAAATATAACTTAACGGTGCTTCGAGGCAGATAAATTTTCCTCGAGGAATTTTAATAATCAAGGTACTCAAATCACTCGAGGAATCATTTCAGACTGTTTGAAGCAGTCTCAACAAAAAAAAATCTGGTGGTAAGTAAGCACAGACTTGGCACAAAATCAGGGTAATGAAAAAGTGGAGTAGTTGAAAAGAAGAAGTTGAAACCCAAAATCCTGGAGTAAAAAAAAAAAACTGAAAATCAAACTGACAATGGATTTGAGAGCAAGGAGTTAGTTACCAATCTGTTTGGCTGCCTGAATCAGGCTCTTCAGTTCCTGACTGGCACCTTGCTGCTTAGCTTTATCCTGATGCTCAGAACAAAAATGGACAATCTTCTGCCATGTCAGGCCTTCCCTGGCAAACAGCTCTTGTCTCTTCACACGCTTGGCCTGGAACAAAAGAAAATTTATGACACTCCAAATAAAGACAACAATATTCATCAAACTGCAAGAGTCCCAAATAACCAGCACTTCTAGTATATGAAGTCCAAAAATATGAATATTTTACAAAAGTCTCTGTATTTTGCTAATATGAACAATCAGAATGTACTTGGCTAATTTATTGGCCAAGTATTTTTACATACAAGAAATTTGACATGATATTGTTGTGGTGCAGTGCAGATCATTCAACTTAAGAATTTTTTTTAAATTAGAAAAAAAGTATAAATACAAGTATGACAATGTTGGATAAATAAACAACTTGAGATAAAAATAAATTAAGAGCTACGGACTCTAAGAAAGTTTATCCCGTGTTTGGCATAAACTAGATAAAGTCTGGTAGATGGCGACAATAAAGCATCGCACTTCATTTATCAAAGCTATAGAAAGACTCTCTATTAGACCAAGGGTCTCTGAAGCCCAATCTGTTTCCTCATGTAGTATACACTGTTTATATCTAATTGTGGGGAAATTATTAGTCTCTGGTCTTTATCTGTAAAAACAAAATTTAGAAGAAAAACAAAAGTGGAAAAAAATAACTTCTTATACCAGGTTTTTTTAAACGCTAATATTTCCAACAAAGTTCACCTAAAAATATTCAAGACAAAAATAATTTATTTTCACATTTTACATTAGAACTCACATTCATCTACACCAGTTCTGCAGAAGCCAGTGTTAATTAATCTAACATTTTGTTCTGTTTTTTTTTAACTCAGTGTAATAAGGTATTAAATCATAGCAAGTCTGACAGTTCAGGGCTCATCGGCCAGGAAAAGTATTGACACACTGACTCCACTACAGTCAGTATCTGAATACCTTCTAAAACTAAGCAGTTTAGTAAAAACTGGGAGATAATCTCTGAGTGACTCCAGCCATCTTTTCCCTAGAGAAGCACTTTTTCTGCTGAGCAGATTTTATGAGAGCTGAGCCAGGTAAAATGAAGGTCTGCATATTGCCCCAAATTCCATTTAAAGTGTCAGGCAAAGTATCAGAGAAATAAACTAGGAAAGAGACACCTGGTTTTAGAAAACTCATGGGTCTATAAATACAGGAAGAATTACATTGCATTAATTCTGGGTTACACCAACTAGTAAATTCTTTACTCTGCAATGACTCTTTAGGTAGATAGTTGACTAGTCACTAAACATCTGTTTAGCATTACTAAACAGACTTTTATAAGAAGATGGAAGATGAGGAACTGGGTAAGTTCACCAGATAATCAGGTCCATTTTGGAGGGAAACACTAACGGAAGTGGAGTCAACTCAGCAAGAACCCCGCCATCATGTTCCAGTTGAGAAAAGTATTCTACTTTAATCATCACTTTAAGGAAAACTTTTGGTAAAACAATCCCTCCAAAGGATCCAAGACCGAAATGAGACCTGATGAGGAGTTTGCATCACTCATGCAAGGTAAAGAGTTACTGAGTCAGCAGAAAGAAATGTATATGGAGTTGCTTCAACAACAATTTGAAGTGCTTTGCTAAAATCATTATGTACACTACAAACACCAGGCTGGACGAGTTGAAACGAGAAGTGTAGGTATGTCTCTTTGACTATGAAACAACTATTTTCCTGGTTCTCACTAGAACCAGGAAAATAACACCAGTTTTAAAGTCCCTCCACTGGCTCCCTGTAGCTCAAAGAATAGATTTTAAAATACTGTTGTTAGTTTACAAATCACTGAATGGTTTAACACCACAATACATCAAAGATCTGCTGTTGTTGTATCAACCTTCCAGACCTCTCAGGTCTTCTGGTTCTGGTTCTGCTCTGCATCCCCAGAACCAGAACCAAGAGAGGAGAAACAGCCTTCAGCATCTATGGACAAAAAATTTGGAACAAACTTCCAGAAAACTGTAAAACAGCGGAAACCCTGACTTCCTTCAAATCTCAAGTAAAAACGCACCTGTTTAGAGTTGCATTTGAAATGTAATATGTATGGATTTGATTTGTGGATATGTATGTAATTTTTTATTTTTTTTTTCCTGTTGTGGGCAACGGGGCCCGGCGAATACCCGTGGTTAAACGGACGGCGGAGTCCGGCGGTAACAGGCGCTTAAATTCCGTGTCAAAGGGAAGAGGGAAGAAAGGGAAAAAAGAGGAAAAAAAAAAAACCTTGGTATTTTATTCTATGTTGCATGCCTTTGTGTTTTGTGTTTATGATGTAAAGCACTTTGAAATGCCTTGTAGCTGAAATGTGCTATACAAATAACATTTGATTGATTGATTGATATAAATTTACTCAGTGTCATTTCAGTGGGCATTTTTTAAAGTGATCCTGGACCTAGTTTTATCAAAAGAATCAAAAGTTTATTAAAATACAAATCAGATTTAAAATTCAAAAATACGTTTCTGATGCCAATGGAAAATTAAATATCAATAAGTTAAAAGAAAACTTTCTTTTTGTCGTTCATTACTGAATGAGTGTTGATCACATCTGCAGCCTGGAAGGTTTTCACACCATTAAGTCTCATTGTTTTTAAGGTAATTTGAGTTTTCTAAAAAAAAAAAAAAAAAATGCTCTTCAATCAGCAGACATGACCTGTTTGTGAAAGGCAGTAGTTTAACTTGATCTTCTCAGCAAAATAGCATAGATTCCCCTACCTTGTCGCATTAAATCAAACAAAACTGAAACATATCACAGTTCAATTAACCTTAAATCGGTGATCCTAACTCACACTGTTGCTCGGTATCATTTTTGTTTTTTTTCTTTGTTTTCAAACACTGGAGTGTTTTATCACAGGTTCTCTCTTCCCGAAGACATGAGTCAGACAAACTTATGTCATGGTTAAAAGATAACATTGATAACATTTAAGTATAATGCAAATACCTTGTCTTTTGGCAAATTATTTTATTCTATGTAACAAAATGTCAAGTTAAGGCACTATGTGGCTTTTCTAAGCAAATGACGTTTAAGGAATTAAAAGTTCTTCAGTAGTATTTAACTGTACTTTAGACAAATTTAAATACTTAATTTTTAGAGAGAGATATAATCTGCTTTTATGGCCTCACCTTCAGGTCATAGAACTGCTCCGTGGGATCCTCCCTCTTGCTGACATTAGTGAAAGAACGAAGAGCACCTGTAAGACGCGGAGGAGCCATCGGTCCCTGTGTCTATCGTCACCGCAGCTGGACTGGTTCTTCCGAAGACTAAAGCAGAAAATGCACACAGAAATAAGTTCGCATGGTAGTATGCTTGAAAGCACAAACTTTATCCATTCAACAAGCGCAACAAATGTCTAATACAACTGCTTCATTAGAAAAGTTGTATTAGAGAAATAAGTGTTTCCCGGACACCAGGATGTCCATGAAGTGTTGACATACAGACGTGTAGAGTGACGCAAGTAATGGAATGCCCTTCAAGATGAAACTGAATTTCCTGAATTCAAAATCCTACAGAATAAAGAGTCTGTTGCTTGTTCCACGTCTAAAACGTTCTAACTTTATCAGTCAACTTTAAAGGCACCTATTTTCACGTTTTATTATCTGACAATTCTGTTTAGATGTCACTACTTATGTTCTGTAACAACCAGAATATTGTGCAGCATGTGAGCTATTACCGCTGCTAGCTAGTCCTTGTCCAACAGCCCCGGCTAAGCAACGTCTTTAGAAGCGGCAGCTTAAGCACCGAAACTGGGAGGAAAGAAAAGATTTTCAACTCTGATCACAATGTTACTAATGCACCTATTTCTATATTACCTCTTAAAGTGCTGTTTGAAACTAATGTCAGAGACAGCCGGTCTATAATAGTAGCCTAGAGGCTGCAGTCAACCGGAGTGGCTGTGCGCACAGAAAGCTGGGTATTGTAGTTTAACGTAACGGAAGTAGAAGAAATTGTCTTTAAAGAACTACATTTCCCATATCGTGATATTGTGACGTCATCCCACCAGGCTGGACTGGATATTTATGCTGGATTTTTTCTTTCCACTGGCAGCCTGTAGCTCACAGATTAGGCTTTAAGACGCTTTTATTAGTTTATAAAGCACTGAACGGCTCAGCACCACAGTACACTAAAGATCTGCTGATGTATCAACCTTCCAGACCTCTCAGGTCTTCTGGTTCTGATCTGCTCTGCATACCCAGACTGCTCTTCATCCTGTGAATCAAACATGGAGAAGCAGCATTCAGCTTCTATGCACCACAAATCCGGAACAAACTCCCATATATCTACAAAACAGGCAAAACACTGAGCTCCTTTAAATCTAGACTAAAAACCTGTGAACATGTGCATTTTTGAACATTCCTTGTAGCTCGTACTAGCTTTGGCTACCAAGGCTAACAAATGTTTTGAAAACTGATAGAATATCAATTGCAGGTTTTAGCAGCAGACTAGTTTAAGTTTTTTGTGAAATCCATTTCATTTCCAAAAACATTTACACTGACAGTAATATAGAACAGAATAGAATAGAATATACTTCATTGATCTCCAATACATTTTCTTTTAAGGTAACTTAAAGGGCACAAGTTCATCAAGGGAAAATTGTCTATTCATTGACAAGCTACTCCATTTATGCAACATTTCCAGAGGGCCTGGAAATGTTGCATATTTCCAGGCCCTCTGGGATATATATATATATATATATATATATATATATATATATATATATATTATATATATATATATATATATATATATATATATATATATAAATGGTAATGGCGAACCAACCAGACATTGTCGTAATGGATAAACAACAGAGGAAAGCCGTTGTGGTAGATGTAGCAATACCAAGTGATTGCAACATCAGGAAAAAGGAGCACGAGAAACTGGAGAAATACCAGGGCCTCAGGGAAGAACTGGAGAGGGCCTGGAAGGTGAAGACCACAGTGGTGCCTGTGGTCATCGGGGCCCTCTGTTGTATTGTGCTGAGAGAAGCTGAGCCGCTGTACTGATTCGAACCCTGATATCTTTGCATTTAGGTACATCATTCATTATTTTATTGTTCATTGTATTATGAAAATATCAATGCAGTCTTGAAAGCTGCACGAGAGTGTGCTGATGAAGCTGAGCCATCTTCATCAGAATACTCTGTTTTGACTGCCGAAGGAGGAACAGCTTATCCTGCTCTCTCTCGTCCTTACTGATAACTCTGCCTGTGAATTATTTTTAATTTTAAGGCGACAGTTTTTATAGTTATGTTTACATTATTGACATCTTAACTGGATTACTCCAAACCTAAGGACTGGGGGATTTTCTTACTTTTATTTTTATCTTACTTTTCTTTAACTCCAAAGTTAAACCAGGGTAAAATGACTCCGGCTGACCCCAAGGACATGAGCAGTATTTTTACAACAACTTCAGTCTATAGAAATGAAGATTAAACTACTGGAGGTGAACTTTGAGATCAGCGCTACCTGTGGAAATGAAACAACCCTTCCTCAAATCAACAGAGAGGACATGCACCCTGCACTGAGCAGCTCACCCTGGAACTCTCTGGGTGCCAAGCCGAAACGGGAGTCTCGCACTGTGGATCCGATGAGACGATTATCAGGGAGAACACCCTCACATGGACGAATCTGCGTGGCCGGCTCTGAGCCGAAACCCACCTTCAACTTCAACACCTGCTTCGTCAAAGAAAGTTAAACAAGCAGCTGCAACCAAAACGCCTACACCAACCCCGCTGACCCCGCTCCCAGGGACAAAGCAACCAACAAGAGCCTCAAAACATTCTGACTCTGTGGGAATTGTTGAAATAGAATTTTAAATGAGCATAATAGTACACAGGCTAATCTTTACGGTAAGACAAACTTAGACAAAGATCCAAACTAAAACAACTGGCCACTCTCAAAATTTTACATGAATTGTATAGGGAGGATCTTAAAGAAAGACAGACTGAGACTTCCTTAAAGACAGGGCATTAGACAGGGCATCATCTGCCAGACAATTAACAAATTCCTTAGCGTGGTTCAAAAGTTCACTAGGATCTTAAAACTTTTTATAAATAATTTTATCTATATTAGAATTAAATATATTTCTTTAAGCATGTTTTGAATTAGTTACTTCTTAGATCCAAACTTATAGTCATTATTTAGCATTACATTTTGTGCAAGCTTGGTTAAAAAACACCAACTGGTTTCTTGTTGAAGCATTTTGAGGCAGAGATAACGTTCCAGCTGCACATCATATATCACAGTCTGGACAGAGGCTGGTACGAGAAGAGCTGGGTGTTTCAGTGGGTCTCAGAGGTAATAAAATTAACATTTAAGACAGCCCACACAAAGGAAAAACACCTCCTAATGCATATATTTAAATGAGGAGAATACACATTCTTATAAAATGGTTTGTTTTACAGCAGAAGTTCGAATTTCTGTGCTGAGTGAGAGTTTCCCAAAAGATGCATCTTTTGTTTGTTTTCATTTCCCTTTTTACTCAGTTAATTGTTTCTGTTTTGTCATGTCTTAGACTTTTGATGATCTAGGTGAGATGCTTATTGTAACATTCTTTTTGCATTGATTTTCTCTGGATAAAACTCTGGATATCTGAAGTCTGACGTCGTATGATTGCTCTTTCTCACTGCCCATATATTGAAACACAAGAATTCGGGAAAAAGAGGAATGAATTAACGAGCTAAATCAAGTTATTCCACTTTTTAATTCTCAACAGAATCCCACTGAAAAACAGATTTTCTGCACTGCAACCTGAGCCTCTGAGTGAAACTTTGCCTTCAAACATCAACAGTGAGGCAAGAACAACACATCCATCCCCCAAAGCTCCAAAGGACAAAGCGACCACCAGGAAAACAAAAGGTATCCCAAAAGTGCTTATTGTTGGAGATGAGGCAGTAAAGGGAATCAGTGACGTTTGCAATCCAAGGAAAACAAGAGTGATGTATTTTCCTGGTGACACTGTATCTGTTTTAACCAACAAACTGCTCTCTCTAACCACTGATCAGCCAGATATTCAGACTTTAGTTGTGCATGTTGGAGCCAACGATCTGGCAAAGCAAAAGTCTGAGATTCTGAAAAAGGACTTTAACATTTTTCTGAACACTATGGGAAAATTTAAAATGAAGTTATTTCTCAATGGTCCAATTCCATCACCTCAATGGGGAGATGAAAAACACTCCAGTCTGCTCACGATCAACAAATGGCTACCAGCTCAGTGATCTTAATCGATAATCTCTGGATCTATTGGCAGCGCTTTTACTTTTTTGGAAGAGGAGGACGCAATCTTAATAAACATGGGATAAAGCTACTTGCTGCAAACCTTTTTTATTTTATCAACAAGGACAGCAACAGGATCATCGCGTCAGAAGAACAGGCTCAAGGATGTCTGACTAGGATGGAACGCTCCCCGAATCAGGAGCATGATATTCCAAAACAAGCTGATAAATCGACTGGAGACGGAGCGACTGCTTCCCTCGCTCCTTCCCCCCTCCCTCTCTGCTCCTCCAATCATTCACAGGATTCAATAGATACCAATGAAGAAATCTCTTCCGGACCAGAGTTTCTTAAATTTACAGATGGAATGAATCAACAGGTTCGCCTTGGCACGTCTCTCCTTAGCGCTCAGTAGCAGACCTCACTTCATTTAAGCCACCTGCCCATGACTTTCCAGAGGATCCATCACTCTGCGTTTCTGAGGTCTGAGGCCGGGAACCAGATATTATCTATACACCCGTCTCCATCCAGAATGTGTCTGGCCCCCGGGTTCTGTAGAACAGGACATTACCTGTCCGGATCACTACAAGAAAATTTACAAAAACCAGAAATATGAAATACAGCGGTCCTAATTAGAACCTCAGAGTGATCCCCTGCCTAAAGGAACCTCAGACTGAAAATCTTTTGGCCTCCAAGTCACTTAAAGTAGCTCTTTTAAATACCAGATCATTCTGTCCTAAAGCTCTATTAATTAATGATTTCATCACTGAGTATAATGTTGATGTTATGTTTCTGACAGAAACATGGTTGAATGACGATAATGACCAAATTGTACTCATTGAATCAGCACTTCCTGACTACAATTTTTTAAGTGAGAACAGAAAACATTAAAAAGGAGGAGGCGTGGCTTCTATATTTTAGAAAACCATAAATTGTAGTAAAATTTCTTTGGGTCATTTCACCTCTTTTCAGTGTCTTGGAATTCAGGTTAAAGGCTTCAAACGAACTTTGACACTAACTTTATACAAAACTCCAACATATGTGGAAAATTTCTTTACTGACTTGAATGATCTTCTTTCTCTCATATGCATTGATTATGATGTCCCAAGAAACTCTAGTTTTATGGTCCAGAGAGACAACAAACAACTGAAACCTCAGGAGATGCAAAGACAGTACCTTGAGAATGTGTATTGTTTGCCACTCTTTCTATGCAAACGTTTGAAATTAAGATACACCTCCATGTAATAAAATATGCAGTTGCAGAGGAGCACGTTAGAACTGGTACGGAGACAGAGACAACGAGATGTCTCTGAGCAGAGTTCTCCATTCAATTGGAAGATTGCATAAGAAAATTTAATCGTCTCCGTTTCCTTATTAATGTCCAGCAAGAGTGTTAAAGATCCAACAGAGGGGTACAATTAGCTTTACCCCACTGCAATCATTTGGCAGGGGTAGAGCAGGTTTGCTGGTAGCCCCAGTCTCATCCACACCTGGGCCCATCTTTGTTGAGTTAAATGAAAACTCAACAATGGTTGATGGTGACTGAGATGATTCCCATCATTCGAAATCAAATACCAAACCTACTAAAGAGAGCCTTTATGCAGAGATTGCAATGCAAATTGGGGTTTCTATCGGAGAAAGCAATGCCTCTTGTATTGAGTCTCACTTGGGCTCTGGACTGGGAAACAGTGTTCTTGGGTCTGTCAGTAATGTGCTCTCAGGACCTTCACTTTTGAATGTGATTGTGAAATCTGATGTTAAAGAACTTGTGTGTTTTAGAGGGGATGGTTGTGACACATGCAGCATACAGGAATGGGAGGAAATGATGATGACCTATTTGAAGAAAAAAGGGGTACGGGTAGCTGAACAAGCTGATGAAGTGCTTAGTAAACTGGCAGGGAGGGCAAGAGAGATAGTCAGGGAGGGCATACGTAGTAAGTCGTCCTTATGTCTTAAGGGAGGCCCAGAACCTATTTTTGAGATCTTATAAGAGCACTTTAGTGAGACCTCCTGTTCGAGCATGCCTTTCGCTGATTTTTATGCAACATTACTTAACATAGGTGAGATACGTTTCAATTACTGGCTCTGGCTGAACAGAGCCACGGAACTCACAAAGGACTGTCTGAAAAGACAGAATAACTCCTTTCCATATCTAACAAAGTGAGAAGGCCTGAATCAGCTGCCCAGCAGCTGGGAAACAAGTTCGCCTTCATGTGGAGGGGGCAAGTGTTAGGCCTGAAATTGCGCCCCAAGACACTGATTTTGATGATTTGGAGTCTGTATACCAAACTGTCAGTGAAGAACGACAGCTTGGACATCGACCAGTATTTCAGAACACCCAAAGACTGAAACAACATGAACTATTATGTGAAAATATGACCCTTGGTGGCAAAGTATCTGTTCAAGCAATGCCTGATAGTGGCTCCATGGCCTGCACCCTCAGTACTGATCTGATGCTCGACCTGTTAGATTATGCAGTGTTGCAGACCCCCACCTTGCAACCCACTGATGTTGTACTGATTGGTTGCGGTGGTTCAAGGACAATCCCATTAGGTGTGTGTGAAATTACAGTGGAAATTTATGACTGCAAAGTTGTTGTGCCTGTGCTGGTGGTTGCAGGACAAAATGAGGATCTTATTGCCCCAAACATAATTTGGGGTGAAATGCAGCAAGATCTTAAATGCAGAATACATGTCTGATCACAATGTGCTAAGTTTAATGTCACAAGTGGTGGTTCCAGAGAGTGTTGGTGAGAAGATTGGAATTATCCAGCTAATGAAAGTCATAACCTTGGAATCTTTGACAGAGCACCTGGTCTGGGGCAGGCTGCAGCTAGGAAATGAGAAAGTTGGCAATGCTGTAGTGACAGAATCCATGACAGCAAGGTCAAAGCCAAGGTCAATTATGGTGGGAAGAACTGTGACATATCTTAATAGTGATGGGTGGTTCCTGGTAAAGGTGTTAAACCCATTGATAATCCAATGCTTTTAAAATGAAACATGAGTTGGCTGATGTGTTTTCCTGTGCAGTAGTGGAGAGCTTCAGTCCCACTGACTCCTGCTTTCAACAGAATATACAACTGCCAACTACCATGCAATGATGAGCAGAGTTTAATCACTGATGTCTCTACCTTGCCTGATCATCCATCTTCTGAGCAAGCAATGGGTGGCAGTAATTCTTTACATGCAGTTCTGCAAAATCTGGGGCTGTCTGATATTGATATCAACTCATGTGAAGTGTCACAAGCTAGCACAGACCTCATAGCCCAGTTTGAGTCATTTTCTTGAGAGACAAGCTGGATTGTCTCAAAGCTACAGGCTATCTTCATAGGATTCGGGTAGTAGTTGACAAGCCATTCCAGTTGCCTTGCCGCCATGTGCCACTGACTCATTATGACAAATAAAGACAATCTCTGAATGAAATGGAGGAACGAGAAATAATCCAAAAGTCTTGCTGTGAATTTGTATTTCCTTTGGTCTTAGTTTGGAAGAAGTCTGGTGATTTAAGAATATGTAATGACTTTTGCTGGCTTAACGCTAGGACTGTCAAAGATGCCCATCCTCTTCTGCATCCAGCAGGTGTACTTTCTGCTTTAGAGGATACATATTGCCCCCTAAAGCTTTAGGAGGAAATTGATTTTTCACTACAATGGATCTGACTTCAGGCTACTATAATGTGGAGGTGCATGAACAGGACTGCAAGTACACAGCATTTAGATCACCATTCGGGTTAAAAGAATACAATCCTATGCCACGGACTGTGCAACAGTCCAACGACTTTTATGAGGATGATGTTGGGCATTTTCAGAGATCATTCTGATCAGGGAGCAAATTTCGAGAGCACACTCATCTCTGAACTGTTGAGTGTTTCTGGTGTCCAGAGATCCCACGCGACTCCATATCACCCAGTGGGTAATTGTTCTTGTGAAAGGATGAACCTCACCTTGGGCAATATGATTCGTGCCTTACCTCCGAAAGCTAAGCAAAGATGGCTGATGCACTGAAAGCCCTCACCTTTGGGTACAAGTGCACTGTCCACAAGACAACCGGCTTTGGTCCATTTCTGTCACTGATCATCATGATGTCACAGATTATGACCTGTTGGTCATAATCTGACACTAAAGAAAGACCTCAAGGAGGCAATGGACATTGCACAAAGAACGGCAAGCAAACAATTGCAGCGCCACACAGATCTCTATAACCATAAAGTCCAGGGATCCCCAGTGGAGATTGGAGACCGTGTTCTTTTAGGGAACAAAAAGGGTTTTGACTCACCCTGCCTCTCCTCACTACTGTCCTCCTCCTCTAGAGAAATATTCAGGTGATTTAAATCGTTGTGGAGGATTTCTATTACAGTGTTCCCAGATGTGTAATCATTCTCCCCAAAATTTCTCTTGTGATGGAAATTATACAATTAGCTTGTAGAATTTCAATGCTATCAGGAAGAGCCTTGGAGAGGGCCGAAGCCCGATTTAAGAATCCTTTAAATTTCTATTGTACTTTTGTAGATTATCTAGCCAAACCTAAGCAAACCTTCACCCAAGAATCAGATCATACCTCCATTTCGACACCACTGGACACTCACTCAAACAAGGTCAAAGAACGGTTGCAAATTTTCCGATTGATTTCAGAATAGGAGCTTCAGTTTGGAACTCCTCTGCACTAAGCACATTTTTTCCATGTCCTTAATGATTTTATTAAGGACGAACTGGGAACTCTAGATGTGCCCAGAACCTTGTATGAATTAATCTCTCTGGACATTTGTTTGAAATGAGAAGAATCCTATTTTGAAAATGTCCTCTTTACCTGTAGCTTCCAGTACTCATTCTTCTTCTTAGGCCGAGAATGAACCTGAACCCATGCAAATCGGCACAACCCACCTTACTTTTGAAAGACAAAAATGTACGGAGTCTCTAGTGTGGTTACCCAAGTCATTTCATTGCTGTCTGACTGGTTCAGCCAAAAGGCAGGGCCTGTTAATAGATAGATTGAGACTGGCGGGCCACCATAAAAGAAATGCACTATCATCTCCTCAACTCCTACTTCCTGCCACTCTGTTTTTCTTTTACAGATGCTTCATCTGTAATTACAGTCAGACTGCATAACCCTTGCTGGAGTCAGACTGCATAACCCTTGACAGCATACGTATGTACCCCTCTCAGTCAGAGCCAAACTCCTACATTGGATATCTTCTGTTAAATCCTCAGCTCATCCAGGAAACAGCCAAACCATAGGCCTCAATCAAAGACTGGTGGCCATCCACCATAAAGATGTCAAGGAATAGGTCCTCACCTGTTCCACTTGCATCCATAATAAGTCTTCACATCGGCTTGCATTTGGATTACTAAAAACATCTTACCTTTCATGTTTCTCAGATCAAGCCTGTCCAGAGCAGTACTTGTCATTTAGAGGGCTCAGTATGTTTATGTGTCCAGGCTAAATGCACAGAGGAAGTACTGTCAGTTTAGAAAAATATTTGCAGGGATAGTATTCTATTTTTTAGTTTTTATTTTTTGCTTGTCCAAAACCAGTCTTTTCAAAGAAGAAAGGCAAAATATTATATTATCAAAAATATAACCTGCACTGCCTTTTTTTGGCTTTATACCCAGAGCATCCAGATGTAGCAGTGCTCCACCGCCGTAACATGGTGCACTGGAATTATCAAATTGTCCTGCTGCTCAGAATTATCATCACTGGAGAATTATTGTCATTTATGTTACATATATTTTTGATCTTCCAAATGCTTGACCTGTAATGTTTTTGTCATTTCTTTGTTGGTCTAGTTTTGGATATTTTACACTTGCAAAAAGCAGGTGCTAGAAGCGGCTCAGGTAGTACCTATCTGAGCTATGTTTTGATCATCTGTAAAGGCTGTGTATGAACATTTGTACCACATGCCTGAAAAGTTACTGATTTCCAAAGAATGTGCACCCATTTGAAACCATAGCACATTAATTTTGAACCCAGCTTGAGCATGAATCTTTGATTTAACCAGTAAGCATATGATATAATGTTGACAAAACCTTAATACAAATATGTTTTGTCATACTGCTTATCAACAGCAGCATTCAGCTGTTGATAAGATCTACTGCATGCAATTATTCATCTTTTATATTTTTCCAGACTCCAGTTTTGGATATGGTCTAAACTCTGTTCTGTGCTCTGAATGCTGTGAGTGTGTCTTAAGTGTATGTCCCCCACTAACAATGTTTAATCATTTTTTCGAATTATTTCTCACCACATCTCTATGAAGGCAGCACATTCAGTAGTGCACATCAATAGCCAGACTGCAGAGCAATATAGACAAAACTTTGTCAGAGGTTTAGTTCCTCCAGGGAATTGCCATTCAGTTCAGGACAAAAGCAAACGCAATTGGTCTGTCACTGACAAAGACACTGGATTGATTGACATGCACAATGATGTCAACTGAACATGTGTGCTTGACATTTAAGTTGCGTAACATGGTGACAAAACGCCCCTTTTACTTCTCCACTTTAAAAATGAATCCTGTGTCGCCAGTGGCAGAGTTAATGTTGCTTGAGTGTAAACATATTTTGAGCAATGTGTGTAACAAGCAAGGTTCTATAAAATTTTTGTTAACTTACCATTTATAGACAGAGCTGATTATCAGAATGTTAAATATGTGTAATATAACATTCTATAAAAAATGTGTAATATATACAATGTAGTGGCTGCTTATTTGTTTCAGTGTAAAGCCATTAAATTGTTCAAGCTTCAGTTTTCTTTTGTTTATGTTCAATAGCTCAGCTCTTGGTTTCAGTCGTATGATATGCTCTCGTGCATCCTAGTGGATTAAAGAAGTACTTACAAAGTCTGATGAATAACAAACTTCACTTTTCTTTGAGCAGATTCTTTAATCTTGCACAGCATTCCACATGTAATGTTCAAAAAACTGGAGAGCTAATTAAACACACCACATTTAATTTTCTTTCTGAACTAACAGGACACAGCACTTTTCACATATTTTCAATTATGTTCAGTAGGTGGTGGTTTTCTACAAAAATCATACGAAAATGAAATCTTATTGTTAAGAAAATATTTAAATATGCAAAAGGCATACACAATAATAATGTTACAAACTGACATTTTTGGCTTTTACATACAAGATTTGTTTATTCTATGTTGCATGACTTTGTTTTTGTGTTTATGATGTAAAACACTTTGAAATGCCTTGCTGCTGAAATGTGCTATACAAATAAAATTTGATTGATTGATTGATTGATTGATTGATTGATTGATTGATTGATTGATTGATTGATTGATTGATTGATTGATGCATAAAACAGCACATATGGGTGCCATTAAGATTATGAAGTATTCAGTTGCAAAACACAGCAGAGGCATTATTGCAGATTTTCTGAAAGTTTTGGTTTTATAATTTAACCTTCTAAGTGAGGTTAATCTAATGATGTTATTTATGTAATTATACAATAGATAAATAAAGAAACATAAATCTCAAATAATACTTTTTTTATGAGACAATAATTTGTCCAAATGACTGACAATCCCATTCATTCTAGGCTTGTTCCACATCTACTTATTTTCTATTACAGATCACAGTTGTGGGCTGCACAGTCCTAGGTTTGATTCCTGGCCCGGAGTCTTTCTGCATGGGGTTTGCATGTTCTCCCTGGCATGGTTCTCTCAAGGTACCCCGGCTTCCTCCCATAGCCAGAGTACCACTGTGGTACATGACTGTTGATTGGTTTCTCTAAATTCTCCGTAGTTGTGAGTGTGTGTGTGCATGGTTCTTGGTCCTGACTGCCTCTGTGTTGCCCTTCGACAGACTGGTTACCCCACCTTTCACCCGAAATGTTCGCTGGAGATAGGCACTAACAACCCTGCCAACCGCACTAGTGACAAGGGTGTACAGAAAATAGATGGATGGATCGAGATCACAGTTGTGAAATCTGGACCAGGTTATGAGCAGCTTTAGTTGCACAGCTTGGAGCTTGTTGAACACTAAGTTCATTCATGTTTTATATACAAGCTCTAACAGTCTACATAGGTTGGCAACAGAGCGCAAAGAGGTCACACAGCCAGCAAGACATGCCTTTCCCCATACCTACCTCACTACCAATTACTGTTGTGCTTTTCAGCTGAGGCTTGAGTCAACAACCAATTCTATCCTAATGAGACAGAGGGTCACTGCTGTGCAGCTGACGTCAGAGATCCAAATGCCAGAGCATATCAACACATGTGACTGGTGCGCACTTTGTGTCCTGATGGCAATACAAACAAAGAACAGGGAGCAAGAAAAACAAAGAAACAAGAAATGGCTGGACACATGTGAAAACTGATAGCAGTGTAACTGGCTATTTTTATGGCTTTTTGCCTTCTTCTTCTCCTTTGGAGCAAGTTTCTAATATTATCCTGACATTAACTAACAAGACCTCAAACAAGTGGAAATACATACATTTTGGTCACCATGACAATAAGTTGGTTGTTTCAAATTAAATAACTAAACTTGAAAGAAAAGATAAAGTGCATGGACAAATTCTGAAGTTTCTACCATTAATAAAAACTTCAGAATTTGTACTGACGGAACTTTGAGTATTTTCTCATATCTGTTGTCATAAACCTGCAGTTGTCAGCAAGTTAATGGCAACAGATACAAACTTGCTGGATTGCCAGTGACGTTATATGCTGCCAGTGATGTCACATGCTGCTGGTATAACAGCCTAGCAAAAGAATGAGTTAGAAGCTTCTCTTATAAACAAAAGAAAATCCCTCATATTCCACAAATGGGTTTACTCTCGAGTTTGTACTGCATGGTTGTAAACTAAAAAAAATTAGGAAGGATAAGGATTGTGAGAGTAAGAGCCAGCATTAAGCATCCATTTCAAATCAGACATGTCACTATGAAGCTGAACAAAAGTAAGCTGATCTCTTATTTGTGGGAATACTTGTTACATGTGTTCTTGCAGCTGTAAATAATGCATCCCAATATCCAGAGGAGACGAGGTAAAAATGAAAAAGCAGCGGTGTAGTTTTAGCTTTATAATACTGCTTCATTCTTTACATTCAGTTATTTTCATCTATATACTGTCTTCTCAGCAGTTGCTCATGCAACTTCTTAACAGGGAAGTGACAGATGAAGGTGTGGTTAAATACTGGGAGAGTGAATGTTATAGCAATAGACATGGGCTGAAGGTGTGAGGGGAGAGAGCAAAACGGAAACTGAGGAGAGACAGATAAAGTTGTACAGAGAACAATGGAAAGCGCAATAGGGTCTAGAAAATTAATCTAACAATAATAATTGAACAAGAAACATAACAGGGCTTGTTTGTGAGAGGAAGTGGAGTGGAGCAAAACAACTTTACTGGTCCGTAGTTGGCTTAGGAAAGGATAGGAGAGTAGAGTGGAGAGAATGGAAGCAATGTGTGGTATAGAAATGAAAAAGGAAAGAGATGAACCGCATTGAAAAAATGTAGCGGAGTTATTAAGAAATGAGTGTTTTGCAGATATTTATGCTTTCAACTCAACAGATTGTTTATATATTGATTCTACACTCGTTTGTGTGATCATTTCAGACCGGAATTCACTGATAGATGGAAAGTCATTGGAAAGTTTATTGGAACACTGCAGGTTAGGTTATGGAAGCTCGGGTCAGGTCCAGGGAGGGAATCATGTTCAGAAAACAATTGGCACACTAGAGAAGCAGAGCAGGGTGGTGAGTTCAGAGTCGTGGGAAATGAAAACGTTGTAAAATAAACTGGACAGATCTTACTTGTGGATGGTAGGTTCGAGGCTTGGGAGGGTAACTGCAATGTCCAGGGTCTCAGTCTCTCTGTGGGTCAAGATGGTCGTTGTGCGTGTTGGCGGGAATCAAGGAAGCAATGGAGGAGTTCGTCGGAGGGCGGACAGGTAGGCTCAGGATGAGCGGGAACAGAGGAGAATTGCGACTGCCAGTCGTGGAAATCCAGGAGGAACTTGTCACACGGAGAAGGTGAGTCTGGGAACTCGGGCAACCAGTGGGTACATTCCACGGTGTCACGAGAAAGGCCTCGATCAAAAAACCAGCATAGAGTGGATCCAGGGCGTCACGAGGGATCACCTGAAGGTAGGAGAAACAACAGGGAAAATCACTAGGAGTTGATCAGCGAGGAACACAGAGACAAGCTCAAGGGACTCAGAGGTACTGTTACTGGCAAACACTCCGGCGCTGAAGGACTGGCAGTCAGCTCCTCTTGAACCTGTCACTGATGAGCTAGATTTAGTCAGGTGCGCTGGTGACATCACACACGCACTCCAACGGGATGGATCTGGCACCATCTAGTGGTTGGAATAAAGTAATGTACGCACAAGAAACCCACAAAGAAAACCCAAAGAACTCTGGAACATAGCAAAATAACTAAGTACAGATTATATAATTTACACATTAAGCAATACACAGTGAAGTAAGCCCAATAGAATAAACCTTCTTAGAGGCAAATAAGGTGATGAACAAAGACATCTGGAATGACATACACAACTGTTAGCACAGTGAGCAAACTTGACTAACAGAAGACTTAACTAAGGTTTCCATCATGCAGAGAGATGAGAATACACTGAGAGTTTTTGTGACTGTGTCTGCGTTGTGCTTTCCTGCTGTTTCCTGAATCATGTGGACCCAGCGACTGGTGAAGGAGGTGAAAACAGATGAAATTCCAAGAAGGTTCAAGTTTTTCCCTGTGAGTAAGGTATCACAATTTCACGCTTCATCATCACATTAGGCCTGCAATGGGTTTTTTTTTTAATACTATATTTTAGTTAATTATTGCCAGCTTAGGTGAACATTGAATTGTGGGACCACATTAACTAACAGACTGAAATGTTTCATGAAAAGTTTTAAAAACATTTTGCATTTTTGTGAAATTATGATTGTATTTAATATGTGTTCAAAAGTTCAAATTTCATAAAGGTGTGTGTTTTCTTGTATCTGGAGTTTAATTCTTGCTCAAAGCTATATTATTGGGTGAGAAGAAAAGTACTGGTGTATTGAATTATTATCTGAGTGAAACTCCACAAGATGGTCATGGACCTTAGAGCGGTATAACTGTTGTATTCTGGGGTTCTTTGTTTTCCTTGTGGGGTTTTCTGCCTGCGACTAATAACATTCAGCCACCAGATAGCGCCAGACTCACCTCTCTCCGGAGTGGTGTGTTGTTATCCTGTGCACCTGAGCTCAATCTGCTCGTCAGGCGAGGACTGTTAGAGGAGCTGACTGCCAATACTTCGGTGCCTGAGTGTTAGCCAGTAACGGTACCTCTGAGCCTCCTTGAGTTTGTCTCTGTTTTCCTCATTGTTCGATCTCCTTGTGATTCTTCTTATTGTCTCCTGTCTCCAGGTGTTTTCCCTTGAGATGCCCTGGGTCCTCCTCGTGACCTTCTCTCCTGGCTTTCAGTACAAGATCTCCCTCGTGACGCCATAGAACTTACCCACTGGTTGCCCGAGTTCCCAGACTCACCTCCTCCGTCTGATCGCAAGTTCCTTCTGGATTCCCCAACTGGCAGTCGTGCCGCTCCTCTGTCTCCGCCCCACCTCAACTTACCTGTCCCCCCACCGACGCACTCCCTTGTTGCTTTCCAGATTCTGATGGCTGAACGCTGGCCCTCCTGGACTCACAGAGAAGCAAGGACCCCGAACACTTCAGTTACCCCTCCAAAACAGCAAACTACTGTTCAACAAGTAAGACCCTCCAGTTACTCTGTCTACACACCCCTCTCCGACAGTCGTTGAACTCACCATCTTGCCGCTGTGCTTCTCTTAGTGTGCAGACCGTTCCATGCACCCATTCCCCTCCTGGGCCAGACCTGTCATCACTGTATTCATTTTTTATTGTGCTCATAAATTCACTTTTCACGATAACTCCATCTCTCCTGTGTTGTAGGCTAGAAATATTGAACCCAACATGAAAATAACTGGGCTAAATTTAAACAAATAAAACATAAAATCCTAAGAACATTTGGGAAAAATATTTTTATTTTTCTGCTGTTTGGCACAAAACTAAAGTTATATAATGCAGTAGTGAGATAATTATTAAACCTATATATTTTAAGCTGATCCTGAAGAACAATGTTTGTCACTAAATCTAATGGTTGATTTGCATCATTGGTTTCCTATATAAATGAAATAATTATTTGGGTTTTGTACTTAAGTTATCTGTGGCGTGTGACAATAACATGCCACAGATAAGGTGCAAATCCATTTCTACAGCACTGAATCACAGAAAGAACTGTGTGAGTGCCAGATGGGTGGATTTCATTTTGTCTTGTGATTTTGTTGTCACATTTACTGACATCCTGGAACGTACTTACTCATGTCATACAGGATTAAGCAAGAAAACCACTCTGCCAGTGCTGTCTATTGTGGAGAAATGTCCTTTCTTGATGTATGAGGTTGAATAAGCGTCAGTGAGTTGAATTTATGAATTTCATCTATTAATATCACAATACAGCTGGTCCATTTCTCATGCTACCTTAAGGAGCTAGCAAGACAAAATGGCAAAAAGCAAAAGTTTATTCTCTTTGTTGGCCTCTATCTAATTTATGCCCTAAAGAGGGCATTCCCTAATGTCATTTCTTTTAACCTTAGCTTTGAGGGTGTTTCCTAACATGTCATTTACTTTAACTTTAACTTTGCAACTAGCTAAAAGAGATAGAAGAAAACTCAGAACTTGGCATTCCCAAGCCAGCCGAGAGACGTAGTCCCTCCAGCGTGTCCTGGGTCTTCCCCGGGGCCTCCTCCCGGTGGGACGTGCCCGAAACACCTCACCAGGGAGGCGTCCAGGAGGCATCCTAACCAGATGCCCGAGCCACCTCAACTGGCTCCTCTCGATGTGGAGGACCAGCGGCTCTACTCTGAGTCCCTCCCGGATGACCGAGCTTCTCACCCTATCTCTAAGGGAGAGCCCAGCCACCCTACGGAGAAAACCCATTTTGGCCGCTTGTATCCGCGATCTTGTTCTTTCGGTCATTACCCAAAGCTCATGACCATAGATGAGGGTAGGAAGGTAGATCGACCGGTAAATCGAGAGCTTTGCTTTTTGACTCAGCTCTCTCTACACCACAAGTGACCGGTACAGCGCCCACTTCACGGCGGACGCTGCACCAATCCGCCTGTCGATCTCCCGCTCCCTTCTTCCCTCATTTGTGAACAAGATCCCGAGATACTTGAACTCCTCCACTTGGGGCAGGACATCTCCCTCGACCCGGAGAAGGCACTCTACCTTTTTGAGTCACTGATCCTCAATGAAGCCAATAGGACCACATCATCCGCAAAAAGCAGAGATGCAATCCTAAGGCCACCAAAACGGATCCCCTCAATGCCCTGGCTGCGCCTAGAAATTCTGTCCATAAAAGTAATGAGCAGAATCGGTGACAAAGGGCAGCCCTGGCGGAGTCCAACCCTCACCGGGAACGAGGCCGACTTATTGCTGGCAATGCGGACCAGACTCTGACAACGGTCATACAGGGACCTGACAGCCCGTATCAAAGGGCCCGGTACCCCATACTCCCGGAGAATCCCCCACAGGGCACCCCGAGGGACACGGTCGAATGCTTTCTCCAAGTCCACAAAACACATGTAGACTGATTGGGCAAACTCCCATGCACCCTCCAGGACCCTGCTGAGGGTGTAGAGCTGTTCCAAGACCAGGACAAAAACCACACTGCTCTTCCAAAATCCGAAGTTTGACTATCCGACGGACCCTCCTCTCCAGTAACCCCGAATAGACCTTGCCAGGGAGGCTTAAGAGTGTGATCCCTCTATAATTGGAGCACACCCTCCGATCCCCCTTTTTAAACAGGGGGACCACCACCCCAGTCTGCCAATCCAGGGGAACTGCCCCCGATGTCTATGATACTGCAGAGTCGCGTTAACCAACACAACCCTACGACATCCAGAGCCTTAAGATACTCCGGGCGAATCTCATCCACCCCCAGGGCCCTGCCACCGAGGAGCTTTTTAACTACTTCGGCGACCTCGTCTCCAGAGATTGGAGAGCCCAACCCAGAGTCCCCAGGCTCAGCTTCCTCAATGGAAGGCATGTTGGTGGGATTGAGGAGGTCTGCGAAGTACTCCGCCCACCGACCCACAACGTCCCAAGTCGAGGTGAGCAGCACACCACCCCCACTGTAAACAGTGTTGGTGCTACACTGCTTCCCCCTCCTGAGGAGGGGGACCTAATTAAATAGTCCGCGTTAACACACACAAACATACACAATCGCTAACTTACGTTTTGTTGCAGCTTGAACGGACGCGGTTCATCGTGGGTCACACGTGGTGTTCCCGCTTCAGTTAACATTAATTCTTATCTGTCATTTTCAAACATTTTCCTGGCTTTATTTTCAATTGGCTTGCTTCCATAATGTGGTGCACCGGGAGAGAGTTGCGTGATGGCGACGTCATCAGAATGTACTGAGTGTTAGCTGTTAAATTAATTATTGTATTTTTTTTAATTACAAGTTTATTTATTTTTGTCTCTTATTAATTATTTTGTATTCTTTAAGAATTTATTTGAGTTAGGAGTAATTGCTTAGTTTTTGTTTTGTTTTCTTGATTTGACTTTCTGTGGGTGGAGCCTGTGGCTTTAAAAGCAGGGCTCTGTTCAACAGGGAGGCAGTCAGTAGCTAGACTCTGGAGTACTCACTCTGGAGGTGATACATGCTGAACTAAAGTACTGCTGTGTTGATTTTAACATGCCATGGATGTCTTTTATATTTACTTTGCACGTGGCATCTTTCACTGAATAGATAATAAAATTCACTGAAGTGATCTCCGGCCTTGGAAGTCTTTTTTTTTTTTTTTTTTTTTTTTTTGTGGGTTGCCCAAGTCATAAGAGAACCCCGTCAAAGTTACAAAAAAGCGAGAGAGAAACGCAAGTGTTTTTGACCCAACCTACTGATTGACTGCAACAAAGTCGATAGCCGACTTTCCTGGTTCATAACCACCAACAGGATGCACCTGTTTTGCTTCTCCCATTAAACACCAAGTTAACAAAAAAGGTCTCCCTCTTCAGATGTTAAATAAGCTGCATTTCCTTCCCAATTCTTTTTTTTCTTTTGCATAATGACCAGTTGTGTGCACCTATAGTTTGTGAAGTAGAGTAATTGTAAAGGCTTTTTTTCTTCATGTTGGCTGCATTTTCTATACTATTTATTTTTCTCATTTTCAGCACTGACCTTACTGAAAGGGAAAACTTAAGGCTTACAAAAACTTTGTACTTTCTGTCCTGGAGGGTTTACTAAGAAGATGGTTCAGTTGTAAAGCAGGTTAAGTTAACCTTGTGGTGTAGGTAAAGCACCTAATTTTCTTAACTGAATGATGCCTGCAGGTATATCTATTAGCAGGTTTCATTTTGCCTGCACTTGGTTGTGTACATTATTTTAAGTGTATTTGACAAGTTTACCAAAATATAAAAAATGTCATTCAAACTGCATTTGCCTTGTTTTACTCTTTACTTATACTTTTCATTACATTACATCCCGCATACAGTACATCCATTTTTACAGTAATTTCCATACTTAAGTACAAGACGTTTCAGATACTTCAAGACTTTAACTCAAGTAACATTTCAGTGACTTGGACTTTTACCAAAGTCATTTTGGAGAGGTACCTATACTTTTACCTGACTCTGAGATTTTAGTACTTTATACAACACTGAAAAGCAGTGTGGTTTTCATCCTGGTCGTGGAACACTGGACCAGCTCTACACCATCAGCAGGGTCCTGGAGGGTGCATGGGAGTTTGCCCAACTGGTCCACGTGTTTTGTGGACTTGGAGAAGGTGTTTGATCGTATCCCTCAGAGGGGGGGTTCTCAGGGAGTATGGGGTACCGGGCCCTTTGATACAGGCTGTCTGGTCTCTGTACGACCGGTGTCAGTCTGGTCTGCATTGCCGGAAATAAGTTGGGCTTGTTTCCAGTGAGAGTTGGACTCCGCCAGGGCTGCCCTTTGTCACTGATTCTGTTAATTATTTTCATGCCTATTAATTAATTATAATTAATTATATTGCTGCCTATTACCCAAAAAATAGCAAACTTGCCAATAAAGTTAATTGTGTGCAATGCAAATAATTGACTAAAATGCCAGTTAAATAAAAAAATATTTCAAATGCAAGTGAAAATCCAAACTGTGCACTCATTATTATTATTATGTTAACTGATTTTAAGAATGAAAAATAGAAAATAAAAAAGATACCACTCATCATCACCTACATATAAAGCAGTGCTTCAAGTGGGATTGTTTGCAGTGATAAAGAGTAGCACTGCTTCTAAATATTACCCTTCAGCAAATTGGGTCTTATTTCCAGTGTTCATCCACACTGAGACTTTTTCTAGTGTTAAGTCTTGAGTCAAAATGCTCCACTTTATGTAGGTTGCAAAAAAAATGGGAAAAAGGAGCATGCATGCTTGGTCTAATCCTGTAACTGATTCCTTTTTCTCACACACAGTAGGACTGAAGTCAGGAACAGAAAAACCTCACAGGCACAAAATGGACCCAAAGAAGAATCAAAGAATGAAAGCAGAGAATCTAGTGTTGAATGGTGGAAAATGAAGAGCTTGAGTGGCTGATCAATTGTATCACATGGAGGTGATGAGGCAGTGCAGGTGAATGACTTAAGGATTGCTGGACATGAGTGGAATAAAAACAAGACGCAAACTAATAACCTGAGAGAAACAAAAGGTGGCATAATAAACCAAGAAAGGCTAGCACTATGAAATGAAAACTTAATAGAACTACAAAAAGGACAGAATTCAAGAATAAATTAATGTCAGAAGAAAGAGTTGTTCTGCAGAGTGTAATCTATTCAGCTATATCTCTGTCCCTGCACTTTTCCCCATTGCACATATGCAGCTTTATTTGAAGCAGATCATAATGTTTTTCAAACGATGAGAAACATCATTTGTTCCAAATTAAAAGAGAGAAAAAGGGAGATTGGGGCAACCCTCAGAATTATGTTTAGCATAATTATGTTTGATTGGGATTCTGCCAGTGATTATTAAAGTTTTGTTCTCCCCCTCTGGGTTTAAAATAATTTTATGTTTGAATTTCTCCACATGCACACTGACTCTTCTCTCTAATCAGTGATAGTATCATCCAGTTCTCAGCATGGTCCTCATTTATTCTTGATTGTTTGCTTCTTATTTGTTGTTGTGCTATACCAGTAGAGAAGTATTGATTTATGCATGTGAATGATTTGAGGCTTAACCTTTCAGTGTTACATATTTAATATTCCTAAAGCAAGTCCAAGAATTTAATCCTAATTGATATAATTTTTGTTTCACGTGTTTGACTTCCGTTTGTGAACATTGTAGAACATTGACATGGAATGTTATTTTTCTACAATATTCAAGAGATTTTGAAGTATTTTGAGGCCTGGAAGAATTTTCAAGTGACTTGTGTGAAGAAAGAGTTTTAACAGGTGCACCAAAATTCACACAATGTGGGTGAAAACACAGAGAGCAGAATGTTAGAGCAGGTGTCTAAGAGGACTGTATCTCCATATACTGAGCCTTATATCTTTTACGGACTGGGGATAAGTTTCTCTTTAGTTCTTCATCTCATACTTGTGTGAAAGCAGGCTGTGATGACATGTGCAGTGTATAAAAAGCTGTGTGCAACTCCTTTTGTGGCTCTGCTTCTCTGTCTAGTTCAGTATCAGAGTCCTGGAATGCTGTTTGCTTTTAAATAAAGCCTTTAAAAGACAAGGATCGATCCTTCTCAATTCATTGACCAGATACCTAGCCTTTCAAAAAAAAAATTCCACAACATTAGAGAGGGCTCTATTGTGTTCAGGTCCTATGTCAAATATACCCTGTTTTGGTCAATTCCTGAAGTAACAGATTGATGCCAGTTAGATTGAGGCTAGGGTTGTCTTATTGCAGAAAAAATGATGCGGGAGTTTAGTGTCCAGTCAGCTTCTTCTTAGAAAAGAAAAATAAAAGAGTAAAGTTCTTAAGGTTATAGAAAGCTGATAGCCATGAAGGAGCCAAGAGTCTGATGGCAGGAGAAAAAGGAGCAGGAATTTTGAAAGACACCAGCAACAAAGAGCAGGAACCCAGGAAGGTGATAGGGGGCAAAAAGCTGTGCGATATTCTTGATTATTTTGGTCTAATTTAATATGTTAACCAAGCAACATCCAATTAATGTCACACAGTGGACCCGTTTATCGGTAAGGGTGTGAGTGTCTCTGTAACTGATGTCGTCCTGTCCGATCATTTTGCTAAAGCATTGAAAGCACAATCAAAATTGATTCACTTAGCCAAAAGCTACTGTAAGACTTGTGGGTATCAGACACCTTTGATTCTCCTTTGTAGAATGATCCACAGACACGATTGAGCTCTTTCTCAATGTTGAACATTTTATTTCTTTTAAAGCTTCTCAAACAGTCATCACCAAAATCCCCCCAAAACTTCTTGTCAATCATAGATCATAGTTCATTCCCCCAGATGAACTATGAAAAGATCATCTGGGGGAACTTTTCATAGTAAAATATCACATTTCAAAATAAAATATTTCCAAAACATTTTACATTTTTCAATTTTCACTCTTACATTTCTATCAGAAAAGCTCTTTCACAGACAACACAGCAGAAACATTTAATCAAATCTACTCTTCTTCCTTGCCTTTAAGCTGTACTGATATAGATAAATTGGTAAATATTTGGGGCATTCCCATAACAATGCATAGGGAGAGCAGTGACTGACATGCAGTGACTGAGTTGCAATGGCAGGAATTGCATGGCAGTCACCTATTGTTCTTCACCTAATAGAATGTCTCTTTACTGGGGCCTGCCCAAAGCAAAGCATAGGGATACCTTTGCAATGCATTGGGCATTGCTCCGCCCACAACCGACAGAGAAAATCCCACGTGGCCACAAGACTCACAAACAGAGCGTGGAGGCGCTTTGTTTCTATGCAAACATGAGGTCTTCCACTTGGACTGATAGAGTATTTCTGGGTCGATAAGTACATAATTTCTGCTGGATTTTCACCAAATATCACCTACAACTAACAAGTTCATGTCATCTTTTTGGATGACATCAAAGTGTTTGAGCTACGTGATGCCTCCAACATTATGCACGTCACATCAAAATGCTTTCGGTTGATTAGGAAAACATAGCATCAATATAGCTGTGGACAAGATCTCTGATGCATATTGTTATTGCAAGGCTGGGTAAGCCGGGCATTCATCGTTTTGTGGGTTACTTTTGAAATCAGTGGGTGATTCATGTGGTTTGTTAGCAGAAAAGGCTTTTGACAAAACTGTTACAGTGTATCAGGCCTAGGCACATTCAAACATTTGCTAAGATAAAATCTTCATTGTATATCAGATATAGTACACATTGCATATTTATCTGTTTAGCTAATGCAAGACTGTGTAGCAGACAGGTGTCAAGGTGTAGAAGTTGTATCAGTACCGCCATTATGCTGTACTTAGCTAAAACATGTTCGTGATTGATGTGTTTATTATTGATTTTCATGGACTGCGTTGGAACTGCAGAGCTGGTTCTGTTGGACCTTGGTGCAGGTTTGACAATGTTGATCATGACATTTTACTGAAACAACTGGAGAACTGGGTAGGACTCTCCAGCCCAGATCTCAACTGGTTTGAATCTTACACAAAAACAGGGATTTCTTCCTTTCATTAGGAAACTTCTCATCGAAGTGGACAAAAGTCACATCTGGTCTACCCCAAGACTCTATCCAAGTACGTCTCTTATTTAAGATTTATATGTCCCCACTAGGTCAGGTCATGTCAGGAAATTACCATATCAGCTGCTACCATAACTGGTAGCAGATGATACAGAGCCCTACATTACAATGCCACCAGATGACTGTGAACCCATCCAAGCACTGAACAGATTCAAATAACAGAGAAATGTGTTGATGTGCCAAAACTTTCTGCAGTTGAATAGAAAGAAAAACTAAGTTAGTATCTTTGGACCTAAAGAGGAATGATCTAGAGTCAATGCACAGCTTTAGTTATTGCAACTAAAAACCCGCGTTCAAGCCTAAATTCTGGGAGTAGTGAAGGACTCTGACCTGAACCTTCAGAGCCACAGAACCATCATAATTGACTTTGGCCTTCTGTCACCTAAAGTGCAACAGAAAGGTGGTCCTTCCTGGTTTTAATGCTGATAACCAATTGGCAAATGCATTTAAAATATTCTACCTTTGGTTTAATTCTTCTGATTTTAGTAATGAGATTTTAAATGTGAAAAACAAGCTTCTTTGCTGTGGTCATATCCCCTTCGATGTTATTTCTGTGGCTGAATCTTTTAAACGTTGTAAGGTTAGAAAAAGCCCAGGACCAAACAATATCAGTGGTCAACTGCTCTCTTCTTGTGCGGAACAGTTGGCTTCTATTTTTTATTACATCTTCTGGATGTCATTTAACCAACAGAGGGTGCCAAGGTGCTGGAAGCAGTCCATAGTGATTCCGGTGGCGAAGACAAGCCACCCAAAAGTTCTTATTGATTTCAGACCTGTAGCACTGACTTCCCCTGTCATTAGCTTGATTGGGATATTTAAGATAATGTGTTCCATACTCAGTTTTAGTCTCTTGCCAAACTATGTCAGATAATTCTGACAATTTATCTTGTAGAAGATACTGGCCTTTCAGTGGTGGTAGTGCTCGACACACTCGGTCTTTCATTTCTGAGATGTGATGATCAATAAATGGAAGGAATAGATTCAGTCGGCAATATTCCTATGGGGTAGGTGCAGGTGTATTTAATCTTTTTGTCTGCACAGACACTATCCGAGGCACCAAATATACATGTCTACATTGGCGCCCACGTCACAACTTTGACTCCACAGTTTTTCAAATGAGTTGTGATAGCTCTCCCTACTACCACACAGAGATGTGAATGGTAATTGTTTTCTTTTCACCCTTAACATTAGTTTACGTATTGATTAGTGAAAAGTTTAGATTTTCATTTTTTAAAATTATTTTCATTAGCCTCACTCTTAAGTTAACTATTTGCAGTGCACACATTTAATTAACTTTATCTGTCAATTCTTCATATTTTTGTCAATTGCAATGAATTAATTTCTTCTTGTTTTGAGTTACCAGTTTCCTTTGGAGCTGCTCCTGGAGTGTCACACAGAAGGAGAAGGATTCACTGCAGCAAACAGAATGGAGCCAGGACAGACCACTGTCAGTCCCATAGCTTATTTGGAAATGGGACTATTGCATTCCGGAAATGAAGGGGGCGCTATTTTCACAATCACTAGTATAAATACCTTAAAGAAGAGGGGTCAAGAGGTCGATTGGAAGAAGTTTGAGAAGTCCCATCACTGACGTTCGGCACATGATTCACAAATCAAAAAACCCACAAAGTCAGCAAAAGGTGTTTTCTACCTTCTTAAAACTTTTTTTCACATAGTCAATCAATACGCTTTTCTAGATTAGGTTGAAAATATAATTGACAGCTGTAAACGAGTGAAATTTGTAATTCGTACAAGAGAATGCTAATTTTGGCATGTAGCATAGCTAATTATTTTCATGCAGGGCACCATTAGATAAAAATCGAAAAGTAGAAAAATGTATAATTGAGAAATGTTGTATGCTCAAAATTTGTTTTTTTTTTAAATTTCATTATACAGATCTACGTACCAATTTGCAACATTCAGAATGGAGAGAAAATTCTTCCGTACTGTATGAACGACAAATATTGCTGTCCCCTTTGCTCATACAGGGCTGATGAGTCTTACAAGGTACAGAACCACATAGCAAAAACTGCTAATATAACGGTATATAAAACTACACTTTGTTGTGAAAAACATCATGTATTCTAAATCGATAGACCAAAAAAGTGCAAGCACACAAGCAGAAAATTAGCCAACACAAAGCCATCAGACTTTACTTTTTAAATTTTTTTTTAGCACTAAAAAAAGAGACGCTTACCATCATAGACTAGAAGTGAAAAACAGGGCCCCCGAGTCTATACAGCATATCATTAAAAATGGGAAGATTCGTTGTTAATGATCTCAAAACACGCCCAGTGGTCATCCGATGTCCTGCATCACCTAAATCTCTATTTCCTTGGAGATGGGAGTCAGGAGATGATTCAGTTTCTGTATCTGTTACAAATACAAAGGCCTTTGTGTGAAAGTATGAGAATGTAATGTGTGTAGAAGCATATGTGTGTATTTGACCTTGGTAAGCACCTCAACAACTTGTAATTTTTTTTACATTCTTCTCAGTTTTCTAGTGTTTTTCTTTTCTTTTATTTTTAAAGGTTAATTTTTTTTTACACCAATGTTAAATTTCTGGGAAGTCTAATACTTTTTTATAAACTAACAGCTTTTTTGAAATAAACTAACAACTGCCATCATAAGTGGATGTAGTACCCAGATATGATACTCCAATGACGAGTAGCACTATTTCAATGTATTTTTAGTAACTGTGCAACAAACTACACATTTAAGAGTGACAAAGTATTTGGTGAAACGGCTATGTTTAAGTACTGTTTTACTGATCATAATGTGGAATGTAATATTACCCATTTATTTCAGCAGGCATTAATGAAAATGAAGTTATGTGCAGTGATAAGAATTTTAAAACCAAACAGGAAAAATTTTAATACAAGACAACAAATTAAGTTTAGAAGAAACCTAACATAAACAACATTTATGTATATTGTGCTATATTTTTTTAATGGATTAAAATGTGTTCTTCATTCAGTTAAGTTACTTGCATTACGTTGTGAATCAATAAAATTTACTCAAAAGTATAACATGGAAAAATAGTCCTAATTTTTTAAAATTTTTGTCAAAGTTACAGAATAAGGGTTAGGGTAATATAACTTCTACAATTTCAATTCATTTTTTGCAGAATATATATATGTTATCTGGAAGTCATTGTGACTTCTGTAATTAATTGTTAAATCCTACAAAACAGTAACAACAATGTTTAAGAATCTACAGTGATTAATTCAAACATGCCTTTTTTTCTACCAATCATTTGTATATTTCCTGGTGTGTAATAACCTCTTTCTTTGATCTTGGTAGCTATCAGGCAGTGTCCTTGCTCTGTTTGGAGGGGGAGTGAATCACATCTTGTTTAAACATATCTGCAATGTATGAAGATGTTTTTTAATTTTATTAATTTCTATTTGTTACTGCAGAATTCCATATATTTTGATGTGGCCTACCTGTAGAGACACATATCACTTTCATTGAATGTACTTCTTTTTCCACCATTGACAGAAGGGACAGATTTGTTAGTCATTTGGTTAACCACACAATGACTTTCCATATGGTGTCCAGCTGTGCAGCAATCAATCAATCAATCAATCAAATTTTATTTGTATATGTAACGGGTAATAGATACAGATGAAATTCTTGCTAAAATATGTTTTGTAATTACCATGTGATGAATGGTTTTTGGCGCCCCCTACTGGTTGCCTATAAATAGAAAGCTAAACCGTAAATTCCACGCAGTCTGTTTTGCGCTCTACTGTGTTAAGTCACCAAACCCAGTTCTTTTCTGAACAGTCATAGTGGGTGTGCTCAAAGACTGACGTGGAGTTTTATTACAGTATTGCGGAGAACTGTTTTTTTCTTTATTTATAGGAGATAGATCAGATTGTGTTAAATTAATTTTAAAGAAGTATTAATAATCAAATATCACTATACGATCATCTGATAGAAAAATATTTTGTTAAGCCAGATTGTAATAATTGTTTGTGAGGCAGTCTGTTCAGCGCTGTGTATGCGGAGAGCTGGTGGACCAGTAGAGGAGCTCACTGTGCTAATTTGTGTTGACCATTTATTACAGAAAATTCAACCAACTGGCCTCCTCTGTGTGTATGACGGGACGGGAATAAGGGGAAGCTGTCACATATATGTAACATTTCTGGGCTAAACAACTAACTGCGGCTACAAAAGCAGCGTCAGAAGAGTAGATTTTTTTAAGGAGTCTGAAGTGTGAATGAAAAACCCAGAAACAGTACGTTTTGGTTTTGGTGCGTAAATACTAAGTGATTTGTATAAAAAATAGACAATTACAACAATACAATGAGACATGAAATAGTTGACTCATAATAAATTAATATCCAAAATCATAAAGTCCATAGTCCTTTTTGTTTCTAGCTCGCCATCTTCAGATCCAGATGAGGATCTGATCCATCCGAAAAAAAACCCGCGACCTTCTCAGAGAGAGTGAGGCGTACTTAGCCACAATCAGCTGTGACAGAATCCAGGTGGCGGTCCAGGTAAGCGGTACCAATTACTCAAGCAATCAAATCAATGCATCCAAAGATTTGTTTGGGCAGAAGACGCCAACAGCAAGCCACAATCACAGTGGAACAGCTGAGAATGTTTAAACTGAGCGCTGGAGGCGGGCTTTAAATAGGCTGGCGGAGTTTACGACAACACAGGAAGTGTGTCCGCCAAAATAAAAGTCTTTGACTAATTGCGGGTTACATATAGCACATTTCAGCAGCAAGGCATTCCAAAGTGCTTTACATCATAAACACAAAAACACAAAGTCATGCATCATGGAATAAACAATACATTGTTCCATATTACGTTTCAAATACAACTCTAAACAGGTGTGTTTTTAGTCGAGATTTAAAGGAAGTCAGGGTTTCCGCTGTTTTACAGTTTTCTGGAAGTTTGTTCCAAATTTTTGGTGCATAGATGCTGAAAGCTGCTTCTCCTCTCTTGGTTCTGGTTCTGGGGATGCAGAGCAGAACCAGAACCAGAAGACCTGAGAGTCTGGAAGGTTGATACAACAGCAGATCTTTGATGTATTTTGGTGCTAAATCGTTCAGTGATTTATAAACTAACAACAGTATTATGAAGTCTATTCTTTGACTTTATAATAATGGACAGTTTAGGACAGTATCTGAAAGACTCGAATAATGTACATTTTCATAACACCAACACGGAACAATTTTGGTAGCCACAATAAAATATATAGTCACATCTGTGGAAGGCAACTGTTGCAGAGGGATGATTTTGCATAGCAAACAGAATAAGGTACAGGGAGGGACTTTAAAATTGGTGTTATGTCTCTATCTTCCTGGATTTAGTGAGAACAGGAGCAGCAGCTTCTGGATCAGCTGCAGCTGGAGGTTTGATTTGTTGGACAGGCCTGTGAAGACGCTCTTACAATAATCAATGCAACTAAAGATAAACGCATGGATGAGTTTCTCTAGATCTGGCTGAGACATTAGTCCTCTAATCCTGGAGATGTTCTTCAGGTGATAGAAGGCCGACTTTGTAATTGT
Source organism: Poeciliopsis prolifica (assembly GCF_027474105.1). NCBI lineage: Eukaryota > Metazoa > Chordata > Actinopteri > Cyprinodontiformes > Poeciliidae > Poeciliopsis > Poeciliopsis prolifica. The sequence continues at coordinate 894,232 of NW_026562471.1, read as the reverse complement.
CTTTATGTAGCTCACAATGTTCAAGTCTGAGTCCATCAATACTCCCAGGTTTCGGGTTTGATCTCTAGGTTTTAGTAGTAATAACTGAAGCTGTGCATTGATTCTAGATCTACAGCTTTAGATCTGTATCTCTATATCTATAACTGTAGATCTATAGCTCTAGATCTATAGCTATAGATCGTTCCTCTTTAGGTCCAAAAATAAAGACTTCAGTTTTGTTTCTGTTCAACTGGAGAAAGTATTGGCACATCCACACATTTATCTGTTCTAAATATTTATTCAGTGATTGGATGGGGTCAAAGGTCACCTGGTGACATCGTAATGTAGAGCTGAGTATCATCTGCATAGTTTTGGTAGCTAATATTATTTCCTGTTATGACCTGAGCTAGTGGGGAAATATAAATATTAAATAAGAGGGGTCCTAGGATTGAACCTTGGGGTTCCCCACATGTGACCTTTGACCTCTTTGATGAGAAGTTTCGAATTGAAACAAAGAAATCCTTGTTCTTTATGTAAGATTCAAACCAGTCGAGCACCGAACCGGAGAGTCCGACCCAACTCTCCAGTCGATTCAGTCATATGTCAAAAGCTGCACTGAGGTCCAACAGAACCCGCACTGTCTTTCATCTTTAAGATATTGTTTTAGATTTTCATCTCCTTAAGAAATGTGCTGAAATTTCATTATGACCTGTAAGAGGCACGGTTTGCCTTCCAAATGTCATGAACAGCAGTGTGAGGTGGGGAGGCAGATGCTGAGGACTCGATATGACTGAGAAAATGATAATATTTAATGATGAAAAAGGCACAAATAATCCAAAAGTCCAGGCAACATATGATGACAGGAAGGCTAAGGTACACCACTGGTAGCAACTGGAATAATCCAAACAAGACGCAACAGGATGAGACAGATAGACAGATTTGACAAGGACCTGACAAAGAACAATAAACGTAAATACACAAAGGTTAATCAGAAAACGAAACAACACGGAGACTCAATAGACACAGAAACCTAAAATAAACAGAAAAACTAAAATCCTCACAGTACCCCTCCACTCAAGGGCGGCTACTAGACACCCAAAAATGTCCAAAAAATTTTATTAACTAACCAGGGTGGCTGGAGGGCGATCGGACAGAGGGAAAAGTCCCGGGAACCAAAACAGGAATAAACTCAGTCTAAACAATAAAGGCTGGGCCTGCCGTGGACAGTTCAGTGGCGGACTCTCCGGAGGAGGTCTGGTGGGTTGCGACGAAGCAGGGGGCGGACCACTAGTGGTGGGCATGGCGGGCGATGTCGGCGCAGGAATTATCAAAGGAGGAGCAGGGGGCCAGCAGATGGCTTGGAGGTGTCTCTGGGAGGAGGAGACTCAGAGGAGTCACCAGGGCGCGACGAGGAGTCTCTGTGGGAGCAAGGGGCTGACAAGGAGTTTCTGGGAGCAGTAGGGGTCAACGTGGGGGACAAATTACCATAGAGAGAGGGCTCAGGAGGACCTCAAGGAGAAGGCTTGAAAGGACCACAGGGAAAGGCCTCCAGAGGACCCACAAACAGGGGCGGGCCACACCACTACCCTTGACGCCTGTTAACCAGGTGCCAGTTTGGCCACTGTGAAGAAGTTTTATTCGTATTAAAAAGTGTTCCTTTATGTATCATATAAATGTAATGTTCTTTGTATCACAGTCAAGGTGTTTTTCTGTGAAGCTGGAAAAGGTGTACAAACTATTGAAACATGATGTGCCCACTGAAGTAAATTCCCCAGGGTTGCTGAACTTCCCCAGACAGTTATTTGGAAATTTGCTGTTTTTCCCTTGGCCTTCCCTGTATGAAAGGCATCGGATAGAGTGTTTAGTTTTCACATCCCATAGACATTACAGTGAATGAGCATACAAGGTTCTGTATGTTTTCCTTTGTTTCTTTTGTTTGGTCTTAGAAGATTGAGTCTCCGCCTCGGTAGTAAAGAGAGATGAATAAAGTAACTATGCAACTCTGAGTTCCTCAGACTGGATCCTAATTTGTGCCTAATGCAGTGGATTTCTTGCTCTCTGTCTGCAGATGTATTAAAGATTGTTTTTTCTCCCTGACTTTTGTCTGGACCTCAGTCTCTGAATTGTGCACTTCACACCACCTGGAACCCCATGGCCATGGGAACTGTGGCTGAAGGTGGAGAGGCTGCAGCGGCAGGAGGCATAGTGTCAGGACAATTGTGACTGCAAGCATCCTGCTCCTTTCCTGGGATTCTCTGGTTCAGTTCCCGTCCCCCTCTGGGGTCGTAAAGTTCAGTTCCCAAGACTCTGAGTTGTATGCAAATGACCCATTCTTTCTACCAGGCTAACTGTCACCCTGGCCATCCATCTCCAAAGTGACAAACTCATTGCTTCCTTCAAAGATAAAAGAAACACAGATCCCAGGGGCAAACAAAGGTTTCTCAACCCTTATAGTCTCCTAATCTTGAATATTTATATTTGTATTTATATAAAAACCTACCACAGGACAACATGGAGACTCAATAGACACTGAAACCTAAAATAAACACACAGAAAAACTCAAATCCCCACACCAAAAGTGGAGATAAGGTCAATAATAGCTTACCATACTTGTTCTGTTCCAACATGTCTTGATAGGTGCAATCTAATGCTCCACAAATGGGTTATCTTATTCCTTAACACAAAATCCAGGGGGTTTAAATCGGCTTTAATTTATTACATTCTATGGTTTTATATTGTAGCTTAATGTGGCAAATGTTTTGAGTGTTAATAAATCCTTGTGGATTTTGTAGTTTTGTAACACAACAGATCATATTTGGAGAGACGTAGAACTGAAGATACCTGCCACACTTAGTGTTAAGGACAAGTTTTGTTTTGGTTGAAGAACCTCTGTCACTAAACTGTCAATATTTGATGTTTTGACACATGAACACATTATTTACTGTTTTGTTAAACATTACATCAAGTTCCACTATAACGATTGTTATTTTCTATTTTATTATTCCTTGACATTTTTACATAATCTCAAAGTTGGTATAGGCATGCTGTTAGTATACTTCATACATATTTATATGTAATACTGTCATGAATTGTGGTGTGGTGGAAGTGGTGAGGCAGACGCTGGAGGCCCAGGTACGGTGAATGGTGAAGATTTAATGAAAACAACAGTCCAGAAAACACAGTCAACAAGTTAAGCACAGTCAACAAGCTGTTGTAGTCCGCGGCCAGGCAGCACGGCTGAGCGGAAGCCAGGGTTCACAGGGTAGCAACTGGTCTTAAAGGCGGAAACAAACAACGGCAGTGACAACAACGTCAAACAAAGACAAACGACAAGGACCCGACAAGGGACAAAGGATACAGGAGGGATTAAGTACACTGAGGTTAATCAAGTAAACAAGACACACCTGGGAACAATCAAAGGGAAGACAAGACAACGAGGAGAACCCAGGACACAGAAAACTCAGAATTAAACACAGAAAAACACAGAACATGACAAATACACATTAGTATACTTAAAATTTACTTAGGCAAATGTAAATATGATTGAAATATATATTTATGAAATATATTTTTTCACTGGGGTTATAACAGATTCAATGATCAGCTGGATTTTATTAAAAATTAAGATTTTTTTTATGAAGCAAAATGTAATTGTTCTGGGTAACTATAACAGCTGATTAGATCTTATACCCTGAAGGCTGCAATGAAGAAAAGGGGAGCTCAAAATCCAGAGCCTTATCCATATTTATAACCTCTTATTAATTTTTTACTACAATGATCAAGCCTTTATATGACTATACATTGTAAATTTGCCCTGGTGATATCTATTGCAATCACTTACCATTTTGAATTTAAGTAGGTAACCATCAATCAATTCTATTAAGCCATGAGGACTGTATATTTATAATGTCAATACTAATTATATATCTTATCTTAAACATTATTTTCTTATTATTGTTTATCTCACTGAGTCCTATTTGTCCTATTTGGAATTGTAAAGGTTGTTAGATCACAGAGATGTCATTGACCATTTATTTGTGGCCTCCACAATGCAACTCTTCATGCTTCCTGCTACTGTGAGAAGCAGGAGGGGAGTGGAGCAATCAAAGATCCCTTTCATTTCAGCTTCAAACTGTGGTCTCATATCAAGCCTCCATCACTGTGTTCCTCCACCAAGAAATTGTACATCTTGTTCCAGTTATTTCTGTCTGGTGGCTCTACTTTGTTCTCTTGATTTCTGTTCTGACTTTGATATTTGCCCACTACTGAAACAGTGTTGATGTAATTCATTGAACTGAAAAGGAAATAGAATAAAAAATAAATAAATAAAAACTTCACATCTTAAGTCAATTATTCTGGACTTGAATGAATAGTGAAGACCTTTTGCAAAGTAAAGAGCATATGCTCAAACATTTTAGCTTCCTCCAAAGTAAGACAAGTCAATGCTATTTTGAGTTGCTTCATAAAATCATAAAATAAATCATTTGATTTTTCAAAGTCATTTACACTGTGTGTCTGGTTTTACAGAAGAACACAATGTTGCATTGTCTGATCCTCTGGGTCTGAAGTTGTTGTTTTTTTAACTGTAAACTTGCGCTATTCTAAGCTAAACTCTATTTTCATTGCAAAAAGTATTTTAAAACATCTATCTGGTGGTGTGGTGGCGCAGGGGGTTAGCAAGCCCTACGTTTGGAAGCCTCAGTCCTTGATGCAGACGTCGTGGGTTCGACTCCCAGTCCTGGCAAACTTTGTCGCATGTCTTCCCCCCCCTCCTTGCCCTCTTTCCTGTCTGTCTACTGTAAAAAAAAATTTGAGCCACTAGTGCCGCAAAAAACTCTTTGGAGAAGAAAAAAAAACATCTAACCAACAACATTTTAAAAGAACTATCCTTCCTTTCTCTTACGTTTTGCCTTTATCAACTTGTCAATTCAGTCAGAGCAGGCACCTGTAGATAAATGCTTCCCATAACTTTATCTAGAGCCATCTGTGGGCGGCCATATGACAATCTGTATAAATGACTTCATGCAAGTCATTCAGACTAACTTGTATAAAACATAAGACAATGCTCAACAGCCATGGAATCAAGATATTCTGTACTTCTGTAACATTGTGTTCTTGAAAAGATGACCCTGGTCTTTTACTTCACCATTGAACCATCTTTGCATCATAGCTGTTGTTTGACAGAGAAGCAGTTGATCATAGGAAACTATTTTTAATCTTTGTAAAGTTGTAGTTTTCTCATATCAATATCCAGTTGTGTTAAATATGCACATCAGAATAAGATGCAGGATTTTGTTGAACATGCCAAATAATATCGTTACAGCAGAACAGAAGGAGCTTAAATTGAAACCTTGACATTTCAAGATCAGTTTAGTTATACATGTTTGAGTCTAAATGAGTGTATTTATGTTTAATACGTTCTATAAATAATTAGAATTAAGAAGGCAGTTTTTACTTGAGGAACTTGAATTCACACAGACTCACCAAAATTAAACAAATGAAAATTTGAAAAATGTTGCCTGTTCTGATGAGTCTTGATTTCTGCTCTGACCTTCAGATCAGAATTTGACATCAACAACATGAAAGCATGGATCCATCCTGCCTTGTATCAACGGATCAGGGTTCTGGTGGTTCAGTGGGGTGAGGGATATTTTCCTGGCATACTTTGGATCCATCCATTCGTCCGTCTGTCCATCCATTTATCTGGGGTCAGGCCCGGGGTGTAGAATCTTAAGAAGGGAGGCCCAGACTTCCCTCTCCCCAGCAATTTCTTCTAGCTCCTCCGTGGGAATCCCAAGGCGTTCCTAGGCCAGCCGAGAGACATAGCCCCACCAGTGTGTCCTGGATCTTCCCCAGGGCCTCCTCCCAGTGGGTCGTGCCCGAAACACCTCACCAGGGAGGCGTCCAGGAGGCATCCTGACCAGATGCCCGAGCCACCTCAACTGGCTCCTCTCAATGTGGAGAAGCAGCAGCTCTACTCTGAGTCCCTCCTGGATGACCGAGCTTCTCACCCTATCTCTAAGGGAGAACCCAGCCACCCTACGGAGGAAACCCATTTCGGCCACTTGTATCTGAGATCTTGTTCTTTCGGTCATGACCCAAAACTCATGACCATAGATGAAGGTAGGAATGTAGATCGACTGGTAAATCGAGAGCTTCGCTTTTTGACTCAGCTCTCTCTTCACCACAATGGACCGGTACAGCGCCCGCTTCACGGCAGACGCTGCGCTTTGGGTCCATTAGTACCAATTGAGCATCATGTCAACACTACAGTCAACCTGAGTATCGTTGCTGACCACGTCCATCCCTTTATGAAACTCAGTGTACCCATCTTCTGATGGATACTTCCAGCAGGATAACGCACCATGTCATAAAAAGCTACATTAGCAACTACTTTTTAGACTCTTATTCTTTCAAACCAGAAAAGGAATTAGACCAGAGGATACTTACTAATACTTATCTACCAATCCTGAATAGGAGTATCTAGTTTATTTATTTTGGTTCAATATTATTAGTGTTACGGCTGCAGTGGGTCTTTGCCCTTTTTCCCCGCAGGCTTCTGGAGGCAGGCCTTCTGCAGTTGTTATGTTTTGCTCTGATTGGTGCTCTGCTGCTTTAAAGCTACCATGCATGCAGCAGACAGGAGGCTTTCCCCTCTCCCTCCTCAAAACTCTATTTGGTTTAGTTTGTATCTTATGGTTAGGTTTTGTTAGGTTTCTTTTGCGTTTACTTAATGCAAATGGGTTTGCATTAATCTATTTTGGTTTCTCATTTCAAGTATTCGTTTTTCTTTTTTTTTTGTATAATTTAAGAAATTCAATTTTAATTAATTCAGAAAATCCTAGTGTGGTCTCCTTTAATGTTGCCCTACCAAATGAGGCTGGTGGACGTAACATTGGCTTTTTCTTCTTTTGATTTCCTTTGCTTTGTATTGCCATGTTGCTGAAAATGTAGGTAAATAAAATTTCCTTACCTTCTCTCATTTCTCTGTGATATATAATGTATCCTCTCCCTCCAGCTTTTATAACTCCTTGTACATTTTGGATGTTGATTTGTTAATGGAGATTGATTGATATTACTTTAGGATAAAAAAAGAACAAACAAATAGCAAAAGTCCTTTCTGGTTCATGTTTGTTTGTTTTCCAAATAGTGCTAGATTTGCAAAGAACAAAAAATTATATGTTATCAAGACCATATTTTTGCAAATACATTTGACAGAAATAAAAAAATATATATATGAGGACTTTTTTTATTTTTATTTTTTGCAGATTGTCCAGTTTTAAATAAGCTAATAAATACACAAAACATAAGTTTTAAAAGTCTCTTTTAAATTATTAAGGCTAACACTAACAGGGACAAATAATTATTTTTAGCTTTTTGTTTTGTACTTTTAAACAATGTACCTGTGAACAGATATCAACACTTTATTATCTGTTTGAAACATGTGCAGCCATCTGGATTATTGATATCAAATGGAATGAGAACTGTAAATATAAGGTGATATTGAGTTTCTCTCAAACTTTTAATTTATATCAAATAATTGATATGTGACGTGTCCAGATTAATATCGACCCTGTTTACATGATCAGCTGAACCCGAATGAGACCTTGGAGACAAAACCTCTTTTACGTTGTTATCTGGTTTGATGGAAAAACAAAAGACAAAAGCAGACACATGCACGTGATTGCAAATTTGTACACATGCGCGTCCTTCTCATATTTGTGACTCATCTAAAAATCAGCTGTATAGATTTGATAAAAGCATGATTTCATAAAAGCTTGGATATTCCAGTGGTTCTGTCCAGGCTGCAAGGATTAACCTGACATTCATCCAGACTGCAACACATTAACACACTCACACACACACAGTCCATATTCAGTAAAACTATGGCCGTATGAGGAACATTTGATGGGTTTGTCCTTTGCATTTTGAAGCACTTTTCGGATTAAGTGTGTGTTTTTCTTTGGCCTTTTCTCCCCTCCCACAGTCAAACGTATTGAGAGTGACATTTTTTCTTAAAAATCGACCGGAACACTTACTATTTGCTGCTACTGATGACAATAATAACAACAACAACAACAACAACAATAATATAAAAACTTGACCCATGTGAACTTTAGATAAACTAATTCTGATTTTGAAATCTTTGTATTTGCGTCACCCCGAATCAGTCTATCCAGCAGCAGACCCAGTTTCAGCGCGTCTCCCTGGAGCTCCCTGTTGCTTTAAGCCGTGCGTCCTACCGTCCAACAGGAGGCGTGTCTCCCCTTCAGTCGGAGCTCAGCGTTGCCAGCTGCAACTGGGATCCGGTTCCTTCATAGGAACAAGTCAACTTCTTTGTGCTGCTATGGTGACTTCCCTTCGCCAGCTGTATATAAGGTAAGCCCGTTCTTCCCTTTCTACTCTTTTTTTTTTTTTAACTTTACATGTAGGCTATATGCATACCTTCACGGATCACATATGTTTAGAAAAACGACTCTTTTCGTTTTCTAGTCAGCAAATAGAAACCTTTCCACATCGCCTCCAGGACGAAGTTCAAACTCTCTGGGTTTGAACTTCGTGTGCGGTCCAGTTTAGGTGTCAGAGTTAAAGTAGAAACTTCTCCCGCTCTGAAAGGCACGCTTTCTGGACTCCTTCTGCTCCTCAGATGAAACAGTTTGATGACAACTGAATTTGCATCCAAAGAAAACGTTAAAGGAACTTAATACAGCGCAGATGTTTTGATTGAGGAAAGAGGCCAGTTCCATGTGGCAGCATGCATAAAGAAACGGCTCTAGAAACCATCCGTCTCCCTTTTAAATACGTTTTTCTTTTTTTCAACTCATGCCAGCTGCAGAAAGCTTTTAGCCATTACTAAAACTGATCAAAGGTGATCATGTTCCTTTTTGACTTCGCTCCAACTCTGCTTTCCCGTAGTGCTGGTTAAACTGCTTTAAATTACTGATCTAATAAAAGGTAACAATTTATGTCATCACTTTAAACTCTAATATTCAACCTTTGAAAATATCTAAATATGTAGCGAAATAAACGTTAGGGAAACAAATCAATAAAGTTTCTCCGTGTAGTGTACGAGATTTAGTGGTTCATTGTATTTGTATTTATATGGCATTAAAATGCGTATTTCACTTTCGGCCTGTGCCTAATATTTACTCTGTTCATTTTAAGTTTGAAAAATATATTTTAGATTTAGACTGGGAGGTAAGTTGGGTGTTGGCCATCCTACATGGTTACTCTTATGGATGCAGACAGTGTGGAGAAGCAGCTCATTATTAATTTATTCTTTCATGCGTCTCAGCTAATTGCGAATCTAAATAGACAGAGGGAGATGGTAGAGCAAAGAAGAAAGTGTTAAAGTGTTAATTGTGTCGCTAAAACAGAAACTAATCGCTGTCCGTGGTGCTGAAAACAATTTTGAGCCTCTGCTTATTTATTACAATTGCTGTTTGTGCATTAAAGCACTGGATCTCTTACTATAGTGTTGAAAATTATACCCTACCACATTTAATTTTAATCAAATCAGATTATCTTTGAATTGTTGCTGAAGATGCTTGACAATTTTCATTAAATGCCAGTCGCCTTCCTTTCCTCTTTTCCCTTACTGTTATATTAGAAATGCTTTTAATTCGCAAATTATGCCCCTCCCCCAAAATAAAGAAAATTCAAGAAAACTCAAACAAACTGTTTTCAGAAAAAAACTCAGAGAAAAATTCCATTCTTATATCTGAAGGCCAAACATTTATTTTATTGAACCAAATTATTCTTGTTTTAGTAATTGGAAAATAAATTGGAAACATCAGAACCGAACTTGAAAAATATTTCAGGGTCGGCCAATGAATAAAAGATTAAAAGTTAGTCTTCCCTGTTCGTCTCTATCTGACTAAAATAATCTAAAAATAATATAGAAGAAAGAAAATTTGTGCTGAAATACCTCTTCATCATCCTGAGCCAAACTGACCCAGGTTGAGTCCGTACGCCTCAGTGACATCGATCAAATAGAGACTATCACTTCAAAGCCATCAATTTACTACTTTTTAAAGGCTGCGCAGAGCGGCGCTCCGCTGCCGACAACAGCGAGTGAAGCCGGGAGAGAATCTGAGAGGCTAGGTGGCTGGGATACAGGATCAGAGGGAAGACAGGAAGGAAGGGGAGAGACAGGAGTTGAGGGCAGGCATGTCAGTTTCAGCAGGGAATGCAGAGAAAAAGCACGCAGTGTGACCAGCTGTAATCGAGAAACATGCCCGGTCCGTCCTGTGCGTTCTCACTCCACTAGTGTTGGCACGACGTCAGCTTTATGTGCGGCAGTGCAGTAGGAAGAGCTCGGACTGGATCAGCGCCCTCTCATCCTCTATCTCTGCCTTTTTCTTTCAGCAAATGGAGCTGTTGAAGCCCTGCCCTGCCTGACATGGATGCCCCGCCACCATCATCTTCCTCAGCTGAGTCCGAGGGCTGTTTCTTCTTGGCGCAGTGAGCCGGACTCGCACTGATCTTTTTTTCTTTTTTCCGTCAAATGGATGTGAAAAAGCCGTTGTTCCGCCCGGCGTAGACCATGCCGTGATCCTACTCCAATCCGAATAAATGTTAAAAGCGTGACAGATATAAAGTCTGGGGAATTTACCAATTCGTGGAATACAATCTTGTGCAGCACACAAGCACCATGAAGATTTCCTCATTCCTGATATTTAAAGCGAGATTCAGGCACACCATAAGGCTGCTGCTGCTGCTGCTGTTACACTGTGTGGGCTGCGCTCATGGGATGCCACACGTCCTGAGATTTGGTGAGCTACTTCTAATTTCTCCTCTGTGCCTCTGAAAGTTTCACTGTGTGTTTTCATGCTCAGACGTGTTGCTCCTCTCTAGATTTACACACTCTTTCTCCTTCTCTCACTTCTGAAAACTAGTTGGAGTGTGTGCAGGGGGCACTGATTGAAGCGTAGCAACATCTGTAATTGGAACGTTGTGCAGTCAGAAAGTTGTCACATTGGAGAGGTGCTGGATTAAGAGATGAATATATGATTAATCAAAAAGCTTTGAAAAGCTTCACAATTTGTAACTTGCTAATAATGTAAGATGTGTTTGTTGGTTTAATGTGTTTGTGTGTTCTAGTGATGTATGGATTATGGATGTTTGTGTGTTAAGGGGGATTTTAAGAGTATTGGTACTTTGAAGTGTGTGCTCCTTGCTTAGCCATGTTGCAGTATGTAAGAAGATTGATATTTTTATTTTTAATTCTTCAATTTAGCGTTTTGTCATGTGGACATATGTCAACACTTTCACATTGACCTCTGCCTCACTGAAATGACAGAATGTTTGGATAAAAGGATCAGAGTCTAAGTCTGTATTAAGGGAAGTCATGTTGACATTGTAATATTTTTATTGACAATATATTAGGTCCTATGCAATACTGCTGCTCTATTTGTTTAGATAAAAAAAGCTGGAAACGTGTTTTTATTTATTATGTTGACTCTTTCATGGTAGATATTTGTTTGATAACTTGGACAACAGAGATCAGTCACACAGAAAAGATAAACAGGAAAAAACAACACGCAATAGAAAAAAGATTAAGATTTATTTCACTGCATAACTGTTTTAAATAAATCACTGTTATGCAAATACAGAATTATATGAAAGAAAACTGAAACTGACATTAAAATTAATATGTCATAAATACCAGTGCATTTCCACAGGTTCTGACTGTCATTTGGTCTACAGATGAAAATGGATGTGAGAGAAGTTTGGTTGATGCTATCTGGAGAGCTGGTGAACCTCACTGTTGTGTCTGTGTTTTACTGACAGCTTCTCAATTTCCAGGGATTCCGTTCATGTCTATTTGAGGAACTATGGACTCTTGAAAAAATAAAAATACTATGATAACATTTCATTCATCATTGCCCTTTTACACACACTCAGTTTTCACACTGGATTTGTGTGTTTTCTTTTTGAACTACCGACTGTTTACATGTTGGTGAGACTAAGATACAACTGGCAAGCCTTTGTTTTTGTTTAAGTTTTGATTGTGGATTGCCACGTTTCTTCTGATATTGACATCGATTGATGATTCAAGAAATAACAGGTTTGGTAGGATAGACATTGGCATCTGAATATAGAAGACAAGACCAAACCTTTAGATTTGTGAATGGAAATACAGAACCCAAAACATTGCAGTTTAATGCAAGTGTTGCTTGCAGACTAAGATATTTCAAAAAGATGAGACAAAATGAACAGTCGCACAGGTATGCAAGCCTTTGGGATTATCAGATAATTAGTCAGATGTTTTCTGACAGTCATGATTTGGCATCTGCTTTAATTTTATAGAACAAAGATTCATCAGTTTTCATCTCTCCAGATTTAGGTAACTCTGTATTTCCTGCTTGCATGCTGGAACATAGATTTTGTATTCTGGAGCGCTGCTGGCAGCATCTAACCACATCGCCTGATGACATCATCATGCACTGTTGACATCCATCGGGTTATGTACGTAAGACAACACAGAGACACAAGCTGAGAACATGACTGACTCACTTTTAATGTGTGAACAGAACACAGCTCTGTTCACACATAAAAATAGAATTTATGTGTGAACATAAATACGCACACATAAATTTATCAACATGGTAAATATAGTATTTAGAGAGAATTTCTGTCCATATCATGCATTAACTTTCAGTTCAGTTAAATTTAGTTTTTTTATTTTTCCACATGGAAAATTTGATGAATAGTCAAAGAAAGTCAAGACAGAATTCACACATCCATACAAATACCACAGTCAGTGGCAATGAATGAAACATTCCAATTTTGTACTGATTTAATTTAAAACTCTTCTTAAACACTTGAAATGCTTGTGAAATTACGACATCAGTTGTGATAGATCTGTTTCTTTTTTGTTTCTGGCTGTGTCAGTATTCCTCATTAAATGATTTAGTAGATCTGATAATCTTCAAGATAAGATTTAAACAACCTCACCATAAAACATTTGAGCCGCATTTACCGTAGTTGTGTCTGCTATCTTCTACTTTGTAGGTGAAATAAATTACGTGAGTTTCAGATTTTGAACTTAAATGTGAGTCTGTGAAGAATAAACTTAAGTTGTGTTATTCATTTTGTCAAACCTCCAAGAGTTGAATAAAACAGAGTTTTTTGGTCAGCACTTAAAAAATGAAAGAAGAAAAAGAAGGGAGTGGGAACTATTTCCAAGTGTGCTTCATGGCATGATTTTTAAGTGAGATGGAAGTGTGTTACATTGATCTGGCTTTTGTGTGTTATTAATGTTTACTTTAATGCAACTGACAATTTCCAAACCCTAGCCTAATTTCCTAACCCTAACCCTAACCCTTAACATCACATGTTTTTGAGCTGAATTCATTGTGATTTTTAATAAAATTCATAAAATTTTGTTCATGCAATTTTAAACAAGAATCTTAGTCATAAGGCAAAGTAAAATAAGTAGTTATTTTAACTTGAGAAATGTGTGCAAGATAAGGAGAGTTTTTTTTTTTCTTGAATATTTTGAAATAATTATTTGGTTCAAATTGCAACATGCTAACCCCATGCGCCACCACAGCACGCCCCATGCTTGGAGGCCTCAGTCCTTGACACGGACGTCGCGGGTTCGACTCCCGGGCCCGGTGACCTTGCCGCATGTCTTCCCCCGTTTCGCTGCCCTCCTTCCTGTCAGCCTACTGTTGAAAAAATGCAAGCCACTAGCGCCACTAAAAACTCTTCAGAGAAAAAAAACAGCAGTAAGCATTAAGTTAAAATTCACAATTCAACATTAATTAATTTTAAAAAATTATACACTTGTTTCTTGATGTTAAATTAACTTCATGAACTTTAGTTTCTGAGTTAAGACCAATACAATTTTCATGTTGACTTAAAATGCGTTTTCAAGGCAGCAGCTTCATTTTGCAGTTCAACCAACTTCAAATGTTTTACAGTGTAAAGGACATGAAAAGCACAGGAACATGCTATCCTCAATGCTACTGCAATATTGATAGTCTGGCACAAAATCCAAAAGTGTCCCGCCAGATAAAACTAAATTGGACTATTATCATTCGCTATCATCCCCCCTTTATTTCCTTCCTTTGTAAACATTTTCAGGTTACATTGTTTACATTTCTAAAGTTAGCTGAAACACACCAACTGTCTAACTAGCTTATTAGCTTTCAACACACTAAGAATTTTAGTTTCCACATCTTTTTTCACTACAGGTAAGAGAACAGTTACCAACAATAACATCACAGAAACTCATATTACAAAACAATATGTAACACAAGAAAATATTTTAGCATCCAAAATAACACCAGGAAATTCTGAGATATAAGGCCTACAGTACAATAACAGTTCAGGCTGGCTCATTTTGGAGGCTTAAAAAAATCTACAAGACTTCTTTACAGTCAACTCTTTAACAAGGACAAAATCTTACCAGAAGATTTTGATTAGTCATAAAATTATGTTCTAATAATATTGTAATTCTAAAACAGTGAACTTTTGACATTAGCCCCAAAATTGTTACCTGGCTTGTCCTCTATCAAACTGCAGTTTTTTCTGTCTGTAGTTCAGTCCTTGAGAATATTTTCCTGTATGATAAGACAACTTAGAATCATAACAGTGATTGTGTTAGAAAGGTTTTGTCTCTGCTTTAATCCTTGACATTTTGTATAAGTTTTCATTGTGGCAGTGGTTATTTGAAATGAGTTACAGTTTGGAGTTAAAAATCCTTCTCATTTTAATTTAACTTCTGAAGAATGCTGAGCAGTATGCCTAGATTTGGTTCAAATTCTGTTGGATTTTGGAATATTTTTAGAGTAAAACATTAGCGGTTCAAAATATTTTTTTCAAGATCAGAAGGGAATAAGAACATTAAATCAGAATAATGGATGCCATTGTGAGACTAAAGAATAATGCTGGATTGATAATATATAGCGCTTGAGTGACTTTCCAATCAGCACTTGAAGATAGAGTTCGAAGCAGTGACAGAATGCACCACGGAGAAACATGGCCTCCCAGGTATGTAACTGGCACTCCAGCCTAGCTGCTTTGGAGATGTCACCTGAAATTTATGAGAAAATTTCTTATATTATTGTAGGCATAGGCTGATAAAGAGTCACTATAACTCACGGGCAAAAATGATGGATGAAATTGTGTACTGTGTAGCACTGCTAGGATGGTATTTGTTGACTTCAGTTCAGCATTTTACACTATTATTAAAGAGACACTGACAGTGAAGCTCCATGATCTGGGACTTTCAACATCAATGTGCCTTTGGATCAGTGATTTTTTCTCTAACCGGCCTCAGATGGAGAGAATAGGGGACAAAATATAATCCACTCTAGTCCTCAAAACAGGCACACCGCAGGGCTGTGTGTTTAGTCTGGTTCTTTTTACACTGTGTAGCCATCTACTCAGTGGTTCGAAAGTTTGCAGATGACACCACTGTAGTGGGTCTAATAACAAACAACAATGAGACTCTGCACAGAGAGGTGATTGAGAACCTTTCCCAGTGGTATTCAGTGAGCAAACTAGAGCTCAACACCAGCAAGACCAAGGAGGTCATAGTGTACTAGGAGGACAATGCGTCCACTTATTACAAGTTCAAGGAGGTGGTGGAGTGCATAAACAACATCCTGGAGATAACCTGGTCACTGAACCCCTCTTTTCTGATGAGGGAGGCCCAACAAAGAGTCTTCTTCCTCAGAAAATTGAAAAGACTGGACTCCCCGCTCAGTTGCTCAAGAACTTCTACAGAGCTGATTGAGAGCATCTTCTGCCTCAGTATGTCTGCCTCAGTATGGCAAACTGCCCAGTGGATCGTGGGGAGTCAGTTACCGAAGCTGGATCTAATATATACTGGCAGACTGCAAAGGAAGACATATTCCATGACTGTAACCTATCTGGAGTACCTGGAAGCGCAAAATGTTTCGAGTTCAAAGACAAGCATGTCATGGGTTAACATATGTTTCACTAGGTCTTGCTCTGTAAAGTCTGTGTCCCATTTTGGATCTGGAAAATCTGGGATCTGAAAGGTGTTCACTGAATTCAATCTGGAGAGACTCAGACAGAGAAAAAGACAGCGATTAAGGAAGTTTATTAACATGCATGAATTAATGTTCTTTGGTGCTCGGGCCCCGGCTAAGGACATCGAGCTGTGAATTGCAATAAGCTCGGATGAGCATTCCCGATATAGGTTTGGAATGTCATCCCCCTAAAAGGGGAGGCTGAGGCTGGGGCCCAGGCCAAGACATTAGAATTGGGAAAGTGGAGGAGCTAAACTAGCCTGAGGCTTACAGGCTAAGACTTAAGGAGATGATGGATGGTGCTATTTCTGTGATAAGTGGAAGTAGGAAGGCTGATGAATGAAGACAGCTGGGGATGCTGCTAATCTTGAATTGGCATGATGTGGTGGATGCAGGTGCTGGGGATTCGGCGAGGCATTGAGCGGTGGTGCTGGTAGATGAGGGCCAGGTGGGGTGGCGACAAGGCATTGAAAGGCTGGTGCCGGTAGATGAAGACTAGCCAGGGCACCACGATGTATATCGTACCAGCATCACTTATTGCGTATGCAATAAGTGATCAATAGATGAAGGCCAGCTGGGGTGTCACTTATGCCCCAGCTGGATGCTGGTAGATGAAGGCCAGGTGGGGTGCTTCTCTGCATGTAATGAGGGATGCTGGTAAACTAGGCCAGCAGGGCGCCACTATGCATGAAGTGAGGGATGTTGATAGATGGAGGCCTGCGGGGGCACCACAATGTGTTCTGGCTGGGTGCTGATGGATCGAGGCCAGCGGGGTGATGTGGTGATGCTATAAGTAGCATGCCGAGTAGGGATATTATCCCCCAAAACAAGAGCTGCAGCAAGGGCTGAAGCTCGGAATAGAGATTGGGGAAGTGGGAGAAGGCAGGAGAAGCTACGCCAACTCGGTGGCTTATGGGTTGGGACTTTGCAGAGCCCAGCGTACTGAGAGAGGGGAGATGCGAAGCCAGTGGATGAGGGCCAACTGGGGATGCTGTTGAGCTTGAAATGGCGGTGTGCTGGGAAATGGAGGTCAGCTGTGGTATTACTATGGTATAGCACTGAACTGGTGAAGGGAGCTGGCTGTGCATGACTGAGATAGCAAAAAGAAAAGAAAAGAAAAAGGGAGAGGATAGATTAAATTGAGATGATAAGCTGACTGGACATTGGGAATGACAAGTGAAGAAACGGGAGATGAGGAACGCCTATAAAGAAGCCCTGGGAGAGACTGGTAAGTAGAAAATTAACAAATGGGCGATCTGGGTGACATTGCAAAACAGAAGCTATTTCTGGGACAAGGATGGGAGTACAGAGGTAGCGGGAAACAAAATTTCTGAAACCTCGGCGGCTTTTGTTGGGGTGCGGGCGGCAAGGACATACTGACTTCGGATGGGTGTCTTTGCAAAGACCTCACAGATGGAGCAAAGCACAATTGGGGAATGTGCAAATACTTTCATTAAAGTTATTCCAGAGAGGTATGTTATTAAATACCTGCACCCTCCTCCTGTGCCGATCGAGTGGGCCGGGATTTAGGAGAGGTTGTGGAGGAGTGACGGTGGGATTAGGTTTGAAAGGAAGGGAGGGGCAGAAAGTGCTCTGACGGCTGGAGAAGCCGCACGAGTGGCAAGCGACTGCTTGTGTGAGCATGACCATGTCCATGTCCAGGGTAGACCGGTTGAGACACTGTCCAGAACGTGCAAGGACTGTACTTGCAAAAGCTTTATGGTATTAATAAAACAGCAACCGACTGTACTGCATGTGGAGGTCGGCAATGAGAGCTAAATAGGCGTCTAGTTCGACCCTGCGTTTGGGGTATATGGAACATATTATGTCTCTGAAGATACTGAATGTGGCTAGAAATTGTCCGATTAAAAGCTCCTTAGAGAGACGGGGGTCAGATGATTTAAGAATAGCGGAAAAATGTTCAGTTTAGCGACGTGTTGGTTGACTTCAGGGGAGGGTAGGAGAATGGAAGCCAGATTTACATACTATCCTTGAAGTATCTTGCGGAGCCTGGGGAAAATGTTTGAGTACAGGGGCGTGTATGCCTAGCCTGATAAAGGGAGGGGGAAGCTAATGAGCTGAATGAGAAAAGAGAAATGAAAGAGAAGGCAGGTGGTTGAATGGCAGGCTGAGGAATAGTAGGTATGGGAGTGGGAGAAATTAAGGGCGTGATAATGCCACCTGGAGGGTTGTGATGTAGGAGAGTTGAGATCGATGCTATGGAACGCTGGAGAGAATCCATGGAGGGGATGAGCAAGGATGAGAAGAGGTACATCTCGACCGAAGGAGGGGGAGGTTTGGGAGTGGTGGCCTGAAGAAGGACCAGGGGCTTCTGAAATGGGATTCGAGGCCTGAGTGGTAGGATCCGGAGCAGGTTGGGAGGAAGATCCAAGTGAGCGAGAAGCGGACTGAGTGGAAGAAGGACGTTCCTTGCATCATTTAGCGGGGGGAGCGGAGGACTTGCAGGATCTCTTTCCACTGACCGGAGGCAGCAGGGAGGGGGGAAGAGGGGAATTGGTGGAAGGAGAGATGGAGAGGAGTCGCTGAGTGGCAGGAGAGCGGTGAGCGAAGCCACTTTAGACCAGAGGCCGGCGGCGAGGACAATGCTTTGGATCTGAGGATAGATGTGGGGGACTGAGGATCCGGGCGTAAAGCCAGGCGAGCGCCGCAATGCCAGGCGAGCGCCGCAATGCCAGGCGAGCGCCGCAATGCCAGGCGAGCGCCGCAATGCCAGGTGAGCACCGCAATGCCAGGCGAGCGCCGCAAAGCCAGGCGAGCGCCGCAATGCCAGGTGAGCACCGCAATGCCAGGTGAGCACCGCAATGCCAGGCGAGCGCAGGCGGAGGTAGAGGTGGAGGGACAAAGGTCCCTCGGAAAGGCGACCGGGGAACCTGGTGGAATATCGGACTCAAAGTTGGACATAGCGAAAACAGCTGGCGTTGCACACAGCTGGAAAGCTGAAGATGCCGTTGATGGAGGTCCTTATCAGCTGGGGCTTGGTTGGTGATTGGGCGTGACGTGGCTTGGACCAGCATTGTGTTGAACTTAGAGGAATAAAATTTACTTGGCTCGTTAATTTTTCTCTAGTCTCCCGGATCTAGGGACTCCGCATGCACAGTGGAAATCACAGAGAACAACCATTCAACATCAAACTTCAGACATATCTAGTTTTATCCAGAGAATTCAATGCATACAGAATGTCACATCAGCATTGCACCCAGATTGTCAAGAAGTCCAAACACATAACAAAACATACAATTACCTGCAACGAGTTGGAAAGGAAAACACAATAGGAAAGACACAAGAATGCATTCTTGGGAATTGCTCTCATGGCTGCAAACAAAGCAATTTGTTCTTCTGAATTTTATAAGGAGTTCACATTTTATAAGGAGTTGTATTCCCTTAATTTAAATATATGCATTTGAAGGTTTGTCCTCCCCTTGTAGGGCTGTTTAAAGTTAATTTTATTACTTTCTTTGAGACCTGTTCAAACCCTAAGCAAATATATGGAGAGAACAAAGGTCATTCTCAAACAGGGTCTTCCCATACCAGTCTCCTCCTTTTAACATTCCAGACCAAAATGTATGCGTCGGCTAGAGACCTGGTGGTTTTCTGCCTCAGCAATTCATCAAGAAACATCAAGAAACCTGTTATAAACACACTAACACAGAAATCTGGTGTGAGATGATAACTGTCAGTTTGGATCTAAAAATTGCAGGATTATCTTCTTTTAGAAAAAACTCTTTTAGAATATCTGAAATATTTCACTTCTGAAACTTTTAGTTTCCTAATCCTGTTCTATTTTAGTAATCTAAGATGCATGCAAATTAGTATGGTTAGACACTAACTAGTTCAGAACATGCTGTTACTATTTAAAAGAAATATCTTAATATATTTGATTATACTTCTATAAGAATTGTTTTCTAATGGTTTTAGTGTTTTATGGAACTCTTAAACAAACTCCAAAGAATTTGACTCTTTGGTGTTTGTCTGCAGGCAGACCCCCTCTGCCTGCAGACCACCTGTCTGAAGGCCCTCCTTAGTAATTTATGTAAGTTCAGAGAGTCAGCGGTTGTTTTAGTTTGGATCTTTATCTAAGTCTATCTAACTTAAAATCTCATCAACATATTCATGCTACATCTAATATTTCACATGCACAAAGGTTAACTGTTTCTAAAATTAATATAACCATACTTATACTCCCAACAGTTGATAGGTCGACGATGATGAGCGAGATGCGCCGATTGGATGATGCAGGTAGGGCTGGAGAGTCTTCCAGTTTGAATTTGCACCTAGGCTTCATATCAAAGGGACCTATAAGTCGGCCTTCTATCACCTGAAAAACAGTTTCAGACTTAAACTCGTTTCCATGAAGTACTACAGAAACTCATTCATGTGTTTATCTTTAGTCAAATTTATTACTGCAACAAGGTCAGCTTTAAAAATCAGTCAGATATTTGCAGCTGACCCAAAAGGCTGTTGCTTGGTGTTTTCACTAAAACCAGGAAGAAAAAGCACATCACACTGGTTTTAAAGTCCTTCCACTGACAGAATACTCTGTTAGTTTATAAATCAGTGAATGGCTCAGCACCACAATACATTAAAGATATGCTGTTGTTATATCAACCTTCCAGACCCATCAAGTCTTCTGGTTCTGGTCTGCTCTGCATCCCCAGAACCAGAGGAAGAATGGAGAAGCAGCATTCAGCATCTATGCACCACAAATCTGAAACAAACTTTTTGAAAACTGCAAAACAGCTGAGACATTCAGTTCCTTTAAATATACACTCAAAGCTCCAAACCTAATCAAAAGTTCAGAGTTTCCTTTGATTAGCAGTAAGTGAAACACTGATCAACATATTTGAATGTGTCCTGCTGATTTTGATTATGGCTTATGAAATGCTTATTGCTTGTTTCACAATTGGTGACTTTATAATGTTTTTATGATGTTTTGTTGCTGATAAACTTGACTGAACTTGACCAAATGTCTTCTTGATACAAAGCAATTTTTTTCTGCCGATAGAGTGCATTTACATTAATCTTTATATTCACCACTGTTCTGTTTTAAACCATCCTTCAGTTAAGGTACATACTGTCCTCACAATAAAGTTACAAGAATAAAAATAGTAAAAAGTTATAGTTAAAATGTCTAACATATCTACCTATAGTTCAGTTTTGGTTTTTGCATCATTTACAGATTTTGGTTGTGCTTCTTATATATTTTATCTGTTTGGGATAAAGAAATGACATGCGCATTGTCCAACTACTTGAACAAAATGAGCGCTTAAGCTTGGACAACAATTGTTAGACATTAATTAACACTTTGCCAAACTTAATGATTCACATTAAATCAAGGGTATGTGTGTCCTCAGTGTTCAAATCATGTCTGTGGGTGTAAGTTCAGACTTAAAAACCATAAAATGGATGCACAAGTTTTGCTGTTTAAGGTGCTTTTTTGTCATAATCTGCACTGTTCCTTGCTCCTGCTCTGTCCCTCCAGCCTCCGCTGTCCACTGATTGCTGATTGATGCCACCCGTGTCACTGCCTACTCTACCTTGTGGCCTGCACTCACTCAATAGGAGATTGTATGTCATCATCCATGTCCCAGTCTGTGAGCAGTTTTTGTGCATGATCCTGATTGGGTTCTTGATCTATTTTTTTATATGTCCTGACATGATCACCGTGTGCTCACTGACTGCGTTGTTAGCAACTCTGATTCTGGCTCTGAACCTTGCTTCACATACAGTACCGTTCCATGATAACTGCTTTAGGGATATTGGACATAGAGTGAACCCTCTGTGTTCATGGGGGGTACGTTCCAAAAAGAACCCGTGATAGGTGAAATCTGTGAAGTCGTAACCTTTATTTTTTTTTTACAATTATTATAAATGAAATACTCCATAATACATTGAAACCGAATAATTAAACCTTTTTACAGGCCCAAGCATTTGTTTAACAAATAAAAGTACTGTATAAACATTTTGTTTTTAAAACAACAAAAAACTACTGTATAGTAATTTTAATAATCAATACGAACTGAAGTCTTCAAATTGCGGAGATCAGCACCGCCCCACCACGACACAAGTCATTGGATTAGAACTGTTGCAAATTAAAAATGATCATGAAAAAAAAAACAAAGTGCAGTAGGCAAATAGTGACTCACGTGTATTTCTCTGTTCTTCTGACTGAGCCGCTGCATCCTGACTCCACTCTGTAGCATTTTTTTTTCTTCTAAAACCTGCGGTGTAGGTGTGTTTTTTCAAGAGAACATAGTTATAGGTAGTTGTTGGGCAAAAAGATTCTTATAAAATGACATGTCACCATCGATTATGTTTGAGTAGCATGTCCAGAAGTTGAACTTTTTCTGCGATAGTTAGAATCTTCCTCTGTCTTTTGGGCATGACCGCAAGTGCCTTTTTGTCGGTGCAGAAGGTTTTGTCGACATTATGGGTTTTAGAGAAACTTGAAATTGCAAGAGAATTTGCAAACTTCAATTTGGCAAGCTGTTTTACATACGTGTACAGATTAAATCAGGCAGAGAAGAAGCGGAGAGACTGTCTTGCCAATCATGAGGGAGAACACAATGCACTGTGGGGAAAAAAAACTGCACAAAAAATTTGCAAAGCAGTGAGACTGTGAACGTTTTGGATTGTGGACATTAAAACCTCTGATTTTGCCATGGTGAATTCTCATCATCAGGGTGAGTAATTCTACTCACCCTGATACCAAAATACTTTATGACATAATTGTTCCCAGTTTCCAATGTATACAGTCCCACAGGTGAAACAATCTGCAGGAAACAGACACACTCAGATCCTCTTTGTTCTAAAGAGGGTTCAAGTTCATTGAGATGAGAATCTCTGAGGAAACCACCTCTGCAGGGTAACCCATTAATTTCTGATTATCCAATACTTCCTGTTTCCATTCTGCCTCACTCTTCAACCTATGACCATCATAGTATCTGACCTGTGAGTCAATTCTGATGAGAACCTGCTGATCATCTCCCACCTTTTGATTATTGGCTATAAAATCCAATGACTCTTTTCCTGGAGGGGTGCACCAATAAATGCATCCTCATTTCCTTAATTTTGGGAGATGAGTGACCAGCCCATAGGTAGAGGTGAAAATTGTCCACTGATCTTATCTACCTCGAGAAAAATCTAAAAAAATCAACCACTGTCCTCTTTTACTCTGCCATGACAGAGATTAGACTGATAGACCACCCACCAGGTTATGTCTGCATGCTTGCAGTTAAAAATGGTGCCAACTCAGAATCTTTCTTTCTGTATTTAAGAACATTGTAGACAAAAAAAAAAAAAAAATCAGTATCAACCTATATTGGAATCAACCGGTCAGATTTTTTAATGATCGGTTATTGGCAATCAGCCAGAAAACTTCAGTTGGTTCATCCCTTCCTTCCTGTGTTGTGAACTAAGATTTAGTAGCATCATTGAGAATGCTACCAAATCAACAAAATATTCTGTAAAACATATAAAGAGCTACTGTAATATTCAGTCCTTGTCAGGAAATATTAGCACCAGTTTGTTTTCATAAACAAATTATACTTTTTCTAAAATTAAGATTTAGGTTTTTTTATTCATAGTTTAACACATAGCTATTATCATAAAATTCAAAATATTAAACCTAGGTAAATTGTTTGTCCCACTCACTGATGGTTTAAATACTGCACTTTTTAAAAAATAAGTTCAGCAGTGCTGGCTTTGTGAGTGAGCAGTGCAGTGAGCCAAAGCCAACAGACTGTTAGAGAGAGATATATAAGTCATTGCTAAGCTCTTTAAGATATTTATAAATTACTTACAGCTAGTTTGTAGAATTGTGGAGCCATCTTAAGGTGATGTGTTACACTGATTGTCTGATACTAATAGATTGGGGCAAAAACACAGGAAGCTAATAAGAAATAGCACTGCATTAGCCCCGGTGAACTGTGTGTGTTTTACTGATATGGTTCTCTGTAGATACTCTGCCTCTCCTGGCTGTGAGAGGCAGGATTACTC
The DNA here is from genome assembly GCF_027474105.1 of Poeciliopsis prolifica. Lineage (NCBI taxonomy): Eukaryota > Metazoa > Chordata > Actinopteri > Cyprinodontiformes > Poeciliidae > Poeciliopsis > Poeciliopsis prolifica. Next base: position 870,227 of record NW_026562471.1, on the reverse strand, counting down.
ATGCCATATTTCTCTCAGGCTTGTGTTGCTTGCAAAGTATTAAATATCATTAATGTGTCATGGGAAATTTTTACATTTTTGCATCATTCTTTCCTTTAGGGCATCAGCTCGCTGCTTATTACTTGATTGGGAAAACAGGGCATGCGTGTTGCTGTAATAAGCTGAGTCTTCAATAAGAAAGGTTGTGCTGGAGGTGACCTAAAGTGTGGGCTAACATTAGGAGGGATATTCTGTTCTTCTTCTGGAACACACTGAGAACAGAGATGACCAGATCCATTCCATGTATCAATGTGACTGTAATTTGACTAATATATCCTTGTAGTTTGACCTGAACCTCAGTTATGTTGTACTGAGAGCTGCATCCTGGTGTTATGATGACTTTAAGCCCTTGAGGACAGTGGCTGAAATAAACAGTATTTTATCCTGCTGCTTATGACAGATTCTGTCTCTTTGCTAACTTTTTTCCTAATTCCTGTGACAGCTCTTAGTTCAGACACTCAAAAGCCCTGAGGACATCTTTTCCATATTAAAACTGCTTGTAGGTGTACAAGAACTGAGAAAACCAACATTCCTTACATTTTTGCTTTTTTCTCCTTGGTGCTTTTAAAGAATAAGAATATAAAAACATCTCATGGTGCTATACTCACTTACACTGATACTGTACTATATATATATATATATAATATATATATATATATATATATATATATATATATATATATATATATATATATATATGTACATATATATCATAAGTACAATACTAGCTTCATGGCATCACAGTTACTGAACAGTTGAAAACGCTTAGCCACAGGAATCCAGAAAGCTACGATGGAGTGCGACGGAGTGCGGACAGGTAAGTTCAGGTAGAGCGGAGACAGAGGAGCGGGTGAGTTTGGGAACTTGGGCAACCAGTAGGTACATTCCACGGCGGCACGAGGAAGGTCTTGTTCAGAAAACCAGGTTTAGATCATCACAAGGAGGATCCAGGGCATCTTGAGGGAAACACCTGATGACAAGAAATAATAACGGAAACCACTAGGAGGTCAGAGCAACGAGAAACACAGAGACTAGCTCTAGGAGGCTCAGCTGTACCATTACTGGCTAACACTCAGGCACCAAAGTACTGGCAGTCAGCTCCTCTTGTACTCCCAGCGTGATGAGCTGATGCGACTCAGGTGTGCACACAGCTCCGGGAAGGTGAGTCTGGCGCCATCTGGTGGCTGGCTGGTGCGTGGCAACAGAAAAGAAACCCACAAAGAAAAACAAAGAACCCCGGAACACAACAGTGTCTACCAGAAACATGAGTTCAACTGACAAATACTATAATAATGCTGGTATTTGGTGTTACATAAGCGAACCTTAGTGTCCTACATTTTACAATTCTGTACAAAAGAGATTAATTAACTGGAAGCCATCATGTCCTGTGGGATTTATACAAGTGTAAAACGTTTCTTTATAATTGTTGCTCAGCAGACGTGTGTAAGGAAACATGAGTTCTATACATTGTAACTAAAAGAATCAGACTCAGAGTCACAGAGTCTCTTTAAGTCATTAACTCATTAGTAAGTGGTTATGATCAGATTTTGCTGGGGGTAAAGTAGACCCCAGCCCATGACCTGCATGAGGTTTCTGTAGAAACAGGAATATTAATCCAATAGGAAAATCAATGGTGTGTTATCCATCCAGAGGGAAAAATGGCAGCCAAACTCTTTTTCTACAATATGCCTCACCTCCACCTGTCTGTCAGATGGCCAAATTTCTGCAGCTAAACCATAAATCCTTATAAAAATTTAAGCCATTTAGAAAGGTTTGTAGTTGGAGAATCATGACCTTCCTCTACCCATGAGGCTGGATTATGCCGATAATGTTCTTAGGGGCAGAAAGCTTCTTTAGTTAGCTTGTAATTTCATTAAAGTTTGATATGTAATACAACAGATCACTGGAAGGTCTGTCAGACGATAACTGTTGTACATCTCACTTGCCTGTAAAAAAGTCTGATTAATTTTTTGGTCATGATAGAAATAGGGAGGTCAATATGACAGTTTGTAATCTAAAAAAAATTTAAAAAAATTATTTAGTTATTCTAATAAAGATGGGATCAGATGACCACTGTGGTGATATATGAACCTGCAGGAACACACAGACAGGATACCGTGTCTTTGTGTGTTCAGAGGGATTCTTGGATAAACAAAGAGTGAAGTGATAATGTGCCAGAGGCCTTTAACAGCCATTGGGTATGGTCCAATACTTGTTCAATTCAATTACAGCATTTGTTTATTGTTTTCGTATTTTTAAGAAAAAAGAGGCTTTTGAGAGGGCAAAATTCATCCAGCCACACTGTGGATGAATTTTCAGATATCCACTCTTGGGCATATAATGTAAGAGAACTCAATTGATATTTATTGAGGTCTGGAAGATCTAAGCCTCCCATGTCTTTTGCTAGCTGTAGTGTTGACATTTTTATGAATTCCCTTCTTTTGGCCCAGATAAAGGAAACCAAACCAACTCTTCAATTTTTGGATCCACCTTTGAGTAAACAAAATAGGAATCATCCTAATTGGGTATAACAAGCGAGGGAAAATGTTCATCTTAAGAAGCGAGATTCTACCCAGCCAAGATATGGGAAGACCGTTCCAACGTTCAAGGTGTAGCTCAATTTTTTCAAATAATGGGACAAAGTTTGTTTTGAACATCTGGTTGAAGTCAGATGTGATAAATATGCTGAGATATTGAAATCCTGCAGGGGACCACTTAAAAGGGGATCTAGGGATATGAAGTTGTCTACTCAAGGGCATGGCCTCATTTTGGAGAAGTTTAGTTTGTATCCCGAGAATGAGCCAAACTGATTAATAATTGTGATGACTCTTTCCACTGAAGTGGTAGGTCTGGAGAGAAACAACAGAACATCATCGGCATTTAAAGAAATTTTATGGGTCCCTCGATCATTGTTGACACCTAATACAGTGGGGTCACTACAAATTGCTTCAGCCAGTGGTTCGATTGCAAGAGTGAATTAAAGAGGCCTGTTTCCCCTTCCCACCTCAAAATTTCTAGACTTAAGCCCATTTGTAATAACTGCAGCTAAGGACGACTATAGCGGACTGTAACCCAGCTGATAAAGTTGGGACCCAGTCTAAATTGATGCAGAGTATGATAAAAATATGACCTTTCCATGTGATAGAACACCTTCTCTTTGTCTGTGTTTTCCAAGTGTGTTGCTCGAATTTTGGACAGCATTTTCAAATCTACATTAAGTAAAGAGAGGGGTTTTGATTTCTGGAGGTTTTGAATTCTTAAGAATTAAGGATATATTTTCTTCCCAGAGGGAAGGGGCTGGACACCTGTACCAAATGAGTCATTCAGTATGAATAAGTAGCATTTTGACAGCAGATCCATAAATGTTTTGTAGAATTCCGAAGTAAGCCCATCCAGGCCCGGTGCTTTCCCTCCCTCGAGGCAGGATGGCTCTTTGCCTCCTGATATTTCTGCATTTAAATCTTTCTTTTTGTCCTCTGGAAAATTGGGTAGCTTAATTTTTGAAAAAAAAAAAAAATGTTTCCATTAAAGAGCTTGAGTTGTCAGACTGCTCAGATTGGTACAGATTTTTGTAAAATTTAAAGAAAGCTGCATTTATTTTCTGTAGAACATGAATTTCTCCGGTCAGTAATTGAAGAAATTGTTTGGGAGGACTTTTGTGTTTTTGTAAGATAGGAAAGGTATCTACCTGGTTGCTAAACAATCTTTGTTTAGCAACTTTGACTTTGTCTGTAGCGCTCTGCGTTACTAATGTGTTCAGTGAGCACCGGATGGCATTGAGCTCCCCCAACTTAGACTGCGAAGGTTTTTTTTTTTTTTTTTACAAGAATATATTTTAAGTATATAAGCATTAAATATTTTATATATAAGTAGTGTGATGACAGTATGCTCCAATTACACTTTTGGTTTTATTATAACTGCCACTGATAAACACTCAATGTCTTGTATTATTCTTCTTCGACACTTTGTACATGACATGCTTCATACACACTACAGTACTGCAAACACATCATGCTATTAAATATTAAAAGTTTGCAGACAAAATGCTTATGAAAATTAGCACTATAAAAAATAGATAGACTTTAGAGAAAATGTAAAAAATATTTCACCAAGGACAGAGATTACTGAAACAAACATTTCTCCTTCCTAAGATCAATGACAGAACATTCCCATTCACTGCACCACCGCACTTTACAGAAACCTACAAAAGTAGAAATAGAACCATTAAATAGAAAAAAAATTTGTATTTTCAAGAGTACAGAAAGTGGCAAAGAAAAAGTAAGACTTACAATTTTAAGATGTTGTGGACTCGCTATGTATGTGACATCATCAAAACTGATGATGACTGAGACCGGATGCCTGGAGTGAAAAAACATTTCTGGGTGACTTCTTTGCCTGTTTATGTTAGAAGTATAAAAAATAGTCAGCAATATCACACAATCAGTTAGTAATGGCATTAACTATGAAGCTGTTTTAATTGTGGACTTAAGGGAGACAAACTACCTTAAAATCTTTCCATCGATAATCTGAACACACTGATCCTTGCATGGTGGCGAGGAGGGCTGGTGGTGCCCATCTCCAGCAGCCATCAGATGAGAGGCAGAGTTCACCCTGGACAGGTCACCAGTAGCATCATAGGGCCCTGAAAACTAACAATGAATAAAACGTATGAAAGAGACATGGTAGAATAACAAGGGGAATAAATTCTGTCAAATGATTTTCAATATTTGACATATGTTAAGCATTTAAGAAGCGTGTTAAATACTTAATGTGTTTGTTAAGCACAAGTATTGAAAACACACTTGTTTTTACTGTTAAAAATGTGGCCAGCTGGTCATCGTTAATAATAATAAAAAATAAAAAAATTACAATGCAGCAGTTCATCTTCAGAACTGGTGTGGTGATTTGGTGGAGCCAGAGCCTCTTCTGAGCCAAGAAAGTCTTTAAATTTTCCAATACCAGATCTCTCGCTTCCTCTTTCATCTTAATTAGCAAAAACATGTTGAAGATAAAAAGGAGTTATAACAACATCCTCATTGTAGCAAATTGTCTTTGGCATACTGAGCTTAATTAAAACTAGGTTAAGTTTATGTTGTGTTCTGGGATTCTTTGTTTTCTTTGTGGGTTTTTCTCCCTCTGCTGCCACTCTTCGGTCATCCAGCGCCAAAGCTTCTTCTCCGGAGAGGTGTGGTGTCATCCTGCACACCTGAGTTCAATCATCTCATCAGTCCTCGAGTACACGAGGAGCTGACTGCCAGTACTTCAACGCCTGAGTGTTAGCCAGTAATGGAAACTCTGAGCCCCTTGGAGCTAGTCTTTATGTTTCCTTGTCGAATTGACTCCTAGTGATTTTTCTTGTTGCCTCCTGTCCTCAGGTGTTTTCTTGAGCCTGGTTTTCTGAACAAGACCTTTCTCGTGGCGCCGTGGAATGTACCCACTGGTTGCCCGAGTTCCCAAACTCAACCCCTCCGTCTGATCGCAAGTTCCTCCTGGATTCTCCGACTGGCAGTCACGCCGCTCCTCTGTCTCCACTCCACCTGAATTTACCTGTCCGCCCTCCGCCGCACTTCCTCGTTGCCTTCCAGATTCCTTTGGCCAAGTGCTGGATCATCTGGACCCACAAAGAGACCAAGACCCCGAAAACCTCAGCAAACGCTCCCAAAACAGTTCTTGTCATCTCGACAAGTAAGATCTTTCCAATATACTTGTTAACACCCCCTTTTCCAATGACCTTGAACTCACCATCTCCTTGCTGTGTTTTCTTAGTGTGCCGACCGCTACGTGACCCCATTCCCCTGGACCAGACCAGTTCTACCTTCATTCTTCCTGTTTTCAATAAATGAGCTTTTACTGATTTTGTTTCTCCTGTGTGGTGTTCTGCATGTGAGCTATGCAGTTAGAACAAATCATGACAGAACACTCAGACCAACAAACAAGCCCAGCAGACACTATCAGGAGAACGTTATCTGATCAACACACTTGTTACAATCCCATGAAACCGCTTTGAGAGAACTAAGCACGCGGCAAGCCAAAACCAATCGACGGCTAGTAGAACTCGCTAACTTTCTTCAAAACTCAGTTCACAGTGTTAAAACTTAGAGGAATAACTTCACTTGGCTCGCTACTTTTCCTCTAGTTCCCAGATCCAGGACTCCGAATGTGCAGGGGAAATAATAAAGAAACAACCATTTGACATCAGACTTCAGATGTATCTAGAGTTTTATCCAGAAAATTCAATGCACATATAATTGTTACATTAGCATTACACCCAGATCATCAAGAAGTCCAACACATGACAAAACATAGAATTACCTGCAACCAGTTGAAAAGGAAAGACAAAAATGCATTTTTGGCAATTGCTCACTCAGACGCAAACAAAGCACTTCGATCTTCTGCTGTAAAACAGACCTTTTTGTAAGGATGTGTATTCCCTTAATTTAAATATTTGCATTAGAAGGTGTGTCCTCCCCTTGCAGGGCTGTTTAATGTTAATTTTATTACCCTGCTTGAGACCTGCTAAAAAAAAACAAAAGATATGGAGAGAACATAGGTCGTTCTCCACTGGAGTCGTATCGTACCAGCCTCCTCCTTTTTACATTCCAGATGAGAATTTATGACCTGGTGGTTTTTCTGTGTCAGTGATTCAACAAGAAACTGATTTCTATTTTAAACAAACTGGCACAAAAATCTAATGCCAAATAATAACTTAGTTTGGATCTAAAAACTGGAGGGTTATCTTCTTTTAGGAAAAACTCTTAGAATACCTGAAATATTTTGGAAGTAAAATAGTTTCCTAATCCTATTGTATTTCAGTAATATAAATGCATGCAAATAGTATGGTTAGAGACTAACTAATTCAGAACATGCTTAAGGGAACTTAATACATTTGATTATACTTGTAGAAAACTTTTCTTAAAGTTTTAGTGTTTACTGAACTCTAAAACCAAAACCAAAGAATTCACTGATTCTGATAAGAGACAGACTCCCTGAGCTTCTCTGAAAACCCTCCTTAGTAATTTATGTGAGTTCAGAAAGTCAACAGTTGTTTGAGCTGGGATCTTTATCTCAGTTTACCTAACTGAGAATCTACTCAAAATGTTCATGCTACATCTAATATTTCATATGCACAAAGGTTGACTGTCTCTAAAGTTATGCTAACCAAACTTATATTCTCCACAACAGCCTTTGTCTCCAGATCCTCCACCAGTTTCTGATCTGGTCCAGTCAGTTCGGCCCACGTTTTCCAAGATCCGACCTCCTACCCCTGAAAGATTCTCTGGTGACTTGAGCAAATGGCTGTTATGAACATGGCAGAAGAAGCCATGTTCATAACAGTTTATGTTCAATGTTCCATTTATGTTCAGAAAGTTAAAGGTTAAAGAACTGTTAATACAGCCATTTGAATCTGAATTGTATAATAATTACATTTCTCTAGTCTTCTATATCTGCTGTATTATTATTGTTATTTTTATTATTATTATTATTTCAATTTTATGTATTTATTACTGATAGATTTTTTTTCTTATGAATTGTTTAGTTATTTTTTCACTTATTTTGTGTCAAAAATAAAAATGAAGACATTTGATAACATGGTAATGTTTTTGTAAGAGCTTTTCTTATGGAAAACCCAATGCGGCCCAGCCTCACCCAGACTCACCAAAACTCTACAGCCCCCCGAGTAGAGTTTTTGATCCCTGCTCCAAGGGGTTTGTGAAGCACAATATGTGCTGTTTTCTTTTTTGTTTACTTAGTGTTTTAATTATTTTGTGGTAAACCAAACCATTCACCACCCAAATATCAATGATAAATGATTTTATAAGAGCCCTGCGACAGACTGGCGACCTGTCCAGGGTGACCACGCCTCTCGCCCGGAACGCAGCTGGAGATAGGCACCAGCATCTACCGACCCCGTTAGGGACAAGGGTGACCGGAAAATGGATGGTTTTATAAGAGATTTTACAGGCCAACTTTATTTACCAGAAACATGTCTACTTCATCAGTTCAAAAAGCTTACATGCAGTTTTTCAAACTCCTTTACCTTTCAGGGTGTCCTTGCTTTAGTTTTTTCCAAGCACTCAGAGGAGAAATTTGAAACTTGATGCAGATAGAAAAATCTATTGCAGGGAACATTGAGGCTCTCCTTTCGTCACTCAAAAATTATCTTTATTTGTGCTCTAGCTTGGCTGATGATAATGCCTCTGAGTCACCTTAAGTGGAGTGCAAATGTAGACACAGAGACATATTCTCTGTTGGAGGAAATGCCTAACATTGCTCTGTCCAAAACCTCTGAGAAGGGATCCACAAAAAAGCATGTAATTGCTGCACAACTGTTGATAAATGTTGCCATCATATTATGAAGTACGGTTGATCTACACTGTCTTGAATCTTTTCCATTTTTCCTTTATTAGTGTGCCAATTTAGTTTTGTTATCCCACTGTAAATATGCATCCAGTGTGGAGATGGACAGCCATGATAATCTATCAAACACAACACATATAGCAGTTGTCTGAATGGCAATTGTTCTATCAAATATTGTATCCAAGATTGTGGTATTGCACACATTCATATTATGATGCTACTCTTCACGTCTCTTGCAACTGTTAAAATTCTCAAACTGAATCTGTTGACTATTCTATCTCCACAATGTTCTGTCGACCCAATTAGAAGGAAGGCTTGAAGTTAGCATATGTTTTTTTGTCTTTCCTCACTCCTCTTTGAATCTATGCATTTCTGATCTGGCCTAATACTGGGTTGACAAAAAATATGTGAGAAGCCTCAAGTAAGGCATACTGCAGCTCTTGATTCCTGGATTTGGTTTAGCTCGAAACATCTGCTTGTATATGTCTTCATGGAAGTTTGCATTGGTAAAATGAACTACAAGCTGCTTTGATTTCCCAAGGTTTTTTGCTCAAATCTCAGTGCTTTCAGATTATAAATTCAGATTCTTGAAATTTGTCAAAGGAGGACAAGACTGGAAGAGTTGTCCTTGTTTCCTTGTTTGTAGGAACTGACAGAATGAAATGGAGTCGGAAGAGACAGACTGGATGAAGGTCAGCAGGGAAAAATTTATATCAAAACATCACAACACTTCAGACAGAAGGCTGCTATTAAATAAGGAATGTTTGCCTTGAATTAAACATGACTATAAGTGCTGCTGGGAATAGGGAACTATTTTAGACACAGTATTTAAAATCATAACTTTTTAGTTACATAATTTAAGATTTTTATTTTGTTTATTAAATTTCAGATGCTTTTGCTCAGATTTTTTTTTTAACTTTAAACTTAATTTGTTCCTAAAGCTTTCGTCTGTGGTGACTGGTTATGCTAAAGAGTTCTTCCAATGCACTAAAAGTGAGAGCATGTATGGCTAACTGAAAAATGTTACTGCTAAAGGACATTTTTACTTTACACCTTGTAATGTTGTGAATTCTGAATGTTGTTTTTCTAACTGCCCAACCAGTATGATGATATGACGACAGTCAGTCATTGTCTCTTCTGCTTCGACAAGTTTTGTATAGTCAAGTTTCCAAAATCCATAGTTTATATCCCTGATGATTTTGCATCTTTAAGCTGCTGTCATGCTGTTTCATATTTTCAAACATATGTTGAGAAGTTTAAATGTGGGCCACATATGGGTTATGTTCACACTGCAGGCCTTAATGTCAATTCAGATTTTGGTTGCAATCCACTTTTTTTGCATGGTTGTTCATATTTCCAAATATATGTGATATCCTATGTGAACCACAAGTAACATAAAAGTGTCCCGCATGCACAATTGTGGATACAATAATGTTGCATTTAGCTAGAATTTTCAGTGTTTGCGGAAGTAAACATGGATAGTATTGATGAAGTACATTTTTTCGATTTCAGAGTTAATGTGTTGTTGTTCAACACATTAACAACTTAATCTGCATTGACATAACCCCCATTGCCATTGGGGTAATGCTGGAAGCTTCTAACACAACCCCCACAGTTAGAAGCAGTGATTATTTCATCCAATGCCTGGGTGATTTATATCTTTTAGGTAAGAAGGCCTCTGCTGTCATGCGTCATAAGTTGATTCTCTTCAGTTTCAATACAATTTAGCCAGTTTGTTCAGGTAAACTTCTAGGAAGTTCATTTGGTGTTTTTGACAGTTTTGAGTTTGATTCAGCGTTAGCTGTTGACACCGATTTAATAATTAAATTCTTTATATTTTGCAATTTTGCTGTACGAAGAATATTACATTATAAAATGGTAATTATTTCCATACTGTTCTTCATATATTTCACTGTTAACCAATTTTTTTTCAAGGTTTTTCTTTCATGCAACAGTTGCTCATTCCTCACCTCACTATGTCTCTTCTATTTCTTTTAGTCTTATTCGGCATTCCAAAATTTGCATTTCAGTTTGGACTTTAACAGATATATCTGACTAAGAATGACTAATATTAACACTGGAATTGGCAGGCTTAAGCCTGTATTCAATCAATCAATCAATCAATCAATCAATCAATCAATCAATCAATCAATCAATCAATCAATCAATCAATCAATCAATCAATCAATCAATCAATCAATCAATCAATCAATCAATCAAATTTTATTTGTATAGCACATTTCAGCAACAAGGCATTTCAAAGTGCTTTACATCAAGAACACAAAACACAAAGTCATGCAACTTAAAGACTAGCCTCAGTCCGGTTCTTCACTTAGGATTCTAATTCCGAGGACAAAGTTTTACTCACAGAGAGATGAGCACAGTTTAAATTAAAATGGGTTGTTTAACAGTGAAATATGTGAAGAAAGGTCTGAGCTAACAAGCACAAGTGGTCTTTTTCTGAAGGAGAGATGCAGTTACTTTATTTGGAAAAGGTGGGCATAGATTGAAACTGGCAATTTAATTAATGGAGTTTTGTACAAGGTTCCAAGCAGACCTTTGTTCACCACAACATTTTCACACATAGTTATGGGTAAATGCTAGGTTTGAGTAGTTTAATTTGAACCTAATATGTTTGAGGTGGTATCTATCTGTATTTGTGCTATGGAAGTAAAACATTAAGTCATAGTAATTTATTTTCTAAATTAATATTACTATATAAAAACAAATAAATCTATGGACTTGTATGTGTTTATTTTACTTTACTTTTTATTTCTTTTTGAATTACATCGCTGTTATAAAGCAAAATGTTAAATATGAGCAGTGAAAGAAAAAGCTAACTAAAACATTTAACATTTAGAAGATACAGTAACAATTAAATCCATAATACCATTATGTGGTAAAACTGTAATCACCTGATTTAATATTCAAAATGTGTTCTCAGACTGCCATGGCATAAAAGTTATGTGAAAATTCAAGTATTGTAAAGAGTGTTACCAAAATATACCAAAAATGGGCTGCAGCAAGAAGGTCCTGGGTTCGATTCCCGGAGCACAGAGTTTGCATGTTGTCCCTGTGCATGCTGGGTTCTCTCCAGGTTCTCTGGCTTCCTCTCACAGTCCAAAGACATGACTGTTAGGTTAATTGGTCTTTCCAAATTCTCCCAAAGTGTGGGTGCATGGTTGTTTGTCCTGTTTGTTTCTGTGTTGCCCTGCGACAGACTGGGGACCTGTCAAGGGTGAACCCCGCCTCTCGCCCGGACCGCAGCAGGAACTCCCGACCCCCCGAGGGATAAGGCTGAACAGAAAATGGATGGATGGATGTTACCAAAATATTTATTCAAATAAAGAGTTAGGTTTGGTTCTAGGCTGGTTCTAGACAAATTTATCACAGGGGCCACTGTCGTCATTGTTTTTTCATGGTGACACTTAAAAAAGAATGAAACAAAAAAAACAGCAATATTTCATCATTTTGTTGATGGCCAAAGAGTCTCGCTTAATACATACGCAAGACTCTTATATAGACTCTGATCTCGGAGGTCTGTAACCCCCTAGATCAGGAGTTACAGACCTAACCCATAATACTTTTATAACAAATGTATGTGAGATTATAATTTCTTGCTTAAGTTGTCATAACAAAGACATTTTGAATAATGTCAACTTTGTATTAAAAGTATCATAATTTACCGAATGACACTTTATGACAACAGTCATAAATATTCATGAAGACTTATTAATGTTAATGACAGGTGTTATATTATGTTTATGATGGTGTCATGACAGTCTTGTTCAAATCTTGTCAAATACATATTAGTAGTGTGATTACAGTATGCTACAATTACACTTTTGATCCATCCATCCATCCATCCATCCATCCATCCATCCATCCATCCATCCATCCATCCATCCATCCATCCATCCATCCATCCATCCATCCATCCATCCCATCCATCCATCCATCCATCCATCCATCCATCCATCCCATCCATCCATCCATCCATCCATCCATCCATCCATCCATCCATCCATCCATCCATCCATCCACCATCCATCCATCCATCCATCCATCCATCCATCCATCCATCCATCCATCCATCCATCCATCCATTTTCTTACACCCTTGTCCCTATTGGGGTCAGGAGGTACTGGTGCCTATCTCCAGCTACCGTTTGGGGCGAGAAACAGGATTCACCCTGGACAGGTCGCCAATCTGTCGCAGGGCTTTCAGTTTATTATAATTGCTAATTAAATAACTTTTAGTTATTTAATGTCTTTTATTATTCTGCTTTACACTTTGTACATTACATGGTTCATACACACTACAGTATTGCAAAAAAATCAGGTTACCAGAACACAGAAGGAACAATTACAACACACTTTCCAGCTGAAACTAATTACATTGTGCCTTCAATATATTACCATTTTGGTAACACTTTAGTTGATGGGGGTGTGCATAAGACTGACATGCCACTGTCATAAACATGACATTAGACCTTTCATAAACATGAAGTCTGAATGTTGTCATGAAGTGTCATTCTGTAAATAATGACACTTTTAATGCACAGTTGCTCTAAAAGTTGGATTAAAAGTCCATGAAAAGGGCCAACTTTCCATTAAAGTGTCATTATTTACAAAATAATGCAAAGTTGGCACTTTTAATGGATTTCTAATCCAACCTTTTAAAGCAACTTCTCATTAAAAGTTTTCTAATTTTCCAAAAGACACGTCATGACACATGTTGGTATGTTTCTAACAAGTGTCATGTTTATGACAGTATTATGCCAGTCTTATGTCAAATAAACCCACATTTTTCAAGAGTACATTGCCAATCACAGAATTGTACAAATTGTCAACATATTAAAAGTTTGTAGACAACATGTTTATGAAAATTAGCACAATAAAACAAAAGGTACACTTTAAAGGAAATGTGAAGAATATTTCACCAAGGACAGAGTTTTGTTTTAATATTATGTCATAGTATCCCTGTATTACTGCAGACAAACTGACATTTCTCTTTCCTAAGAACAGTGAGGATCTATGACAGAACATTCCCATTCACTGCATCGCTACACTTTACAGAAACCTACAAAAAAAGAACAATAGAGCAATTAAATAAAGAAAGCATTTGAGAAAACTGATGATGACTGAGACCGGATCCCTACAGTGAAAAAACATTTCTGGGTGACTTCTTTGCCTGTTTATGTTAGAAGTATAAAAAAATATTATCACAGAATCAGTTAGTCATGGCATTAACTATGCCATGTCTAATTGTGGCACAGTTTTAATTGTGTAATTAAGGGAAACAAACTCCCTTAAAAGCTTCTCATCCATGATCTCAACATGCTGATCCTTGGAGGTGTGGTGAGGGGGGCTAGTGGTAAAAATGGCAAATTTGAACAATATCTGTTATCTTCTCTGGCTTCATGGCTTTTCTTCTTTTTATTGTGCCTTTCAAAAAAACTGAAAGTGTGCAACATTGTCACCATCTGGTCTGGAGTGTGAATTGGAGCTAATGCCGCTCACAAATAGATAGATCTTCCATCATACATCTGAAAATGGATTGGATAAAGACAGGTTCTGTATTTTAGTTAAAACACTAAAAACAACAGATCATATTCAGTGATCTGAAGATACCTGCTACTTATAGTGTTAAGGACAAGTATTGCTTTTTTTGAAGTACATCTGTCTCTAAACCATCAATGTTTGATGTTTTGAGGCATGAACACAGTATTTACTTCTTTCTTCAAAACATTACATCAAATTCAACTATAAGAATTGTAAAATTTTTTTCTAATTCTTTGATATTTAACAAAAATAGTAAAATATTATTCAGGCTCCTAAAAAGGCATACTTCATTAGCCTAAAGTATACACTGAGATGTAATTTAAAACAACAAAAGTATACTTTTATTTAATATATTTCTTAAACGTGTACTTTGGTATAATTTTATTTAAGTGTGTTTAAAGTTATAATGTCAAAATTGTTACAAGCAAGCTTTTAGTTTACTTCGTTTATGTAGTAGACTTGATACTTAGTATACTTAAAATGTACTTTCACAAATGTAAGTATATTTGAAATATACTAAAGTATATTTTTTTCACTACTGTTATTTAGTATAACTTTTTTGATACCCTGTTGAGCAGGTCTGTTTTTGGTGCATTAATAATTCATTAAATGAACACTGAATTCATAGAGGGTATCAACATTTCTTCACAGAATACACAGAAATCCCTAACAAATCTTTTCAAAGTAGGAAATATTTATGTATTTATTGCTTATCTAATTGCGAAATTTGTTCTTTAAATGGCCGTTTAGATTTTAGCTTAGAAACTTTATGTATAAAATAAAGCATAAGCAAATAATTAATCCATAATAGTCGACCAAAAGCAGAATAAGAAACTGAATCAATCATAGCTAAATGTTCTGTACCATTTTGGCCTGAGGAGATGATTGAGGTATACAGTTAACCATTTTTTTTCGTGGGGGTTACATTCCAAAAAAGAACCCGTGATAGGCGAAATCCGTGAAGTAGTAACTTTTATTTTTTTTACAGTTATTATACAATGATATACATAATACATTAAAACCAAAGAACAAACCCTTTTTAGAGGCCCAAGCATTTGTTTAACAAATAAAAGTACTGTATAAACGTTTTTTTGTTTGTTTTTTTACAAAGAACTACTGCACTGAAGGCTTCAAATTGCGAAGATGAGCACCGCCCCACTGCGACACAAGTTATTCAACGAAAAAATGAAAAATGATTATGAAAAAAAAATACAAAGTACATTAGGACAAATAGTGACTCGTATATTTCACTGCTCTTCTGAGCTGCTGCTTCCGGACTCCGCTCTGTAGCGTTTTTTCCCTCGAAAGCCCACAGTGCGGGTCTGTTTTTCTTCGAGAGAAGAACATGGTTATAGGAAGTTGTTGTCTCTCTTTTTTCTTCTGGACATAAAGATTCTTATAAACCGACATGCCACCATCGATTATGTTTGAGAACTGTAATGAGCGGCCCATCAAAGGGTCCCATTCTTGAGCTGCTCACTGAAGTTTAGTGGCCATTCTCAGCATTGTGGCTAAGTGAACAAGTGTTAGTCCATCCTCCTCATCTTTATCCACACTTCTGTCCTCTTTTCAGCAGGCATTTAAAGTTTCAGTTTTCATCTCCTGAATGGCCCTCTGAATATTTTGGAGACATGATGCAATGGTGTATCCACGCCAGTAGTCCGTGAGAAATCTTGATCTGAGTCCACAGCCTCAACAAGATGTTGCAGGGTGTTGCGTGTATAGAGAGCCTTGAAAGCACAAATGATGCCTTACATGGGCTGAATCAGGGATGTTGTGTTTGGTGGCAGATATTCGATTTACACACCATCATACACCAAATCATCAGCGTGACGTCCAGCGTTATCAACAAGCAGAAGCACTTTAAAGTCTAGTTCTTTTCCTCTCAAATAACACTTGACCTCCAGGATGAAACAATGTTTGAACCAATCCTGATTGAGCGCTTTTGTCATCCAAGCTTTTGCGTTGTGCATCCAGTAAACGGGCAAATCATCCTTAATTTTGTATTTCAGTGCTCTGGGATTTTTAGACCTATAAATTTTTTAAACCTGCAGCATTTCCACACATAACCAGAGTCAAACAATCTTTTTAGGCTTTAAAGTTTAAACCCTGGGGCTTTGGCTTCTTCATGCATGATGAAGGTGTGGGAGGGCATTCATTTCCAAAATAAGCCAGACTCATCCATATTAAAAACTTGTTCAGTCTTATATCCCCCTTCCTCAATGATCGCTTTAAATTTATTGTTCATGAACACTTCTGCTCCAATGGTATTCGCAGAGGCGATCTTTCTGTGCAGAGAAACATTTATAAGCTCAAAATGTTTCTTAAATTTTTCAAACCAGCCCTTTCTAGCATTAAATGTCCTTGGTACTGCATGAACAGCACTTGATGAAATGCATTCTCTTCCTCTTCCCTGTCACTGTCGATGTCAGCAAAGGTTTGATACAGTGTTCTAGCAGTTGTGCAGATCAGATGATATCCAGCATAATGTTTTCTTTTTCTGCAGTCATTAATCCACAAAGCTATTGCAGATTCCATCCTTACCATGGTCTTGTTGATTACTCATTCATTTATTTAATATATTTTACTTCCCTAGTTATTTTTGTTCAGCCACAGAAATTTTACAGAATCTGAGATGTGCGGTAAGTCACTGTTTGTCTTGTAGTGTCAGTTGGTCAGTTGTAACATTGTAATGGGTTTTCTGTGCATCAGACTTGTCCAAATTCACAGCTTCTCTTTTCTAGTTGTCTGTTCTTCACAGCCTTTGTTATTTCAAGCAGACCGAGTTGTGTTTATTTGGCATTAAACATTGAGTCGTTAGCATGGAGCTGTGAGCCTTGAGACATTAGTTAGATTACTTCCAGATAATATATTCCATTGATTAGGTTAAAACAAAATGTATGATAAAGGAGATACATACATATCGTTTTATTTGTTCAGTTGTGTTTATTTTTTTATTTGCCTAATAAGCTGCTACAGGGCTTGATTTGACTATTGGTAAGAATCAAATCAAGTCTTCAACAACAAAAACTGGGATGTTTACTGCCAGTTACCTTCGTGCTGACTAAAGTGGTAGTTGCCATCGATCAGTTTTATTCAACTGGACATGCGGTGAGCTGCTGACCATGATCCATTTTTTGCTTTACTCTGGGCTCCATTTGGGTTTTGGAAATATACCCAAATGGAAATATACCCACGGTCTGGGTAACAGCTGTTAGGTCCTGTTATTTTCCTCAAAATCTCTCTGACCGCAGCATATTTTCTATGATAAACACTGGCAATATTTTCAGAAGACAGTTAGGTCTATGTATATTCAGGCCATTTGTTTTTCATTTGCAACAAAAAATGAAAAAAACACAAAAACAGACTGTTTTTGTGTTTTGAAAAGCAAGAGCCTCAGTGCTCTTGCTTTTCAAAATGAAAACTTAAAAGAAAAGCTCATCTAACTATGTTAGTCGTGTGACCAAATGTCCAGTATGATTTGTTTCTTAGAGGAGCATTACTTAAACTGAAAATACTACAGCGTGAAATGATCAAGACTGCCTCCAGTCTGTGTAATGTCTATGTGTGAAATGTCCCCTCTGTAAGCCGGACAGAGAGAACGTCCGGCTCAGGACACTTGTCTCATTCATTAAAAACAAACAAAATCAAAATTGATTTGATGCCTGCAGCCAGTACTGCTTTAAGTCCAGAAGGAATTTTCTTCTTCAAATGCAAGGAGGTGTCTTCACTGATCTCCTTATGAGAACCCTCTCAACCATTTTTGAGCAACAGATTGTAGGAAGAGCTGTCCATAGGTTTCAGAACCCCGATCACCCTCTCTTTTCTGAATTCACTCGGCTCTGCAATCAGGCTACTCCCTCCAAGCTGCAAGTCCCAGAGGAGGAAGGTTGCTATTGTCTCAAGGATAGTCGCTCTTTCCAAAGTGTAACCATTAGAGAAAAACAGATGATGAGTGATCAATTTTGATTTTGTTTGTTTTTAATGAATGAGACAAGTGTCCTGAGCCGGACGTTCTCTCTGTCCGGCTTACAGAGGGGACGTTTCACACATAGACATTACACAGACTGGAGACAGTCTTGATCATTTCACGCTGTAGTATTTTCAGTTTAAGTAATGCTCCTCTAAGAAACAAATCATACTGGACATTTGGTCACACGAGTAACATAGTTAGATGAGCTTTTCTTTTAAGTTTTCATTTTGAAAAGCAAGAGCACTGACACTCTTGCTTTTCAAAACACAAAAACAGTCTGTTTTTGTGTTTTTTTCATTTTTTGTTGCAAATGAAAAACAAATGGCCTGAATATACATAGACCTAACTGTCTTCTGAAAATATTGCCAGTGTTTATCATAGAAAATATGCTGCGGTCAGAGAGATTTTGAGGAAAATAACAGGACCTAACAGCTGTTACCCAGACCGTGGGTATATTTCCATTTGGAGGTATATTTCTAAAACCCAAATGGAGCCCAGAGTAAAGCAAAAAATGGATCATGGTCAGCAGCTCACCGCATGTCCAGTTGAATAAAACTGATCGATGGCAACTACCACTTTAGTCAGCACGAAGGTAACTTGCAGTAAACATCCCAGGGCCAGCAGTTCCTCTCAACTCTGAAATCTCACTACACTGCTGCACTTGAACTTCATAATTACACCTGTCCAGTACAAATTTTTCTTTAACAAAAAGTGAAGAAAAACTGTTTCAAAGCCCAAAGAACCAGAGAAAAAATATATTCTTAACTGGTATTTATTCTAAGGCTCTACAGCGTGTGAAGTCTCTGCTCACTGATGACAGTCAGGAGAAAGAGCCTTGAGCAGAGAACAGCTTACAGTTTTATAGGGAGAGTTTGATTCCATTCACATAGTACAATAATCTATTTGGTTACAGAGCAGATAGCCCAGGAACAGAAAATGGATGGATGTATTTTCTGAACCATCACTTTTGAATCTATTTGTAGTACTCATATGCATTGAAATTGTCCCTCAGGGACAAATAGTTATTTTAATTAAATTGAAACATTGGGGTTGCAGTCATTTCTGAGAAGGATGATAATATTACACCAAGATTAAAGTTGTACATATGATTCTATATTTGCTTTTTAATATTAGCAAATCCAAGCTGTGCACATACTGCTTGGATTTGGACTGCTTGCATTTTGCAGTATTTTTCCAAGACTGTGTGGAAAAATGAAAAACTAAAGGGACTTTGCAAGTAATGCTTTCTCTCTTCTAACAAATGACAACAGATTACTACACAGGTAACGACACATAGGATCTTGACTTATTCATTATGAACAAGACTGATAAATGCACTGATTTAAAAATTTAACAGTGGCAAGTTGAGAAAATCTTTTATCTTACCGTTTTGTCCACATTCACCTATCTCCAGTTACTCAGTACTACAAATAAAAGAGAAAAAAGAATTGTGTTACACTGTTATTCAGGCTGCAAGTGTTGGACAGAATAAAACCTTAGGGATACAGTAGGGAAAATGTGTCTTTGCTCTTTACCTCATTCAGAGGCGATGTGGGTCCATTGATAGCCACGAGTGTTTGGCGGGTGTCCCATATTCAGGTATCTGAGACAATCCCATGTTACATGACAGGTGAAGGAACTAGCAAAACATGCTGCACATGGCTGGCTATGATAGAGAAAAATAAAATGTGACATAAAGGACCAATGGCAAATACAAACTGTCCTCAGGACAGAAAAGAAGCCAAAAACATGTAAACTAATAACTGGTTGCACCACCCATACCTGCATCAACTGCTATTGAGGGTTTTTGTTCTACAACACTATTAAATAATTTTGAACCACTTTTCCATTCAGTATTGTTACTTCTGCTATACTCTAATTTTAACCCTCTCCAGGCAGATGTTGCAGATTTGCAACAGCTAAGTGCTACTTAGCTTGTCTTTGCAAGTAATTTGAGCCTGAGAGGGTTAATTGATGAATGGCCTAAATATATGCCTACTTTGAGAGCTCACCAGAAAGAAACACTCCTAAAGACATTTTTGTATTATGGTCACTCCTGGGAAGGTTGACTATTACTTCATCTTTTCTTTATATGGAATAAATGACTTTTATGGTGGTTCACTGGAGTTACTGTGATTCTTTCCAGGCAGAGAAATCTTAATGACTGCATTGCGCCCCTGTTTTTTTTTTTGTTTGTTTGTTTGTTTTTTGCTTCACTTCTTCACATTGATGCATAGTGCATAAGAGCCGCTAGGTATGGTCATGGTGAGTGAAACAAGACCAAACAATATGTTCTACTATCATAGTTAATATGCAATTGAACATTAGTGTCGTAACCATTTATTATTAAAAAATCCATCAAAGGGTAAATACTTTTTCAAAACACAGTTAGTCAGTAAAACATGTCATATATCAGCTTGCTTTTCACTCTAAAGCAGTTAGAATAGAATAGATATAATAGATAGTATTTATTGTCATTCAACAGAATTCAACAAAATTTCTATTGCAACTCCCGTGCAAAAAGTCAAATATATACAATATAAAATAAACAAACACACAATAATAATAATAATAATATATACAACTAAAATTAACTAAAGGTACTCAACCACACCAAAGAAGAAGCAACAGGTCCAATTATGGTAAAGTGCAGATGATGTGACAGTGCAAAGTGCTGAACAATATGGCTGTGTGGGGGTGGGGGGTGTATGTGAGGTTATGATATGTGTGGGAGGGGGCGGCAGGGAGTAATGGCTCTGACGGCTGTGGGGAAGAAACTGTTTCTCAGTCTGTTTGTTGTAGTCCGTATATTCCTGAACCGCTTGCCTGATGGCAGCGGCACAAACAGTCTGTGGCCCGGGTGGCTGGAATCCATGGCTATGGATCCAGCTCTCTTCTTGACCCGGCCCATGTAAATAGAGTCCAGGTCCGGGAGGGGGCATCCCACAATGCCTTGTGCCGTTCTCACCACCCGTGTCAGTTGTTTCCTCTCCAGTGCTGTGCAGCTACCATACCACACAGTCACGTTGAGGCAGAGGATGCTCTCGATCGTCGCCCTGTAAAAGTTCAGGAGCAGCCGTGAAGAAAGTCCAGCCCGTCTCAGTTTCCTGAGGAAGAAGAGCCTTTGTTGCTTTCTTCACCAGGTGGGAGGTGTTGGTATTCCAGGAGAGGTCAGACGTGATGTGGAGGCCCAGGAACTTGATGTTGTCCACACGCTCCACCTCTTCTCCATCTATGAGAAGGGGAGAGTGACCCGTCCTCCTGAACCTTCTGTAGTCCACAATGACCTCCTTGGTCTTCCCTGTGTTCAGCACCAAGTTGCTGGCTGAACACCACTGAGTGAGCTGCTGAATCTCCTCTCTGTAGGGGTCTCGTTGTCTGAAATGAGACCCACTACAGTTGTGTCGTCCGTGAACTTCACGACTGTGTTGGTGGGGTGGATGGCCACGCAGTCATGTGTAAACAGGGTGAAGAGAACTGGGCTGAGCACACAGCCCTGTGGCGTGCCTGTGTTGAGGACCAGTGGGGACGATGTTGAGCCACCTATTCTCACCACCTGAGGCCTGTTGGTGAGGAAGTTTCTGATCCAGTGGCACAGTGAAGCAGGCAGCCCCACCTGGAGTAGCTTCAGCACCAGCTTGTCTGGGATGACGGTGTTAAATGCTGAGCTGAAGTCTACAAATAGCATCCTGACGTAGGTGTTGGGATGCTGCAGATGGGTCAGGGCTGTGTGCAGAGTGATGGAGATAGCATCCTCTGTTGACCGGTTCGCTCTGTAGGCGAACTGAAGGCTGTCCAGGTCTGCAGGGATGAAGTGTCTGATGTACCTCAGAAGAATCCTCTCAAAGCACTTCATGATCACTGAACTATTCTGGTGGTCGGCTTAGTTCTGCAGGCCAGAGGCTTGTAGACAGGAATCAGCTCCACTGAGATGTGGTCAGACATGCCCAGATGTGGACCTGCTACAGCCTTGTAGGCTCCGGGGGTATTGCAGTAAACCTGATCTAAAATGTTATTGTCTCTGGTGGAAAGTTTATGGACTTGTGGAATTTGGGAAACACAGCCTTCAGTTCCGCGTGGTTAAAGTCTCCCGTCACAATCATGGACGTCTCGGGGTTGGAGTTCATCTGCCCGCTGATCAGGCAGTATAGCTCCTCTAATGCTAACTTAGCATTAGCCCGCGGTGGTATGTAAACGGGCACAATCACAATGGACAAGAGTTCTCTCACCAACTTGAAGGGTCTGCATTTCACCGCCAGATATTCCAAGTCAGGAGAGCAGAATGTGCCGACAGAGTGTGTGGCTGTACACCAGGCATTGCGTACATACAATGCCAAACCTCCGCCTCTGCTCTTACCCGAAGCTGCCGTCCGATCCGCCCGGAACAGAGCGCGCCCCGTTATCTCCACCGCTGAGTCTGGGATGTTTCATCCAGCCAGGTCTCTGTGACAACAGTCACACAGCTGTCCATCCGGCGAGAGATAATTCGGAGTCGCACCTCGTCGATTTTGTTGACGAGGGACCTGGCGTTGGCGAGGAAGAGGCTGGGGAGGCCCGGTCTGTGAAGGCCGGTCTGTGAGGGCCGGTCTGTGAGGGTTAGCTTGTAGCCTAGCACGCACGCCGGCTCTCTTGCCCCTCTTTTGTTTGCGCTGCCTCCTCCGTCGCCTTGGCAGCAGGGGGGAATGATCATAGTCCCAGGTGTTCGAAGAAGCTCTGGAGGAATAAAGTCCAGCTTGGTGGGTGTGTGAAGTCCAAACTGTGCTCCTATGTTCCACAGTTCTGATCTGCTAGAAGTTGTCAAGGCTTCCAGTAGTGTGTTGAGCGAAGACATCAATAAAAACAGGCTAACAAAAACGAAAACACGGGAGCTCCGAGCCGCTGCGTCTACACGCGCCGCCATCTTAGAAAGCAGTTAATGCCATAATCAGTTTTTAAAGATATGTCAAATTAGAACATTATTAAAATTTTTCAACAGTGTCATTAAAATATGACTGAATGTTGAGGGGAAAATGTGGTTGTTTTGAAAAAGGGGCTTCATCAAGTCAACAGGTGAATTAGGTTATTATTATAGAAATCACTCTGCACTGTTTGCAGGAATTGGAGTAAAACACTTCCAAAGTACAATGTATTTCTCAAATTCAAAACAGAGCAAAATGGATTACAGCGAGTAGCTAATGCCCTATATGGGCTGGAACAGATGATGTATCTTGAAGAAATTAGTATGTATTTAGGATATGACCCACATTGTCTCAGTAAAAAAAGACTTGTCAAAATCTTGTGGATTTATCTGGCTTGGAGGCAATCAACACAACTATCTGGTGTGTATTTTATGAGGAGGCAGATAAAAGCTTCCAAAAGCCTGGAAGCACACAGTTATTTTTTTTTAGGTTGGGTCAGCCATTTAGGATCAAAAGAAGCATTAAATGTCTGTCGACTTGTTTCTGTCTGGTGAGTGGTGGGTTGTGTTATTTTAAGTAATCACAATGCTATTGGTAATGCAAACAAGTAACCCATGTTAATTCTATGTGCTTGGATCTACTTCCAGATAATTGACTTAGCTTCTGTCAACTAAATTCATGCTGAAGTTGTACGTTAATGTTGAGTCATACTCCATTTCTACAATGTAAGTCAAGCATTTGCAGCGGTCTACAGACATCCCACTAAAAACATGGTTCGTGGCCCGAACTGGATCCAGGCACTGATGCCTTCACAGGTCAACAGTGCACTGTTGTTGTAGTTGCATTTGTATGCAACAACAAATAAATGCATGGAGGAGTTTCTTAGAATCTTGCTGGGACATTAGTCTTTTAATCTTGAAGATGTTCTAAAGGTGATAGAAGGCAGAATTTGTAATCACTTTTAACTGAGATGGTGATGAGGTAGTGATGCTGGACCTCCAAATCGCTTAACTAAATTAGAACAAATAATGTGCATTTCTTAGCTTTTACTATTAAGATGTTTTATAGATTTTTCTTCAAGTACACGTAACCTCATTTCAAAAACCAAAACTAACTCAATCATTGGGAGAAATTGGTAATAAAATAAAATACAAAAAGGAAACTGCAGAGGTTCTGCACCATTTTGACAGAACTTACTTTCCACGATGCAAGAAGCTGAGTACACCCCGGATAGGTCACCATCCATCACAAGACAGACAGGACAAACCATGCAGACACTCACACCTAAAGAGAATTTAGGGCAAAAAATTAACCTAACAATCATGTTTTTGGACTGTGGGAGGAAGCCGGAGTATCTCCGGCAAATCTCCATGCAGAAAGATCCTGGCCTGGGATTTGAACCCAGGACAGTTTGAATCCAGTGCAAGGCAACAGTGCTAACAACTGTGCCACTGTGCAGCCTTAGAATTTACTAATTGTGCTAAAAATAGTTGGCCAGCAACCGTGGAGTTTAAATATAATTAAACAATAAATAAATTTAGAAACATTTTTAGCAAAATTAATCTTGAAAAGAAAAACCAACCTATGCCCATACAACTACCTTTGAAAAAAAACTCTTTTCACTCTCATTTGGATTTTATCAATGGATTATGTAAAAAAGACAAACTAGAAGTTAATCTCTTCTTACACAACAGTGTTCTTGACATCTATCTCTCCACATATTCTCAGTTTCTCAGTCTCCCCTCTCTCTCTGTGCCTATTGCTCTGTAAACCTATCCTCTGGAGCATGTTGAGCTAAAAAAGGAAACAGCCAATTTGCCCTATGGCTCTGTTCTCTTTTAATAGGCCTGGTATTCCTGGTGGAGCAAGCAGCAGTTCACCTTGATATCACATAGCATTAGGCTGAGGTCTGGCCTCCCCTCACTAGCTCACAGTTAAAAGAGATGAAGGTTTTAGGGGGAGCAAGGGAATGGGGTTTGGAAATTCCTTGACCTCCTCATCTGTCAGACATAATGTTGAGTGGTGCTGAGTGTGAGTCACTTTCTTTGGGTGTATGGGTTCTTGTAATCTATTCTGTAGGTCTGTATATTGACACTATTTTAATTTTCTGATTTTGTAACTTAAAGAACACAAAAGTCGAAACAAAGGCATTTTTTCAGGGCTTAATGGCAATTGTGACAGAGACAGAGACTTAATCATAACACTACATCCACGAAAGTTGGTAAATGTGTTTGAGGTTAAACATTTATTTTTTTTCATTAATCTAGCAAAACCCTTCCAGAATTGACTTGAACTCACTGTCCAAGACTTGTGTGTAATAAACAATCTTTATCTCACAAAGCTCTGATCTGATTAGAGCAATATGGCTGACATGGTTGTAACGCGCTCTTCTGGCTCTCTAGTGTTTTCTAGAACTCACTCAACAGTATATATAAAACTGTTGAGGACACAATTATCATAGAGGATAAATTTTTACACTTTCTTTCAAATTAAAGACTCTAAGCCAGGATGAGATTGTTTTGTTGGCCATCAACACTTTTTACTCAGAGTGGATAGAAACATCAAAGAAGACGCTGAATGAGCGCTGCATGTCTTAGCGTAACATCTTCTGTAAAGGAGCACGAAAGGATATCAACAACGTGAAGGCCTGCCTCAAAGTGCTAAATGAATGCGGGGACAACATTCCAAGATTTGTTTCTCATTACTTGGACGAGTTGCCTCCTGTAACTTTTACCAACATAGATGTATGCGGCCTGCTACACAAAATGGAACAGCTCCACCTTGCAGTACCTACCATGAAGCAAACACTCCAAGCTAAGACTGAAGTCAGTGAAAATCTTCACGATGTTACGGCGGACCTACCAAGCTGGATGTCTGCTCTGGAACAACGCACCGATCAAGGATGCGGAAGCAGATCTGTACCTTTGAAGAAGAAGGGTGTGGTGGACTATGATCTGAACGTGGTCCTGGATAAGGAACACGGTCCTCAAAGTCTGGAGGGGAATTCTCTCTCAGCTGTAAAGGGGACACTCCAGCGCTGCACACCAGAGAAACTACACCATCTCCGGGATCTCCTAAATGGAGCCGGTTGTGAAACGGCACCATCGACAACCTAAAGGCCCTACTGTTGTGAAGACAACAACCCACTCTAGCCCTTTACTGGGACGCAGGAAAGCTGGACAAATTGCTGTCGGTACTGGAGCTGTAGGGAACATCAAAATGGTGAAAACTAAACTGGTGAGTGTTTTTCCCTATAAATTCTCACCTGACTTGGAAGCAGAAACACTGTTGTTATGTTAAAGCCAAACTTGGGCATAATGTAACTTGCCAGAGAATCACGACTGTTAATACCAGGTATGCCTCATTCAAGGCAGAAGCAGAATGTAGTGATGTGGCTGTCATGTACAACCAGAGCTTTGACCTGAGGAAACTAATCTGAGATGTTTTTACCAGCCACAGAAAACTTCCATTGGCGCTAACGCTAACCCTTTTCTTCCATGGACATATGTGCGCCTACTGCTGGCGTGAGCACAAAGACATAAATATCATGGACATTAAAGTCATCTCTGTCGTGGCCTGCGCTTAGGGCAGAGTGCAGATGAAAAAGCTTGCTGACTGGTTGTTGACCAGTTGTTGCAGCATTGTGATATCTTGTGATTGCAAGAAACCTTTTCAGCAAAACAGGATTTAAGGAGGGGTGGCTATATTATGGAGAAAAAATCCTGGACTTTGTGATAAATGCCAATAGATTAGGTGTGACTTGGTGTATCACAGTACATGTGAAGCAGTATGACAAAGAATTTATTATTTTAAATGTCTATGCTCCATATGAATGTCATCATAACAGAGAAGAATATCTTAGTAAACTTGCTTACATTAGCTCTTTCATGCAAACTGAGAAGTCAAAAAGTATCTCTATGTTATGGGCCGGGGCCTGCATGGCCTGCAGTCTGGCCTGCAGTCTGGCCTGCAGTCTGGCCTGCAGTCTGGCCTGCAGTCTGGCCTGCAGTCTGGCCTGCAGTCTGGCCTGCAGTCTGGCCTGCAGTCTGGCCTGCAGTCTGGCCTGCAGTCTGGCCTGCAGTCTGGCCTGCAGTCTGGCCTGCAGTCTGGCAAGATTGATAGGCAGGCAGCGCTGGTTGACCGAGCCGTCTGTCGATGTCGGCTCGACAGCGGAAAGTGCAGCAGTCTGGCAAGACTGGGAGCAGCTGCATCGCTGGAGCGTGGCTGCGGTTGGGCCTGCAGTCTGACAAGACTGGTAGGTGGGTGGGCCCGAGTCTGGAGAGATATCGGGCTTTACGGCAGAAGGCGCTGCTTTGCTGGAGCTCGTTCGGTTGACACTGTTAGGCGCACTCATTGGATGGGCCCACGGTCTGGCGGGACAACAGGCTCGACAGCAGAAGGTGCCTGAGGACTGGCGAGCGGTCGCGTCGCCAGAGCCCGTGGTCTACCGAGACTGATGGTAGAGAGCTGTTGATGTGGCGGCAAAACAGAGCCGGGCAGGGCCGAGGCCTGACAGGCGCAACAGGGAATCCTAGGTAGAAATAAATGTTAAGAAATGCTAGAGCTCCAACACTGGTTATTTGACAGGGTGCTCACCTGTGGACGTGGAACGTTGAGCATCAAATACAGTGGCAAGATCCGGTCTGATGTAAGAGGGGACGGCCCTAGTGGTGGCGGATGTGGCTGAGCCTATTCTAAAAGAATGGCCCGAAATTGGCTTGAAGGCAGACAGCATAATGTTAGAGCCTTGAGAGGTAAGAAGCAGAGGTTTGGATTCGGGACGGAATTTGTGTCATTTAAGCATGTATTCGAACATTGCTTGTAAAGCAAAAACGGGCCATCTATGTGAGATATCGAGATAGTCGCGGGACCTTTCTCTTTTGATTGTTTAATAAGGAGCTCGTAGTGGTCTAGGTAAAATTTGAGACCAGTAATGGATAGGTCGCTGGACGGATTAAAAGCTTGAGATGCAGAGGTGAATTTACTCAACCTGAAGAGGCCATAGAAAGCTAAGGAGAAGGTGCAGGAGAGGAGAGCTGTTAAATATGGAGAAAAAGAGCCACTGCAGAGCGAGGAAATGAGGTTCCTCAGAAGGGAAAGAGAGATGGGTTTTCTGCTATCGGGCGTAGAGGGGCTGTGGTTAGAAATGCCTTTAAGAAGTTTCACAGAGTTTGAAAATAAACTAGAAGATGAGTTATGCTGAAGAAGCCTGACCAGCCATCCATCCATCCATTCATTTTCTTCCGGGGTTGGGTCGCGGGGGAAGCAGTTTCAGCTCTTACGGGGGAACCCAAGCCATCTGAGAGACATAATCTCTCCAGCTTGTCCTGGATCTTCCCTGGAGCCTCCTCCCAGTGGGACGTGTCCGGAACACTTCACTAGGGAGGTGTCAAGGAGGCATCCGAACCAGATGCCCCAGCCACCTCAGCTGGCTCCTTTCGACGTGAAGGAGCAGCGACTCTACTTTGAATCCCTCACTCAGAATCTCACCATATCTCTAAGGGAGAGCCCAGGCACCATATGGAGAAAACTCATTTTGGCCGCTTGTATCCACGATGACTCGGATTTGGGACGAAGGCGGGATGAAGCCGGTGGGGGCAGGGTGGAGAAGGTGAACGGAAGGGAGGGGCAGAGAGTGCTCTGATGGCCAACTGCGGAACAGGTGAGGAAAGTGGAAGCCTATGTGAGCATGATGAGCAGTTCCATGTCCAGGACCGACCAGTCCAGGCGGATTGGGACAGAGTTGTCGCGGCTTTGGCTGTGAATGCTTTGTGGTATTGATAAAACAGGGACTGACCATATTTGAGACTTATGAGCGAGAGATATGCATCGAATTCAACACGGCAGTCTGGGTAGACCGAGCATATGACGTCACGGTAGACGCTGAAAGCTGCCAGATACGTCTTACCTGAGACACTGCCGGGGCGGGCGTTGGACAGGGTGAACTCGAGTGGAGTCAGGTGGGCGTCAGGAAGAGTGGGGGCCGGGACTTGGACCAGTGTGGTGATGGAGTGGTTGTGAAGTCGATTTGTGCTGAAGAAGGTTCACTGACAAAATGAGGGCCAAAGTAAGGTGATGCGGATCCAGAGGTGACTGGGTCGGATCTGCGGGTTGAGGTGGAGGGGCAGCGGGTGCTGCAGATGCCGTTGCCGAAGGGGATGCCAGGGCGGTGGAGCCGGAGCGAGGGACCGGGAGGTGGAAGGGCCTGGGGATGCCGAATCTGCGGCTGGGGCGGCCGGTGGGCGGCCACGGCAATGCTTGGCTGGAAGACAGGAGGATTTCCGGGATCTCTTACGTGGAGAGGGAGGCGGGGGAGGAAGCGCCAGGGAGAGGGAGAAGCATCGCCATAAGGCAGGAGGACGGCAAGAGCAGACATTTGTGCAGAGTCCATATCCGATCTGAGAGTAATGCCAGCTGAAAGCCAGGGCGGCCAAGGGGGTGGGGGGGCCGGGTTGCCAGGCGAGTACTCCTATGCGACAGAGCCGGAGGAGGGTGAGCCGGATTGGCAAAGAAGAGGTTAGGGGAGAAAAAGGGGTCTTCTGAATCAGAATCAGACCTGTTGTTTTTGTTTTTTTCAGGAGCAAATCAGCTGACTAGTTACAGCGCGCCGACAAGCAGGTCGACCCCGCGGTAGCTTGGCTTTTGAAGGCGTCCTTGGATGACTATTGGCTTGAAGTGGTGCGGCGCTCCGGACCTGATTGGCTGCGGTAGGACGTGGTGATTGAGTGATGAGTGTAAGTTGGGTCGAGTCCCCAGCTTAAATTTTCGCCTAGGCTCCATTTCACAGGTTTTAAAGATTTTTAGTAATTTTTTTATATATTTATGAACTTATTTTTAACTCTTATTGTAGAATAAGACATGAAATTATTTATTTATACTTTTTAATCTTGTTGTAGAGGAAGATATTAAATCAATATCTATTCACTTTTTACTTATGTTTTTAACACTGGGTTACATCATCATCACGTGCCTTTCCTGTGACCACTAAATGGCAACGACCAGGGGACATTCAAAATTTAATTTAGAACGAGGCAGCAAAATGTAAAGTGTCCAAGTTAAGGTTGGATAAAATAGATGACTTGTTGACCACCTTAGAAAACGCATATAAATTAAAGCAGTGCCCTGACACTACGATATGAATATAACTATTATGTCAAGCAACGTTTCTAAATTACTGGTTCAAGTCAAACAAAGATAGTTTGAGTTAGGTGATAAACCCCATAAGCTATTAGCCTGTCAGCTTAAACAAACATATGCCTCTAGAGCCATACATCGTATTAAGCTTGAAGATGGAACTTTACTCACAGATCCGGATAAAATCAATGACTGCTTTGCAGACTTCTACACAAGTGGCTATCAGTCACAAGGAAAATTGGACATTGAAAATATGGACAGATTTTTTGAAAATTTGAATTTGCCAAAACTACTATCAGATTCAGTTGAGGCTCTGGAAGCCAACATAACTTTACAGAAAATTTAATCTATTATTTCTACACTTCCCAACAACAAAGCACCTGATCCTGATGGCTTCAGTATTGAGTTTTTCAAAGTATTCAGTCCCAAATGATCACCTCTACTTTTGCGTATGTTAAACCACTCTAAGCAAGCAACAAGACTGCCTCCCACCTTATACAGAGCCAATATTTTGCTCATTCCTAAATCAGGCCGAGATCCAGAAGTTGTTACATTCTACCGCCCAATATCATTGTTACCTCTAGAAACCAAGATCCTTGGGAAAATTCTAGCCAATAGACTCAAAAAGCACATAGGTTTAATCATCCACCCAGATCAGACTGGCTTAATAACAGGTAGGCATATGTTTTTTAATTCGCGTCGTCTTTTCAACATATTATATTCAAATCATTCAAAGGAGTCCATTGTTGTCTCGCTAGATGCACAACGAGCATTTGATCAAGTAGAATGGCCTTATATGATGTATGTTCTTAAAAAGTTTGGTTTGGGCCCCTGTTTATGGATTGGATTGAAATAATTTATTCACACACCAACTGCCTCGGTTATTACTAATCAGAATCTCCCGCCCCTTTGCTATTCATCGTGGTACGCGTCAAGGCTGCCCCCTCTCCCCATTTCTCTTCTCAGTTGTTATTGAACCTCTTGCCGCCAGCATTAGGCAAAACCTCTTAATATCTCCTATTGAGATGTTTAATTGTAAGTATCATATTTCGCTGTATGCTGACAATATACTTTTATATATCTCTAACCCACAGAAATCGCTGTCTCCTCTTTTGACGACGATCAACCAGTTTCTCTGGTTTTTCTATTAATTGGGACAAAAGTGAACTAATGCCGCTTACTACAGAGGCTGATTTGGTATATTTGAGGTCCACATCATTTAAAATAACTTATGATTCCTTTACATACTTGGGCGTGTTGGTAACAAAGAAGCCAGAACATGTTTTACGGCTGAATTGGCAGAGTAAAATCCTACAACTCAAACAGAATATTGATTTCTGGAAAACTCTCCCGCTATCTATGGCTGGTAGGATCAACGCCATTAAAATGGTAGTGTTACCACGATTTCTTCACTCATTTCAATCTGTCCCATGTTTTATAGGGGTATCCTACTTCAGACAATTAGATTCTATTATTATTCCCTTTATTTAGGGCTATAAAAGTGTCAGGATTTCTAAAGTACACTTATGTAAACTGGGAATGGTGTGTGGGTTCTTCTTACCGGATTTCAAGCAATATTACTGAGCTTGCCATTTATCCATCTTGGCATGGTGGAGGAAGGGCCCACTCTCATGTGATGGGATCTGTCCTTCCTAGTTATCTTTGGAGCGTCTGCACTGTTGTAATTCATCTCTAACTGCGCTCCTTAACAGCCTCATTAAAGTCAATAAAACACTCTATACCAATAGTTTTGTCATTAGGAATACCATCAGAATCTGGAAATAGATTCAAAAGTTTATAAAAGCTCCAGAGGTTTACTTTGATACTCCTATCTGTGAAAATAATTTAATAACGGAGTAGACACAACCAGGATAAAAAAGGCATGGGAGGATGAGTTAGGGCAGCAGCTATCCGATGAATTATGGGAGGAGGGTTTGAAAAGTGTGCAAGACTGTTCAGTCAATGCCAGACATAATCTCATACAGTTCAAAACATTACATAGACTCCATTATTTGAGGGAGAACCTGAGCACTTTCTTTACTAGCGTGTCTCCAGTTTGTAATCACTGCCGGGTGGCTATTGGTAACTTGACACACTCCTGGTCACATGTTCAGCTTCACTCATTTTGGAAGAACATTTTTCATTTTTTTCCCCAACAGCTTTTGGAAAGAAATGGGACCCAGAACCACTTATTGCAATGATTGGGGTCTCCAGCCACTAAGCAGGAGAAAACGGTGATTGCCAAAAGGTTGATTTTGGAAAAAGGACTCTGTGCCCACATTTGATCTCTGGTTGGGGGA
This sequence comes from Poeciliopsis prolifica, assembly GCF_027474105.1. NCBI lineage: Eukaryota > Metazoa > Chordata > Actinopteri > Cyprinodontiformes > Poeciliidae > Poeciliopsis > Poeciliopsis prolifica. Next base: position 837,961 of record NW_026562471.1, on the reverse strand, counting down.
ACTAGCAAACACTCTGCATCTGGAAAGACTGAGATATCACCATGAAGTCAGTGTGTTTGAGAAAATATAGAATCCTGTATTAAAATCCCTTCAATGAAAAATTGTTAATGACAGACCTGCCACAGTTGAGATCTTGTATTTACTTTATGATGTACTTGCGTTGTTTTGACTTTGTAAGTGCTTTATGATGTGCCGATTTGGGACGGTGAGGGACGGGTGGGAATTTGATCTGTTATGTTAATCTATGTATGTATGTATGAAAAATTTAATAAAAAAAAAATAATAATTTGGAAATCTACTGAACACCAAATTTAAATTGATTTTAAGTCTATTTATGGAATATTTAGAAAAAAGTTTCCACTGTTTCTGTTTTCCATGCTGATGGGCTGAACAACAGTTTTTTTTTCTTTTTTCTAAATACTCTGGTCTGAAAGGTTTGTTGCCTGGGTACATATCTGCAGAAGTTAATTCAAGTTAATTGCTCATTGCCAGAACTACAAATTCTATTTTGTCTAAAGCCAATGGACTGCAAAATCATTTGGAAATTTCTAGTCCTGGTCTCGAGAAGAACATGACCTACCAATCAGATTTTGTGATTTTTGCTGACCTTTATTTCTGCTGAGGTAAAATGTAGGTGTTATTTCAGAAGGTCTAATTCCGTGGTTCTTAACCTGGGTTTGATCGAATCCCCGGAATAAGCATTTTCCTCCAAAGCCAAAACTCTGGAAGACACAATCAATAATATATTTGAATGAATTTAAAAATATAGATTGTTCTTTAGTTTTGGAGGAGCTTTCATCATAACATTTAGAAGTAAAGATGCAATCTTTTTAGAACTCAGCAGCAAAAATGGTGATGACCAGAAAGTGGCCTCACATTCTGACCATTTCAAAGTCTATGGCTGGCTGCCTTTCCATTGTAGAATTGATTTTAACAGGCACTGTCTGATATTTAAAACTCTTCATGGTCTTTGCCCACTATATTTTTCAAACTTGCTGGTGTTGTAGAGCTTGTTCCTCTATGTCCCTTAGGTCTCACTGAAAAGGTCTGCTGTTGGAACCTAGTGGGGATACACTCAGACTACCTGAGTCAAAACTCATTGATACGACTGTCGCAATTAATCAATTAAATGCACTATAAATCAAAATTATTTTGAGAATTTCATTTCAGAATATTAATTTTTAATATTTTTAAGGGTAATTTTGTCTAAAGAGATTTTATTTTCCACTTTATTTATGGTTTCTGTTGTGTAAGGTTTCTTTTTCCATTTTATTTATCATTTTTGTTTTTTGTATTTTTTTTTTGGATATTTGAAATATCTTCCAGTTCCAGTCTGGAGTGTCCATACACAATTTAAATTTACTGGTCTTTGGACGGGTGAACTTGCATCATTGTGCCATCATCAAAATATTTCTTGAAAATGGTCTCAAAACAAAACTCTAAATAACTCAAAAACATCTCTCAAAATAATTAGTGGGACAAAATGTGTTATCATCACAGGCCCACTCAAATGCCAACTGATTAAGAACTTGAAGAAAAGTAAACATCAATCAAGCTATGACCACAAATGTTTGGGAGCAAAGTGTAACCAGTGTAGTTCAAAGTGAGGAACAACATTGTTAAATTATCTGTTTCACCATTGATCTTCATCTCCAAAAACATTTAACATGATTGTAAGAGTAAAATTATCTCTCTTTTTCAGTGTAGCAATGCAGCTTAATTTAAAAATATCACTCATCAAGCACTATGTTAATTAATTTAAGCATTTTGTTATTTCTGATGTGACAATTAAGATACTGGATGAGGGCTGGTGAGGGAAGGAGAGTAGAGGTCAGGTAGATCTGATTATAATACCCAGAGATCAGAAGAAGGAGCTGGGCGTCTGCTGGGAACAGTATGGATGGCATTGCAGGCTTTTTCAGCAATAGTGCAAATGGTTTTCTAAACATCAGATTTAGTCAACTCCCCTGGTCAATATACAGCCATATGCTGTCACCAACAGCTCAGTGGACTTAGTACAGATCAATTCTTTCAATGCAAGAGTTACATCTATCATTCATAAACACAGCCTCATCCCCTTGTCTCCTCTACCTACTCTCCTTCACTATGTCTGTCTGGATTTGATAAAAGCCATCCATGGTGTCCACAGTTGGTTCAGTTAGCCAAGTCTCTATTAGCAGATTCATGCTACTTACCTGATAATCCCTCTTATGCTGGTGAAGGGCCTGAGCTGATCCATTTTAAAGTACAGAGAGCTCACTTTTCCCATGAAGATAGACTGGATGATGAATCTGTACCTTTCCCTCCTGAAGTGATGCCCAATGTCGGCACAGATCCCACATGGGGATAGTACGGCCACTGTTCAGAAGGCAGCACAGCTGGGCAACAGACCATGTATATCTGCTCTCCTATGTAAACAATGCGGCTGTGACAAGGTCTCTTAACATAAGCAACTGTGAAGAGAAAAGAAAACCAAAGTTGTCCAAAAAAGAATGTGTCTCCAGAAAAAATTAAAGTAGAAACACACGTTCATGCCTAAATATGCCACTTCCTATTGTAACACCATGTTGGTTAGTATATAGACAAAAGGATAACCAACAATGTATCACAAATTAAATTTTTTGACTGTTTAAATGTAACTTCACCTATAACTAATAATATAAGGAAAGCAAAAACAGTTTAAAAACTAATTACTTTAGTAATATTTTATCATAGATAAGCAAAAACAGTAGTGATAAACTTTAAAAGTGTTAGCAAGCTAGATTAATAATTAAAGTAAAAAAAGGGCTCAAGTCAATTATTATTATTTTTTTTAATTCTTAAAGATAAAGTCATGACAGTTATTTCATGGGACATTATTTTAAAAATGTATGAAATCTGAAATGCAAAGCTAGAACTGTTCAGATATGTTCATAAGTTCTTCAGTTCACCAGACAATGTTAACTTGGAAAAAAATAACATAAAAAATAAAATATAAAAACCTGCTAAAAATTGAAACATTGATTTTTATTTTTGTGAAATTTGTTGACGATACATTAGATCGGTGGCAAATATGAAAAAAAACTTGCTTTGTTAGGGGGATATAGCTAGATTGAGTCAACACTATTGTGAATTGGTGCCTTATAAATAAACTGAATTGAATAAACGAAATAGATCATTTGAAAAAGGGCATATGATGCACTTGCTCATATTGGCAGGAAGCCATGTGGAGTCTGTATGTCCATATGCTGGAGCTGCAACCCTTGGATTCAGAAAAAAGCCATATTACCATAACGTTGGCCACAGGGCATTTGCCTCAAATTTATTTAAAGGTAATAAAGAATCATCTGAGAGAGCCTGTGCTGCAATCAGGGTACCATCTGCTATCTGCTCACTATGACAAACAGGAAAAACCTGGAAACGGCACAGTCATGCTACTGTGCTCAGTGATTCAAGTAAGCCAGTTTTTCCACAATATCGTCACAACCATTTTGTTCCCTTTTCACCTTTGGCTTTTGTATTTGGTTTCTTTGTCCTGTATGTATATTCATGTGTTAAAACTTAGATTTTTAGTCACTTTTGTGGATGTTATTTATATGTAATAACATGTTATGTTGCTGCCTATTATTGCCAGATCTAAATATATCTCATTTTAAGAGAGAGCAACGATAGGCAGCAGCAGCATAATCTCAGTTGTGACTACCTGGTTAAATTAAAGTCAATAAATAAATAAAAAATGTAGCTCTAATTCTACACAGCTTTCGCCACTTCTGTGTACTCAGCCTTAGTTCTTTAGGTTTTGTTTTAACCTCATTACAACCTGGGTGAAATGCAACGGTATTTCACCCAGTTACTGCAGACGAACATTGACACTGCGATGTGATAGAATTGCATTGAGTCATTGATTCTGCTGCCGCTTAAGCAGCCATGTGATGACAGTCAGAAGGAATGGCCACCAGTGCTGGAGATCTGGGTGGTAATAATGTATAGGTTTTAAAATTGTCTGTCAGCTTTTTCTTTTCTTTGGTTCCCTGGTGAAAAAAAGTTCTTAAGTATATCTTAAATATGCTGTATTTTTTTAAAAACATTTTTAGTATGTCATCAAGTGTATATGCCTAAGATTATTTAAAAAATGTAAAATAAATATATTTTTAACAACATGCTTCTCATACTCTGTACTTTGGTACACTTTCTAAAGGTAGATATATATTTTTTATAAAATATACTTTAAATTTGAATTAAATATATTCCTAAAGTCATACTTTGGAAAATCTCTTTAAACATACACTTTGCATATATTTGTAAAAATGTCCATTTAAAAATTATATATATAAACAAAGCTTTTCTGAAGATGTATTTTTGGTAATATTTTCAAATAGGTTCTGTGTGTAGTTCATAAATCTCAAAATTAAGACATTTCAATAATATTTGTCAAGACTTTGTGTTGTTATGAAAAACATCATGTATTCTAAACCCGATAGACCAAAAACGTGCAAGCACACGAGCAGCAAATCAGCCAACACAAAGCAATCAGACTTTACATTTTTTATTCTTTTTTAGCGCTAAAAAAAGAGACACTTACCATCACAGACTAGAAAAGAAACCAAGGGGCCCCGAGTCTATACAGAATATAATTAAAAACGGGAAGATTCGTTGCTTATGATCTAAGAACACGGCCAGTGGTCATCCGATGTCCTGCGTCACCTAAATCTCTATTTCCTTGGAGATGGGAGTGAGGAGATGATTCAGTTTCTGTATCTGTTACAAATACAAAAGGCCTTTGTGTGAAAGTATGACAATGTAATGTGTGTACAAGCAAATGTAAGATGTGTAGAAGCATGTGTGTGTACATGACCTTGGTAAGCGCCTCAACAGTGTCTAAGTATATTTCAGTGAAACACTTTCAGTGTTAGCATACATGCTACTTTATGCTAATCAAGTATGCAATCCTTTAAAATCGGTGGGAAGCTGCCGGGGTTGCTTTACCAGTGTGTGTTGTCACCAGCATCTTGTTATACGCTGTGGTGTGTTGGGGTGACAGTATTTCAAGGCAGACTTTTCCTCACTGGAGAATCAAATCAGCGTTGGCACAAGGCTGCAACCCTTGGATAAGGCAGAGAAGAGAATTGCCACTGTTGCAGACAGGAGAACCCTTCAGAAACTCCAGGCTACTATGGACAATGCCAGCCACTCTCTGCACAGTAGCCAGGAAAACAGGTTCAGTGAGAGACTGATTCTTCCAAAGTGCAGGATCACCAGATTGAGGAAGTCCTTTGTCCCTCTTGCAATAAATCTCTTCAAGTCCTCACTGGAGGCTGGAAGGAGGCCTAACAGGAGTATCACAGAAACAGAGGGACTGGAGTCGGGCTGTTAATGTTGTTAAAAAAAACCCCCAACCTATTAATTACGTAAATTGACAATTCTTTCACTGTTTTGTTAAAATGGCAAAAAAAAAAAAAAAAACATTTTCAACACAATTTGTATTGTGGAACTTACTGTAACGTTGTTTAACTAAGTAAAGTATAAATATTTGAACCCTCACTCATTGCGGTGTGAAAAGTAAGTATGAGAAAACACTTGGAAACAAATTTTTGAAATCTGCGAACCGAATGAGTCAGTTGGGCTTCCGGTGCATCTGCTTACGCAAGTCAAATACTTTAAGTATTACAAAAACCTGAGAAAGTTAACAGATTTTACAATCTAAGTCAAGTTATGTTTTCTATGCGTTCAATGCAGTTATTAAAGTTTTAGAGTTCTGAGCATTGGGACCTATAACCATATTAATGTAGAGCTCAGACTTGCCCATTCCTTAATCAGTGTTGTATAGTAACAAAGTAAAAATACTTCACTACTTTACTTAAGTATATTTTAGAGTACTTCATACTTTCCTCGAGTATGACAATTTTTGATAACTTTCACTTTTACTTCACTACATTTCCGAACTTAATTGCATACTTTTACTCCGATACATTTTCAATGTGTGGTTTAGTTACTCATTACAAAAAAGCGAGAGAGAAACGCAACTGTTTTGACCCAACCTACTGATTGACTGCAACAAAGTCGATAGCCAACTTGCCTGGGCTTGTTCAACACCACCAATAGGATGCACAGGTTTCACTTCTCCCATTAAACACCAAGTTAACAAAAAAGGTCTCCCTCTTCAGATGTTAAATAAGCTGCATTTCCTTCCCAATTCTTTTTTTCTTTTGCATAATGGCCAGTTGTGTGCACCTATAGTTTGTGAAGTAATCGTAACGACTTTTTTTATTCATGTTGGCTGCATTTTCTATACTGACTATTTATTTTTGTCATTTTCAGCACTGACCTTACTAAAAGGGAAAACTTAAGGCTTACAAAAAGTTTGTATTTTTTGTCCTGGAGGGTTTACTAAGAAGCTGGTTCAGTTGTAAAGCAGGTTAAATTAACCTTGTGGTGTAGGTAAAGCACTTAATTTAATGAACTAAATTATGCCTGCAGGTTTATCTATTAGCAGGTTTAATTTTGCCTGCACTTTGCTGTGTACATTATTTTAAGTGTACTTCACAAGTTTACCAAAATATAAAAAATGTCATTCAAACTGCATTTGACTTGTTTTACTTTTCTTATACTTTTCATTACATTACTTGAGTACATCCATTTTTACAGTAATTTCCATACTTAAGTACAAGACGTTTCAGATACTTCAAGACTTTAACTCAAGTAACATTTCAGTGACTTGGACTTTTACCAAAGTCATTTTGGAGAGGTACCTATACTTTTACTTGACTGAGATTTCTGTACTTTATACAACACTGGTTTTTAATACAATTTTTGCTTGGCTTGCAGGGCGCAGGCAATTGCCACGGCAATGGTTGTGGTTAAACAATAAAGAGAGATGGAGAGTAAAAAGGTGTGAGTGGTTTTGAATTGATCACCTGTTCAAGTTGTTTCACCTTTGTTGACCTTTGCTGAAGCCAGTAACCTGCTCCCAGAGTCAGAATCTCATTCAGAAAGAAACTGCATCAGGGTTTCTATCACTTTATCATTTCTGATATAACTGATGTATATTTGTATAGAAAATGAGTAAATGGGGTTTAATTTACAATTTTTATGTCTTTGTGTCATGAGGTAGAGAAAAAGTATATCTTGGTCTCAAAAAGTTTGAGCACCCCTGATCAAGGCCAATGCGGGCAGGTCTTCTCTAAACCTGGAGAGGTTGTGAGCCAGAAGAGGATCAGACTGAAGGCAAAATCAGTGGAAGTTATTATTTTTCTGAATAAAAATTAGTGAATGTTACTCAAAGCCTATTCTTATAAGAATCACTATCATGACATCATAGCATAAACTTATAAGTTCTCATTAAGAAAATGACACAATTTATGGAACAGTTATTGTTTAAAAAAAGTTATGTTTACTGTAGCATCCTCCTCTCAATTTTATATGAACTACAAAAACAGCTTTTGTTGGAGAACATGAGCTTTAATGAAAACTGCATGAATTAAACACAGACTCATCATTTAAATGACATTATTAGGTTTACTCACGTCAACTGTTGAAGCAACCACTCGATGTCACTATTGTAGAGTGTATGTAGCACTTTGAAACAATAGTCCATTTTCTGAGCAACTGTATCAAAGTGGTTCAGCAAAGTGATTGTGGACACCTTGGTTTCACCATCACCTTGGTTTCACCGTCACTATTGAAAGTCAGACTGGAAGGAAGGACGTGCAGTTCAAAGCAGGCGAATCCATGAATGTTGGACCTTAAAAAGGGATTCTTGAGTGATGACTGGCTGAAGTGGAGCGACGACTTGATGCTTGTTGGCTTCAGCAGAGGAAGTGGCAATTGGGTGATCCAGGTAAGCTGGAGAGAATCTCCCAGGTTGAATTTATGCCCAGGCTTCGTGACTGAAAACATTCAATGGGACTTGTTGCTACCAAGAGTGGCATAACCAAATGTTTACTCCTGTTTAGAAATATTAGTAGTCTCTCATTTGGAGAAATTTATCAAAGCCATATGGAAGGGTTTTTAAAGCACAGAAAAGAAACCAGCCTTTTTAAATCTAATCTCTGTCATTATCTTGTATATTTTATGAAAAAAATAACTGTGGCAACTTTGTTTACAGACTTCATTGTTATTTTAAATTTTTAGTCTTACCAAAGTATGATAATGTAAAGAGATTAAATAGTCGAGTCATTTGGATCAGTATTGATATGAACATTTTCCTAATGTACTTTCTGACTTCAAATCTAATGTGAATGATTGGATGATGAGAATACCCTCCATCTTTTCTTATACTGATTAAGGACCCCCCTTTTATACCAAGGTTATGCAGGTATAAATATTGAATGGATAGATTTGAAACGCTTAAAAACTTGATCAGTGACTGGGCTTGTGAAACAGCTAGATGGCTCAAGTTGTTGGTTTTTGATAAAAATGACAATGTGTTATTTATTTATTTTGATTATAAACTAATTCTGCAAATATACAGCAAAAATTAAACCAAAATGCAGCACTTGTAAGGGGAAATTTACTTTACCCCAGCTCTACACACTGAAAAAGACTGGGATCATGAAACAGCAAGAATGATTTACAGTAAAACTGGGAGACTGCTCTTTACTGAACTTTAATTCTGTGCTACAAAAAATGTTAAACACAGTGGGACCAAATTAAACTTAGTCTAAAAAAATAACATCACTGAAATGATAATTTCTCCTCTGTTCAATTATACAGCAATGATGCTGACAGTGGCTGATTGAGTAATTCCATTGACTTTGCATACTTCTCAAAGTTTATTTTGCCATTGTGTTCATCACAACTGGCAAGATAAGGTTCTGTTGCTGAAATGTAGTGTTTGAGATGGCATCCTTTGAGTCATTTTAGGCTGATTGAAAGGAAATGTATGTCCCTCCACCAATCCCAACATCTCTCTTTGTGACAGAAAAGGTCCTTTTATGTGCTTTGACAGGATCTTTTGGCATTCAAAACACAAAAACACTGACTGTTGGTATGATGATGAAATAAGTTTAAGTTTAAAATTATTGTTTTAAAATGGGACAATACGTATTAATAAACATTTACTGAAAAAGGAACTGGTACTATTTAACCATTGCTTGGCAACGCTCATAACCAATTAGAGTGAAGTTGAGCCACATTGAATAGGTGCTGGTGGAACTGCAAATATTTATTATTTATTGTTTTAAACGGAAGAAACTGCACCTGCTATTTTCTGGCCTTTCTGAACGTTTGTTCAAGTGACCATTGAATCTTACCTGGGACACTATCCTTTCTGTATTAAAATGTTATCGCTAAATTTGTCAACTTAACTCTAAATCTAATGTACAACTATCTTCAGTCAGATTATAGTTCCAAATCACTGTGTTTTTATTGCTGCAATTTTACTTGATAAAAAGATGGATTTTTTTCTATCTTGTGTCTGGTGGAGTGAAATCCCATGTGTAATCCCTTGGGATTACACATGGGATTTCACTCTGTTCATTTCTGTTTCATTTCTGTTGCTGCTTGCAGCAACAGAAATGTAAACAATGGTGTGATGGAGAGAGATGCATGTTTTCCAGCAAGAAATGAAGGCATTTTGTCAGCTAACAATGACAATATAATTTGTTGTACTCTTTGTGCTAGTGACAAAGTGTTATTTGTTACACCTTTGAAAAGATTGGAGGCAGAGTAACAAGAGTGTCTTGTTACTCTGCCTATAATAATAATCAGTTCAATCCAGTTAAGTTGCTTATTTCTGAGTAAAAAATGCGAAATCAGCGAAAGAGAATGGGTGGAATAAAGTTTGAAAGTGATGCCTGATCTTAACAGGGTTAGACTGAGATGGCTGGAGATCTAGACTCAAGTGGATGGATTTCAGGATTCTGAGATGCGGTGTGGACCTTCAGATGAAACACTTGCTGAAATTCTGGTCTGAAAATAAAGACTGACGATGGAGATGCGATGGAAGAGATGACATGGATGAAAGATGGGAAAGTGATCAGTTGACTTGTCTGAAGGAAAATATCTGACTGTTATGACTGTGAAAGATGATATTTGAAAAGCATAAAAGGTAGAGTTTTCTTGGAGTGGCCAAGTCACAATCTGGAATTAACTGTGATGCTGTGGCCTGACCTAAGAAAAGTTCTTGGTGGAAATCCTTCAACTGTGACTGATGTGATCCAGAATGCCTTCATGTTAAAGACTCAATGTTAGACATTGAAAGCACTTTTTAGCAGTACTAAGACTGGCAAAACCAGTTCCTAGGTTTAGTGGCAAATTACTTTTTCACATTATGCCAGGTTTGTTTGGATAACATCTTTCCTTTAATAAATGAACTCATCATCCAGAAATTGGTGTTTTTGGTTTTCTGTCAAAAGCCAATGGAAGAATTTGCTTGTTTCCGTATTAAGGAGACTGTTTAATTCAATTGGAACCAAGCAGAGCAGTTAGTGTCACGAAATTCCTGTGTCAATTATTTTTATTTCATCTATTTTTAATCTTTCCTCTGTCCTACATATGTCTTCGACAGCCCTCCTGGGAGGTCTTTGTCACCAGAATGCATGCCTGTTCTCTTTCTGTCTGCACCATATGAACAGGTCAAAGAATAAAGAATGAAAAGGGATAAATAAATAAATAAATATATATATTTCTCATGTGTTAAACTGAAAGCCAACAAGGCAGCTCTGATGTGTCAACAAATAGTGATGAGAATACTTTGATGTCACACTGTTCTGTGAAAATACAAAGAAATGTTTTTAACAGCAGGACTTTAGTTTGAGATTTTAGTGCTGGTTCTGTTGCATATCCCTCTGTGACCAAAGCAGTTTTATAGAAAAAAACAAGAAAAAAAAACCCAATTTAAATAATTACATCTATTTTTATGAATGTAACTATTACTAGTGTATCTTCACCCCTCACATCCATTCCCATATAGAAAAAGAGTTTCTTCAACAAGATTGTCTTTCACTAGGAAAACAGGGATAGCAAAGCTGCGTTTCCATTCCACTGTCCATATTCTGCTAATGTTGAAAAAACACAATTCCGGAATTGTTGTGTCTCCATAATAAGAAAGGAAATTCAATTTAAATGTACTTCAAAATAAAGTCTTTAAATTCATGGCATCAACAGATGTGAACATTAACATGAGAAAAATTGTAGTTGGTGATTTTATAGAAGAGTTATGGACTCAACATGTTAAAATGACACAGAACATCTTATGAACTGTGTAATGCTGTGAGAGCTTTGGTGAAGAAAAATGAAACTACAAATCACAACAAAGACTACTTTCTGTTGTCTTCTTCGTAGCTTTTGCCAGTAGTAATATCTGGGTGTTGATCTTGTGTTGCAAAAAAACTGTTTCCATTGCAGTTATGTGAAATACATAATTTCAATATAGCTGAAAAACCACCTCATCTCAGGTAGATCAATTGCAATAACATTTTATTGAGAAATTAAGAGTTTTGTTTTCTAAATTGTTGTTTTCATGAAGCAAATTTATTTTTGTCATTTCAATTTGTGCATTTCTTTGGTTGATGGAAATGCAGCTAGTTAATGGATATTCCCAGGTGTTGAAACAGGTTTGAGTCAGTAACTCTTTTTCACACTGAAAACATGATTTTCAATGTTTTGAACTCACTGAAAAAACTATTCAGTTCAGTTTATATAGTGCCAATTCACAACAAAATGTCATCTCAAGGCTCTATGCAAAAATCAGTTCAATTCAATCAGAACTACTGAATTGAAATTCCAGTTGATCCTGGTTATCAAACAGTACAGGAAGCTCAATTAGTTCGATCCACCAGTTTGCATCGACTCATTGACTTGCAGCATTCATTTCTATTGGACAAACGCGTAGCAACAATCACTCTGTGTTGTTGACTTTGCAGCAATCCTTCATACTGAGCATGCATGTAGCAACAGTGGAGACAAAAAACTTCTCCAAAACAGGTAGAAACGTCCAGTAGAGCCAGAACTGGGCTCAGTAAACAGCCAAAATGGTTACGTATTAATAGTGTTGGTCAAGTTACATGGAAATAATAATTAGCGAATAATTACCGTTTCTCCAAGAAAGTAATCCAGCTACTTTACTGATTATTTAATTTCAAAAGTCCTTACCCCAGAGAAAAAACATATTTTATCATATTTCAAACATACTTATTTTTGCTTAAATACATTTTAAGTGTACTAAATATTAAGTGTACTACATATAAATATATAACAAAGTATGTACCAATTTTGACATTATGACTTTGAACACAGTTAAATATAATTGTGCCACGATACACTATGGAATATGGAGGAATATAGATCAGTGACTGGGTAAATAAAAGTACACAATAAGTGAACAAAAATATGTTTTTGCTGAAGCGTACCAATGAAACAATGTTTTTAAAGATATGTTTTGAAAGACAATATGTATATTTTAAAATACATGCTCAAAATATGTATTTTTTTAATTCACTTATATCTTACTAGGCTGCCACGATAAGGTGGCAGCCCGAGGAGAGGCTGCCACCTTATCGTGGTGGAGGGGTTTGAGTACCCCAGTGGTCCTAAGAGCTATGCTGTCTGGGGCTTCATGCCCTTGGTAGGGTCACCCAAGGCAGTCTTAAGGGGAGGGACCAGACAAAGCACAGCCCGAAGACCCTTATGAAGAAAGGCAACTTTGGCTCTCGTGTTTCCTCCCCCGTACGCAGGTCACCAGGGCCCCACTCTGGAGCCAGGCCTGAAGGTGGGGTACGTTGGTGAGCGCCTGGTGGCCGGGCTTTTACCCATGGAGCCTGGCCGAGCTCAGCCCAAAGAAGAAACATGGGTCCTTCTAACAATGGGCTCACCACCTATGGGAAGGCCAAAGGGGTTGGGTGCAGTGTCTGGTGGCCGAGGGAGGGGATCCTGGCGGTCCGATCCTCGGTTACGGAAACTGGCTCTTGGGACGTGGAATGTCACCTCTCTGGTGGGGAAGGAGCCGGAGCCGGTGTGTGAGGCTGAGAGGTTCCGGCTAGAAATAGTCGGTCTTACCTTGACGCATGGCTTTGGTCCTGGAACCAGTCTCCTTGAGAGGGGCTGGATGTACTTCCACTCTGGAGTTGCCCACGGTGAGAGGCGTCGAGCAGGAGTGGGCATACTTGTGGCTCCCCATCTCGGCGCCTGTACCTTGGGGTTTACCAAGGTGAACGAGAGGGTATCCCCCCTCCACCTATGGGTGGGAAGACGGGTTCTGACTGTTGTTTGTGCTTATGGGCCAAATGACAGTTCAGCCTTCCCACCCTTTTTGGAGTCCTTAGAGGGGGTACTGGAGAGTGCCACTCCTGGGGACTCCCTCGTTCTGCTGGGGGACTTCAACGCTCACGTGGGCAATGACAGTGAGACCTGGAGGGGCGTGGTTGGGAGGAACGCTCCCTCCGATCTGAACTCGAGTGGCGAACTGTTGCTGGACTTCTGTGCTCGTCACGGATTGTCCATAACAAACACCATGTTCAGGCATAAGGGTGTCCATATGTGCACTTGGCACCAGGACACCCTAGGCCGCAGTTCGATGATCGAGTTTGTCATCGTTTCGTCGGATCTGCGGCCGTATGTCTTGGACACTCGGGTGAAAAGAGGTGCGGAGCTGTCCACTGACCACTAACTGGTGGTGAGTTGGCTCCAGTAGACGCCTCCCTGGTGAGGTGTTTCGGGCACGTCCCACTGGGAGGAGGCCCCGGGGAAGACCCAGGACACGCTGGAGGGACTACGTCTCTCCAGGCCTGGGAACGCCTCAGGATTCCCCCGGACGAGTTGGAGGAAGTGGTTGGGGAAAGGGAAGTCTGGGCTTCCTTTCTTAAGCTGCTACCCCCGCAACCCGACTCCGGATAAGCGGCAGAAGATGAATGGATGGACATCATGAGATAATGGTGGTAGGAGTTTGTCCCTCAGTCGTTGGGTTACCAGTAGCTTATCACATATGACAGCAAATGGCTTGTGTGGGAAGTACAAGCCATTTGCTATCATATGTGATGGAAACATGTTTTTTACAGGACACAGCTCTAAAATCAATATTACTTGTAGGTCCTGTAACCATACCCTGAACAATAAGTTAAGAGTGGTGGAAAGTAAGGTTTGAAATGAAGTTTGTAAGAACTACTGCAAACAACGTCTTTGCTCATCACAACATGAACATTTTTAACTAGAATGTTGTGACCTTGGACATGGCACCAAACCCAGCTTAAGTTTGAGTTCTGACTTCTGAGGTTACTAGAAACCAAAAATGGTCAACATGTTTGACAAAAATATTAAATTGACTAATACCTAGTTTTCTTATCAAAACTTTGTTTTTCAGCTACACTACAGTCACTTAAAAATATGGTCAGACTGATTTTATCAGCAGCAGTGGTTTAAGGGTTAATTTCCACCTCTGAGTTTTATGTGGAGGATGAAATGGAAACAAGTTCATCTGAAAGACAAACCAACAGATATTCTACTGCTTCTATCATTAATTATTGCAGTGGAATAGTTTTTTTTTAGTCTACCAGTTAGTTGCCCAGGTTGTTGGGATCTGTGAGATGAATCAATGAAGTGCTCATCATCCATGATAGAGATTTTGAGAATTCCATGAAGTCATGCAAGTTGTGACCTTGAGACTGCAGTAGTATTTCACTCCAATACTACTGCAGGTACAATAAAGGGGAGCCATCAGAAGAACAGCAGGAGCTGTGTACTGGATGGGAGGAGCATGGAAACAATGATCTTATTGTGCTGGCACTTCACAGAAGCAGAGAAAAGGCAAGAGTAACACATGGTAGGCACATAAGGCTGTTGCTGTCTGACAACTGATCACATTCCCACTGGAATCTTGCCGGTTTCCTCTTGAGGAAGATACTCCTTTCCACCTTTCATGCTCATTTTGCATCATAGAAAACCTCTCACAAACATGGAAATGTTGCTGACTTAATCGTTCTGTTAAAGCAACACATTTCTTGAACAAGGCTTTGTTTTTCAGAAGTTGCTGAATAACTTTGAAAACATGACAGGTTTGAGCCTTTAATTGTTGCTGTTTTTAATGTCCCAGGGCTTATTTTACACAAAATAAATAAGCATCGTTGCACCTATGTGCAACGATGTTATAAGTTATAAGTTGTGCAACAATTTTACACAAAATACATAAGCATTGTTGCACATAGGTGCAACGATGCTTATGTATTTTGTGTAAAATAAGCCCATAATGGAATAAGTGTTTTACAGCAGTCAAGTATCACACCAGAGCATGTGTTGTAGCAGCTGGTCTACATGAAGACAGCATCACAGAGTCACATTCTGCCTCATATAGGCGTCAATAAGCCGGTTTCTGGAAAAGATAGTGAGGAAAAGCAAAGTGACAGAATAGTTTACCTTAAAGCACTTCTTTGCATTTATGTTTCATAAACGTTTCTCAGTAGAAATAGAATAGAAACAGCTTCATTGTCCCACAAAGAGGAAATTCAGGCGTAACAGGAGCACCAGATATAAAAGTACACACAAAGCGTTTTTAGTATCAAAAGCTATATAATAAGCAAGATCGACAATAACATATAGAACCTTTTTTGTTATAGGTACAAACTTATAACAAAAAATACTGTGCAGTTATTAGAAATATTCACTAGCCAAAGAATGTTCAACCAAGTCAGATTAAGTTTTCAGAAATGTACAAAATGGTAATGTGAAAAAAAGATACAGACTACTTACAGTATATTAGTGCAGAAAAAACGTATGCAATAACTGAAATGTTATTTGAAAATTTGTAATATAGGTGATTGGGCAAATGCACAATCACTTATGGATTTAAGGATCTAAACACTTGTTGATTTTGTTGGGAGCAGTAATAATGACACAGTCTAACAACTGCTGGGAGGAAGGATTTCCTGTAACGCAATAAGAAGGAGCTCCCCAGTTCAGCCACATGCACGGTGGGAGACATTGTTCATTAGTGATGTTACTTTAGCCAGAGCCCTTTTGTCTCTCACCACCTGCACTGGGTTGCAGAGACATTTTGCATTTGTTTGTTATTGCCATTGTTTGTAATAGCCAGCCCCGCCATAACCCTCACAACTCCCTGGGCTGACTACTGACCAGCTCTCCATCCAACGGGTCCGGAAAGTCTCTAAAATCTGGGTATTACCCTGCAGAAGGACTGAGAGGGACAATCTGTCTTCGCAGGTGTGGAGAGAGATTCGTCTCGCTCTAACTACCTAGAATCCAGATGTTATGACCCTTTCTAGTTAAGAAGCAATCAGTTGAGTAGCCCTCACAACTGGATAACTCCAATAACCACTTCTGTTAACGGTAGCCCTCTCTCTAAGAAAAACGAGCACTGAAGTTTGGCTAGAATATTTTGACTTTGTGAGTCCCAGGTTCATTATTTAATATGTCAACTAAAGAAAAGTCCGAAGCCACCACTTTTCTAGAACCATGTACATGGACTTTACATTAAATAGAAGAACCATAACCACATAAAATGACTCAATTAATTTCAATGTCCACAAACCTCATTAGAATTTGAATATATATATATTTATTTCAGCAAGCTTTAAGCAGGAGTAAATGGCAATCAGATTATCAATGATTACAAGTGACTAAGAATAAAAATTACATTTGAATAAAATCAACATAAACCTCTCCTAGCTTCTTTCCCTAAACTGTGCCATCAGTTCACTATGTAAGGCTTTTCGGGGTGCAGGCATCTCATACCCAGAAGACAGAGGACCTCGGCAACAGAAGACATGAATATCCTTGGACAGTCTTGTCTTGGTATGACGAATCCTCCTTCGAATAGGAACAAAGCAGACTGGTAGTTATCTTTCAAATGTCCCAAATCTTCATCACTTTTGTGATTTTTGTCCGATCCCCAAGTCCGTTGCAGCAATACTTGAGATCTTTTGGGTTGAGTGTAGAGCCATAATCAAATCAGGAGCCAGAGCTGTTGGGCATCGGGTCCCGTCTCTCTTTCAGCGGAGTGGAGGCTTGTCTTCCTTCTGGTTCCAGGGCTTGTTGGTACCTTGGCCTACTGCTGCCTGCTCTTTCCGCTGGAGTCGAAGAACACCAGCTCTCTGCTTCTTCATTTATTTATACTCTTTTCTCTTTGCTGTTGTGTATGGTGAACTATCACATGAGTTCTCAAATATTTGATTACTTTATATTAGGCCTCATGCTCTTCCATATTTGGTCAACAGTTGTCCCCTTCTGCTTCTGAGGAGTTGTGATTACATTAGACTCCATGGCTTGCTTCCCAGATTTTTTGTTTAGATTCCAGGCCAGACATGTTCACACCAATCCCCAAGACATGTCCAGGCTTGCCTTTGCACCCACAGACTGTCCCTATGCTTTTTATTATTTGATTTCAGTCCTTTACATGTTATACGAACTTATAACTCATCAACACAATCATTTTTAATACATTTCTTCAATCATAACTTCTTAATACTCATTAGCTTTTAATCAAGTAAGATTATACTTTCAACTTATGATTCATTGTTTAAATGATTTATATAATCATCAACATCAACTTCAGAATTTATTCACTTTATAATTATTAGTACTTCAACATAATACACTTTTCCATAATCAATATTAAATCAACACACAAGATTACTTTAGTCTCTCAGGCTTGTTATGATCTGTTTTCTGCGTGAACCTGGACAGATCTCACCTCCACATACCCGTTTTCACGACAACATCCAAGCTGGCCTTCCAAATGAGTTCATCAAACTGTTTCCTCACACCTGTAGGTTAGCTGTTGCTCCAACATAAATTATAATTGACACTATAATGTTAATTATAGTGGGGTGTTTATTTTAAACCCCAAACTGACACTCAAAACAACAATTCATTAACTTAATATGATTGGCAGTAAAGATAATACTATTACATTCATAAATCACTGAATACAAGTAAAAATTCATAATTTCTAAATGGGAAGTTACCCGTTTTGCAATAGGTCTGTTGTCTTTTCAAAATAAAAGCTGCCGGTGCTCAGTTAATTTCCTACCAGAATAACTTCTCATTTTGCAGTCCAGTATAATAACATCACACTGCTACACCATTTCAGAGTCAGGAGCACCACCTGCGCTCCAAAAGGCTTTAGACTTCTCAGCAGGTTAGTCTGCTCTGACCTTCCCTATAAAGAGCTTCAGAGTTATGAGGCCGGCCAATCCGTTTCAATAACTGTTTCAAATCGTTCACCCACCCAATGTTTCCTGCAGCCTGCGACTTGATATGTGGCCTAAAATTCATCTCAAACATCTCCAAACCCTTGCACTACCATATCATGCCCCACGTTTGGAGGCCTCAGTCCTCGATGCGAACGTCGCAGGTTCAACTCTCGGGCTCCGCGACCTTTGCCGCATGTCTTCCCCCCTCTCCTTGCCCTCTTTCCTGTCAGTCTCCTGTCAAGAAATGCGAGCCACTAGCGCTGCTAAAAACTCTTTGGAGAAAAAAAACAAACTTCTCCAAACCCAACTGATGTTGCTCTGCTACAGCTGATCCTCCATCTTCTTTAGTCTCCTTAGGCCATCTCTTCACTATGGGTCACAGCTGGTTTTCTGTGTACTATGGGTTTATATACAGATGAAGCAGGTTGGAGATGAGCCTTACAGGTGAGGCAGAGGTTGATAAGCTATATGACTCCTTGATGTTGGCATACAATAGATCTAGTGTGTTGGTAACATGACATACTGGGTGAAGGTTGGGAGAGTGGAGAACATGAAGACGTGATTAAAGTCCCAGAAATCAGGAAGAGGACCTGTGGGTGTTGTGTTCAGTGTCTTCTGATGGCCATTGCAGGCTACTGCAGCGTTAGCACAGAGGAGATACACGTTACCAAGATAACATGTGAAAACTCCCAAATAGATGACAATACCTCATACTAACAGCTAGTAGTGCAATGTCTTTACTGCAGAGTGTCTCTTTGATGGTTAAATGTTCAGTTACACCATCTATTTTTGACAAAACAGCTTGAGTCTCTCTTCTTATCATTCTTCCTGGTTCTGTTGATGCAGAGTAAGTAAAAGCCGTCCGTGTTCATATGTGAGTCCACAGTTAGCTAATTCGCCTTGAATGGCGCATTAGTGCCACTGACTTGTCAAATGTTTAGGGAAGAGATCTCATGTTTTGCATGATGGTGGATGGCATGACATGTGCCCTGATTGTGATGCCTTTACATCTCCACACCTTCTCAGCTCATGGGGCATTTTGGGTTGCTCTGTGAAAGGCATTGCAGCAGAGCTACAGCTGCAGATCCCTGGTGTAAACAATGATCACATGACTGCGCACACAGTCTCTGAAGAACAAAGATGTATAAAACAAAAACACGTTATTTTAATCGCACATATTTGAGATCATCAATAAAATGCCTAAATTTGTATAAGCAGAAATTTTGGCATTTCCAAACAGGAAATGCCAAAATACAAAATCAAAAACATACACTCCTGGTATGTTTTTGATGGAGGAATGACATCATATTTTACAGACCAAAGTCTATTTTGCTTAATACCCTCCCTTTAAAATTTCATTATAAAAAAGGTTATTTATGATGCAATCTTTTAATTTCCTGCAGTTCAATTATTTTTTTAAATAAAAATCATTCATTTACCATTTTTATTTAACTATTTTCTTCATGTGTAGTCAATATTTGACCTTTGTGGCTCATGTTTAGGTAATTCTTTTTGGATTTTCACAACTTCTGTTTCCTAAGTCATGGGTCATATTGCACCAAAAAGAGGCTTTTTTTTCTACCTGTAAGGAGGGAAAAAAAGCCTCAAGACAAGTAGAGCGTTACAGCACACAAAATTGTGTTATCATTGTGACATAACACTGACAACATTTAAAACAGTTAAGGGTATTTTTCTTTTTCTGTTGTATCATTATCTTCTAAATGTTTTTATATATTAATATACAAGTTCCTCATATATATTGTGGCCACACAATATATATCAGGAGAATTGATGATACGCTGACTCTCAAGAAGTATTTTATAATATGAACTCTGACACATATAAACATTGAATTCAATCTGGAGAGACTCACACAGAGAAGAAAATAGCAGTTAGAAGATTTAATGATACAAATTCTTTGGCGCTCGGGCCCGGCAGAAGACTGTGAGTCCCGGATCACTGCGGGCAGGACATCAGCTCGGCCGAGCTCGGACAGTCTTCCCCCCAAAAGAGGGTAACGGGCTGAGGCCTACTGACCTGCAGTCTGACAAGACTGAGAGGCGGGCAGCGCTGGTTGACCCTGCCGTCTGGCGACGTCAGCTCGACAGTGGAAGGCGCTGCAGTCTGGTAGGACTGAGAGTGGCCACATCGCTGGAGTCGTGGTCTGCCAAGGGCGGGCGCAGCTGCGGTTGCTAGGCCTGCAGACTGGCAAGACTGAAAGGAGCTGATAGTCTGCAGTCTGGCAAGACTGATAGGCCCTGGTGGGCCTGCAGCTTGGCAAGGCTGATAGGAGCTGGTGGGGGTCTGCAGTCTGGTAAGACTGATAGGTGCGGTCGGACACAGATGGCGGAAGACCTGAAATTTAGAGCGAGAGAGCGTCAGCAATGGCGTTGGAATAGCTGGGCACTTGCTGAGCCGTGATGATGAAGTTATAGGTTACGGCCTGCCACATGATGAGACGGATGTAGGGCATGATTGAACTGGAGGAAGAGCAGCCTTTGTTAACCGCTTGGACCATGGCGAGATTATCGCTGCGGGCCGAGATGCGCAACGTGCGCCAGAGGTGGCCCCATATGCAGCAAGCGACGGCGATGGGAACTGTTTCGTAGAAAGCTGATGACTTGGATTGGGGAAAAGAGGAAGAACCATTTACCTTTAAAAAATCCCCCAAAACCCGAGGACGGGGCGGCGTCTGTAAAAAAACTGCAGCCAGTCAGCGGAGAGCGCAGCATCGTAATAGAAAAAAAGAGATGCCGTTCCAGCCCGAGAGAAGCTTCGACCAGAACGCCAGGTTCGAGCGGCAGCTGTCATCTAGGTCGACGCGGTCTAATAGAGAGGGGACCGAGTTGGCTAAAACGAGGAGGCGCGAAATAAAGGACCGACTCTGGGGAATTATTCCCATGGCGAAGTTAAGGTGGCCCAGCAGCGAGAGGAGCTGGCGTTTTGAGACCGCCGACGCCGAGGTGAAAGAACGAGACACTTCGCTGATACGAGACAGTTTATCCGGCGGCAACAAAGCGACCATGGAGACAGAATCGAGAGAAATCCCCAGGAATTCGAGCTCGGTAGCAGGAGCGATAGTTTTGTCTGTGGAAAGGGGGAAACCTACATGAACGAAGGAGTGGGGGGGTCAACAAGGAGAAAATCGTCGAGGAGGTGAAGAACCACGGGCAGTCGAGACGTTGAAGAGAACCCAGCACAGGGCTTCAGACAGATTGTCGAATAGACAAATAAAGGGAGCCTTTCCATTTATCACTGAGTAGGTGCCATTCGGAGGGCTGCACGAGGATTACTTTAAAAGCGTCTGCGATGTCGGCCTTAGCGAGCCACGCACCCCGTCCGGCAGTCTTAATTAGGGAAATGGCGTGGTCGACTGAGGCGTAGCAGACGGAAAAGGGTTCTTTGGGAATGAGACTGTTGAAGCTGGGGGTCGGACCACCATGAGAGGCGGACAGGTCGAGTATGAGACGTTTTTTGCCGGAGTATTTGCGGGTGGCTATGCCGAGTAGGTTAAAGCAGAACGGAGAAAAGGGTGAGAAGAGGAAGGGACCTATCACGAAGCCCTTTGAAACTTCAGGAGAGAAGGCGTCCGGCTCGTCAAGGGCGGACCAGAGGGTGGAGCAGATGAAAGTGGAAGAGGGATAGGACTGAACACTGATGCGGAACCCCTGAGAAAGACCGGTGAGTAGAAAATTTACGAAAGAGGGATGAGGGTGTGACTGGAGAAGATGCCATGAATGATGATGGGAGTGGACAGGGATTGGCAATCAGGGTTTGAATTGATGGGGTAGACTGCCGGGAGGCAGACGCAGAGGACACGTGGACTTGGGGTGAGCGTCTTTGCAATGGCTGCATACATGAAGGAAAGGTCAGTGAGCAAATGAGCAGACCCCCTCATTAAAGTTGTTGCACACGGGACGATTATGAAATACCTCGATTCTCCGCCTCCACTTTCTAGGCTGCAGAACAGGTGAGGCAAGTGGAGCCTAGAGTAAGCATAACGAGCAGTTCCGTGTCCAGGACCGAGCAGTTCCGTGTCCAGGACCGACCAGTCCAGGCAGATGCCGGTTTGGGACAGGGTTGTTTCGGCTTTGGCAGCGAATGCCTTATGGTAATGATAAAACAAGGACCGACCGTATTTGAGATTAAGGTCGGCAATGGGTGAAAGATATGCGTCGAGCTCTACACTGCGGTCTGAGTAGACAGAGCACATGACGTCACGATAGACGCCGAAAGCTGCCAGAAACTCTCCAATGGAGAGATTTTTTGACAGGCGTGGATCGCTGGACTTGAAGATAGCGGTGAGTCCGGTCGTGGAAGTGACGCACTGGTCCACTTCAGGAGACGGAAGAACGAAGGAGACAAGATTTACATACTGGCCCTGGAGGATTTTTGAGCAGAGTTTGGGAGAGATGAGAACGTAGGAGGGAGTATAGGAACGACCTGACAGGGAATGGAGACGCAGTGGTATGATCAAAATGGGCTGGCAAGCCGCAGCGCAGAGCAAAAAGACACGTCTTACCTGAAATGCAGCCAGGACGGGCGTTGGCGAGGGAGAACTCGACCGGAGTCGGCTGGGCGTCTGGAAGGGCGCCTGCGAGGGCCGGGGCTTGGGCCGGTGTGGTGACGAGCGGTCCTGAAGTCGATCTGCGAGGGAGGACACGGCGTGCAGGAGGAGGTTCACCGACGAAATGAGGGCTGAAGTAAGGCGGTGCGAGTCCAGAGGTTGCCGGTTCGGGTCCGTGGGTTGAGGCGGAGGGGCAGCGGGAGCTGCTGATGCCGCTGCCAAGAGGAAAGCCAGGAGCGTAGGAGCCGGAGCGAGGGACCGGGAGGTGGAAGGACCCGGGGATGCCGAATCCGCGGCTGGAGCGGGGGAGGCCGGCCGCGGCAGCGCTTGGCCGGAGGACGGGAGGATTTCCGGGATCTCTCGCGAGAAGAGGAAGGCCGAGGAGAAAACTCTGGGGGAGAGGGAGAAGCGTCACCACAAGGCAGGAGGGCGGAAGCCAGGGCAGCCGAGGGAGTGTTGGGGTGAGCCGGGTTGCCAGGCGGGCGCTCCTGCGCACCGGACCCGGAGGAGGGTGCGCCGGATCGGCGAAGAAGAGGTTAGGGGAGAGAAAAGGGTCATCTGCATTAGAATCAAACATTTTTCATTCATTTTTTTTTATTTCAGGAGCAAATCGGTTGACTTTTCGTGCGCACTGACGACCAGGTCGACCCCGCGGTAGCGTGACTTTTGAAGACATTCCTGGATGACGATTGGCTTGAAGTGGTGTGTTGCTCCAGACCTGATTGGCTGCGGTAGGACGTGGTCATTGAGAGATGAGTGTAAGCTGGGTCGAATCTCCCAGTTTGAATTTTATCCTAGGCTCCATTTCTGAGATCACAATAAACATATGTATTTAAAACTGCATCTCTGGGGCCTAATGAGTATCTTTATACATAGTAGTTTTTTTAAATGAGATTATTGATATAAATTCAAAAACCTTAACCTTAGAACCATTGCTGAAGAGAGGTTTGCTTAAAATCTGTTTAAATTGATGAAATATTTAAATCCCACAGCTACTTTCATTCAAATGTGTTTCATTTTATACAGTTGCAGTGTGACCTAGAGAGCAAAATCATGCAGCTAAGAGGATACTGTTTTTAAAAAACAAGCCTCTGAATTATCAGTAATCTTGGCAGTCCCACACCATCTGACTTATCTATATTTTTATACATTATGATTCAATGCACACTTGCTCGCAGTTTTTTCT
Organism: Poeciliopsis prolifica; assembly: GCF_027474105.1. Classification (NCBI taxonomy): domain Eukaryota; kingdom Metazoa; phylum Chordata; class Actinopteri; order Cyprinodontiformes; family Poeciliidae; genus Poeciliopsis; species Poeciliopsis prolifica. The sequence goes on along the minus strand of NW_026562471.1, from coordinate 814,089 downwards.
TAGAGGAAAATTTAATTTTCTCATCTCTCATTTTTCTTGGTTTTGGCTTCTCATTATACAGAAAGCCCGTTATGCACCTTGCCGCCTGTTTTTAACTATCCAGTTTCATCAAAAAAAAAAAAAAAAAAATCTAAATAAATGTTGCATAGGAAATTTGTGGATGAAATAATCTTGTTCATAAATATTTGTCTAATTTTTAAAAGTGCTTCAACTGCAAAGAAGGATAGTATGAGTCCACAGTGTCCTGGAAATTCAGCACTTGACAATAAAGTGGCAAATAGTTTTTCTGTAAAAACGACAATTACAAGTATTTGGGAGTTAAACCCTGCAATGACACTTGCTTATGTCAAACAGTCCAGTATGCTCGTTTATATTTTGATCAGTGGGTACAATATTAATAATATAGTTTTCATTTAATTCAGACTTCAAAGCTAAAAATGATAAGACTTTGAGGCTTTCATTTGAATCTAAGTGAAAGTGGATGTCAAAGAAACTCTGCTAGAGGTCTTCACTTTTTTTACTAAAACATCCCAAAACATGTTCATTGTTAATTCCATGAGTCATCATCATTGCTGTGTTATTTCACTGTTTTTCTGACTGCCTGCCAGTCAGAAAAACTGATTACAGACTCACACTTGCCTTCCGCCCTGTGTGAAATTGTCTCTCTTCATGAACATTTCCACTGCTTACCAGGCTGGCAGCAGATAATCTGAACTCTTCCTCAATCTGTCCCTGGTCATGTCTCTCTACTCATGCTCGGAAAATGATGAATCACCAATTCTTCCTCCCTCTCTGCTTCTGAATCTACTCAGTGGTTGAAGTTTGTGTGATAAACATATCGGTTAGTTTCACACATTTAAAAAATTTGTAAAATATGTTCCACCATATGAATCTCAGGACATAATTGTGGAAGAACTGATTCCAATGCTCAGTTTTCTGAGCTCTATGTGTCTGTCGTGTTGCTTTCATGATCTTTCCTGTCTGGCATCCACCAGTTCACTCTAAAACACTCACCGACATATTTTCACACATTTTGTCATGTCTTCAGCCTTTCTGATGCTGTTCAGCCAGAGATGTGCATCTTCCTTCTTACGTCTGTATTATTGCAAGTGTTTCTGACTCTGAGGACAGGTGGACAATTTAAAAGGGTGGAGATGTTTATAGCAGCATGATGTTTGGTGTCTGTCTCTACACTGTAAAAAAACCTTTGTAATTTAGGGTAAAATGTTTCTGTATAAATACAGCCACTGATATTTTTCCATAAATTAAAGACCTTTTTTATTTTACAGTTTAGGCAACTGTGACAACAAAATAATTATGTAATCGTACTGTTTATCAGTACTTCCCTCTCCTCTATCCAGAAACTTTGGATTTGGAACCTGTCTGATGCTATTTCTATTTCTTATTTTTCAACATCGCTCCAATTTTTTTCCTTAAAAAGTCAAAAAACACATGGAGACATTAGTAGTGCATTCAGTTGTGTATTCAGTGTTTTTATGAAACAAAGATCTCACGCCACTGATTTGAGTTGAAAACCACGTCTTTTCACAGTTTTATTTTTAATCCAATCAATCAATTTTAATAAAAAAAGATTTTAACTGTTGTTCTGTTCGTGCTTGATAAGAACCAGACGTTGTGCTTCTTCTTAGATGCTTTTATTAAAGTCGCTCTGGCTCGTTTGCTCATACAAGTTGCACAGGGTCTCACTAATGACTGACTCTTCTGTTGTCCTATTCTTGACATTTATGCAATCACCTATGTTCGCGACTGCCATCTAGTGGACATAAACAATTCATTCAATCATCACATCCTCCTTTCTTTAAAGTTAGAATGTTACATGAATACTCTCTAAAATTAAACAACCATTGTATGAGACAGATAGCACATAATACACATAGCTATAATAAAATTCACTTAACCTATCTTACTTAGTACTCATTAAAACATGAATTACAAACTACATACATTTCAACTTTTTTTCTGTTTTTCTCTTTTTCCCCCTTTTTTTTTTTTTTTTTTTTTTTTTTTACAACATCAGTCTATCAGGTTTTTTTACCACTCTGGTAGATCTTCTTAACACAGGTGGTGGATTGTCCTTAATACTGTCCATGTCACAATGCGTTTCAGTTGTAGGAGTAATCTGAGAGTCCTTAGAATCTTCACTCGACTCATCAACATGTTCAAATGGAGTTTCAACAAACTGCGACGATTTCGTCTCAGAATTTGTCCATCTTCAGTTTTCACTTCAAATGAACGTGGAGCTACTTCCTGCAGAATAGTTGCTTTCGTTTTCCATCCCTCATCATCCTGAATCCTTACTGGGTCCTGGTATGACAGTGGGGGTAGAAGCTTTGCTGATCTGTCATAATATGACTTTGTTTTACTTTCTGCTTTCGTAACTTGTATTCCAACTTGACGATTTCTTTGCTCTTTGTCCTTTATTGTCATAACTTGGCAAAGTTGTACGAATCTTTCGATTCATCAAAAGTTCAGCAGGTGAATAACCACATTGCAATGGTGATGATCTATAGCTTAATAAAGCTAAATACGGGTCAGAGTTACTATCTGCAGCTTTCTTCAGAAGTTGCTTAAGAATATGAACTCCTTTCTCCGCTTTTCCATTTGATTGTGCATAATGTGGACTTGATGTTATGCTTAAAATCATATTGTTCTGCAAACCTTTGCCATTCTCTGCTATTAAAACATGGTCCATTATCACTCACTACAACATGTGGAATGCCATGCCTTGCAAAGATTGATTTAGCATGTGTTATGATACAATTTGATGACATATTAGCCAACAGAGCCATCTCAGGATAGTTTGAATAGTAATCAATGATCACTAAATAGTCTTTTCCTTTAAGATGAAATAAATCCATTCCAACTTTTAGCCATGGTGATGTTGGAATGTCAGATATGATCATCGGTTCTTTGCTCTGTTTGTTTCTAAATGTCTGACATGTTTCACATTTACTTATCAGCACCTCAATGTCCTTATTTAGTCCAGGCCAGAAAACAGATTCTCTAGCTCTTCTTTTACATTTCTCAATGCCAAGGTGACCCTCATGAATCCGCTGTAGAATTTCCTGTCTTAACTCTTGTGGAATCACTATTCTGTTGTTTTTCAGTAACAGTCCATTCACAACACTTAGATCAGCTTTAACATTGAAAAACTGTGAACATGAGCCTATCGGCCATCCTTCATCCATATTCTGTATGACCAACTGTAACTCTGTATCCTTAGCTGTTGCATCAACTATTTGCTGTAACTTTCTATCTGATACAGGCAACACATTGGACACCAAATTCACATGACATTGAATATCCTTCAGTTGAACTCACACTATCATGTGCAGGGGCTCTAGACAGAGCATCAGCAAGAATCAGATGTTTTCCTGGAGTGTAGATCAGTGTAAATTCATACCTCTGCATCTTCATCATAAGCCTCTGAATCCTGGGTGACATCTCATTCAGATGTTTTTTAATGATGGCAACCAATGGTCGGTGATCTGTTTCAACTACAAAAGATGGTAAACCATATACAGTTATGAAACCGTTCTAGCCCATAAGCCAGCCCCAAGCATTCTTTTTCTATCTGAGCATATCTGCATTCAGCTTTTGTCATGGCTCTGGATGCATAAGCTACTGGTTTCCATTGGTCATTCTCAGCTTGAAGAAGAACTGCTCCAAGTCCATCTTTTGAGGCATCTGTCGACAGTTTTAATTTTTTAGTAGGGTCGTAGAAAGGTAAGCACTGGTTCTGAAGTCAAATATTTTTTTAGTTCCTTCCACTCTTGTTCATGAACTTCTGTCCACTGGAATTGACTGTCATTGTACAAGAGTCTGCGAATGTTAGTCATCCTTGCACTCAAATTGGGAATGAATTTTCCTATAAAATTAATCATGCCCATGATGCAGAACACCCGTTTGTCAGCAGGCGGTGGCATCTTTAAAATGGCTTGTATTTTGTCTTCATCTGGTTGAACACCTCGGCCAGATAGTTTGTCTCCCAGAAACATAATTTCTTTGACACAAAACTCACATTTATTTTTATTGAGCTTCAGTCCATTTTTCCGTATGCGCTCCATGACACGTCTCAATCTGTCATTGTGTTCTTGAACAGTTGATCCCCAAATGATGATGTCATCAATGTAGACTCTTACTCCATTCAAGCCTTCTATGATCCTCTCCATTGCTCGATGAAATATTTCTGGTGCAGATTTTATTCCAAAAGGAAGTCTTAGAAAACAGTATCTTCCAAAAGGTGTGTTAAAAGTACAGTACTTGGTACTGCTTTCATCCAACTTTACTTGCCAGAATCCTTGTGATGCATCCAACTTGGTGAAATAACTTGCTCCGGACATTTCACTGATTATTTCCTCTCGAGTGGGTATTTGATAATGTTCTCTTCTGATGTTCTCATTTAGATCTTTTGGATCCATGCATATTCTTAATTCTCCATTTTTCTTCTTTGTAATCACGATGGAATTAACCCAATCTGTGGGCTCTTCCACTTTCTGAATGACTCCCAACCTGATCATTCGATCCAACTCATTTTCAACCCCTCTCGCAGTGGCGCTGGAATGCGACGTGCAGCATGAACAACAGGCTGCGCGCCCTCTCTTAACTGAATCTTATATGTGCAGGGTACAGAACCTAATCCTCGAAAGACATCCTCATAATCCCGAAGCATTGCATCAATCGGGTTATTAGATTCATTAAATTCAGTGTTTATGTGGTAGACTCTTTTCACCAGTCCAAGTTCTTCACAAGATTTATCACCTAAAAGTGATTCTCGATCCTCTTTTACAACAGAGAAGAACACAAGATGTTTTGTTCCTTTAACTGTTACATTCAACTGACATGTTCCAATACACTCAATTGATTGTCCATTATAGTCTCTTAGACCTGACTTGACTTCTTTTATGTGAGGTTTTACTTGCATTTCTTTTATATCAGATATGCTTATGAGATTCGCCTTCGCACCTGTGTCCAATCTGAACTTAATTGTGGTTCCGTTACTAACAAAGGAATTGTCCATTTATCATCTCTGTCAACACATTGCACTTTTTCTGACTCATTTTCACAATTCACAACACCGACAAAGAATGTGTCACTTAGGTCAGTTTCATCTACTAAGTTTACACAATTCCTCTTCTTTTCTTCTTTCCTCTTCTTAAAGCATTGCTTTGCAAAATGATTCTGTCCACGGCAATTTAAACACTGCTTACCATAAGCAGGACACTGTCTCACTTTATGCCTTGATCCACAGCGCTTACAGTTGATAATGGCTTCCTCTTGCAGCTTCCTGGTTTGTGCATGTCGTTTCTTGTGGCAGGACACCGCTCCCACTGCCGCTGCTCCATCACTGAACTGTGAAGTAGTTCCTGTTGAAAGTTCAGAAAATGTCCTCACTTGCTGCAGAGACAGTTCGCTTGCCCGACACATCTTTACAGCTGTTTCCAGGGTCAGCTCCAGTTCTCTCAGTAGTCTCTCTCTGAGCTTCCCGTCACGTACACCAAAGACGATCTGATCTCTGATCATCGAGTCCTTCAGCAGGCCAAAATTGCATGACTGCGCTTTTACTTTCAGATCGGTCAGAAAGTTATCGAAGGGTTCATGCTGAGTCTGCATCCGGGAACGAAACACGTATCTCTCGTAGCATTCATTCTTCTTCGGTGAACAGTGAGCATCAAATTTACTCAGCACAACGTCCAACTTTTCTTTGTCTTCAGGTTCATCAAACACAAATGTGTTGTAGACTTCCAAAGCCTGCACTCCCGCTATGGTCAGCAACATCGCTACCTTTCTTGGCTCCGGCTTCGTCTCCAAACCCATTGCGGCGACATACAGTTGAAAGCGTTGTTTGAAAGCACGCCAGTTTTCATCCACGTTTCCCGTCAGCTTTAAGCTCTCCGGTGGTTTCAGCTCCATGGTCGGCTTTTCAATTCACTCCTTCAGTTTACTCCTGACACCATGTTCTGTTCGTGCTTGATAAGAACCAGACGTTGTGCTTCTTCTTAGATGCTTTTATTAAAGTCGCTCTGCTCGTTTGCTCATACAAGTTGCACACAGGTGTCTCACTAATGACTGACTCCTTCTGTTGTCCTATTCTTGACATTTATGCAATCACCTATGTTCGCGACTGCCATCTAGTGGACATAAACAATTCATTCAATCATACATTTACTGTACAGTACATTTTACTGAAGTTCTGTTGTTCTAAAAAAGGAATTTATTTCTTGCAAAACTGGAAATCTACTTCAGTGAATTTGCTGTAGGAAAATATTTGCAGAGGCAGTGAGTTGCAGTAAATGTGGCTGAAAAAAAAACACTTGGCAACTTCTGCAAGATGTGTGTGTTTGTTGAAACTATTCAGCTAAGCAAACACTCCCTATTGACTTTATGGAGAGGTGGTATATGAGCCGACAGGAAATGTATACCTTAATTAATCAGAATAATAGACAGTCAAGGAAAGATGTGTACATGTGCAGTCACCAATTGATATTTTCCCGTTCCCTGAATATCTCTACAGAACCCCACATTGAACAGACTTGGATTACATTGCAAATAGAAGAGGTTAAAAGGCTTTACATTTCTGCAGCATGGGGGAATATTCCCTTCAGGAGAAATTTGCCCCTGACCTTATCATTTTCTTCATTTTTCCTCTTTATTTGAGATACCACTCACAGCCTGAGCAAAGAAAGTCAATAAGCTTCACTTAAGTTCAAAACCTCAGATAGTCATTAAAGAAACAGAGAGAAAACACTCATCACCGTAATGGTTCAATGAGGGCAAGTAAAGCTGCAGCGACTGTTACCTTTGCTAAAAGTAAAGCAACGGTATAGACAGGAGAAATCTTGTTAAATTCACTTCTTATTTTCTTAACAAGCTTTAGTTTCTCTTATTTTTACAGGCATAGAATTGCCTTTCTTTACATATCAAATTGACAACTGTAGGCAGCAGGGGCGCCACCAACAATCTTGGGCATGACAAAAAAATAAATTGGCCCCCTCCTACTGTTACAATTTCTTGAGTCTATTTGACCCATACAACAACATTCATTGCTAGTGAAATTTACTTGCAACAGTTCGCATGTTGTATGCAAATAGTTTGCACAATTTTTTAAAATTAGTTTTAGCTTACTGAAATGTCTCTTCTCACGAGCAACAGTCATAGACAACATGCAAAATATAAATAAAGCAGTCCAGAGTTCTCAAAAAATGCTATATAGTGGCATTTCATTAAAGCTGCAGTATATAACTTTAATAAAAAAATATGAATTTTGTTAAAGTTGTCACCATGTTGTGACATTTGTTATGAGACACATAACTTGTGAAAATATCAATCTCCTCCATCCCCTCCCTGAGCTATTATTGCTAGCTAAAGTAACCAACCAAACAACCAATCAGAACTAGGAAGATAAAGAACTTATCATTACTAGAAAACCATTATCTGCTATCATTAGTATCTATGCTAGCTAGACTGAGCATTCACAACAGGCTGTGCTAGCTGCAGCATAGCACAGAGCGAAGGGGAGGAAAGATGAGCAGCCACTTGACATTGTGATTGACAGCACTAAAACCAGCCTCCTGCCTCTGATTGGTTGTTTCTAAATAGTAGCAGAAGGCAGAGGAAATACATTTTTCAGACTATCTCTCATGCTAAACTAGAATAGAATAGAATAGAATAGAATTCAACTTTATTGTCATTGCATTGTCAAAAGTACAAAGCAACAAAATGTAGTTTGCATCTATCCAGAAGTGCTATACAGGATCTAAATATTTATAAAAAGGTGTACAAAGATATGGTGTATAAACAGAGAATAATAGTGACATGCTAAAAGTAAAATGTTTTGTATAAATATAAATATGAGAGCTATAAATATAAATATGAGAGCTATTTACATATTATAGAAATTACACAGATCATACAGAATATACAGGAATATGAAGAATGGATTGTATATGTATTAGTTGTTTTATAATACAGGATAAATAATGGCTATACTGTCAACACGTGATGACAGTTTTAACAAATATGTAAAAATATATAAATAGACAGTATATTTTTTATAAAAGTTTCATACAGCATCTTTAATTTCACTTAGGAGAGGATGGGTCAGGAGGGATGTGGCAACAGATATCTGTCATTTAAATGCAAGTTAAGGTAAAACAGTAGGACTGATTTCAGTCCAGACAAGAGGCTGTTTTTATTATCATTATATAAAGATTGTTTGAATTTCTGACAGTAATAAATATATTGTTTTTGTTATGCAACTGTAAAAAAAAAAAGCAAAGACACAGAGAAATCCCTTTAGGCTCACTGGAATGATGCTAATTAGCTTGTCATTGGACAGTGTTGCTCACCTTTTTCACTGGGACAGGGGTTAAAGGTCATGTTGGTATCGGGGTTAGAGCTCATGCTAACTGACTCACCTGTTGTTCAGTGTGGTAAAAGTTTCAAAGATGAAAGAAAAGTTTTGAAATTGAAGAAAAGGGGTATGGTGGCAGGCAGGGGCGATTCTAGGATTTGACCTTTCGAGGTGCTTAGCCCCTCGCAGGGCTAAGACCCATGAAAAAACATTCGTTGGTGTGTTTTCTAAATCAAACTGCTTATTTGCATACATTCACAAACAAAATTAAGAGACATGTCAGTAATTCATAGAGTAAAAGAACAATGTTCATTTTACTCAAACATAATACTTACAAAGTAGATCAGAGAACTTTAATTTTTTCCAGAGGTGTATCCACTCAGTTTGAAACAGAATCTCAAGACTACATCATAGCTGCCAACATCTCCTAACATTAACGAGATACATGCAGCTGTGGAGTGAGACAGTCCTATATAGCCTCTCCACAACCTGGAAGCTCATGTTAGGCATCACAGCAGCCAACATAAGCAAACACATGGATAAACACATGAGCACGGCACAGAAGGGTATCTGTGTAAATACCAGAGGAGCCAAACACCAACTCCTCGTACACCACACAGTTGCCAGAGACTGCAAAACCCGACATACCAACCTGTGCATGGCTTGGATTGATTACAAGAAAGCCTATGACTCAATGCCGCATCATTGAATGCTTAGAGATGTATAACATCAACAGGACTCTGAGAGCCTTCATTGCAAACTCGATGAGGCTGTGGAAAACCACCCTTGAAGCCAACTGCAAACCACTTGCACAAGTGTCCATCAAATGTGGCATATACCAAGGAGATGCTCTGTCCCCGCTACTGTTCTGCATAGGCCTGAACCCCCTCAGCCAAATTATCAACAAGACTGGTTACGGATACCGACTCAAAAATGGGGCCAACATCAGTCACCTCCTCTACATGGATGACATCAAGCTGTATGCCAAGAGTGAGCGAGACATCGACTCACTGAACCACACCACCAGGATCTACAGCACGGACATTGGCATGTCTTTCGGTCAGCTGGTCACAAAGAGGGGGAAGATTATCCGCACAGAAGGAGTCTCACTACCAGAAGAAACAATAGCAGACATAGAGGACAGTTACAAGTACCAAGGTATACCACAAGCAAACGGCAACCTCAATGAGGTCACAAGGAAAGGAGCCACAGCTAAATACCTCCAACGAATAAGGCAAGTCCTGAGAAGCCAGCTCAATGGCAAGAACAAAATCCGTGCGATAAACAGCTATGCCTTGCCAGTAATCAGATACCCTGCTGGAATAATTAGCTGGCCAAAGGAGGAGATAAAGGCCACATATGTTAAGACTTGAAAACTACTAACAATGCATGGAGGGTTCCATCCCAAATCCAGCACCCTGAGACTGTACACGTGCTGCAAGGAAGGAGGCAGAGGACTAGTGAGTGTGAGAACCACTGTCCAGGACAAAACATCTAAGACCCACAGATACATCAGGGACAAAGCCTCAACAGACAATGTGCTCAGTGAATGTCTCAGACAACAGGGAACAGAGGTTGAGGTGCCAGAGATACCATCATGGGAGGACAAGCCCCTATATAGGTTGTAGGGGCTTGTCCTACATCCCATGTAGGACATCACCACCATCATGTGGTTGATGTCAGTAAATCCTACCAATGGCTGGAAGAAGCTGGACTCGAGGATAGCACAGAGAATGCCAGAGCTAAGATCCTGTGGGACTTCCAAATCCAGACAGACAAAATGGTAATGGCGAACCAACCAGACATTGTTGTAGTGGATAAACAACAGAGGAAAGCCGTTGTGGTAGATGTAGCAATACCAAGTGACTGCAACATCAGGAAAAAGGAGCACGAGAAACTGGAGAAATACCAGGGCCTCAGGGAAGAACTGGAGAGGGCCTGGAAGGTGAAGACCACAGTGGTGCCTGTGGTCATCGGGGCCCTCGGGGCAGTAACCCCCAAACTGGAGCAGTGGCTACAACAGATCCCAGGAACAACATCAGACATCTCAGTCCAGAAATGTGCAGTCCTTGGCACAGCCAAGATACTGCAGGACCCTCAAGCTCCCAGGCCTCTGGTAGAGGACCCGAGCTCAGAGGATAAGAACCACCTGCGGTGGGTGAGAAGGAAATTTATATATATAAATTGTTAAAAATTAGAGGAATAACTTCACTCAGCTCGCTAATAGTCCTCTAGTTTCCCAGATCCAAAGGTCTTCGCTTGCGCAGGGGAAAATAATAAAGAACAACCATACTACATCAGACTACAGATGTATCTAGAGTTTTATCCATAGAATTCAATGCATACAGAATGTTACATCAGCATTACACCCACATCATCAAGAAGTCCAACACATGACAAAACATAGAATTACCTGCAATGAGTTGAAAAGGAAAGAGAAAAATGCATTTTTGGGAATTGCTCACTTGGGCACAAAGCAATATTTATAAGAATGTGTATTACCTTCATTTAAATATATGCATTAGAAGGTGTGTCCTCCCCTTGTGGGACTGTTTTAATGTTAATTTTATTACCTCCTCTGAGACCTGTTAAAACCCAAAAACAAATATATGGAGAGGACAAAGGTCATTCTGAACAAGGATCTTCACATTTTTTTACATTCCTTACCAGAATTTATGGCCTGTAGCTAGACGCAATGGCCCTCCTTAGTAATTTATGTGAGTTCAGAGAGTCAACCGTTGTTTTAGTTTGGATCTTTATCTAAGTTTACCTTAACGTAAAGACTACTCCAAATGTTCATGCTACATCTAATATTTCATATACATAAAGGTTGACTGTCTCTACAGTCATGCTAACCAAAATAGTGTTTACTGGTTTCTTTAAAGGCTGGTTCAAATTTACCACAGGGGCCCGTGTTTTTTATGGAGACACTAAAAAAATAGTTAAACACAAACAGAGCAATATTTCATCATTTAATATGTGAACCAAAGAGCCACTTGTGTCTCCAGAGATTCAGGATGCAGATCCCTGATCGAGCAGATGGAAAGTGTGATCTTATCTCAATACATCAGCTAAAAGTGCAGCACTATCATTTTTAATTCATTGTTAAAATAAAATTGTGAAGATTTAAAAAAAATATCAACCATTAAATATTTTAAAAAGACATTTATTTAGTATAATTTCTTCTAGACCCACCCCTGGACCGCAGGTCTGGGTCTGGTGCATTTCTGCTTTGTATGTTTTTTCTTCATTGATTGGAAGTCAGGTTATCCAAACTGGTAAACAACATTAATAACATATTAATGAAGTAATGCATTAAATGACCACTGAACAACTATTCAAAAAATATATTAACATTTGTGAATAAAACACATAGAAAATAATGTAATGTAGAAAATATTTATGTATTTATTGTTGATCTTTTAGTATGATTTGTTCTTTAACTGGTCACTTATTTTGGCTAATGCTATTATATATTACATATCCAAACTCAACATACTAAGCAATAATAATAATCAAACTAAAATCACAATAAGAAACTGAATCCATCATAGCAAAATGTTCTGTACCATATCAGCCTCAGATGACTGAGGATGAAGAGATGCTGATTTCTGGTTCTTTAGGTTCTGACGGGCCTGCAGTTCCTCTCCTGATCCATTCTGTCTATTACTCAGCAGCAAACTATGCCATGACGGACATGTTGTTTTTGTCGATCAATGTACACAGTATTCATCCTCACTGAAATTGTTCAGCATATAATGCGCGTCTTTTCACTCATGTCTGTATTTTTAAGGCATTTTTTTTTCTAAGGACATGGAATCAGGTAGAGGACGTTTTAAAAAGATGCAGGTTGATAGCAACTGACGGCGGCTGCGTGGTGTCCGTCTCTAGGCAACCGTGACGTTCAGCGTCGGCCCGTAGCTTTCAGGGGTCCTTCAGCTCCCACCACGTAGCTGACTTTAATATTTCCTGTGTTTTATTTTTGGCCATTATTGTTAAATTTAGTGTTGATGTGTTTATTATTGGACAGTTATGTATCGGTTCAATACATTTAACATTTAACGGCCAAATATGAGACGACTCCATATTTTACGGGATGAGAGGCAATCCTATTCAGGGGTGCTTTGACTCACTCATTGGGGCTGCATATCCCCTCCCTAGGGGGGGCTTTTAGTGAAGGGGTGCTAAGTCTGGTGGCAGGGACTCCAATGACTGTGGTGATGATTGAAGAACTGGAAATGTCTATTAAACACAATGCATTTTCAACTTGTATGTGATGAGTTTTGAAAAATAATATTATTCACCAATTAAATCTGCTTATGTCAATACAACACACAGATACAAGTGGAAAAAATGTCATATTGACAAATTTGGACAGTATTTCTATCTGACCAAGATTTTCAGCTTCTTGAACTCACAGAACGCTTCTGGATCCGAGCTGGATGTTGGGGGCAGAGATCGAGCTAGATTTTTTAGTTGTCTTTCAATTTGACAGACATCATTAAAAAAAAATCTGTCATGCACTATTTTTACCTGTCAGATTATTATCATATTAAAATAGGTTATTCAGACGCATTATAATGTGATTTAGTTAATATTCACCTAGTTTATCCCATCACACATAAGGCAGATGAATGCATCTAACTTTTTCTCTGTAGTGACACAAAAACACTGACTATGGCCCTAATTTCTAATAATAAATTAAATCAAATGACTCCACTTAAATCACAAGCACTTCACCTTCTGGGGTCTGAACGCACAGCCCCACAAATTCCTCTTGGTTGCGTCTGCAGAGAAATCTGTGCTTGTTCATTAGTCAGTTGGATCTTTCTGATCCAAACCAATCAGTTGAACTCTGCAAGCTTTTTATCATGTGTGCAGTCCAGACATGTGCTTTTACTAGGATTTTTATGTGTTGTTTTGTTTCCCCGAAACGGACAGATGTTTTCCTGCCTCTCTCCTCCTGAGTGCCGCTCTGCTTCTGGGCACAGAAGGGTAATGTTTTCCAGCTCCATTTTTTAAAACCGCAGGGTGAGATATGCTTAATTCTCCGCAATGGTGGAGCTGCGTCTGCATTAGCTATGCAGCACACTGCACATGTGAGGGGCTAATTTATTTCTACACCTTTGTTTTTTTCATTATGATAAACTGCTGGGTCATTTGTTTAGACTAAACGAATCTTGTGTGCAGTCCAAAACCATGCATTCTCTTTAATTTTTTCTGTTCTGTATGTGCTGGAGACTGTAATTAAAGGTGCCATTTCAACCACCGGTTTGGAATGTGCTTCTGAACCAGGACACTCTAAGGTGTCCAGTCCATAACTCTTCAACACGCTGTCAGCTCCCGGTCAGCAAGACTCATATTGTTCAATGTCCATGAGATGATATTCAAAAATAATTTTTTTTAGTTTTTCATTTTAGTTACCTTTGTGATAAACTCTTTGTGTACAGTCTATAATGTCTGCCTAATATGCACCAGTCATCTTTAGGGCGCGATGTGTTTGTTCTGGCTGTGTCCTGTCTTCTTCTTCATTGGTGGAAACTTCATTTAGGTTCTGTGGTGTGTCTCGGGCATATTGAAAAGAGAATTTCTTTAGTCTTCTCAACATCACGTCGTGCATAATTCTGACATAGGTCAACCTGAAGTTATGAGTCAAGGGTTGGCATGCCAGCAGGATGGAGATGGAGGGCATCATCAGTATGTTTGCCCATTTGTTGATGTTCACCTCCACCCCGAGTGTGACCCTGTCCTTCAGTCGGCCAGCCCATTCTACTGGAATCCTGTAATCCTTTGGACCCAATGTCCAGCATGACTGCTCGCCATCCATCTTGGCTCGAATTTGGCCCCAAGACAGGCCCTTTGCCATCATTTCAGATATCCTCTCAATGTTGAACATCTCTACTTCTTTCTTCTGTCTTCAAAGCTGTGCTACTCTGAGTGACTTGTACTTAATGGGTTGCAACCTTGGGGCAGAGAACATGCTTTCTTCAACATCTTCTTCTTCAGGCCTTTCTTCGATAGTGAAAGGCCTGAAATTTACTCTGCTTGTTCTTGCCTTTCTTTGACTTTCATCAGACAGATTATGTTGGACTTCTTGACTATATGCTCGCATTCCCGGACCTTCTTCTGCTCTGGCAGCAGATGCCCTTGATTTTGAGTTGGTATGTTCTATGGTGCCGGCTCTGTTCTGGGAAGATGCTTGGTCACTCAGTGTTCTGCTTTACTGGGAAAATCGTCCTCATCTCGGGAGGCAAATCGTCTGCACACTGCTGTTCCTCTACTTTGGCTGCCGTCCAAAGGCCATGTTCTCTCTGGCACTGGTGCTGGTTTGGATCAACCACTATCACGATTCCTTTAATGCAAATAGAAGGTAGAAGTCCTTTGCCATGGTTATCACCCCTTCTTCTGCTACTGTCTGTGCAGTGTCCCACAGGAGGCTGTGTGATCTGAGCCCCTGGACACTTACCACCACTTGTCTCAAGCCCCTGTTGTTGGTTGTAACTAGTCCTTCTTCCACTCCATGCCACACCTTTCCTCAATAGATTTTGATGTCTTCAGTCCTTTTTCTGTAAGTGTCAACTGGGACAAGGATCATCACTTAGTAGGGGAGGTTATAGGCATTAACTCGAATCACATCCCCTCTAGTGGCTTCGGTATTGGTGATCCCAGCTATCCCCACCTCTTCTTGGTAATTCTGATTCATCCTCATCCTCCATGCGACCCTCCAGGTTGTCCAATCTAAGTATTCAGGAAGAACCACACTTCTGCTGTTACATACCTAGTTTCTAGGGCACTCCTCAATCTAGTCGGGGCCCACCCAGGTACGCCACTTTGTTGTTGTGCTCCAGCCAGCCCCACCCACTTCCCCTAAACTCCTGAGTTGACTCATAACCAGCTCGCTAACCAATGGCTCTGAAAAACCCCTAAACACCTTGAGTCTTACTCTAATTTATGTTTATTGGCATAATCTGTTTAAGCTGGTGCCAAGAGAGACTCATCTAGCCACAAACTACCGACTATCCAGATGGCATGTTTATATTAATCTCTAAGATAAAAATAAAAGACCTCCAAAGCTCGAGAACCATGCACCATTGGCTTTACAATCATAAAAAAAAACTCAAATTAAAGATGACACCAGTAACTTGATTGTTCACAACTCATCTTAGAAATTCCAATGCTTCTTTATTTTAGTAAAGGTTAAACAATAGTAAGAATTCCAACAATCAATGGTGATAAATAAAAAAAAAACATACTTAAAATCAACTTTTTGTCCTTACTCACAACCACTAATACTCGGAGAGGCTTTGGAGGCATACCCCAAATAACTTCCAGCATCAGATGACAATGCAGTCCTTGGTTAGGGATTTACTTCGTCACAGCAGAATCCCCATCTGGATGGATGTGGAATGTGGGTTGATCTTGCCTTCTGGATCTGTCAGAATCTCATCAAACTATAGAAATGTTGTCCATCGACCAAGTCTACTGCAGGTGATAGGGGTTTCTTCATTAAAGGTGGTTCAAGACTGTCAAATCTTGAAGCAATGATGAAGGCTTCTCCTCTTTAGTGTGATGCAGAGTCTTTGTTTCTCTTTATCTTTTGTGTGCGTCCCTCAGTCTGTACTCCTGCTGACTTTAACTATTCTCTTTCTTCCTCTTTTCCGGGTGTTTTATACCTTTTCATCCCATGGCTGTGTATGGCAAGACATTGTGTGACTTCTTACCTGTATTGCTTAACGTCTTTGGTGACACTTCTTCTTTTCAACTGCCATTAAAGTTACTCCCTTAAAGTCACCCTTCTTTACTTATGGTTGATTAAATACATCTTTTTTGTGGGTAGAGGGTTATGATGATTTTTTCATTCTCAGAATATTCTTTTCCAATTGTAGTTTGCTCATTGACATTTCCAGATGTGCACAGTTCACAAAGATGGTGACATTGGAGGGAAGCTGACATTTTCTGTCTCTGCAAGTGCTTGACAATACCAGAGAAGCACTGACATTTGTAAAAGTGCTGAGCAGAGCTCTTGTAAGATTTTCTATTATGAGAAAGTGAGGTAAATTAGACATTATATCTGTGTAGTGATCAACTCTCAGAGGATATCAGTAGAAAATGAGATGAAAAGACGAGTGGCTGAGAAACAGAAAACCAAGTAAAGGAAGGAGGTAACAGAGAGAGAGGAAATACAAGCACAAAGAACAGAAGGTAAAATAAATACAACAACCTAGCTGCAATTTTCAAGTGATTCATTGTGTGAAAGCATCTACAGTCTTTTGCCTCTAAACTTCTTTCAACTGCAGCAGACAGCTCCCTAAAGTGTAAAAAGACGTCTAGTTTTGATCTTCTGTGAAAAAGGTACAAACTGTTCAGCTCAAACAGAGCATTGAATAATAATGATACATCGCTTGAAAATAAATTGACGAGTGCTTGTAGATTTAAACGGGCTCACAGTGAAAGAAGACACCCAACAAAAAGAATCAGAGTACAAATCATATTTTTGTTGTACATCTAATCTGCAAAACTTCCACAGTAAACAGATTAGTTTTTTTTCTCTAAGATACAGAGAATGCTAAAACAATGTCTGAAATTATGTTAATATCCAAGTTACTGAACATATGATATATCAATCTGATCATTGTTGAATTTTTTGTTTCATAGCATTGCAAGGTGGAGCAGAGAATATCAGATGATCAAGACTATCTTTGTGAGTGAAAATTACATTGAGGCAAATGCTCAGCACAACAATTTTATGCAGTGCAGTGATTGCAGTGATAGTGTTAATGTCATAGTTATTTGGTGAAATTTGGAAATTTGGATGAAAACAATTTTCTTACTGGATCACAAAGAGTCTCATCAAAAATTGTCAGCATTAGTTTAGTCACCATCATATATATGTCACTGTGGCTTTAGTGGTGCAGTGCCACTTCCATCTGATCTCTTTTTGCCCTCAGACACAAACCCCCTACCTCTACCCTTCCTTCCTGCACGAAGATTTAACATGCTCTCAGAAAATGTCATGCCACACTTCCTGTTCTGCAGCACTGATATTTTGACACTGATCACCATCAAACTTTCAACAACATAAAAAGACAGAGGTGCTGGGGTAGTAGGGAGGTGCTGTGGGGTGATAACATGGTTTTCCTCATAAATGATTTTCTTTCAACAGAAAATGTTCACTGAAGCAGGATTTACTACTAATTTGCTAATTTTTCTTTGAGGGAGAAAATTGAGATGGATGAGGTCTGTGGTCTGCATTACTGTCACAGAGGGTGGATAATGGAAGTCTGCATAGCAAGCTGAAGTACAGTGCTCACTGCTTTTAGTCACCCTGTATATAGGATCTTCTTAGAATAGAACAGAATATACTTTATTAAGCCCGAAGGGAAAATTGCTTATTTGTTGAAAGCTACTTTATCTCAGGTAATAAATATAGTTTTAATATATACATATATATGTATATATATATATTTTTTTCGATTTGACTGCTGAAGGAGGAACAGCTCATCCTGCTCTCTCTTGTCCTTACTGATAACTCTGCCCGTGAATTATTCTTAAAGCGGCAATTTTTATAGTTATATTTACATTATTGACATCTTAACTGGATTACTCCAAACCGAAGGACTGGGGGATTTTCTTACTTTTATTTTTACCAGACTTTTCTTTACCTCCAAGCTAAACCAGGGCAAAATGACTCCGGCTGACCCAAGGACATGAGCAGTATTTTACAATGACTTCAGTCTATAGAAATGAAGATTAAACTACTGGAGGTGAACTTTGAGATCAACGCTACCTGTGGAAATGAGACAACTCTTCCTCAAATCAACGGAGAGGACATGCACCCTGCACCGAGCAGCTCACCCTGGAACTCTCTGGGTGCCAAGCCGAAACGGGAGTCTCGCACTGCGGATCCGATGAGACGACTATCAGGTAGAACCCCGCACATGGACGAAGCAGCGTGGCCGGCTCTGAGCCGAAACCCACCTTCAACTTCAACACCTGCTCCGCCAAAGAAAGACAAACAAGCAGCTGCAACCAAAACGCCTCCACCAACCCCGCTGATCCCGCTCCCAGGGACAAAGCAACCAGCAAGAGCCTCAAAACATTCTGACTCTGTGGGAATCCCACTGAAAAACAGATTTTCTGCACTGCAACCTGAACCTCTGAGTGAAACTTTGCCTTCAAACATCAACAGTGAGGCAAGAACAACACATCCATCCCCCAAAGCTCCAAAGGACAAAGCGACCACCAGGAAAACAAGAGGTATCCCAAAAGTGCTTATTGTTGGAGATGAGGCAGTAAAGGGAATCAGTGACGTTTGCAATCCCAGGAAAACAAGAGTGATGTATTTTCCTGGTGACACTGTATCTGTTTTAACCAACAAACTGCTCTCTCTAACCACTGATCAGCCAGATATTCAGACTTTAGTTGTGCATGTTGGAGCCAACGATCTGGCAAAGCAAAAGTCTGAGATTCTGAAAAAGGCCTTTAATATTCTTCTGAACACTATGGGAAAATTTTAAATGAAGTTATTTCTCAGTGGTCCAACTCATCACCTCAATGGGGAGATGAAAAACACTCCAGGCTGCTCACAATAAACAAACGGCTGATTAAAACCTGCTCTACCAGCTCAGTGACCTTAATCGATAATCTCTGGATCTATTGGCAGCGCTTTCACTTTTTTGGAAGAGGAGGACGCAATCTTTATAAACATGGGATGAAGCTACTTGCTGCAAACCTTTTTTATTTTATCAACAAGGACAGCAACAGGATCACCGCTTCAGAAGAACAGGCTCAAGGATGTCTGACTAGGATGGAGCCCGCCGCATATCAGGAGCACGATATTCCAGAACAACCTGATAAATCGACTGGAGACGGAGCGACTGCTTCCCTCCCTGCTTCCCCCCTCCCTCTCTGCTCCTCCAATCATTCACAGGATTCAATAGATACCAATGAAGAAATCTCTTCCGGACCAGAGTTTCTTAAATTTACAGATGGAATGAATCAAAAGGTTCGCCTCGGCACGTCTCTCCTTAGCGCTCAGTAGCAGACCTCACTTCATTTAAGCCACCTGCCCATGACTTTCCAGAGGATCCATCACTCTGTGTTTCTGAGGTCTGAGACCTGATATTATCTTTACACCCGTCTCCATCCAGAATGTATCTGGCCCCCGGGTTCTGCAGAACAGGACATTACCTGTCCAGATCACTACAAGAAAATTGACAAAAAACAGCAATATGAAATACAGCGTTCCTAATTCAAACCTCAGACTGAAAATCTTTTTACCTGCAAGTCACTTAAAGTAGCTCTTTTAAATACCAGATCACTTTGTTCTAAAGCTCTATTAATTAATGATTTAATCACTGAGTATATTATTGATGTTATGTTTCTGACAGAAACATGGTTGAATGACGATAATGACCAAATTGTACTCATTGAATCAGCACTTCCTAAATACAATTTTTTAAGTGAGAATAGAAAACATAAAAAAGGAGGAGGCGTGGCTTCTATATTTAAGAAAACCATAAATTGTAGTAAAATTTCTTTGGGTTATTTCACATCTTTTGAGTATCTTGGAATTCAGGTTAAAGGCTTCAAATGAACTTTGACACTAACTTTATACAAAACTCCAGCATATGTGGAAAATGTCTTTACTGACTTGAATGATCTATCAATCATATGCATTGATTATGATTGTTTAATAATTGTTGGTGATTTCAACATTCATGTGGACAAACCCCAAGACAGAGGGGCAAAAAAGCTTTTAATATTTTAGAAAATTTTGGTTTAACACAACATGTCACACAAGCAACACACACTCAAGGACACACACTGGACCTGGTTATCAGTGAGGGTGTGAATATTTCCAATGTCTCTGTAACTGATGTCGCCCTGTCGGATCACTTTGCTGTTATCTTTGAAAGTTATTTATTCTTTGACCCACTTGGACAAACAGCTACTGTCACAAAACGTTCTTTTACAGAAAACACAGTAGAAACATTTAATCAAATCTACTCTTCCTCCTCACCCTTAAGCTGTCATAATGTAGATAAGTTGGTAGATGATTTTCAGTCTAAAGTTTCATATATCATTGATTCTATTGCTTCAATTAAAGTAAAGGTTTTGACTGGTAGAAAGAAATCTCCATGGAGAAAAACACAAACAGTTCGACCTGCAAGACAACTCTGTCGCAGAGCAGAACCAAAATGGAGTAAAACTCAACTTCACGTTCATAATGACATCTATAAAGAAAGACTACGTAACTATCACTCAACACTAAAACATGCAAGGGAGGCTTTCTTTGCAGATGTCATAAACAAAAACATGAACAATGCTGGAGCTTTATTTGCAACAGTTGACAGGCTCACAAACCCTCCTATGACGTTACCACCTGAACTCAATCTAATGCTGATGGAACAAGTTTTCCAGCTTCTTTTCAGAGAAAATTCAAAAAATCAGAGGATTAATCTGCACATCAACTCTAAAGCCAGAACCATTGCTGAACCCAAACAGAACAAATACAGGAAAAATGACCCATTTTCAACTACTTCATTATAAAACCCTAGAAAAAATGATAAGTCAATTAAGTTCATTTCTTTAAGAAAGTCTTGCCTGTTATTGTTACTGATCTGATCCAAATAGTAACTCATCACTCACATCAGTTATTTTCCCCCAGGCCTTGAAAACAGCAGTGATCAAACCACTGCTAAAAAAAGAACAATCTGGACAAATCACTACTGCAGAATTACAGACTGACCTCTGACCTCTGACCTCTCATTCATCAGCAAAGTTATTGAAAAAACTGTGTAAACAATTAAATAGTTTCCTCATGATGACCAACTGCTTTGACTCTTTCCAATCTGGTTTTCGTGCTCACTACAGCACGGAGACTGGCCTAGTCAAAGTATTCAATGATATTCATATAAATACGGACTGTGGGAGAACCACAGTGCTGGTTCTGGTTCTGTTGGACCTCAGTGCAGCTTTTGACATATTACTGAATCGACTGCTCGACTGGTTTGAATCTTACATAAAGAACAGGGATTTCTTTGTTTCAATTGGAAACTTCTCATCAAAGAGGTCAAAGGTCACATGTGGGGTACCCTGTGGTTCAATCCTAGGTCCCCTCTTATTCTCCCACTAGCTCAGGTCATAACAGGAAATGATATTAGCTACCATAACTATGTGAATGACACACAGCTCTTCATTACGATGTCACCAGGTGACCTTTGGCCCCATCCAATCACTGAATAAATGTTTAGAGCAGATAAATGTGTGGATGTGCCAAACCTTTCTCCAGTTGAACAGAAACAAAACTGAAGTCATTATTTTTGGACCTAAGGAGGAACGATCTAGAGGTATAGATCTATAGATCTAGAATCAATGCACAGCTTCAGTTATTACAACTAAAAACTAGCGATCAGCCCGAAACCTGAGAGTAGTGATGGACTCAGACTTGAATCTTGTGAGCCATATAAAGACAGTTACAAAGTCGGCCTTCTATCACCTGAAGAACATCTCCAGGATTAGAGGACTAATGTCTCAGCCAGATCTAGAGAAACTCATCCATGCGTTTATCTTTAGTCGTATTGATTATTGTAACAACATCTTCACAGGCCTGTCCAACAAATTAATCCTCCAGCTGCAGCTGATCCAGAAGCTGCTGCTCCTGTTCTCACTAAAACCAGGAAGATAGAGACATAACAGCAGTTTTAAAGTCCCTCCACTGGCTCCCTGTAGCTCAAAGAATAGATTTTAAAATACTGTTGTTAGTTTATAAATCACTGAACGGTTTAGCATCACAACACATTAAAGATCTGCTGTTGTTGAATCAACCTTCCAGACTCTCAGGTTCTGGTTCTGGTCTGCATCCCCAGAACCAGAACCAAGAGAGGAGAAGCAGCTTTCAGGATCTATGCATCAAAAATTTGGAACAAACTTCCAGAAAACTGTAAAACAGCAGAAACCTTGACTTCCTTTAAATCTCAACTAAATACACACCTGTTTAGAGTTTTATTTGAAATGTAATATGGAACAATGTATTGTTTATTCCATGATGCATGACTTTGTGTTTTTGTGTTAATGATGTAATTCACTTTGAAATGCCTTGCTGCTGAAATGTGCTATTCAAATAAAATTTGATTTTGATTTGATATATACTGTATATATGTATATATATATGTCTAAGAGTAATAAGCTCAAAATGACTAGACATAAACAAATGAATAAATAAATGACAAACAATCACATGCAATATATTGATCAATAAATAACCTATAAATGAGTGAAGAAATTTTTTGAATCAATTAGCACAGACTTGGGCATTGTAAAGCCTGATGGCAACAGACAGAAATGACTTTCTGTGGTGCTCTGTGCTTCACTTTGGCAAAATGAGTGTCTGGCTGAAGGTGCTCCTGTATCAGGCCAGCACTTCATGGAGCGGATGAGACTCGTTGTCCAAGATGGTCTGCATCTTGGACAGGATCCTTCTTTCTGATACCTCTGTCAGAGAGTCCAGCTCCACTCCAACAACGTTACTGGTCTTCCAGATCAGTTTTTTCAGCCTGTTGGTAGCCTCCACTTTCAGCCTGCTACCCCAGCACACCACAGTATACAGGATGTCCCTGGCAACCACAGAGTCATAAAACATTCTAAGCAAAGTCCGGGAGATATTGAATGACCTCAGCTGTCTCAGAAAGTAGAGGTGACTTTGACTCTTCCTGTTCACAGCATCAGTGTTCTTGACCCACTCCAGTTTTTTTTTATCAATGTGGACACCCAGATATTTATAGTTCTCCACAATGTCCAAGCTGACCCCTGGGATGGTAATAGGGGTCACCGGTGCCCTGATCCTCCTCCTGAGATCCACCACCAGTTCCTTAGTCTTTGTCACATTGAGCTGCAGGTGGATCAGTTCACACCATGTGACCAAGTTGTCCACGGTACTTAGTCTCATCACCATCTCTGATACAACCAACCACAAATGAGTCATCTTACAACTTCTGGAGATAACAAGTCTCAGTGCAATAGCTGAAGTCATATGTATAGAGTGTGAAGAGGAAGAGAGAGAGGACAGTCCCTAGTGGAGCTCCTATGTTGCTGACAAAACTGTCTGACAACCAGCATCACAGGTGCAAGATCTGTGATCTGCCAGTTAGATCACAGATCACAATCCAGGACACAAGAGGGGGTCCACCTGCATCACCGTCAGTTTTTCACCCAGTAGAGCCAGACGGATGGTGTTGAATGCACTCGAGAAGTCAAAAAACCTAATTCTCACAGTGCTTGCTGACTGGTTCAAGTGAGCATATCTGCTGTTCAGCAGGAAGGTGATGGCATCCTCTACTCCAAGTTTGGGCCGGTAGGCAAACTGCAAGGGGTCCAAGTGTGTTTGGACCAGAGCGCGGAGCTGCTCCAGGACAAGTCTTTCCAGGGACTTGATTCTATCTACAGGATAACAGACATTTTGACTACAGTTACATTATTACACTTTAATAAAACAATAACATTTTATTTTTGCCCTTTACTGTCCCTTTGAAGTCAACAGCAGATTTCAGACATTTACATTGATATATGAACAGTCATTCAGTTTGAAAATGTGTTGCAACTATTTCTTTTTCTCACATTTAGACTTGCTAAACCCTGGAAATCTAAAATCAACTTGAATCAGCGTGTTTATTGGTATTTATATCCACATTCAGTGTAAATGTAGCTTTGAATTCTGTTGAGCTTTGGAGTTTGTCATTCCCCAAGTTCAACATGGCCTTTACTCACTCTCAGAGAAGGATTAAGAGACTAGCAGACAAATAGATTCTTTCTCTCCAGACCAAACAGCAAGAGTTGGCTGATAAAATCACCAAATGTCACCCTTTGTCTTCTACACAACGATTTGCAACTTTCTGGAAAATAACTGTAAATAGTAAAAAATGTGTCAGTTTTAATTATGCTTTTTTCAAAACACATGTTTTTAGTTATCAGATTAAAGTTATGATTTCCCAAAAGTTGTTCCAAAACAACTGTGAAAGCCTTGGGCAAGAAATCAGTTGCAACTAATGTGTCTCACATTTAAATCATTTAAGCTTTTCAATATTATATCTTGTCTTCTCAGTGTATTTCCTCTTGATTAATTCTTATACTACTTCTGTGTAAACATTTGTGATTTTACATAACATTTATGAATATCTAAAAGAAAAAAGGATCAGTTGTCATAACCTCTCTCCTAACTCAACTCAGCACCATTGTTATAATATTTTTTTTTAATCTGTTACTGCGTTTACAATGTTTGGTTAATATTTTATATTCAGGAAACATTAAGCATTTAGAATAAGAAGTATCATTTTATTTAAAAAATTTCAATGTTTTGGAGGTTGGCCATTCCGTATAGCTTGTTTTTTACGGTCTGTGCTTATGCTCTGTCACCTGCAGAGTTAAAAAAAATATTTCTTCTACAGATATAGGCTGGATTGATACTACTGGTGCATGGCCTGATTAAGATGGAATCTGTCCTCCAAGGAAAGTAGTATGTCTATAAATTAAGCCCATTACGATTGATTAACTTAGAGTCAGCAATGTGTGATGTATTTTATTAACCAGCAACTCAATAAAATATGATATGGGATACTTGTAATCACAGTACCTTTTGGAATACTTGCAGGGCATCATTTAGTACAAAACCAGATTCCCCCAAACTGCTACAATAATAACAAAAATTATGTCTTAATTCTCCTGATCATATCTGTTCAACAAATTTTCCTTGAGAGGTAATACTCAAGAAGAAAGATTTTTATTTTTATGAGAAAACAATTGCATTAATTTTAAATTAATTAACTAGTTTCAATGCAAAAGTAATTGTTACTTTTGACTTCTGACAGTTCGAGGAGTTATCAACATTACATTTGTTTTTTAAAAAGTTTGTATAAAAACTGATGACATCAAAAAAGTATTGCAGTGGTGATCCAACACTTTGTTGGATCACCACTGGAGTTTAATCCTAGTGACCATTTTGTTCTTGGTCACCTCAGACTTGTTTTTATAGACTAATTATTTTTGTTGGACTGGAAGATTTAAGAATGTTATTAATAACATTCTATGGATTTATTAGTGGTGCCTAATAAATCCACAGCTCTTTTTAATTGTAAGGTTCTTTACATTTCTGCTTTGTCAAAGTCTATTCTCTGAGAAGCACAGGAAAGCAGCTTAAGGATGACCTGTAGGAATCAGATCCACTTGAGATATACTCTGGGATTTTTAGAAATAATTTGAGTGACAATGTATATATCACATTTAATCAAGATACTGATCAGTTATCAGTATCTATAGATTACAATTGATAAGGCCATATAATAGATACATTTTTAGGAACTGATTCTGGAAAGAACTGACTGATTTTCCCAACTGTATTAATTAATTGTTTTATGCACAGTTTGGATGGTTTATGCTGATATGAATGTTATATAAAAATTGCTTCTTTTGTGTCTTTCACAACTGCCATCCAGCTTTATAGAAGCTTGATAGAAACTCCTGGTACTCTGTACTTTAACAACTTAATTTTAAAGTTTAACAAAAAAAAAAAAAAAAACAAGAAAAAGAAAAAACTTTATACAGAGTGATTTAATTGTTTTCTGCCTTCATTCTGTCTAGTATTTTTAGTCTACATAGTCTTTTTTTCTTTAAATGATAAGTTTATTAAAAAGGTTTTAGTTAAAAGCTCCAAAATTACTGGTGAAATCACTGTAGGGAGCATTGATGAGAGCTGGTCTGCTCTGTAGTAATCGCTTGTGATATGGGGGACCTGCAGTACTCCTTCAGCCTTTAGTGATGTGAACAGATTTCATTTTGGCTTGAACAGAGCTCTCCAGTTAAGTGTTTGTACTTTGAGTAAATAAAGGTTGGCTCCTGGGTTGCCTCTGACTGACACTGAGCCAGAAAAACCAGGCCATAGGGCTAACCCAAACAAAACACTTCCATCTGTAAGCATTGCTCTCCACGACTCCCAAAAGACCTGATTGATCCACAGGCCAATCAGAGTACATTGATCACATATTCTGCCTCCCTTCTACCAGCTCCTTTATACTTCATTCTAGTACATTCATTTACTCCCTGTCAGAAGTACAGTGTTCCCCAGGAGGGTCATTGCTGTAAAGACTCACAGTTTGGCAACCTTTTCTTTTTACAGAGCCTCATTTGGAAAAAGCTGTTGTGGTGGATTTCTTCTAAAACAGAAAATGTGCTTACACTTCTATAATATAACCTTATTGTTTTTATTTATAATTTAATAATAAAAAACTTAATCAATATTTAGTTAGAGATTATGAGCCATGAGAAGAAATTCTCATGCCAGCATTAACAGTCTGTGAAAGCCCCATATATGTTCACCCTCTGATGGTGAGCACCACATGGCACAGCTAAATATGCTGCTTAAGCAACATAATAATCATTTATTAAGAAACTGTATCATTTTTAAGTTTGGTATACACTGTTAATCTATTTGCTGGGTGAGTCAATGTGCTGGACTATAATATTAGCAGACAAACAGTTTAAATAGTTGACATTTTAACGTTCCAGGCAACACAAAATAAGTTACAAACCTACTTTTTACTGCAACTGCAACTGTCAGAAAAATGACCTTTCACCTTTGCAACATGTCTTCCCCTTATCTCAAGACTAATTTTTCTATCAATCTACTGTGATTGTAGATTGACAGTGTAGATTGATTGTATTGTAAATAAAGGCCACTATTAAAAAGATATTCTTTATAAACAATGAACAAATCTTTCAAGAGAATCCACTTTCAGTCAATTTTCCAACATGCCACATGACAAAGGTTTTGTTTCAGTTTATTTATTTTGCAGTGTGCAGTGTTGCTAATAAAATTCAGACTTCATTTAATTGTTCAGATAATTTAGATAAGCTAACTTGTATAAGAAGTTAGATGCAGTTGAAACTTGACTTTTGCATTCACTGCAAAAAAGACACGTACACCGCTACAGTGCGTGACCTCTATTATATCCCTCTTACTGGCAGTCATTTGAGTGTGGTGATTTTTCTTCTTTTATGGAAATTCAGTTCTAAGAAGTTTGTTTGAATGTGCCTTTAAACTGTGTGAAAACCTTGCAACAAGAAATCATTTTTTTTCCCTTGGTAAGGTCTCTATGTGGTTCATAATGGAGTGTGATGGCTCACAAACACTTTGAAACGTGCATAAATCTTTCATAGTGAGACTGTGGTGGTTTATATTTGTGATGGATGCATATCAGTGGTGCTGACAGTGGTGAAAGCATGTTCATTACACAGGGCCAGTGCAATTGTGTGGTTTCTAATAATCTGTGGGGGAATATTTCTGCTATGTTCCAACAGCACACATTTTCCATCTGAAAGCAGAATTTCATGTCTTTTGTTCTCAAAAGGTTTAATATTTTTGCTTACATTTTTATTTTGAAAGCAGGACTTGATGTCTTTTACCTCAAAACTTATAATGCCTGTACTCAAAACTTATCCTCACGCTCTGTTATAATCTCTGCTTAGATTCTCTGCTCGCCTACAAAACATTAGCAGTGTCTATATTCAGAGTCTGCGTCCTTCAAAGGACGGATTTGTAGACTGTCTGGGTCATAGTGTGGTGACAAGGCCTTTCTGAATTCAAAGACTCTTTCAAATGTGGTCTTCACATGCATCCACCTTTTCACCAGATTCGAAGGATGGGTCCGGTGTATCCTTCATTCCCCACCATGTCCCATAATTCATTGTGGGCCCAAATGGGCAATTCAGCCTTCGAACAGCTCCTTTAGATTTCATTCTAGTACATTCATTTACTCCCAGTCAGATGTACAGTGTTCCCCAGGAGGGCCATTGCTGTAATTTGACCGTGAAGTGCATCAAATTATTTTGTTATAATTTTGCTATATATTTTGCTATAAAATGAGGCAAAAATATAAGTATGTAAGTCTCACATATCTGCTCGGTTCTTCAATACATAACCTAATTGCACTATTGCTCCAACATTTTGGGAGATGTCTGTACCTAAAGCATTAATAACCAGCTCCCCTCGCCAGCTGTCAGCTGGCTGGGCATTCCAGGTTCAGTTTACTGGCAGAGAACGCCTGATTGTTATAAAAACTCCTGCTAGCTTTCCCCAGCTTTCCCCAGTGAAGTTAAACACCGATATTATTCAGAGAGGTAATATCTAGTTGTAAAATGTTTGGTTCACTAAAGTATTTCATTTATTTCTGACCAAATTGGTTCTTCAAACAGAGAAGTTTTATTTTACTGTAATGTCTTATCTGAGACATTACAGATAATATTCTCCAGCCTTCAAATCTGGAGAATATTATATCTGGAAATGAATTATTTGCTTATATTTATTCCTGGTGAAAATGTGCAATACATGTTTGATCATTTTAGAATCAAACTAAAAGATTGCATTTGTTTTACAATGGAATACACTTTACTATAAAAGGTCAAGAATAATACATAATTTTGGCTTTGTTGTTCTTTTCTTCGCGACTCTCTGTTTCACGCTGTCACAGTTGCTAGGCAGCATGAGTTACACTGAGGTGGTGGGCAGGGTTAGTTGGTGAGGGGTAGACCGGTCCGAATTCAAAACTTTTTTCTTTCAGTCTTTGTTCATTCGTAGTCTTTGAATGACCTGTCCTTCATTGACCTTCCAAGGATACAGACCTTGAATTTGGACACGGATATTTTCTGCTTGGTTTTGAAACAGAAAATGCACTGTCGCTTGGCAACCTCCCCGCCAACAGAATGAAAGTATTGTTCTGTGTGTGTTTGTTTCCTTCTAGCGGGTGTACTTGTGTGGCTATCAATTGTAGCAACCTGCACCACCCACTTCAGCAACCGCTTCAGCTTTCTGCTCCGGGTTACACTAAACATCTGACAGTAGGCAGTAGTTTGTTCACCCAACCAACTCCCTCCATCCAATGGCTGACGCAGTTTGCTACAATCGATAGTACAAACACACGAGAAGGCAACAAACACGCCACGTTATTACAACAATTTAATTCCATTGGCTGAGAGGTTGCCAGGTGATGGTGTCAAAAGGTGGCTCCAAAAACAGGCAGAGAATGTTTTGTAAGTGAGCAGCGAATTCTGCAAGTGAGTAGAAACATGACAAGTTTTGAGAAGAAAAACATAGAGTTCTGCTTTCAGAAAATGTAAGCAAAAGTATCAAATGTTTTGAGAACAAAGACATGTAATACTGCTTTCAGACTGAAAATGTGTGCCCTGGAATTATGGCAGAAAAATTCCCCCATATTATTTTAGATTGTAAGTAATTTATTCACTCAAATGTTTTGGTTTTTTTACACAGCTGGATCATGGCTCGGGTTGTTGCTTATTTTACAACTTAAAGATCTGGAGTCAAATCTCGATTGGGGGCGTTTTGTTAAAACTTATTATGAAATGTTTTAAGTTGCAAACCAGAAATTTTTATTAGTCTGTTCTTATGAGTCCAACTGAAGTGTTTCACCAGTTTTTATAGTGTAACAACTGGAGTTGATGATTGAATTTCTTTTTATTTGTTTTCAACAGCTTATAATTCTTCTGTTTTCTTTCACAGGAGGGATATTTGAGTCCATTGAAAGTGGTCCTTCGGGTGCCGAGGAACTTGCCTTCAAATTTGCTTTAAACACAATCAACAGGAACAGAACCTTACTGCCAAACACTACTCTCACCTATGACATCCAAAGGATAAACATCTATGACAGCTTTGAAGCCTCAAGGAAAGGTATGTGTTTATAGTTAGAAAGCTTTATGGGCTGAGATTATGCTCATTATGGTCAAGCAGTGAAACTGTGCTCAGTTGTGGACATTTGAAAACAGAAAACTGATTAGCTTTTTCTAATTACTCATTATCTGCCCATAAATATGTGTATGTATTTGCGTCAGTGTGATATTTCGACTCTTTGCTCAATGAAAGCCCACAATATTCTGTCTTGATGACTTATAGAAGTCTCTTTTATTAAATGTGCTCTGAAAAATAAAGCTAATACATAGATAGATAGTTGTTTAGGTTTCACCCAACTGCACTCAAATCATCTCAGGAACACTTTCAACTTCATGTCATGGAAACAAATTCAACCTTGAATTTGCTTCCATGCAGCATTTCATACATGCTGCAACAAAATATAAAACAAACACTGACTGTATTTATTTGAGCAATTAAAATAATCCTGCTTATGGCCCAGAATATTATTGCTTTTTGATGTTCTTCCCTTTATGGGGTAAAACTGAAACCTACAGCAATGTTAGCTGGCTAAGAAGCCAGTTAACATTAGACCATGGCCAGATGTAACAGACATGTTACAGACATGCTACTTTAGACTTTAAATATTAAAGAACTCCTTTAAATTTTGCTCTAAGTCTCATTAGTTTTCATTCCATAACTTCCTGAACACATAGTCTTCTTTCTTGGAAAGAAGAGAACTAACAGAAACCTAAGAGGGTGAAACAGGATTTCAAAAGGGCAAATGTGGAGAAGCATGAGCAATTCCAGAACTTTCTTTTACATTTTATACATTTTTTTATAACTTCAACTATTACAGCTCTTATCTTATGTTAATGCCTCATGAACTTAAGATAAGAGAAATATATAGTACAGATAACAAATGTCTTAAGATGCCCCTCATTTGTTTACTTTCTTTACAATAGTTTACAGTTGGACTAGGTTAAAATCCAATGAAAAGAAACTCTGATGTCAGAAATAATGTAGAATTTTGTTTTCAATAGATTCGTTTTAAATTTGTGTAAAGGCTTGGTACAACACAACTTCTGTAATAGGCTAATAAATCTAACTTAACAAGTGGAACAGTTTTAGATTGTAAATGTTCTGCAAAATACAAGTATATCACTAATTACTCTGTTTCCTCTCTTTAGCTTGTGACCAGCTTTCTCTTGGTGTGGCAGCCATCTTTGGCCCCTCTCACAGTTCCTCTGCTAATGCAGTCCAGTCAATTTGCAATGCTTTGGGTGTCCCACATATTCAGACCAAGTGGAAGCATCAAGTATCAGACAACCGAGACACCTATTATGTGAGCCTGTTTCCAGACTTCTCCTCCCTCAGCCGGGCTATTCTGGATCTAGTCCACTTCTTCAAATGGAAGACAGTGACTGTGGTTTATGATGATAGCACTGGTAAGAGTATTAACATGTCCTCTTTTGCATTGGTTCCCAGTATTAATCAATTTTTGAAATTTTTCTAGAGATTATTCTTAATTGCTTAAGTTTTTTCCAGACTAAATGGGAATATGAGTTCCAAATATTAGTAACGAGTAGTTAACTAGTGAGTATTTATAATTCACACAATAAATTTTAAAAACAAATACATTGTATATATTCTTTTTAAGCTTACTGTCACGTTCTGTCAATAAGCTTTTAACCCACATTCACAATCAATAAGTGGACTGAATGGCTGAATGACAATCAATGTTTATTTACAGTATTTACAAGCTTTCTCTGTGTGAGCCTGTTTCCAGACTTCATGGGGGGATTTGGGTTCAGTGATGCCTGGAGATGAAACTAAATTAATAACTGAAGGTTTGGGTTTGACAAGGAAATTCTTTGAATGAGGAAGTTAAAAAGGTTTGTTATGATTTGGAAGAGGAATATGAACAATGGGGAGAAGTTTTAAATCTGTCGGTGAGATCATAAATGGTCCAGTTTGCCATATAAGGTTAGAATTAGGGAACATGGAGTTCAAAGGGCAAGAGAGTACCAGTACAGAGGGATTATCAGGTGAGGTCACGTTGTGTCAGCACCCACTGTACTGTGCATGTCGCCTTCAGAATTCAAGTAAGAATATTTTATTCTAACTATTTAAACCATTTACAATTAGGCTAATAAAATAATATACAACTCACATCCACCATAGATCACTTCTCTTTGGCAGGTGCAACTCCCACACAAAGCTTTATTTAAAGTTGTCAGAAGTTGTTTTTTTGAAGCACAGATTCACTGTACCTCACACTGCCGACCATTCAAGCCGCTAAATTTTTGATTCTGAAAGCTTACTTTATTACCCGCCTTGATACATGCAGCTACATTTTCGTTATCCCTCTAATTATGACCAAAATATGAAGAAATGATTGCATCTTATATCTCCTTCATATGAATATTAATTTCTTTTTTCAAACTAAATACTTCCATTTTAGGAATGGTACCCTTTTGCTCACCATATATATTTAGAGGGACTCGACATATCAATAACTGATGATCTTACCTTGAACAAATTGCTTTAACATTGCTGGAAAGTAATATCCGACTTATTTAACAACTCACCTGCATTTAATACTAATGGTCCATTACGATGCATCTCATGTCAATTTTTTAGAATAACTTATTTTGTCACATTGTGATAAACAGTTGCAGACAACCCTAACCCTAGCTAATTGTAAAACAACACAATAAATATGGGTAACCATGGTAACCAGTGAGCATCTGAAACTCTTTCAGCAGTCATGCACACTCACTGTATTTACAAACAATCAATCCCTCTATAGATTAATCACCAGATGCCTGATGCTTCTCCAAAATCTCCTTATATCCAGCATCAGGCCTTCAACATTAAAGCCATGGATGTACTAAAGGTTACTAATCAAATTTGATGCATTAAATGCATCGTTTTTCTTTCTTTCAACATTTATGAATTGGGTAATTGATATTGTATTTTTTAAATTACTATTGAAATTATGCCACGTTTTCTGATATAAGGGATTTTTAAAATGTCTTACCCAGTTGGAAAGCTGTTTTCTTCAATTATACTGACGCCACTCGAACACTGTGTAGGTCTCGTTTTGTTTTTTTGTTTTTTGGGTTAGATGGCCACACCATCTAACATGTTATCGGTGCTATAACATGTTAGATGTCATACAGCAACACCAAGCTGATAAGAATAACTCAAAACTTCTTGTTAGCGACTAATAAATATTGATCCTGTAATTATTTTGCAGCCCTTGTAATAGGCCTAAGTGAAATTATAATGATAAATTATTATTATTATAAGTATACTCACAAAAACACTGCATGAAAAATTATTTAGTAACAGAGACTATTCATATTTGCCTAATTACTACAAACTAATATAGGAGGTGGCAGTTGATAATATATTGAGCCGTTTGGGAGCCAAAATTGTCTGTTCTTTGTTGAAAGGCCAGCTCTCTGAAAAGAGATCTTCTCAGTGGCTTTTACCGCCATTTATTTGTAAAATACTGAACATCACTCTGATTAGCTGTTGTGTTAGTAGGTTGTCTTTGACGGTGAATAATTATTAATTTCTTAAGGCTAAAATTTATAAAAATAATTCAACATTTCAGTCTCAGTTTTACCATATATAGCATACCCATACCATACACAGCTGCATGGAATAGAAATTCAACTTCTTTCAAACAAAGCAGAGTTGAATGAAACTTATAGTTACACTTACAATTTGTTGAATACATTACTTACCTAACAAATTCACTAATGACACTAATAATGATTAAACTAAGACTGCTAAAGATAAAATACTAAAATCTAAAAATAGACAAAAATAGAACCAATAAAATAATGCAATGATGTCACAGTTCAGTCTGAATTGTGAGTATTAAGAAATTTATTTCAGGAGGATTTTTGAGTTTATTAATTACAGAATAAATTTGACATAAATATACTGTCTTTTCATCATACAGCAACACCAAGAATATACAACAAGAAATAACGGCCAAACTTGTGTTGTATTCTGCATAAATTTCCTTATGCGAAATTCTGAGCAAACCAGAATCCAGATTTATTCATTTGGCAAATCAATACAGTACAGTCAGATGTGTTTTGGATACAAAACTCCTAAGCAAGGAGTGACCTTCTTCCACTAGTGAAGAGAAAGAGAAAGTCTTTGTCCAAGGAGTGGGGTTTATCCCGGGTCAGGCCCCAGGGGTAGCAGCTTAAGAAGGGAGGCCCAGACTTCCGTCTCCCCAACCACTTCTTCCAGCTCCTCCAAGGGAACCCCAAGGTGTTCCCAGGCCAGCCGGGAGACATAGTCCCTCCAGTGTGTCCTGGGTCTTCCCAAGGGACTCCTCCCTGTGGGTCGTGCCTGGAACACCTCACCAGGGAGGCGTACTGGAGGCATCCTGACCAGATGCCCGAGCCACATCAACTGGCTCCTCTTGATGTGGAGGAGAACTGGCTCTACTCTGAGTCCCTCCTAGATGACCGAGCTTCTCACCCTATCTTAGAGGGAGAACCCAGCCACCCTACGGAGAAAATTTTTTTCGGCCGCTTGTATCTGCGAGCTTGTTCTTTCGGTCATGAACCAAAGCTAATGACCATAGATGAGGGTAGGAACATAGATCGACCGGTAAATCGAGAGCTTCGCTTTTTGACTCAGTTCCGTCTTCACCACAACGGACCGGTACACCGCCCGCATCACAGCAGACGCTATGCCAATCCACCTGTTGATCTCCCGCTCCCTTTTTCCCTCATTCGTGAACAAGATCCAGAGATACTTGAACTTCTTCTCTTGGGGCAGGTCACCCCCAAACCTCCTCTTGACCCGGAGAAGGCATCCTATCCTTTTCTGGCTCAAGACCATGGGCTCGGACTTTGAGTCACTGATCCTCATCCTGGCCACTTCACACTGGGTTGCAAACTGCTCCAGCAAGAGCTGATGGAGTCAATAGGACCACATCATCCACAAAAAAACAGAGATGCATCCATCCATCCATTTTTTAATACTCTTAAGCCTACTGGGATCACCGGGGGGTCAGGGGTGCCTGTCTCCAGGGGGTGAAAGGCAGGGTGCACTATGACTTGGTACCATTATCATAATGCAATAAGTCCAGTCATAAAAAATATCTTGCTACTAAATATTCCACACTAAGACGCAGCAGATGAAAACTTGATATCATAGACATTCATGATCTACAAATAACATGCAACCATGATTGCATTAGTTAAATGAGGAGAATAAAGGATGCATTAATTTACCATGTCTGCCTTAGTAAAAATGCAAAACTTGAGCTGTTCATCAGAAAGCGCAAAATACTGGGAGGAGGATATGCAAAATACAATTTATTTTGATTGCTTTTTCATTGTTTTCACTGTCGTATAGTATCATGATATATACTTATTTAAATCAAATGAAATAGTATTACTATTATAGTTATTATTAATATAACACCTCCAGGCTTTCAACTTTATCTTTCTTTTATGGCTTATTTGCTCTTCAAAACTCTCCATGATGACTGCTGGCATCACACAAAATCCTAATGAAAAGTGGAAGAGCTCCACCACTTTTATCTGTAATCAACTTCAACCACAACCTTTGTCAGTTGTGCAACATGCCCACCTACGGCACATGCAGTATTTTTTTCCCACAACTTAGTACTTCTTATTTGTAATCTTTTCATATCATGCCTTAAAGTTTCAGTGATATTAAACAAAGTAGGAATGGTTGTGAATGACAGGATCTATGCCACAAAGTGACTTTGTGAAATAACAGCAAGATCAGTGGATGATGAAAGGCAAAGTGTACAGATATGTCTCATTTTCTGAAAAGATACAAACCTTTAAACTTCTGGTGTTTTTTACATAAACTCAAGAACAAGCTGTAGAGATCCTCACGGATTCAGTTTTCCATGGCCAAGTAGCTGTATCAAATTCTTCAAAAAAAAGCAGATGGAGTGCAGTAGAGTCACAGATGTAATCTCTGGGTTTGGAAGCTTCCTGGAGGACAGAACATGTCTAATTGCCCTGACTTCAATATGTTTCTCTTTGTTGCTGTGAAGCTAACTCTGAGTGCCTCAGCATGCAAAGGCATATCAACAATTGGCATTTGCATCCTGTCCAATACAGAAAAATTAGAAAATGGAAGGGGGGGAAATCATTGTAAAGTTCAACAAATATCTCTGTGGTCTAGATCAGTTCAGGCTGGAAACTGACAAACCACTGGTACCATCAGAGCAACAATAATGTTCCCATGATGTGTCAGTGTCTTCTCATGAGACTCACGAGATACAAACCTGAAGCAGTATATGTACCAGGAAAAATGCTTGTTGTCACCAGTGCTCTGTCTCAAAGCCCCCTGTCACATGACAAAGAAAAGATTGACATGCACACAGAGCTGGGCAGTTATGTGGTGTAATCCAAAGCATCCCTGCATCACCATCCAGGAAGCACAGTCTTCGAATGGCCACAACAGATGATGGGGGAAGCATGTGCTGGTGAGGTCAGACAACACCTCTGTGGTTTTTCACATCAACCACCAGGGGGTGGTTGATGTGGGGGACCAGGTCCAGGAAACTGTTTCACTTGACTCAGCGGCTCTTGATCTGGGCAGTCCCACGCTTGGCCAGCCTCAGAGCAGCCTACATCCCCGAGCAGAACGTGTCGGCCGATTTTCTATCCCATCAGAAGTCGTTTCCAGGTGAATGGAAACTTCACCGAGAGGTGGTGGAGAACATCTGGAAGGCTTTCGGCAGGGCGGAAAGCCTTTCACTGTCCCCTTTGGTTCTCCTTGGATGACAGCGATCCTCTGGGCCACAATGCGCTGGCAAGCGACTGGCCCCGGACCCTCCTTTATGTCTTTCCACCGTTCAGCCTACTTTTTCAGACTCTCCTGAGGATTCGTCATCAAGGGCAAAGGGTTCTGCTGCCAGCTGGCCAGCTAGGACTTGGTTTCTCCTTTGCGAGCTCAGCTCGGGCTCGCCAATGCGTCTCCCCTCCAGGAAGGATCTTCTTTCCCAGATGGGGGGGGGGGGGGGGGGTCGGATTTTGCACCCTAACCAGACCAGCTCCAACTCTGGATTTGGCCCCTGTAAGGCCAGGGTCCACTTTCTCCAGATACACTGGGTCGTTAGGGCATACAATGGCTAATGTATGGGCACCATCCACTTGAGCTGTCTATGCTAACAAGTGGGCGGCCTTTGCGACCTGGTGCCATGATAATAGGCGGGATCCGGTGCAGTGTTCGGTCTCTGACATACTGACTTTCCTGCAGGAATTACTGGATCGGAGAAGGTCTCCATCTACCTTGAAAGTGTACATGGCTGCCATTTCCTGCTGGCATGTCGGGCTGAATGGTTGTTCGGTAGGCTGGGATAAGGATGTTGTGCTATTTTTGGCATTAGATCGGCGTTTGCACCCATCCAATCATCCTGTGGCACTGGCATGGGACTTGACACTCTTTGTTCCCTCCCAAAGTGTGCGGGGGAATTACAGGCTCTCTCGATAGCTGAGCCCCGCTGCCGGTGGAATCCGGATGGCTCAGGTGTTACACTGTGGCCTGATGTAGCATTTTTCCTAAGGTGTCACTGGCAGCAGGCAGTACCCAGCTGCATCTTGAAATGCCCAGTTTCCATCTTGAAAACCGGTGGCTCCTCTGAGCCACTGTGCCCTGTTCGTGCCCTTGAGGCATATATCAATGTCACGACATCCTTCTGAAAGACAGATAGCCTTTTTGTTTGCTACGCTGGCTCACGAAAGGGTCAGGCACTTTCTAGGCAATGTCTTGCACACTGGGTGGTGGATTTGATCTCCAAGGCTTATGCATTGCAGGACCAGAGGCTGCCAGCAGGTGTGAGGTGCCACTCTACGAGGGGAATGTCGACCTCGCTTGCAGCCATGACTGGGGTGCCATTGGGTGTTATATGCCGTGCAGCCTCCTGGAAGTCACCTAGTACCTTTACTCGGTTTTACAGAGTGAATGTGGCTGCACCCCATCCCCTTCAAGGAATTATGGCGCAGCATACCCCGACATTACATTAAGGTGGGTAGTGCGGTGGTTATCCCTTGGGTGTTGCCAATTCCTCGTGACCTTGTTATGAGTCATACAGTGCTTGAAGCACCGCCTCTGGTGGAAATAGAATGAAAGTTACTACTGTAACTACGGTAACCACCAGCCAAGTAATTCAGAGGCTTAAAGCAACCTTTGCTAGGTTTGGAATTCCAGAGGAAATTGTGAGTAACAATGGACTCCAGTTCTCCAGTGCAGAATTTCAGCTGCTGGCAGGGAGCTAGATTTTACAGACATCACATCTAGTCTTCACCATCCACAGGGAAATGGCAATGCGCAGAAAGCAGAGCAGACTGTGAAGAGGATGCTTCAAAACAAAGACCTCTACTGGCTCTCATATCAACTTGATGTTCCCCAACAGGAGTCAGTCCAGCAGAACTTCTCTTGGGGAGAAAAATTATAACCACACTCCACATTACACAGTAACATTCAAGCCAAATGACCCAACAGAAAAGTTGCGAAACAGAAGGATGCATGTGAGAAAGCAAACAAGCTTTCTATTACAACCATCGTCATGGAGGCAGGCCTCAACAGTTACGACCTGAAGATAGATTCAGAAGAGATTTGGGGGACACAGCAGTTGTTCTGAAGGAGTCCGTTACTCCAATGTCCTTTCTCATCAACACACTGGCAGCATCAAAATCATCATCATCTCAAAGCTGAAGGAAAAGCACCATCTGCACAACCTGCTTTTACTGTAACTGCTGAGATGGACAGTCATCACTCTGGAGTCTGCTTCTGTAGGTTCAAATGACTGTGAAAATAAGAAAATATCCAGTGAGCAGCAGTTTTCTGGGCACAAATGACTTGTTGAAGCCAAAGATCAGAGGAAAATGGCTAGACTGGTTTGATCTGATAGAATGGCCACAGTAACTCAGATAACCACTCATTACAACTGAGATATGCAGAAGATCATCTCTGCATGCACAACACATCTAACATTGAGACAGATGAGCTACAGCAGCAGAAGACCACACTTTGTGCCACTCCTGTCAGCTAAGAACAGGAAACTGAGGCTACAATTCAGAGGCTCACCAAAGTTGGATAACAGAAGATTGGAAACATGTTCTCTGTTCTGATGAGTCTTGATTTCTGCTGTGACCTTCAGATGGTGGGGTCAGAATTTGGAGTCAACAACATGAAAGCCTGCATTCATCCTGCTTTGTGTCAACGGTTCAGGCTGGTGGTTTTAGCTGTATAACTATATTGATTCTACGATATTTATTGATTTTTTTTTTTCCACCCTTGGAAGGTATTGAATTTTCATCCGCGAGTATCGATACGTTAAACCACAGGGGTCCATAGACTTAAACTATGTTTGTGACGATGTAGCGACAAGACTCCACCTCCCCCAGTCTCAATTTCAATTTGTGCTTAAAGTGCTCAGTATAAACTACATACCAGTTTTTAAATTGTGTTAATAGGCCAAGTAAAACTGAAGTTATGCTAAAATAAGTAAACTATACTTTTCTGAATGTCAGAAAAATGTCAAAAACTGGCTTTTCCCTTTATGTGAAAGGGAATGAGCTTCCATATGTTAAAAAAAAAAAAAAAAAAAAAAAAAAACTAAACACAACATTAGATTTCTTTGTTTTTGGAAATGTCAAAACTTCAATAAATAACGATGGGCTGTATTTTGTTGCTGGGAAACGAAGTAAAGTTGCACAAGTAACCATGAAAGAAAAGCGGAACGGAGTAGCGGTGGGAACGGAACAGTGGCAAGAGCAGTGAGATTGTGAAATTGATGCAAAGTTTGTATATTGGAGCGACTACATGGCATTCACTTAGTAATTTGTTTTTAGCTTAGTGGTTTCTGTTCTGTGTATAAAGAATATAAGAAGCCTTTTCCCCATAGTCCAAAAGACATTTTTTACACCAAAATGCAGTTACTGTATGTCCAAAAGAAAAACAAAAGTGCAATCATTTGTATATTGAGAGTCTGGAGCACATGTGTCAAACTCAAGGCCCGGGGACCAAATTCAGCCCGCTGTAGCTTTTTATGTGGCCTTCCACAGACTAGACTAAACACTAGTCTGTGGAGGTGTGTGATTAAATATTATATTATCAATCACATCAATGCAGTTTTTATCTGTTTACTGCCAATTTATATCAATCAATCCCTCCATTTTCTTGAGAATTTAGTTGATGTATGATTTTAGTCCATGATTTATACAGCGAGTAAATAAACAGTCGCATTTATTGTTAGTTACTGAAGGGACTGAAAAGATCTACAATAATATTATGTAATTTTAAGAATTCATTGACATATTAACAATTTGTGAACAGGTTTTATCAACACATTCTGGCAAAACCGGCCCTTTAAGAGCCTTCATGATCTTGATTTGGCCCAAAACGAAAATGAGTTTGACACACCTGGTCTAGAGGCTGATAATCTCCCTACTCAGCTCCTGGATCACTGTTGAAACTTTGAGTTTTATGTCAAATTCACATTAATTAAATGACAGAAACTAATTCTCACACTGCATCTTTGATTCATTTTGTCCAGCTGTAGACTGTTAAAGTCAGAGTCAGGTATTGTGTGATTGGTGCTTTTAATCAGATTTCAATTAATTAATCCAACTGTATAGAACACAAAATGTTACTTTTAAAATTTTTCAGAAATATGAAAAACTGAATAGATCCAATTGCATCAAATTGCATTGTTTGCCAAATATTGTGATACATATCGTATTGTGATCAGAATATCATATTGTACCGTGAGATTATTGTATCGCTACACCCTTACTGGTGGTG
Organism: Poeciliopsis prolifica; assembly: GCF_027474105.1. Taxonomy (NCBI): domain Eukaryota; kingdom Metazoa; phylum Chordata; class Actinopteri; order Cyprinodontiformes; family Poeciliidae; genus Poeciliopsis; species Poeciliopsis prolifica. The sequence goes on along the minus strand of NW_026562471.1, from coordinate 773,191 downwards.
GTTCAGGCTGATGGTGGTGGATATTTTCCTGGTACACTTCGGGTCCATTAGTACCAATTGAGCATCATGTCAACACCACAGCCAACCTGAGTATTGTTGCTGACCTCGTCCATCCCCTTATGACCTCAATGTACCCATCTTCTGATGGATACTTCCAGCAGGATAACACACTATGTCATAAAGCGTGAATCATCTCAGACTGATCTCTTGAACACAACAATGAGTTCACTGAACTCCAGTGGCCTCCACAGTCACCAGATCTCAATCCAGTAGAGAATCTTTGGGATGTGGTGGAACAGGAGATTCACATCATAGATGTGCAGCTGACAAATTTGCAGCAACTGCTTGATGCTATCATGTTATATGGTCCAGACTCTCTGAGGAACATTTCTAGGATTTTTCTGAATCTCTGCCACAAAGGATTAAGGAAGTTCTGAAGGCAAAAGGGAGTCCAACGCAGTATTAGTAAGGTGCACCTAATAAAATGGCCGGTGAGTGTATATACGTATGTATTGTACCATTTTGGCTTAATCACTGGTCAGAGTGTGTTGTTATTTCAACAAATGGCCTTTTTTGAGTCTGTATGAGTGTGATAAGAAATGGTACACCAGCAACATTGAAAACCATAACCTTGAGAGGATTATCAACAGGATTTTGGTGAAGCTCCACAAATACAGGACAGTGTCAATGTATAAACAGCCATTACATACAGGTGCAAATGCGACATTCCTTGTGTCAAATCAAATCACTTTTGAACCACAGTGTCTGTGTCTCCTAAGTTTTCTTACAGATGAAAGTAAAACTTTCATGTAGTTTGGAAATCAAAGTCCCAGATCCAGGAGGAAGTGTAAAGTGGGATTCAGTCCATCTTGTTTAAAGTCCATAATAAAATTTTCTTTCATTGATGGTTAGGTTACCATGTCATCTGATGGTTTTGGTCTACTAGATTTTGTGAAGGTGGCGCACTGGGTTCGATTCCCGGCCCGGGGTCTTTCTGCAGAGTCTGCATGTTCTCCCTGTGCATGCATTGGTTCTCTCTGGGTTCTCCAGCTTCCTCCCACAGTCCAAAAACATGACTGTCAGGTTGATTGACCTTCCCAAATTCTCCCTAGGTGTGTGTGCGTGTGTGTGTGTGTGTGTGCGTGTGTGTGTGTGTGTGTGTGTGTGTGTATGTGTGTGTGTGCGTGCGTGTGTGTGTGTGTGCATGGTTGTTTGTCCTGTTTGTCTCTCTGTGTTGCCCTGCGACAGACTGGCGACCTGTCCAGGTGACCCCGCCTCTCGCCCGGAACGCAGCTGGAGGTAGGCACCAGCACCTCCCGACTCCGTTAGGGAGAAGGGTGACCGGAAAATGGATGAATGGATGGAGATTTTGTGAAATCCACATCAACACATCCATTTATCAGAACGCTTCAGAGCACTTGTTTCACTTTGACTGGGGGAGTCTCTACATTCAGGAAGGAGGCAAGGCATCAAAATGTTGTCGAGGTAGATTTATTTAAAGCTACAGGTCACATTTGAACCCACACCCATTCCACAGTGAGACAAAGAAGCTGGCTTTTATACTTTGAGCAATTCCAACACTCTTACCAGGTAAAGGGGTGACAAAACAAAACAAAAAATAATTTACACAAAACAATATATAGTACCAATAAATATTTGCATGCATGCAAATCATTAGAACTAATCTAAGGTCAATAAAAAATTTATTTTAACTTGCTATAACTCTTCAGAGCATTACCCCTATTAATTGAAAATGGTATGCTCCAGGAACTTTTTAACAGCACCTGGAGGATTTGTCTCCCTTTGCTGCTCCACTCTGCTGAGGAGACACACCTGAAAGGTAAGGCTCATACAATTAACCTCAAATTAAAACAAATTAACATTTCCCCACATTCCCCCTGTCCAGGGAGTGAGTTCCTCTTTCAGGGAGAGGAACTTCTCTCCCTGAAAGAATGTTTAACTAAATGTTTAACTAAATGTAACTGGAATAAAGAACTGAAACAAAAAGCATTTGTTCTGTAAATAAATAAAGTATCAATAGCCATTTATTAGGGATGGAACCCTGGTCTCCATCACAACTTCATGCATGCTTCTGCTGACAAACTTTATGGAGATGATTTTATATTCCAGTGGGACTTGATACTGCCAAAAGTACCAAAAACTGCTTCAGTGACCATGGAATTCCAGTGCTAGCAGGTTCCATTATAGAGGTGTTTCTCAATTAGTTTCTGTTATGCCCCCTAGAAAACATACACTCATAAATTTCTTACCTTCCCCCCAAAAGTATTAAAATACTACCTGATGGTATTTAATTGTTTATCTGTACAAACCACTGGTACCAGCATGCTGCACAAAATCACCTAATTATCAAAGCAGAGTAATAAACAGAGCTCATTTTGTTGTTTTAAGTCTTAAAATCATCTGCACTTTACCATAATTGAACCTGCTGCTTCTTCTTTGATGTGGTTGAGTGCCTTTAGTTAATTTTAGTTGTATATATTATTATTATTATTGTGTGTTTGTTTATTTAATATTGTATATATTTGACTTTTTGCACGGGAGTTGCAATAGAAATTTCGTTGAATCCTGTTCAATGACAATAAATGCTATTCTATTCTAAAACATTTTCTAAGTTCAGTTTATTAACTCAGTCTGAAATATTTAATCAAGATGATGTGATACTCAACAGCAAAAAAAGTACATGGTATGTGCATGAATAAACCTAACACTGTCATGCTTTTTTTTAAACTGTATAGATCACTTGTTAGGTTCATATGCTTAATTGTTTTCACACACTAGTTCATGATGTAGCGCTAAAAGAAAACTATTCTATTATTACTTTATCTAATAATTCTGCTGCTTTAAAAAAATTACTAACATCTGCCTATACCAATGTAAATCCAGTTATGTCATGTATCCCTAATTTTGTCACTTAAAACAATGATCTAAAATCTGTAATGTGAGGCATAACACTAAAAAACTTAATCTGCATTATTTTTTCTATAAAAATATACTTGGTGAATAAATATAGGTCCAGGATTAGGGGAACCAATTTTTCTGCTCCTTCAGGAAAAAATTGATTGCTGATCCTGCCACCTATGTTAATTAAGTTGTAAAGTGGACATAGCTTGGGTGAATAATGGCTTGATTTTCTGTCTTAGTGACTGGAAATGAGATCCTAGTTTGTCCAGGCAGCAGCTTTACCTTTTCTTTGTCAAAGACAACTCCCATTGAAAATGGAAAATTAGTGCAAACACATAACATGTGAGGTTGGATTTTTCTTTTGTTTTATGCAGTTTTGTTCAGTGCTGGGTGTCTTCTGATGTTCAGAGTTGTGTGTTTTCATATTTTAACATTTTCTCTCTCGCTATTTGCTTCCGTCTACCATAGCTGCTTTTGAAGAAATGGGGTGATGATATTCTATTTCTCCTTTCTTTTTACAAAGCAGAGCGAAAACAAGCAAATCACTAACCCTAATGGTTCTTATATAATAGCAAAACTGAGAAGGGATGTGTTACAATACTCTAAAGATATAACACCTACACAGTCACCTAAAACATTGGTGCAACTGCTGCTGGGTAGTTTGATTCGGCCATAAGGGAAAAATAGGTGCTGGAAAATAAAACTGTCCCAGAGAGAGGCACTCTCTTTTGCTGTTTAGTGACACTTATTCCTAAGTGTCTCTAACCATAAAAAACACTTTGGGCATGTCACAAAGAGGGAAAAGGTCATCCGCACAGAAGGAGTCTCACTCCCACAAGGAACAATAGCAGACTTAGAGGACAGTTACAAGTACCAAGGTATACCACAAGCAAATGGCAACCTCGATGAGGCCACAAGGAAAGGAGCCACAGCTAAATACCTCCAACGAATAAGGCAAGTCCTGAGAAGCCAGCTCAACGGCAAGAACAAAATCCATGCGATAAACAGCTATGCCTTGCCAGTAATCAGATACCCTGCTGGAATAATTAGCTGGCCAAAGGAGGAGATAAAAGCCACAGATATTAAGACTAGAAAGCTACTAACCATGCATGGAGGGTTCCATCCCAAATCCAGCACCCTGAGACTGTACACGAGCCGCAAGGACGGAGGCAGAGGACTAGTGAGTGTGAGAACCACTGTCCAGGACGAAACAACTAAGATCCATAAATACATCAGGGACAAAGCCTCAACAGACAATGTGCTCAGTGGATGTTTCAGACAACAGGGAACGGAGGTTGAGGTGCCAGAGATACCATCATGGGAGGACAAGACCCTACATGGGATGTACCACCAGCAAATAACCCAAGTGGCTGATATCAGTAAATCCTACCAATGGCTGGAAAAAGCTGGACTCAAGGACAGCACAGAGGCCCTCATCCTGGCCGCCCAGGAACAGGCCCTAAACACCAGAGCAATAGAGGCCCAGATCTACCACACCAGACAAGACCCAAGGTGTAGGTTGTGCAAGAAGGCCCCTGAGACAGTCCAGCACATAACAGCAGGTTGCAAGATACTGGCAGGAAAAGGAACGACATAACCAAGTGGCAGGTATAGTGTACAGAAGCATCTGTGCAGAATATGGACTGGAAACCCCAAAATCAAAGTGGGAAACACCCCCAAAGGTGGTGGAGAATGCCAGAGCTAAGATCCTATGGGACTTCCAGATCCAGACAGACAGAATGGTAATGGCGAACCAACCAGACATTGTCGTAGTGGATAAACAGAGGAAAGCCGTTGTGGTAGATGTAGCAGTACCAAGTGATTGCAACATCAGGCAAAAGGAGCACGAGAAACTGGAGAAATACCAGGGCCTCAGGGAAGAACTGGAGAGGGCAGTAACCCCCAAACTGGAGCAATGGCTACAACAGATCCCAGGAACAACAACAGACATCTCAGTCCAGAAATGGACAGCCAGGATCCTTAAGTTCCCAGGTCTCTGGTAGAGGACTCCCTTCTCACCCACCGCGGGTGGTTCTTATCCTCTGAGCTCGGGTCCTCTACCAGAGGCCTGGGAGCTTAAGGGTTCTGCGCAGTATCTTGGCTGTGCCAAGGACTGCACATTTCTGGAGTGAGATGTCTGATGTTGTTCCTGGCAGTCACCCCCAAACTGGAGCAGTGGCTACAACAGATCCCAGGAACAACATCAGACATCTCAGTCAAAAAATGTGCAGCAGTCCTTGGCACAGCCAAGATGCTGCAGGACCCTCAAGCTCCCAGGCCTCTGGTAGAGGACCCGAGCTCAGAGGATAAGAACCACCCGCGGTGGTTCTTATCACCGTATTATATATGTATTACATACATACATATATACATTTCCCCACACCAATTAAATGCTAGTGAAATGGGGAGTAACACTATTCTGTAGTTAAGCTATAAAGTTGATAATCATACAAAAAAAAAACTAGGTGAAATGACACCTAGTTTTTTTCTTCTTTGTTTTTGAAAACATGATTATCTTGTTTTTCTAGGCAGCATGGGTTTTGTCACTGTTATTGTCTGACTGCTACTAATAGTGACATCAAGTGTTAAAGCAGGAATTAACCATTTCATTCCAGATACAGACGAGTTTGTAGTCAGGTAAAAGCCAGCTTCTCATGCTACACTTTGCTTTGTCCAGGTGGTCTGGATCCTTGACTATTTAGAAACGATTGTTGTGGTGGCGCAGGGGGTCAACACGCCCCACGTTTGGAGGCCTCAGTCCTCGACGTGGACGTCGCGGGTTCGACTCCGAAGTCCGGTGACCTTTGCCGCATGTCTTCCCCCCTCTCCATGCTCTTTTTCCTGTCAGTCTACTGTCAAAAAATGCGAGCCACAAACGCTGATAAAAACTCTTTTGGGGGGAAAAAAACAAAAAACAATTACTTTCCAGAGGCATGGACTCTGTTTAAGCTTTAAATGTTACCCAAAAGCTAACATTCTGGAAATTCCCAGTTTGATAAACAACCATCCACCACTGAGAAGAGGGACGTGCTTAGCTGAGCAAGATGGCTGTTAATATCAATTCAGTATTCCTCCGCTGCCATTCATAAAACTATAGGCAGACTACAATTCTAAAACAGTGTTGAAAATCATTGTCATCATTAACTACTTATATTTATTCACTGATTGACCTGATTGAAATTCAATTGGAGAAATTTTGCTTAATTGAAGAAAGCCCAGAGGAGGTGAACAAAGATTGGAAGGCAATGGGCAGATTAGAGGAGGTTTGCTTTATGGCCTGTGAGTTGTACCATTTAACTTTTAGTGCCAAAAACAAAAGTGTGTATATATGTATGTGTGTGCGCGTGTGTGTATATGAGAGCTGAGAGGCAGGGTACACCCTGGACAGGTCACCAGTCTCTCAGGCTGCATATAATTCACTCTTATTGACAGTAGACCCAAAATATTTAATCATATTGATGAGGAAAGAAATTGGATAAGGATGGCTTAGAATTGTCCTAACTCCCATTCCTCTTCCAGCTTACATGTATCAATACACATTTTAATATCTGAGGGAAAAAAAGCATCATAGCTGCTGGTCATTCTCCACTCAGCTAATTACTCAAGTCACGGATAGCTTGACTGCACACTTATTAAAATACTACGCTAGTATTTTAATAAGGGTAAAATACTAATCTTGTCCAAATTTCCTTTGATGGGCATTTTGTTATGGTCAGACACCGGGGAACAGGGGTGGGTTGTGCTGTCTAACAGTTTGTGGAATCACAAAGAAAACTCATAAAAGTGCACACAGAGTCTGCATGTAGTCTCATGTAGTTGTACAGAGTCCCAATTACCCCATCTCTTAAGATGGTGGGAGGATTAATAATACTTTTTCAACAACCAACTTTATTTCTAAACAAAAAAAATGCAAATAAATGGGATTGTAGTGTGCCTAAACAGGCATGGAGCAAATGGGGAGAAACTCTGCTCCAAAATCTCCTAACCCCAAATTTTTTTCTGCTATCATAACAAAAGGATTTATACCAGAGGAGCTACACTGCATGGCTCAAAATGTTAATGGTTTTAACATTTTTAAAACAATAGTAAACCCTTCTTATTCGGCTTGACAATTTTAGATGTCCCTTTTTGTCTTTGGATTTCCATTTTAGCTCAGTGTCTTACTTACGAGCAAAAATACCTTAATTGAGGTGAGTGAGGCCTGGAATGCTTTAAATATTGACCTTGATTATTAACTAACTTCCTGGATGAGTCCAATATTAGAGAAAGTTTGTGTGGTCTCCCTATCCTGGGATAAGTGTGCGGGTAATGGCCTTTACTCAAGTTCACAGGAGTCCCAAACGGCTTCGTAATGGTTTCCAGACTGACAGAGCTTAGTGGCTTGATTTCTCTGGTACTTTGTGAGATGCCCTTAAAGTACCTGCCAACCCCCCACTTTACAGTTGCCAAACAGGTTCTAATTTTGTGATTTTGTGATTCCCACTGGTCTAACCTGTGTGGGTTGAGAAATCTTTTAGGATCTAGTTTTGTATTTTTTATGGGGGGTTGGTTAACCCATTCATTATTCTGTGTTTGTCTTAGTTACTATTTTGCTTAGCTCAACTTTGGATCTGTTTTATTTTAGCTGAGGCTGCTTTTAGTTTTTTTTTTGGTTAACATAATATGTATTGCCTGTCTTTTTTGTGGATCCCGGGAGCCAATACTCTTTTGTAGGTTGTTCCTCAGACCCTGAGGCTTTAATGGGAGCCAATCACCAGAGATGCTATACCCAGGACTCTGGGACTTGTACTCAGTTTTCTGGCTTCCAGACTCTTGCTTTCTTTGTCACCTTTTTCTTTATGAACATTTTCACTCCTTCTTACGGGGACAGCAGCAGCTCACCTGAACTCTTCCTCAATCTGTCCCTGGTCACGTCTCTCTCATCATCCTCTGATGACAATAAAGCCCCTGAATCGCCAATTCCCACTGCTTGCCCGCTACTCAATCTCCTCCAATGGTCAAAGTTAGTGTATTAATTAACATATCGATTAGTTTGACAAATTTTATGCACTTTTTAGCTTTTGTCGTAGTTTTATTGGCCCGCCCTGTCTCATATCCGCTCATTTTCTCGGACTTCGGTTAGCAGCAACCAGAGCTATTTATAACCTTAGAGGGGAGGGGTGAGCCAAGGAGGACTGAGGGTGACAATGGTGGGTGCGTTGCTCCAATTTACATGCCACTTCATACTTTTACCTGCATTTGGCCAGTGGCGGCTGCTAAATTCCACCTCTGCTTACCAATTTACTCATGGTTTCTGTCAAGACATTCAGACTGGCATTGTGACTTTCTTGATATATTCGCATGAAAATATTTCCAAACTAAAGTTCTAAATTAAGTGAATTATTGGAGAGAATTATGAATTAAGACATTAATGTGCCCACACTGTTAATACCCAGACCTGCTGCCACATTGCATTCTAATCTATCCTATGCATGCTTGCATATCTATATCTTGTCTAAATGTGAGGAACTGAAATACTTTGTGAGGCATCAAGTTCTTTTTTATGTGCATCTCTTTTAATGCACCCTGATTCTGTATAACTTGGAATAGTGTCTAAAACTTCCAGTGTTGACAGTGGATGAGGCTTGGGCTGATGAGCTGACTGCAGGTGTGAATGAAGGGAGCAGGAGACAGACTGAGAAGAGGGAGAGAGAAAGTGGCACAAGGGTAAGGGAGAGCACACAGGGGACATACTTCTAATATTTCAGAATAATTGGACTAAAGAAACATAATAAAACTAGAGTGACATAGAACATAACTAGAAACACTAGGAGCATTTGAACAAAAGGAAAACAAGAACAAGACATATCTAACCAAAATAAGAAAGTAACACAAAATAACAATGAAACTAAAATAGGATCCCAACAGCAGTGACATTTCTGTAGTACTTGCTTATGTGCATTGGTTTGTGTTAAATATACTGATTTCTTAAAACCTGTTTATTCAAGTTCAATTCAGAAATACTTTGTGGATCCAAAAGGTTAATATACTGTCTCAGCATCTGAAATAATCTCGAAGTTGGGTGGCAGAGTGGTTCTGTTCTGGCCCCTAGAATTTGAGGGAAGACTGCCATGGTATTCAAGGATAATTTCTAGTTATGTTTTTCTGTTGTTGCTCCTAATTTATGGAACAATTTGCCTTTTCAGATTAGATCTGCTAGCAGCCTGGATCATTTAAAATCACTTCTCAAAACTCATTTTTATTCGTTGGCTTTTAATTGAAGCAATTTTTGATACTCTGTTTTTATCTATTTGTGCTACTGTCGTTCCTGTGCAGCACTTTGGTGCAGTTCTATACCTGTTTTAAAGTGCTATATAAATAAATTTGATATTGACATTGACATTCCAGGCTTGTAACACAAATCCTCAATGGTGCTGAGAGCCAGGAATGCGTTTGACTAGCGGACCAGATCTACGAAGCAATTAAACTGAAATGGATAGTTGGAGGGCAGCTCCACAGGCTTGAGGGAGTTCTGGATGGAAGTAGCCTCTGATAACTGGGAGTTCTAAAAACCCATTGTGGCTGCTGAGGTGATGGAAAACCTAGCCAAAAGGGGAAATGGCATGGCCCCTGTCAAAGACAAGATCGGCAAAAAGGGTTTGCTTACCTGGGGTTGGATTGTGGGGGTAGCAGCCTAAGAGGGGAGGTGCAGAATTCCCTCTCCCCAGTCACTTGGTCCAGCTCCTCCAGAGGAATCCCAAAGTGTTCCCAGACCAGCTGAGAAACATTGTCCCTCCAGCATGTCCTGGGTCTTCCCCTGGGCCTCCTCCCAGTGGAAGGTGCCCGGAACAACTCACCAGGTAGGCACCCAGGAGGCATCCTGCCCAGATGCCCGAGCCACCTCAGCTGGCTCCTCTTGACATGAAGCAACAGCGGCTCTTCTCTGAGTCTCTCCCGGATGGCCAAGATTCTCACCCTATGTCTAAGGGAGAGCCCAGACACCCTACGGAGAAAACCTATTTTCTCCTAATGTGAGAAAATGGCACCCTATTTTCTCCGTAAGGTGCTTGTATCCGTGACCTTCTTTTTTTGGTCATGACCCAAAGGACATTGGTTCCAGAACCAGTATTGAAGTGAGGTTGACTATTTCTAGCTGGAACTTCTCAACCTCACACACTAGCTCAGGCTCCTTCTCCATCAGAGAGGCGACATTCATTCCAAGAGCCAACTTCTGCAACCAAGGGTCAGATTGCCAGGGTCCCCACCCTTGGCCACCATCCATCCTACATTGCACCTGACCCCATCGGCCCCTCCCACAAGTAGTGAGCCCATGGGAAGAGGGACCCACGTTGCCTCTTCAGCCTGAGCCTGTTCAGGCCCCATGGGTAAAATCTCGACCACCAGGCACCCGTTAGCATGTGCAGGCCTGGCTCCAGGGTGAGGAATTAAATTAAATGACTTTTTTTTTCATTAATATTGTGTTAAAACTGTGGTTCATCATTAGATATTGACTTCTATTTGCTGCTGAGAAATAATCAGCTGCAGTTTTTTTTCTTTGCTGCTTTGATGGATAGCTGAAAAAACGTTAAACTTTTGCCATCTGAAGACACAGGGACCCTTTGATGGTTTCAACTGTAAGTTATCAGACGTAGAGAAGTAGAACATAGATTTCTTGCTGAGAGTTCAGTTTTTTATGGTACACCTCTGGCTATGTGCATTTTGCATTTCTATGTGCTTTGAATCTGAAATTAGAACTAATTTCTAGCACAGCCTTTTCTGGTCATATATATCATGCATGATAAATTTGGTATATGAGCAATGGAGATAATTGTAGAAAAATTGAGCAGTGTTTCAGGGAAAAGAGTCATTTTCAGGACAAATGATTTAGAGCTCACTGTAGTGTATTTAATGACAGAGATTATTTTTAGTGTTTTAAGTGGCCCATATTTCCACCCACTGGTATATTTATAGGGAAAGAGCAGTTCTATTCATTCTCTGCCTTCAGATGCCTGAGTAAATATTTGATACAGCCCTACTTTAGTCCTTCTTCAACATGTCCCACACTTTTATTTTAACATAAATAAACAGCCAATGTGTTGATGATCACATTACTATTGACCCTGGAAGTTTGCCGTTCAGTGAGTCATCTGCCATTACTTCCATCATGCAGCGGCACAGATCGGCCATCTTGGGGAGTGAACACTTCTTACTTGTCGTTGGCAATGCCAAAGGAGAATAAGAAAGTGTAAAGCTTGAGGGGCCATTCCTTCACAACGATATTTATCATAGGCGGACTGATCGGTTTTCTGCTCAGGAGAGTCCCATTTGGTTCCATAATAAATGCTTGCTGGGGATGAAATATTTATGCAAAATTAAATATGGATCCTAACGTTGTCGCTGCACATTAAATACTGCCAATACTGATCAGTTCTGATGCCACTTTTACTGCTCCAAGTGCATTCCCTGTTAGCAACACTTGCAGATTTTGGAAAAGGGAAGGAATCAGCCATCAGAATGGAGGAAGACACATATCATCTGAGAGCTTGAAAAAAATCTCCAATGTGTTTATGATGAGCTCATGCAACAGTTAAATATGTCAGATGTTTTCATCAATGTTAACTAAGTGTAAAAGTGCTGTTCCAGCAACAGAATACATAAATAAAGTACTTGAGACTATATATGCAAAGTATAAAAAGTGTAAAGTACCTAATTGGATTAAACTGAATTAAGTGCAGGCTGAATTCCGCTGTCTGATGGAAAAATAGAAACTGTTCGTCTTGCACTGGGTGCTCCTCAGACTCCTCCCTGATTGTAACAATCTGTGTGCACAATGAATGGAGTTCTTCAATGTGCAGAACACCCTTCTTAACTTCTACAGATTCTCTGCTGGTGTGGCAGCAGCTGCACTGCTGCCACACCAGCAGCAGTGCAGCTGCTGCTCCATCTCCACGGTGATGGAGATACAGAGAACACTCTCCTCCACTCTCCAACACACCTCCTCAGTCATACTCTGAGGAGTGATAGAAGATTCAGCTCTCCGCATCTTCCTGATGAAGTAGAGATGCTGGTGGGTCTTTTAGACTTAGACTTCCTTTATTGTCATTGTACAAAAAAAAACTCAAGGTGAATCTTGACAACGAAATGTTGTTACTTGGCTACCAGTGTAGCAGAGCTAAAACCTTAAACTACCCAATAAATAAATAAATACAATACAAGTGCCATAGAATACACAGGTTCAGTGTTGTGAAAAAAACTAAACTAAAGTGCATGTATCGACCATGTCCATGGGGGGTGATTTGGTTTGTGAGTGTGTGGAGGGGTGTTATGTGGCGTTAAGCAGTCTGATGGCCCGGGGGAAGAAACTGTTCAGTAGTCTGGTTGTTCTGCACAAGATGCTGCGGAACCTTCTTCCAGACGCCAGGGGGGAAAGCAGTCCATGGTTGGGGTGGGTGGAATCGGAGAGGATCTGGTGAGCGCAAGATAGGCAGCGCCTCTCTGCGATGTCCTTGATGCAGGGGAGCAGAGCCCCTGTGATCTTCTCCCCTGCCCTCACCACCCTCTGTAGAGACTTCCAGTCAGAGGCCCTGCAGCTCCCAGACCAGATGGAGATGTAGCTGGTCAGTTGGCTCTCGATGGTCCCTCTGTAGAAGGTCTGAAGGATGGGGGACAGGAGGGATGCTCTCTTCATCCGACGCAGGAAGTGCATGCGCTGCTGGTCCTTCTTCACCAGTGAGGAGATGTGGGGAGACCAGCTGAGGTTTTCCCGACCAGACGGGAAGTGTTTACAATCCTGTCTGCACCAGGGGCGGTGATGCTCTTCCTAGGAATCTTACTGGATTGTAGAAATCATGCTGGAGAAGAGCAGATAGATATAAAATGTTTTGCTCTTCAGGTTGGTTAGGACTGTGTGGACCACAGATAAGATGGCATCAGAGGTTGAGCAGTTCCTCCTATAGCCATACTGATGTGGTCCACAGTGATGTTGTTGGCGTCCTTGATGTGTGTCATGATTCGCTTCTCGAAGTACTTCTTGACTACTGATGTTAAGGCTATAGGTCAGTGGTCATTCAGCCCTGTTACTGAGGGGACACGGACAATAGTGGCGGTCTTTCAGCAGGTGAGGACTGAAGCCAATGACAGTGAGTTGTTGAAGATATCTTCCAACTCCTCAGACAGGTATTGATGATGGACATACCCCTTAGTCATGCTGATGGGGGAGGGGGAAAAGGGAGGCATAGAACATATTGAGTGCATTTGGGAATGAGGGGTCCCTTGGGCATTGTGGATCCCTGATGCTGTAATTTGTGATGCACTAAATGCCCTTCCACATGCACCAGGTTCATTAGTGGTGAAGTGACCTTGAATTTTACAGGTGTATGTGGCTTTGGCCCTTTCAATCCCTGCTGCCAGACCTTTCCTCAGCTCTGAGTGCTGATGCGTCACCTGTCCTGAATGCAGCGTCTCTAGTTTTCAGCAGAGCTCTCACCTCAACATTCAGCCAGAGTTTATGGTTTGATAACAGGTTGTTGTCCAGGTTGTGGTAACGCCATCGGCACATTTAGAGGTGAAGCCTAGAACAGAGTAAGCATATTCCTCCAGGTCCACCCCTCCTTCATATATATATTCACTTCTCTGAAGGCTTGCCAGTCTGCACTGGAAACAGTCCTGGAGCACACAGACTGCGTTCCTGGGCCACAGAGACACTGTCTTCTTTGTTGGTCTAATCCGTGTTATTAGTAGACAATATGCTGGCACCAGCAGGATGCAGATGTGGTCGGAGAGGCGAGGAAGAGCTCTGTGCGCATCGTGAACGTTGGTGTACACACAGTCCAGAGTGTTGTCTCTCCTTGTGGGAAAGGAGTCATGCTGGTAAAAACTGGGGAGTGTTGGTCACATGATTAAAATAACCTGAAACCATGTAAAACATATCTGCAACGAGCTAACTGTGTCATGCAGCTCCTTTGATGCTTCGTTAGCATTAGCACCTGGCAGGATGTAAATAATGGTGATTAACACTGCGGTAAACTCCAGGGGCAGATAATACAGCCAACATTTCACTGTTATAAGTTCTTTCGCCTCTGAAATGCCTTTGGCTCCTTTTAAATGGGTTTGCCTTCATCAGTTCCATTTTCTATACAAGATGTGTCAAGGGCAACTGTAAATAGAAAGTGCTTAAACAAAGTGGTCTGGATTTGCACATACCTTTTACTTTCCCCTTAAAACTTTACAGTTTTGTTAGCCCAGATAATGTAGGACCTTTTCTTTTACACAGAGAGACTGTGTAAAAATAGCCTTCCCAGGAGCAAACACCAATCTGCAGATAGCAAAACATCAAACTGCTCAAATTACTAAAAAATTGTAACTCTTTGCATTCATCAGCTTATACTTTATGCATTTAACAATTTCTAAAAGGTAATATATTTGCAAAACATTGTTAAGTTAAAGACCTCTCTTTTTATTTAAACTCAACTTATTGTGTCATGACAGACTATCTATTGCCCTGGTCAAAAATACTTTGACACATCAGCAAACCTCTGAGATAAATCAAGACTGTTCCTGTTGTGAGGCGCAACTTGTAAGTCACTTTGACAATTGATAGTTACATAGAACACAGTCAGTGTCTCACAAGTCAGCACTTTGGGAATATCAGCATTACATCGACAGAGTGCTTGATTTAATGAAAAACAGGGAGCCATTGTCACAGATTCAGCAGTCTGTGGGCTGGTTTCTCACAGTGCAGTGTACTCATCTGGAAGCAGGAAGTAAACAAATAATGCCACAAGAGAAACAGCTGGTTATGTTGGGCTGTGAGCAGACCCACATGACACTTCTACATCAGTTTAGAAAATGACTGTTTGCAGAAGCTATGTCCAACTGTGTTTGCAACAGAACCAGGCCTGGTTGCTCTGTGATAAATCTTAATACCCAGGCAATCTGACAAAAATGTGTTAAATATGTTCTCATTCCATAAATTCTGCAGATAATATGTATAGGTCAGATGTTCAGTCACTCCAACATGTAATTTTTCTGCCTTTTCCAGGATCTGCATCCCGATGATAACTTAGGTTTTCAGAACTACCAGAGACACTGTTTCTCCATGCATGCTCAGTATAGATTGCTGTTAAGTCTATGACACAATGTAATCTGCTAGGTTTCCTTAGAAACTGTTTTATTGAAGTTTCTCAACACTTGCATTTTAGAGTATCAAAGTAACCCTTTTTGGTAACACTTTATTTGACAGGGTGTGAGTAAGACTCACACTGACTGACACTGTCATAAACATGATATAACACCTGTCATGAACATGAGTAAATCTTCATGAATACTTATGACTGTTGTCATAAAGTATCATTCGGTAAATCATGACACTTTTAATACAATGTTGACATTATTCAAAAATGTCTTTATGACAACTTGACATTAACAAAGAATCATGTCATAAATGTCATGATAGCAGTCATAATAATGTCATTATTATTATACTGTCAAAAGCTTTAACAAAACAGTAATTAATGATTTTCCGTACCTGAAATAAAGTGGAACAAATAGGTCCTCAATAAAGAGTCCATGAAGCCTTATTACACTGTTAAAAGATTTTTTTATTTTTATTTTTTTCCTTTTTTTTCTCCAAAGAGTTTTTAGTGGCGCTAGTGACTTGCATTTTTTGACAGTAGACTGGCAGGAAAGAGGGCAAGGAGAGGGGGGAAGACATGCGTCAAAGGTTGCGGGCCCGAGAGTCGAACCCACGACCTCTGCGTCAAAGACTGAGGCCTCCAAACGTGAGGCGTGCTAACCCCCTGTGCCACCACATCACGCCCCAAAAGAATTAATAATTCCTCTTACATCAAATGGAATAAGTAGCGCCAGTTATGAAGATGTCATTAATTGTCATTACAGTATCAAGTACTATATTATATTGCTATATTTAATGTTAAGTCTAACTACCATCATAGCTGTAGAACAAACCCAAAACTTGTTCTTCAAACAGAGGGTTTAACTTCTGTTCAGTAA
Source organism: Poeciliopsis prolifica (assembly GCF_027474105.1). Taxonomy (NCBI): domain Eukaryota; kingdom Metazoa; phylum Chordata; class Actinopteri; order Cyprinodontiformes; family Poeciliidae; genus Poeciliopsis; species Poeciliopsis prolifica. The sequence continues at coordinate 757,279 of NW_026562471.1, read as the reverse complement.
AGTGCAACTCTGAAATACTGATTGAAAAACTAAAACAGAATTGCTTATTCTTTAACTTAAGAAAATAGGGTCTTTCAACAGTCCTAACATGTTTTGCTTTGGTTGTGTCAGCCATCTCCTTCATTATATTCTCCCTGTAAAGTTCTGAAAACAGGTAGATCTTGTTCTTGTATAATTTCCTGGAAGAAGCTCTTCAAAGTGTCTAGAAATGCTCAGAAATTATAGCTGTTCTTGTAATAGATGTGGTGAATGTTAATCATGGTGAAAGCCTTTCCATGAATTCAAACTTGGTGAAACTCTTCTGGACATTCTCATAGTGGGTGAAGACTCAATCCACTGAGGTCACTTCAAAAAAGGAATAAACACAACTAAAAAATGTAATGTGATCTTAATTCAGCGTTTATTTAAATACCATTCCAAAAATGTCCCTTGCTGCACACCTTCAGACTGGCAGGCAAATGTCTAGTTAACATAACTGATTGTTATAAAGTAACAACCAGTAACAAATATAAATAATTTCTTAATACAAGTAGCATAATGACTAGAGCTTAACAAAATTATTCTGATCAAATATTTAGCAGAAGTTCATACAGCCTGCCACTGTTATTCAGATTGCATCATTTAATGTATTGTTTTTGGCACATGAGTGTATCTTTTCACTTAATGAGCATTCAAAATTATTTCCAATTAGATATTCTGGTTTATGGCTTAAGAAGTTAGGAACTAAATAGATTAAACACTAGTTTTACATTTGACAACAATTAGCTGTCTAAAATGTAACTTGTTAACTCAGCTGGTGGATGTTGATTCTTGCTCCCCTTTGCCCCCTTACCTGTCCCCTCACATACACCCTTCACCTGGAGAAAATGGTAACACAAAAATGGCTTGCCTAATATTGGTGGAGACTATTCCATCTGCTTCTTTCGCTTTGGTCAAACAGGGATTTCTTTATCTTGTGGCTGGTCCTCATTCCCATCCTCTACACATGTAGCATGTTTTCATTGGCCTCTTTTGTCTACCGCACTCCCCACCATGTGTCCTGAGGCTAATGGGTCTTCATGTGGCTAAAGTTGCCAAGGCAAAGAGCAAAAGCACCATGTCACGTTAGCCAAGTTGCTAAATAATGCACATTAAGGATAGTTTTGAATGGCGTATTAGCTTTTATTTTTTATATTTTAGTCTTTAAAATATGTTTAGGATTAAGGGCTAACCTTACAGTAATAAAGTTTAATAAATTTATCTAAAATTAACTTACAGCAAGGTAGCATTGGCTTGAATTACTCATATCTAACAATACAAAGAAAGAGAACACAGTCAATGTTATTTTCTCAAAGAAAATGTAAAGTTCATCAGACCCATACTTCATATGTATTAGGTGACATACTTCGGCTTCTTTTTAAACAGCAGGTCTGGGTGTTATAACTTGTGTTACATTTGCCCCAAAAGAGAGAAGGACCTCGCTGCAGCAAACGGAAAGGGGCGGGGATGGACCACTGTCAGTCTCGTACCTTATTTGGAAACGGGACCATTACACTCCGGAAGTGAAGGGGACGACATTTCCTAAATTATCTGTGGTCTCCCGTTCTTTTGTTTTTAATCTGTGAATTATCTTCACCTTTAGGAAGGATTTTCACTCTCGGCATGTATTTGAACTTCTCTCTTATTTACTTCAGTGCAGCTAAGAGTTTTTAACAAAATCTGTAGCTTTCGTTGTACTTCTAAATCTGCTGCTTTGTTGCATCTTTTCAGGCCTGCTACTGCCTCTAGTGGCTTGCGGGTGGTAACACAATGAATATAATTACAGTACTAAATGAGAATATTATTATTCTCTTTAAGATGTATACCTTATTAAATGACCTAAACAAGACCTGAAAGTGGTTCCAATTTCTCTTGATGGCCAACCTGTTGAAAGTGAAGCAAATTTTAAATGTCTTGGGTTATTCCTGGACAGTCAGCTCAACTTTGCTGAAAACACAGAATATATTTTAAAGAACTGTTCTCAGAGCTCTGTCTTTTAAGAAGACCCGGTAATCTTGGGGTTACCCAACTAGAGCTTGTGTACAAGGCTATGTTGAGTGTTTTAAGGTTTTATCTCCTCGGCCGGTTTGGTCACGAGCAGCAGACTAACAGATACACTTTTAAGAATAGTTTCAGTGGCAGGTAAAATTTCAAGTAACTGTGAGACCAAACATAACTCTTTCTCAACTGTTTACTGAAAGAACATGGAAGACAGCAATGGATTTCAGCAGATGGCATCCATCCTCTTTATTCTTCAGTTTGAACCTGTGAGTTCATGAAGGCTTTACTGTTTCCCTCTGGTAGCTAAGAACATTGATTAGAAGTCATTCACTGACAGTGCAATGATCATTTTTAACCAACCTAATTGATAACTTTTACCTATAGCCTAAGTATTTTGCTCAATTGAAATTATTTCAAATATTGAATATGACTTTTAATAGAATGTAATGTGTCATGTAAAAGGATGGATTGCCACGTTTGCATTGATATACACCCACTAAAAGTTAAAACAGTGATTGCACATTTCTGGAAGAAAACAACAGAACCATGTATCCAGCAATGGATCAGATAAATGCTGATGACTTCACCCCTAAAACACATTGCATATCTCCAAAACGGGAAAGCCGTCTTATTTGAAAACAGTTGAAAACATTTCAGGATGTGTGTGGAAAATGTGGACATGACTCAAGAGGAAGAACCCAACTAAGGACAAGTTAAAGAATCGTAGAAAAAGAAAATGAGGAAAAGTGATCAGTTTGTCCTCTAGCACAATAACCTGAGCCATGAAATGAGGGATGAGAGGCAGAGACAGGGGGAGTCGTTTCTCTGGATGTGTCATTAGAAATGTTTAACTTCAATACACTAAACAGTTCCAACAAAAGACCAATTGTTACATCAGTAATGTAATTTACCAAATTTCGACTACGATTTAAAATTTTCAATACATTTGCTTGATGAAATGGCTGTGATTAATTATACTGAAAGTGATCTGCTTATGTGCTTGTCTTTCAGGTCTAATTCGGTTGCAAGAGCTAATAAAGGCACCATCCCGGTACAACATTCGCTTAAAAATCCGCCAGCTGCCTGCAGAGACAAAAGATTCCAAGCCTCTTTTAAAGGAGATGAAAAGGGGAAAGGAATTTCATATCATATTCGACTGTGGTCATGTGATGGCTGCTGGGATCCTTAAGCAGGTATGGACACATTGCTCTGTGCTGCTACTTCAATGTAGACTCATTTATTTATTTATAAATAAATATGTGAATATTTATTTATATATAAATAAATATATATAAATCTGTAATTGATAACATCAATTACAGATGTACTCTGTAATTGATGAGAAATTAGAGTACATCTGTTTCTCACAAATTTAATTTCACAATATTATTTTGAACTTACTCTTTTTGGAATCAGCTACATGTATAATGATCTGGTTAGTGATGTGGCCTCTTATTTTGAAGAGTGGGAGATTTTGTGATGAAAAAAACTTTACACACTTTGGTTATTTATATTTAAGACATTTAGCTGCATACAGATCAGGAATGAGAACACTTAAGATTAAAGTTTCTTCCTTAATGAAGCAAACAGCTTAAAAATATTTATATTTTAGAAACAAACAAACATTTCTCAGCTTTTAATTTGTAGTCAATATTGATATACTATTTGCCATGTATGTAAGAATTTATATCCATTCCAACTTTTTGAACTAAACATTATACATCATATAGCGGTTGTCATGTGCCAAAGCTATTTGGATTTTGGTTTTCAACGCCTAATTGGTATTTCAATTAGTGTTATTTGGATTTCTCTATATTAGTTTATTCCGTTTTCAGTTTCTTTGTTCTTTTTTTTTATGTCTTTTTATGTTAAATTTGGTTTAAATAGCTAAAGACTATTAGCTTTTGCTCAGTTAGAACATGTGTATGTCAGTTTCTCTTGTGCCAATTATTCAGCCTTTCCTCAGTTACCTGCTACTTGTTCAGAAAATTGTATCTGTCATCACTCCTTTCTTTCTTGTTTACTGTATATTTTCATGATTTTTCACCAATTCATCGGGACCTTGATTCTCCCAAGTTATTGTCTGAATGTTTTTGTTTTTTTTTGTTAGATTTCTCTTCATTGAAGCCAGTTGCACTTTGTAATGTTTAAATTTCCAAAGCCATGAAAAATGTACAGATTGTCCTTAATTTTAGTATAAAAGTTTAAGTTAGGAATAGAAAGGTCCAGAACGCACACTTTGCTTTGCCGTTAAATTCGAACAGAAGTGGAAACACTACAGCACTACTGCAACTCTTAAAAACTGCTGCCATCCACTCAATTCTTTGTATTTCTGTAGTTTTGCTCTTGATGCTGTAAAACTTGTAGTCACGCATGTTTAGTTAAAAAAACCAGAACTGTACTGAGTGTTCTTGAGATGCTGCGTTATTCATTATTTACTGTTGTGGTTTCACTGTCTTATGTCATTTTACTGACCTTCATCATAGAAATTAGAACCAAAATAATTTCTATTTCTGTTTAACAGCTCTTAGTTATTTAGGAACATTTGAACTCTTGTCTTCTTTCCATATTTGTCTTTTAACATTACTGCATTCGATATGATGGAACCTTGCTGATGTTGGTTTCCTCCACAAAATGCTGGAGCTTGTCATAGTTTCTCATGTGACATCAGCAGCTAAAATTCCTTTTCATCTATGAAATCATCTGCTCCACAGAGAGCTAACTGGTGATTCATTGTGGTTTGGTAAAGTTCACAGCAGGCAGAGCTCCAGAAAAAGCACAGCCAGAACAGGATGGCTCACAGCCAGATACACACGCACACACACACACACACACAACTCTGGACTCGCACACACACATACAGCGGAATAATAATAGAAAAAGGTGATTTTTACCTCTGGAGCCCATCTCATTTTAAGACATATCTTGGTGAGAGTCTGAATGTGCACATGTATCACCTGGAAGACAAACAATGGCTTTGTGAGTTGATAAGAAATTACTGAAAGCCAGTATTCAATTAATTGTTTTTTTTTTTTTTTTTTTTTTTTTGCTTTACCAGTTTCACAACCTTATGTGAAATGAATAAACTGATGTTTGCCTTTTCAGTATTTCATAAATTGTTTTTATTGTTTTTATGTATTAAAGCAGACAGTAAACAACCAGATGGTTGTGTTGCATAAGTGTCAGGGATTGGGCTTCTTCATAGATCATTTTACTCATTTACGATTTTTATTGAGGAGGAGCAAGAATTTTCTTTTGAAATCATAGTGTCTACTTTTGGATATTTGTTGAATGGCTGGCCTGAACTACTTTATTATTGACAAACAAAATGTGTGTAATAAAAGCAGCATTGAAATCACCTGGAATAATCAGGGATAAACCCTCAGCCCACTAAATCACCTGTTTTATTTTTGGTTATCACTCATCAAACCACGACCTTCTCTAGAGACTAGTCTTTGTGCTTCTATGCAGACGATAGCCCTTTTCTCCAGTTGGCCTCTTATGGCTTTTCTTATGGCTGTTTCAATCATTCAAATTCTCTTCATTGTATAGAAATGATCTTACTTTCATCATCAAACATAGCCATGTTGTTTTTCTTCAATTTTATTTCACCAATTTTTCTTAATTATCAGTGATCACGGTTATTCAGTGTTTTTATTTCAAACCACATTTCTTCCTCAAACAATGGTAGCCCCTTTCCTTTCAGTTTTTAATAATGCACTGAGCAACTCTTCACCCTATTTTACCAGTTTCTGCAATCCTGTTGGAGGCTTTCTGTGTGTGATGTATGTTAATGATTTGACCCTTCTTAAACACACCAATATTTTGTCACACAAGCACACAGTGTCCCATAATTGTTTAAGAATTGAGAAACTACTCATCGGATCAGCTGGTGTTTAAGAAGATGCTGTAGCTGGAAGACACTTGTCCATGTTGTAACTATCCAATGAGACGCTCTTGCTTATTATTTGATCAGTTAAATTCAGATGGCAACAATTAACTTGTTGTGACATAATTTCCAAGTGTTGCTACAGTTGGTGTGGGGCTTCTGCTTATCATGAGCTAGATATTCTTTATCTATGAAATTGTGGAATCCTCTATGCTGTTTTATCTTGAATTTGCTAAAAAAATAAAATAAAAATAAAAATAAAAAATTATCCTGAACTGTCTTTTGCTGTCCTTGGCTGCTTGTCTTCTTTGTGGGTGTTTGCCTCTCACTCTTAAGCCTTTGGCTGCAGCAGTTGTGAAATGTATGCCTTCTTGCATTACATGGTAATAGAAACATTGGATAAGGCAAACAACCAAACCAATATTTGTGTGTAAGCATTTGTGCAAATATGGTGAAATGGTCAAATTTATTTCTAAACCTTCCAGTTTTCTCTCCATCTGTCACTCTTTGTTCTAGGCTCTAGCTATGGGAATGATGACGGAGTATTATCACTACATCTTCACCACACTGGTAAGTTGTGAGCTGCTGATGCTTTGTTGCAAAACCTTTTGTGAGGTACCGCAATACTTTGCGAGGGGACACAAAAGAAAAAAAAATCCCCTTGTCCCCTAGGGGGCTCCGTACCCCTTCACAACCTAACCACCACATACACTCACTGGCCACTTTATTTGATACACCTGTCCAACTGCTCATTGACACAAATGTTAGCAGCATCTCAATGCATATAGGCATGTAGACATGGGCAAGACGATCTGCTGCAGTTAAAATCGAGCATCAGAACGAGGAAGAAAGGTGATTTTAAGTGACTTTGAACATAGCATGGTCATTGGTGCAAGATGTATGTGTGTGTGTATATATATATATATATATATATATATATATATATATATATATATATATAGTTTATGCTAATACCATACACAGTGTGGTATTACCACCATTTTAACTACATCCATTCCACCCCCAGCCTAAGAATGATTTTCTTCTATTTGTCTAATCTTTATTTTTTGTAGGACAGGCTTTAAACTTAACATAGGCATTTCTTCTATCTACTTTATTAATTTGATTCTTCATACTTCATATCCTTTGTAATCTACTATTAAATCCTGTTATTAGTGCCACTGATTTGGTTCAATTAATTTTGGACCAAATTTCTGAGGTGGATCAAACTCCTGATTACCATGATTTCTTTCTTTCCAGGATCTGTTTGCACTGGATGTGGAGCCTTACAGATACAGTGGTGTAAACATGACGGGGTTTAGGATCCTTAATACCGAGAACAGTCAAGTTGCCTCGATCATTGAGAAATGGTCCATGGAGAGACTACAGGCTCCACCAAAACCTGACTCTGGTCTACTGGATGGCTTCATGACTGTAAGTCTACTGAATACTGTGAATTAATGATAAATTAGTAGTTGTTAATGTGCTGCCAGATTTGTATCATACAAGTAAAATATTTATATTTGTAAAAAACAAACATCTGTTTCTATTGCATGGATTAGTCTGAAAGAACTAAATCTGCCTGACTGGTGACATGCATCAGGGAGTCATCTCATCTTGATCCTCCTAAGATTGGCACATTATATAATCTATAATTATCCTGAGGAAGGTGAGGCAAGACCTCAGTGCTCTTGCTTGAGTCCTGGGTCTGATAAGAAGAGTCTTTGTCACTGGGATCTGAAACCTCCCTGATCAGAGCACGCTGCCTATAATAGCTCTTCCGCCACACTGCCTTCTTATCTGAGAGCTCGGCCAAAAAAGTCAATCCACCAGAGACATGGAAAGCAAGGCAGAAAAAATACAATGAAAAGAGGGACCAGAAATGACAATAGGGGGATAGATGAAAAAGAGGAAAAATATAGAGTGGGAGAAGGCAGACTAAGAGTTCCTATGCTTTATTCCCACAATGACTGTTGAGGTGTTAAATGTTAGGCTGTTTGGTCTGATTCCAGTTGGACAGAACTGCAGGCAGCAGCAGTAACATGTTGGCTGCTGATTAAAAACTCTTGCTTGTCTCTGGGGAGTAGAAGATCCTTTTTTATTCCAAAAGAGCAATATCATGCTGAGTCATGTTTCCGGATTGATCTTGGAGAGTGGGTGTTACTCAGTTTAAGCTTCTTTTGTTAGATTTGTGGCTCAATCAATAGTTTCTCACTTGAGACCTGAAATGGATTGTGTGTGTAAGAGCTGGACATTTTTAAAACAAAGAATCCGCAGGTGGCTTTGTTGCTATGGTTGATAGCAAAAGCTGTTGCATAAAACCTTAGACTCAAACTAATTTCTAAAATTACAGAAACGACAAGAATGAAATGACTATCATTATATTTGCTTTTCTTGTCTCTGACTGAAGTTTGCTGGAGAGTAAGTTGCTGAGCCAAGCTTGGTGGGATTTCTTTTAATCCCTGACAAGCAAAGATTTATAGGTGTGTAGAGTGCACTGAGTCTGCTCATCACTGACCTAATGGACATGAGTTTGAAGGTGAAGATTGATTAATTAGACCACTGCAACTAGTGAGTGGCTAATGCTCATTGGCAGGGTGAAAGCTTCTGTAACTCTTTGATTAATGGCTTCATTTGGAGGCTGTGATTACAGCATTTTGAGCTTTTTCAGTGAAATGCTTATTTGCTGTTGCTTAAAGAAATAACACTTGTTTTTTTCTGGATCAGTGATCACAGCATTTAAGCACCATCATGTCACACTGATAAAAATACTTTGATCAAGAAGTTTTATGGAGAAAAGGAGACAAGCACAGCTTTTTCACCATTACTAAGCTATTTATTAAATAGCCTTACAGCCTAATATTGCTGCATGCTAATCACTGTAAACTGTTGGTTGGTATGAAGCTTACTACTAACCACCAGTTTACTTATGTTGTTGATACACATGTACTTAGCACTCCCCTTGTGCCTGTTCTCTGTCCCACTTAGTGGAGTACCAAAGGAGGAGCATGTGTGTGCATCTGTGAGGTAAAAGGCAAAAAAGAGGGGGGAAAAAGTGTTATCTCCATTCTGACACTTTATAAAAAGGTCAGTCAAAACACTTTACTAGTTTGTGAACTTAAAAACTGATACCAGTACATCTCGATTCATTTTTGAGCTCTAAGCCTTGGTCTGTGATTGAAAAGTTGGGAATCTTAAAGTTAAAATAACGTCTACCTTTTGTTGTGAATACGCAGACACTGTTGTTTTGGTATATGTAATGATAGCTCAGCCAGTTTTGATAATTGTGTGTATTGCTGGTATAAAATCCTGTACTGTGTAACAGCTTTTGCTTTGCTTTAAAATACTCCTTTCATCTCTGTTTAACATCAGTTTCTCCATCAAACAGTAATGACATGTCACATCTGCTCCTAAATCAAACAATCAATTTACTCCTTTCAGTGGGAATGCTTTAGAATATTGTTCTTGGGGACTCTTAGGTTACTAAAAGCGAAACAGAATCATCTAAACTTGGTCAAAGGTCAAAGCTTTACAACAAAGCTAAACAACAAATCAGAAACAGGCCAATTCTGAATGGTGCTGTTCTAATTCTGATTGCAGTTAGCCCCCTACCACATTCCCTGCAGCCCCCAACACATGCACACACTTTACATTCTAAACTAGATATTGCCCCTTCTGTAGCAGATCCCAGGGTCCACCAAACAAAGTATTTTGTTTTTCCTCCATCATGACCTGGTTCTTGCATGTTCACACTGAGAGGATGAGATCTGACATTACACAGAACAGTCACGAGAATCCATGATGAGATCTTTTTACCAAAAGCAAAATTAATGTATGCTGGTAGGAAAATAATGAAAATTCGATTTGACAGTGAAAAAATACATTTGTTTATTGTCTGTTTTTATGTCAGAAATGATCAGAAAATGTGCATCCTCACACAAGTCCAATTTTACCAGAAAACTTGCACACAAATGCTTGTCCATACTAATAAAATGAAGACCTATCATTTTCTGAACCTAAACAAGTCAGATAGCAAACAGAAAAAGCCTAATTAAAGTGGGATTCCAGAGCTTTTTCTTAACATGCAAGGGATTATTCACACACCAACCAGCTTCATCTGCTCAATCCTGCATGTGAGTCTAACTCGCATGCATGAATATAAATTATTAAATACATGCATACACGTATAGACTTTTACGAAGATGTCTATGTGACAAATTGGATAAACTAATGCACTTTAGAATTAGTTTAGTTATGGTGTGATGGAGGAATGTTGTCACTCTTGACTCAACATGCACAATGAGAGTGACCTTACATGCTCCAAGCTCTCCATAATATGTGTCCTTTTTAATTGCTTGAGTTTCACTATGCTTCCTGCTAAATTAAAACTGTTCCTAAAGGAAAGATTGAATGTACTTTTTGCATCTGTCTCTTGTCATAGCTTTACAGTTTTACATATATAAAAAGACATGCTACCACAAAGGTCATGTGTTTGTTTGTCACACCTCCAGAGCACAGTTGGTATTCAGAGCCACAGAGCTGCAGCTGAATCATTTCTATTTCCACATTACCGTGAATGTGCCATAGATGTGGCTACATTTAAATAGGATGGCGAAGGAAAGCCATTTCCTTTTTGACAGATATCATTTAAAATCTGATCCCAACAGAGTTATAAAAAATGTCACGCAGACATCAGACATATTGAAGCATAAATATTATGTGAGCATTACTCTAACAGCCAGGCAGTGGGTGAAGGGGGGAAAGATAAAATGAGTGATATCAGTAACACATTATTGAAAGGCCTGAAACTCTGTTGAGGGTTTAACCGTAACCTGCAGAAAAAAAAAAACTATGTTAGCATATTACTGCTTTTAGGTTGCTCCCATTAACTATATTTACATTTTCTTGTGTATTTCAGTTTTTGTATTTTTCTAGTGTTTTTTTTTTTCCATTTGATTATTTAAAATTAGCTCATTGAAAAGTATCCTTTAAAAATAATGAATTTCATACAGTTTATTGTGATGATTTTATTTCTGATTTTTTCAGCTTACAGCACTGCACTTGTATACAAGTATTATCAAACTTGTTGAGGGGACAACTCACAGGATATATTGTATCCTGTCGTAGCCCATATTAAAAACGTTTTCAGAAAATGTTTTGTCTCAATCCAAACAGATCTTAAGATTCTCAATTGTTCAGTTTTGTATATTCAGGAATGTTTAAAGGAAGTTATTTGTGTTAATTCAGAAATTACCCTCTCCATTACCTTCCTATGTTCAATTTTTGTTGTCTACTGCTGTGGAAAACTTTACCCTTGTGCTGTCGTTCATCGCTCCCCATATGTCAAGTTCATAGTGCTCAGCTGTGAACTACGTTACCCTCTGGGGAAAGAGGCTTTTATGTCAAAATAGTAGTTCAATTAATCTGCATTATGTAATATTAACCCTCTGATGGATAACATATTCACTATACATGAGTGGGTCTTTTTGGACCCATCTTTAAATCAATGTGTTTTTATGTTACTTCTGTCATTTTGATTCAAAATAATGTTTAGTATGACACTTTCTGCTGTTTTATTTCACGCAAATATTATTTCATGTTTGAAATATTTTCATTTTTCACTTTTTAAGCAGTTTTATAAGAAATCCATCCATCCATTCATCTTCTTCTGTTTATCCGGGGTCAAGTCATGGGGGTAGCAGCCTAAGAAGGGAGACCCAGACTTCCCTCTCCCCAGGCACTTGTTCTAGCTTCTCCAGGGAATCCCAAGGCGTTCCTAGGCTAGCTGAGAAACATAGTCCCTCCAGCCTGGAACATCTCATCAGAGAGGAGACCAGGAGGCATCCTAATCAGAAGCCCGGTTTCATCAACTGACTCTTCTGGACATGAAGGAGCTCTACTCTGATTTCCTCCCAGATGACTGAGCTTCTCTCTCGAAGGGACAGTCCAGACACCCAAAAACCTAACACTAATTTTGGCCGCTTGTATCCGTGACCTCCTTCTTTCAGACATGACACAAAGCTCAGAATCAAACATGAGGGTAAGAACTTAGACTGGTAAATCAAGAGCTTCGCTTTTCGGCTCAGCTCTCTCTTCACCTCAACAGACTGGTAGAGCGCCCGCTTCAAACGCTCATTCGTTTTTCTCATTCGGGATGTCAGACACACACAGACGCACACCGACACGCACACACAAATAATGCACATGCACAAGAAAGCTTACACATTAATGTTAGCTAGCTTGGTTAGATAACTGGTGTCAGCTAACTTCAAAGAAGGCTAAGATTGATTTGTGACAACACAGTCACAGCACTGATGATCGACACCAAACACATTCATGAGGTAAAAAATAAAGATAATTATTTGTAAAAGTTCTTGCTGTGTAATTATTGTTACTCAGAGGTGACACATAGTTCACAAAAAATGTTTTCCTGACAGTCACAGCTGGTAAGAAACAAACATTCCCATTAAATTCCATAGGAAATGAATTTGGGTCGTTTTGAATGCACTTATGGAAGAAACGTACTTGAATAGTGTATGCAGAATGTTGCATGTAAAATTCATTAGAAGTAAATATTTTGCTAGTTATCAGTGTTGGGCCAAAAAAAGCAAGCCAGTTGCATGCCTTTAAAATTGTGATGAAAATCATCACAATTTTGTGTTAAATAGATTAAAAAAAACAGTAACAGCAGCCATTAAATTTTTGGCCTGGGACCCAACATTCCTGGCGGTGCCCCTGTCCCTCACCAAAGATGTCCACCAATGAGTTCGAGGGCTGCTGCCGTGACAGGCACCAACAACCTTGCGGCCACAGCTCTGATAAGCTGCCTCAACATTGGAGGGGCAGAACATGGTCCACTCCTCTTCAGTATTTACCACCTCCCACAGAACGTGTGCAAGGTTTTGCCAGAGAGCTGTGACTCACAGGAGACTGCCAGATGTTCCCAGCAGACCCTCACAACACAATTGGGCCTGCCAGGTCTGACCGGCATCCTCCCCCACCATTGGAGCCAACTCACCACCAGATAGTGGTCAGTGGACAACTCCGCACTTCCCTTCACCCGAGTATCCAAGAGATACAGCGGCAGATCCGATGAGATGATGACAAAGTCGACCATCGAACTGCAGCCTACAGTGTCCTGGTGCCAAGTGCACATATGGACACCATTATGCCTAAAGATGGTGTTTGTTATGGACAATTCATGATGAGCACAGAAGTCCAACAACACAACCACTCAAATTCAGATTGGGGGGGTGGGTCAATTCTCCCAACCACACCCCTCCAGGTCTCACTGCCATTGCCCACGTAGCGTTGAAGTCCCCAAGCAGAACAAAGGAGTCCCCAGGAGGGGCACTCTCCAGTACTCCCTTCAAGGACTCTAAGAAGCATTGGCAATCTGAACTGCCACTCAGCAGATAAGCATAAACAGTCAGAATCTGTGCCCCCACCTGTAGGCGAAGCGAGGCTACCTTCTTGTTCACTGGGGTAAAACCCAATGTATCAGCACCAAGATAGGGGGCAACAAGTATGCCCACTCCTGTCTGATGCCTCTCACTATGGGCAACTCCAGAGTGGAAGTATGTCCAGCCCCTTTCCAGGAGACTGGTTCCAGAACCAGAGCCAAGCATTGAGGCAAGACCAATTATTTCTAGGTGGAACCTCTCTATCTCACTCACTAGCTCTGGCTCCTTCCCCACCAGAGAGGTGACATTCCACATCCTAAGAGCCAGCTTCTGCAACCAAGGATTGGGCCACCAGGGCCCCCTCCCTTGGCCACCACCTGTCCCGTACTGCATCTGACCCCTTTGGCTCCTCCCACAGGTGGTGAGCCCAGGGGAAGGGGGATCCATGTCTCCTCTTCAGGCTGGGCCCAACCGGGCTCCATGGGTAAAAGTCCATCCACAAGGTGCTGGGCCAGCCCCCTCAAGTCCTGGCTCCAGAGTGGTGTCCCGGTGATCGACGTCCTGGCGAGGGAACACTAGATCGATTGTTCATCATAAGTTGTCTTTGGGCTGCGCTTGCTCTGGTTCCTCACCTTGAACCCGTCTGCCTTGGGTGACCCTGACAAGGAGATAAAGCCCCAGACAGCATAGCTCCTAGGATCAATGGGACACTCAAACTCTTCCACCACAATAACGTGGCAGCAGCCCAAGGAGAGGTCAAACAACTAGTTTATAATAAAATAATCAGGTGTAAGAATGAAATGATTTATGGTAACTGGACTGAATATCCAAGTATCTTATTTCCTTCAGACAAATGAACCGAAAGGCATAACTGCTTGAAACTTTTTCAAGTGAGTCATTGTGGTTCCCTGTGAACTGCTTTACTTTTCAACAAAAATATATCTTGCATGTTCCAGAAAGCTATTTTATGACCCTTATATGACAATAGTATTGTGTTTGCTGGCCTGATATGTCATGCTTTTGCTCCACAGTAGTTTTGTCTTGATTTTGTAGTGTTGGAGGCAGAAAAGCCAGTTTTTCATAACCATACTGATTTGAACTTTGATGCACAGATTATGCTTCGGTTTCTGCCTTCTAACAGTTTTTTTTTCTTTAGCTGAATTACAGGCCGTGTTTTGCTTTGTTTTCAAAACTTCTCGTAGTCTTTTTAGAGATTTTGAGCTGTTGGAAAGCATTCTCATTGGATAATTGTTTACATTTCCTTATTTCCAGTATTCATTACTGTGATGACATCATAGGACTGGACTGTTCAGTCAGCAGTGGTTCGAGTTTATCTTGCAATCAGAGGATCGCCAGTTTGATTCCCGGTCTGTCTGCCCTGGTCATTTGTGTCATGGGCAAGGCACTTCAACCACCTTGCCTTCTGTTGTTGACCAGAAGGGCTGATGGCACAATTTGCAGACTGGCTTCTGTGAGCTTGTCCCATGGCAGTTATTTTACTATCTTCAGCATGTGAATGAACCCTTCAAGATTTAAGTTTGAAACATGAAGGGCATTATAAATTCACTATATAAATTATAAATATTTATTCACTCTCTTTGAGATGATGCCTCTCTCAGTTTATTCCATCTGTTTGCCTTTTTGCATGAAACTGTCTCTTAGTCTGTCTCTCTGGCTCACAAACTTGGCTCTGGCTCCAGTACAGTTCACATGCTGGGGGAGGAATTTGGCTCTAATATGATTCTGGGACACTACAGCAACAGCTGGCATTAGTTGTGCAGAGGCTGTTGGTATTTGGCAGCATTCACCAGGACAAGGAGGAGTGCCTTTGGTACCAGAGTTTCTTCACCCTGAGAAGAACTTTACAACAATAATTTCACGGGACTTAAACTCCTCAGAAAGTAAACTTTTTACCTGACAACATGACAAATACGGTTTGTGTTTTATTTACATTTGCTTCTAATGCATTTGATGAACATGGTTGAACCCTATATGTTACTCCACAAACTCTTTTATCAAAGTATTAGGCAATAGTAATGACACTAATAGTAATGTGGCTGTTTTTTTTTAAATGTGGAATAATTTAAAAAAATATAATTAAAAATAGGAACTTGTAACCATTTGCCAGTAGCCATAAAAATGGCTACTGGCAATTATTGGTGCAAATATAATCTGCACCACCTTTCTGGGCTTTGGTTCCAAGACACCCAAACATGATCTTTGATATCTATTTTATTATTATTATCATTTATTATTATTCTGTTACTGTTGTTGTCTTGTTTCTATTTTAATTGTATTGGAACGCATTTTGCACTTCCGAAAAGCAGGTAAAGTATGCAAACAAGCAAATCTGAGGGCTGTTTCACAAAACTAGGATAGCGGATTAAGATGGAAATTTCAGGAAATCCTTGTTTAATGAAGCCTCTTTTCAGTTTCACAAAAGAGGTAACGTGTAACACTCACGATGTGTTAACAGTTAAAACAACAATAATAGGACCAGTGTTAGGTTCGGCTGCTGGAGTGGAAATTGAGCTAGTATATAAATGACCACAGACAAAGGAAAGTAAGTTTAACTGCCGGGTTATTATTAGTTGAAAAAGGGGAAAAAAAAAAAAGAACAATAGACAATATAAATACAAAGAATTGACAAACAATAACACAAAATCAATTCAAAATAATTTCCTGTTCTTCCAGAATAATCCCTGTTTGAACTTTTAAACCTAATGTTTGGTTTTAAGGGATGCTGTTTATTTAACCTAAATTGTAGTTCTAGCTAAGAAGGTTAATCTAATTAATTTTATTCTTTTAAAATCTATTTTAGGTGTTTAGTTTTATTTTAAGAGATTATGATATATAAATATAGTTTTAATCTCCTATTTTAACTAACTCTGGTTTCTAATTTTACCCAACAAAAAAAATGTACAATCCACACCAATACTGTGCGTGAATACAATTCAAAAGGAAAAAATAAAACACAATAATAATAATCCAGTAAGATACTGAACAATTTGTGCTTCAATCAGTCTTTCCTTATGGTGATTTTGAATGGTTGATTCTGGTTCTCTGGATCCGCTTTTCTGGGTTCCTGGGTCAACGGCTCGCCATCGTAGTCCAATTCGGCAATTTTGCTCGGAATTCCCGGTCCGGCTTCAGTAGGACTTCATAAAAAGCCTGGTTTAATAACCACAAGCACAAAAGTCCCTTTTAACTTTTCTGTGTCGCGCAAAGCAACACACTAGCCAACTCCGCTCATTTGTTACATTAACGGCTTCCAACATATACTAACGGAAATACGTTGCTCCGTTTTTTTCCGTTTCGGTCAATAGATTAACTTTACAAATAACATTTATCACAGAAATAAAATACAGTCTTTCACTCACCAAGTCCAACAGACAACACTCTTAAAAAAACTCCTCCTCCAAAAATGAGGAAAAGGTTTCCAGCTGTTCCTAGCCTTGCTAATCGGCGGTTCGCTTTGATCTCCCTTAGCTCGGCACGACTCTTCACTCCCTCGCTCTCTCTCTCGCTCTCTCTCTCGGTCTCTCTCTCGGTCTGTCTCTCTCTCTCTCGGTCTGTCTCTCGCTCTCTCTCTCGGTCTGTCTCTCGCTCTCTCTCTCGGTCTCTCTCTCTCTCTCTCGGTCTGTCTCTCGCTCTCTCTCTCGGTCTCTCTCTCTCTCTCTCGGTCTGTCTCTCGCTCTCTCTCTCGGTCTCTCTCTCTCTCGGTCTGTCTCTCTCTCTCTCGGTCTGTCTCTCTCTCTCTCTCTCGGTCTCTC
The DNA here is from genome assembly GCF_027474105.1 of Poeciliopsis prolifica. NCBI lineage: Eukaryota > Metazoa > Chordata > Actinopteri > Cyprinodontiformes > Poeciliidae > Poeciliopsis > Poeciliopsis prolifica. Next base: position 740,195 of record NW_026562471.1, on the reverse strand, counting down.
TCTCTCTCTCTCTCTCGGTCTGTCTCTCGCTCTCTCTCTCGGTCTCTCTCTCTCTCGGTCTCTCTCTCTCTCTTTGGTCCCTTCCCCTAGTGCAGGGATGGGGCTAGTCACCTTGACTACACAGCCATGTGACCTTTCAGAATAAGAGACATTTTTCTTACACTTGACCGTTCTAACTGCTGACAAAATAAATAAACTTCACACAGTTTCAAATAAAACAAAATAAAATACATGAATATAAATCACACTGTCTGTAACTTTTATTTTATTCTTTTATTATTATTTATTTATTTGAAACTATTTTGCCCTATTTATTCTTTCCTATTTACGCATTTTATAATTATTTATTATGAAATAGTAATTAGTTAATTCGAGTGAAGGCTATTTTAACCTGGGTTACAAACGCATAAGTTATTGTGCCAATTTCTTCTATGCAGCTACCCTGCTCCAGACCATGCTAACAGCCAGGCTTAGCTAATCTGTTCAGTAAGCAGCTATACAGAATCCAATGAGTTTTGTCTAAGATTCCGTTTTCTTATCTGTCGCTTTGGTCTTTTTTTAAATGTAATGACATAACACTAATACATTTTGGTACTGAGTCAATTACTACATTCTAACATTATGATGTTGAAAAATACTATTAATTTTTAAATCACCCATACAGATTCTGCTACAGTTAGGGCCAGAAATATTTGGACAGCAACACAATATTTGTGAGTTGGGCTCTGCATGCCACCGCATTGGATTTGAAATGAAACCTCTACAACAGAATTCAAGTGCAGATTGTAACGTTTAATTTAAAGGGTTGAACAAAAATATCTGATAGAAAATGTAGGAATTGTACACATTTGTTTACAAACACTCCTCATTTTAGGAGCTCAAAAGTAATTGGACATATAAACATAACCCAAACAAAAAAGTTTTTTCTCAATATTTTGTTGCGAATCCTTTGGAGGCAATCACTGCCTTAAGTCTGGAACCCATGGACATCACCAAACGCTGGGTTTCCTCCTTCTTAATGCTTTGCCAGGCCTCTACAGCCGCAGCCTTCAGGTCTTGCTTGTTAGTGGGTCTTTCCGTCTGAAGTCTGGATTTGAGCAAGTGAAATGCATGCTCAATTGGGTTAAGATCTGGTGATTGACTTGGCCATTGCAGAATATTCCACCTTTTTGCTCTCATGAACTCCTGGGTAGCTTTGGCTGTATGCTTGGGGTCATTATCCATCTGTACTGTGAAGCGCCGTCCGATCAACTTTGCAGCATTTGGCTGAATCTGGGCTGACAGTATATCCCGGTACACTTCAGAATTCATCCGGCTACTCTTGTCTGCTGTTATGTCATCAATAAACACAAGTGACCCAGTGCCATTGAAAGCCATGCATGCCCATGCCATCACGTTGCCTCCACCATGTTTTACAGAGGATGTGGTGCCTTGGATCATGTGCCGTTCCCTTTCTTCTCCAAACTTTTTTCTTCCCATCATTCTGGTACAGGTTGATCTTTGTCTCATCTGTCCATAGAATACTTTTCCAGAACTGGGCTGGCTTCTTGAGGTGTTTTTGGGCAAATTTAACTCTGGCCTGTCTATTTTTGGAACATGTGAACCCTTTGTATTGCTTTCATGGAGTCTTCTCTTTACTGTTGACTTAGAGCAGTGCTTCTCAAATAGTGGGGCGGGCCCCCTTTGGGGGGCGCGGTGCGATACCTGGGGGGGCGCGTGTGATCCTGGGGAACAGGCTTTTTTGGCGTACTAGTAGAAAGTGTAATTGCGCACAGTAGGCGGCAGTGGCGCTCTCATTGTTACTTCTGTCACGTTTGCGACAGTGCAACATTTTACGACTTACAAGACAACAGGTTTGCCTTGGTTGGCAGTGTTAAGTCAACAAAAAGCTCCGACTGCGTTCTGTCTATGGCGTCCGTTATTCAACAACCCCCAACATGAAAAAGTTTTTAACAGGGATGAAAAGAAAAGCGGAGAGAGACAAAGATAATGAGACAACAGAAAGTCAACCGAAAGCTAAGAAGAGGAAATACGACGAATCTTATTTAGCGCCTGGCTTCACTGTGACTACAGTTGGAGAAGAGGAAAGACCGCTGTGTTTGCTGTGTCTAAAAATGCTCGCAGCGGACAGCATGAAGCCAAATAAATTAGCGCGTCACTTAAATACGTTACATCCCAATCACGCCGATAAGCCGCTAGAGTTTTTTCAGCGAAAATGTGCTGAATATTGCCAACAGTCATCCCGCTTTGTGAAGGCTACTTCAGTAAACCATCGAGCGCTGCTAGCATCATATAAGGTGGCGTACCAAATTGCGCAGTGCAAAAAGCCCCACACCATAGCAGAGGAGCTGATATTGCCTGCAGCAGTAGACATGGATTTATTTATTTTTAATTTCAGGCATTGATGCACTTAAAATCTTTTCTGTTGCAGACTTAAAACATGATTTAATAAAGTTATTCTTTGTAAGTTTGACCATATGTCTTTCTTTTTTTCTTTAATGTTAATGAAAAAATGTTATGCAGAGATGGATAGTCACGGTGGGGAGTGGGGGGCGTGAATAGTTTTCTTCTTGCTAGGGGGGGCGTAACGGAAAATAATTGAGAAGCACTGACTTAGAGACAGATACACCTACTTCTCTGAGAGTGTTCTGGACCTCAGTTGATGTTGTGAACTGGTCCTTCTTCACCAAAGAAAGTATGCGGCGATCATCCACCACTGTTGTCTTCCGTGGACGCCCAGGCCTTTTTGAGTTCCCAAGCTCACCAGTCAATTCCTTTTTCCTCAGAATGTACCAAACTGTTGATTTTGCTACTCCAAGCATGTCTGCTATCTCTCTGATGGATTTTTTCCTTTTTTTCAGCCTTAGGATGTTCTGCTTCACCTCAATTGAGAGCTCCTTTGACTGCATGTTGTCTGGTCACAGCAACAGCTTCCAAATGCAAAACCACACACCTGGAAACAACCCCAGACCTTTTAACTACTTACTTGATTACAGGTTAACGAGGGAAAGGCCTTTTGAGTTACTTGCAGCCTTTGGAGTCCATTGTCCAATTACTTTTGGTCCCTTGAAAAAGAGGAGGCTCTGCATTACAGAGCTATGATTCCTAAACCCTTTCTCCGATTTGGATGTGGAAACTCTCATATTGCAGCTGGGAGTGTGCACTTTTCAGCCCATATTATATATAAATTGTATTTCTGAACATATTTTTGTCAACAGCTAAAATAACAAAACCTGTGTCACTGTCCAAATATTTCTGGCCCTAACTGTATATTTAATTGTTTACTGCAGTGTAAAGGCAGTTAGGCAATTTCCTGATAAAGTAACAGTTACTATTGTTATTACATTAGCTGTAGCATACTTTATTAATAAATTGTAACTTTTAAAAAAAAGACTTTCTCAATGTAAATTAACTTTATTTTGGTATAATTAAACACAGTTTAAATCACACAGCATTTGCACAGTGTAGTCAACATTTTATCTACATACTTCCCAGATACTGCAAAATGTTCTTATTCTTAATCTTGACCTGTTGTCATTCTGGATAAAATGTTCGGCAACATCTTATACAGAATGAATAAATCTGCTGTCAGATTCACACAATATAATATTCCCTTCAATTGTTCATTTATTAGGTTAAAGTTGAGAAAATGACAGGTATAATTATGATGTTTTTTTTAGTTAAGAATAGTTTGAAAACGCATTTTTTGGGGCTAATTACGTATTTAATTGATCCTCTATCGTTTGCTGTAGCAGCAGCACTTTACACTTTAATAAGTGTAAAGTGTTTCAATTCCTCATAATGCTCAATCAAAGTGTAATTTTGGTAACGACAAAATGTATGTTTGGTGTGAATTGTGGCATATGAAATTTATCATTAGTGATTGATCTTGTCAAAGGGATTCGGGATTAGTTGAACATGTTGGCCTAAATATGTTATAATTTTTCTATAAAATAAGAAATTGCTGTTTATGATAAGCTGAAACTCATAATTACTTCAAATATGTACATCTTTTGTTGTATTTTAAAAATGTATAATATACAACCAAAGGTTGGATAGTCTTAATCTTTTCATAGAAATATGAAAACACAGACCCAATCACTGAAAAGGCACCAATCCCATGTTTAAAATTCTTTCATTTGATTAGAAATAATTTCACTTTCTCTTCATATTTTGTTTCAGTGTTGTGTGAGTTTTGGGTTCCTGTGTGCAGATTTTCCTGCAGGTTACTGATGCAGAGCTGCTGTTTGGGGAAGGCTGAGTGTTAGTGCTGCCTGCAGACAGCAGCAGCACCCACAGTGGATTAATGATTTTCACCCCTGTGGCTTGCTGCTTAGACAGCTGTCCCCTGAGATGCTCTACAGCAAAAGTACAGCTGTAATCTGGATTTCTAAAATGAATCAGACAACACTGACTCATAACCCTTTTTGCAAAATACCATCCTAAAACACCTTCCCTAATGCTTTCACTCCTCCATCATTTGTAAATACCATATCAACATCTCAGCTTCCAGAGGAAAGTGGACGGTGGTCCTGTGATAGTGATGTCAGTCGGAATAAAGTGTACATATATTCAAGCAAAATTAAAGGGCAGTATGCAGTCATACAATGATGATATGAAAGACTGAAATGAATTTACAGTGTTGTTCTGCTGCTTCTGTTGCTTTGAATCTAGCAACAGAGCCAGACCGAAATAACACGTCTTTAAATCAGCAGTATATACATATATACTATGTAAGGCACTTTCACAGTGCCTTGCGAAAGTATCACCCCTCTTAGACTTTTCAACGTTTTTTTTCTTTTCAGACTTGAAACATAAATTTTGATTCTTTTGAGAAGAACCAACAACAAGTGGTACACAGTCATGAGGTGGAATGAAATTTGGAATCATTGTCTTGTTGGAAGGTAAATCTCCATCCCAGTCTCAGGTCTTTTGGAGACTCAACAGGTTTTCTTCCAGAATAGTCCTGTATTTGGCTCCATCCATCTTCCCATCTATTTGACCAACCTCCCTGTTCCTGCTGAAGAAAAGCAGGCCCAAACCAGGATGCTGCCACCACCATGTTTGACAGTGGGGATGGTGTGTTCAAGGTGATGAGCTGTGTTGCTTTTACGCCCAACACATCGTTTTGCATTGTGGCCAAAAGTATTTGGTGTGTCTCCCAGGTGGCTTGTGGCAAACTGTAAACAAGACTTTTTATGGACATCTTTGAGAAATGGCTTTCTTCTTGCCACTCTCCCATAAAGGCCAGATTTGTGCAGTGTATGTCAGATTGATGTCCTATGGACAGACTCTCTCACCTCAGCTGTAGCTCTCTGCAATTCATCCAGCATGATCATGGGCCCCTTAGCAACCTCTTCTATTCTATCTATCCGTGCTACGGTAGGAAAATCTGACAAAGTAGCACTGACAGTCAGCACACCAGCTCCTCTGTTTAGACCAGTAGTTCCCATAGATTTTCTGGGACCCCCTATGGATTACAATAAAATCCCCCACAAAAAAGAAAAACAAATCAACTGGCACACACATCGTTCAACCAGACATAAACCTATACACATTTTGTTTTTAAACTCCGCTGAAGTTTATTTCACACTTCAGGTTGCATCAAAACACACTACAAGCCATCTTTACAGTGAAACACTTTTGTGTCGCTGTTTTTTTTTTTGTTTTTGTTTCATCCACACCGCTTTCCGCGCTCCCCCCGCAATGGCACAGCAACCCTCCCGTCCTCAGGGGGCTCACCCCACACTTTGGGAACTGCTTGTTTAGATTATAAATGGATTAACACATTACATTCTCTTTCGTTTTCTCTGGTCTGTAATGGAGAGTTGACTTAAATGCGTCATTTCTATCAAAGGTTTTGAATGAGCTTCCTAACCAGACACTGGTCCATAACTCAACACGCTCTCAGCTCCCCGTCAGAAAGACTAATTTAGTTCAGTGTCAATGACAGGATATTCAGAAAGGATTTTTTTTTTATTATTAATTGATTTTAGTTGCCTCTGAAATCTTTGTGTCAAGTCTATACTGTGCCCATGTGCACTAGTCAGGGCTGTTAATTATAACCTGCCAAATGACCGACAGCCTTCAAATTTTCCCATAATTAAAAAATATAACTGGTCAAATATGGAAAATATTCCGTTAATGTGACCTCTGGGCCAGAAGGCACTCTGCAAGTGTCTCCACTTTGGCATGCTGAAAATGGAAGTCCTTCATTTATTTTATTTTTTAATATGACCAGGGTTGCACCAAGATTTTATTGATCTTTAGTGAGAATATAATTTAAGGCCACGCTCGTCCTGTTAACCCTCTATGGCATGAATTTTTATTTTATGAGGAAAAAAATATTTCACCCTAGTTTTGGGAGTTTGAGGGGGTCTTTATAATATATCAATCAGAAAATGTGCTCCACCCTGCCCCCCCCACCAGATTTTGGTTTGTTGTCTCAGGGCAACAATATGCTATAAGGGTACTAAAACGCCAAGGTTTTCTTTATACTGTTGTATTTATTTAATAAGTGAAATGATGAACAAACAAGCAATAAATACATTAGAAGAAGTTTTATTTCAACAACAACAATTTCAACAAGTTTCCTTTCAACAAACAGCCACAAATGGTTTATCAATTAGTGCATTAGAGATTAGCTGCAGTGTGTGTTTATGTTTCTAAATACATGTTCCTGTGGGGTACTGAATGGCTCTGTGTTTCTCTTTTTTACAAATTACAGTTTGTATTATTCTGTATGGAACCTCATGAAGCAGTTGCTGGTGGATGTGAAACAAAGGTGGGCGTCACATTTTTGGCACTTGGCTTTAGGTGTACCTTTGCATCTTGGTACCTTGCATCTCCCTTTCTTTTCATCCATGACCATCCAGTGGGCTGTGGCATCCAGACGCACATCAGGGACCGGGATAGGTGTAGCGGGTCCTCTTCTCCTCTTCTCTTCGTACTCCCCAGCAATTGTGGAACTGGGACGACCTCTCTTACGCTCCAGATCCTTGCCACTTTTGCACAAGCTTTCTGCAATATATGACTTGAATGTATAAAGCCTCATCTGTTCCTCTTTTCTCATCCCAGTGCTGCTGCAGTCTCTCTTGTAGAGCAGCCAGGCAGTCACGATGGTCATGTCAATAAAGTGGAACATCAGCCGATGGTACCACTTTTTCGACCTGATTTTGTTGCGGTACAGTGCAATGAGGGAGTCCAGCAGATCCACTCCACCCATATTCTTATTGTACTCTCTCACCACAGCAGGACAGGGAACTTTGATGATTTTTTTTTGCTTGCCATTCCACCTATCAACTTCGGTGACTGGGTGTGCTCCAATGTAATTGCTGAGAAGACTGACTGAACGGTTATCATACCATTTTACAGCATGCAAGGTGGTTTCTCCAACCATGGCCATCTTCTGTTCAAAAGATCCATGCCCAGTTCTCTTCAACTCAACATCACACATCAAGTTGACACCTGGTAGTCTGTTGCTACGAACAGTACCAGTACAGTGAATTCCCTGCTGAGCAAGTGTGAGAATGAGAGGGACACTCGTGAACCAGTTGTCAAAGAACACCTTGTAGTTCTGCTGTCTGGGTATTGGCTGGGCCAGGCGGAGGACAACATTGCCACTTGCTCCTACATCTGGCAGCTCAGGTGGTTGCACAACTCTCCCTGTGTAAATCTCAAAATTGTGCGGGACACCATCAGAGCCAGCCAAGATGAATATCTTGTAGCCCCATTTCTTTGGCTTAGCTGGGAGGTATTGCTTAAGTGTGTTTCTTCCCTTGAAAGGGACCATCTGCTCATCTACAGCCAACTTCTCACTCATTGGTATTGTCTGCAGCTTTGAGGTAAGATGAGTTACTAGTGGTCGGATTTTGTGGAGTGGATCAATATTTTCTCGTTGTCTCACTTCATTGTTGTTGAAGTGCAGGGATTTTTTAATGAACTCCCATCTGTTTAGTGCCATGGTGTCAGCTACCTGGGACACTCGGGTGGCTTTGTTCCAAACCATGCGGGTGCCTGGTAATCCAAACAATGACATGTATATTGCTGTACCCATAAATTGTTCCAGTTCTTTTTTAGTGAGGTTAAGGGGCTTGTTGGTGTCACACTGAATTGCATATAAATTTGACTGCTCTACAACTACTTCAAGAATGTCTTCAGAAAAAAACATCTTGAAGTATTTGTAGGGGGAATTGATATGATCTGATTTTGGAAGACTGGCCTGCCATTCTGGGTAATCAGTGATATTGGCACTGTGGGGTGTTCTCCAACGGGGTAAGCGTGGAACAGCTTCCTGTGATACTTCATCATCTTCATTTTCCTCTTCATCCACAGACTCATTGTCATCAAGCAGGTCATCTGTTTTCAAAAGAAACCAGTAAGCATAAAATTAGAATAGGTCATATATACCTCTCTTCACTCACTGATGTACAAACGCACATACATGCTCATTCCATACAGTATGTTACTCTACTGGCTGAACCCTGATCTCCTAACTCTCCCTCAAACCTGATTTTGGAGTCCACTCTTCCTCACTGTCACTCTCCTCTAGCTCACTGTCCTCACTGTCAGAAGGAATGAGCCTAACCGCTTGATCATGATCCTTACGCCCATAAAATCTTTGTGCATCCATTTCCTGTGAGTAAAAAATAATCAATTACAGGAAAAAATTGATTATGTTGATAACTACACATCCCTACACATCTCCATCCATGAGCATGTTATAGTTCACACAAAAGTGGTCTAACTGCACAATGTTGCCATGAGGCAACAAATTAAAAACTGCCATTTTAGTATATAAATGAAAACAAAAGGTGTCTTTACTCAATCAAATATGCTTTTTCACTTATTCATGCACATCACAGATATTATTTTTACAAAATTATTTAAATTTAAACATGTAAAAAAAGTGAAATTTATCTTACCTTCTGCTAGAGGTGTGTCCAAGTCAGCTGTGGTCCAAAAAAGGATTGTTTCACCCCAAGACAAAGGTCAAAGCCACGCCCAGCTCAAATTTCATTGGTCACAGACATATCATCAGACTTTTAATGTGATGTTTTACTTAAAAAAATTTAAAGGGGCGGTGTGTGGGCCAAAATAGTGGTTTGTTGCCTGAGGGCAACACAATGCCATAGAGGGTTAAGAACATCACCACCACTAACAGTTTTACAGTACAGAGGGGGCCAAGTTTAATTGACCGAGTTTAAAAGCAAGAAGTTATAATTGGTTATTTGCAGAGATGTAATTTTTGACACAATGATTAAACTCATAGCATCAGATATGACATCAAACTACAAAACTTTTTTTTGCACTTTTTCAAAGTAAACTTGCCAAATACTTTAAATCCTAAGTTTAAATGTTAAAGCATTGCCATTGTCAACTGATTGCAGTCCTAGTTTTATTATATTTTTGTCAGCAGGACAGTTTTTCTTTCTTATGACAAGTTTCTGATCACCTTTTGTCAGCTTCATGTAACGGGTACCGGGTTCTGGACCCGTTAACAGCAGATGACAAAGCTGAAAAACAGCATATAAATGAAAACACGGGAGACACAGTCTGTGTTCCTCCAATTTTTCTCAGCTTAACTTTATTAAACAAACCAGTTTATTTAACTTTCAATACAGCCCAATTTATAGTTCAGTCGTTCACTGGATATACAATCTATGCAGACATAGCTCATTATTGACATAACATAAACATCAACTTTCATGAAACCAGAAATAATTTCATTCTATCATCTCTTCTCACATTTTCTTTCAAGTAAGAAGTACCTTCCATTAACTGCACTTTCTATGCATCTTTAATCACATACAGTGACATATTTCAGGGACATGTATTTTACATTTATTGTCAGCTGGCATATTTGAAATGTGAACTACTTAACTTAAATACATGCATTAGGTCATTGTTTAGAATACAAATAAACCACGAAGCTTCTAACGGGATTAATAATTTAGTAGTTGCAACCACTTAACCCGCAATTATCCGCCGCCACAGTGTGCTATCCGCTGCAACGGTTAACCAACTGTTAGCCGTTGGCTATTCCAACCGTTGCTAGCTCCGAAAACACAACAAAACTCTTCCACTAGCTTTTACATATTGACATACTTCCCTAAACATATTTCGAACTGTACCAAACAATAAGAAAATACTTTAACATTAACTTGAGGCTTGTTCTCACCTGAAAAACAGCATATAAATGAGAACACGGGAGACGCAGTCTGTGTTCCTCCAATTTCTCAGTTTGAGAAACAGCATAGCAACAGGCAGCTCAGAGTCTCCATGCGCCCCCTACTGGTGAAACACCATAAATACACCCATCGTCATTAACCCGTTACAAAAAACAAAATAGCTACATATCCCCATAAACATTTAAAGAAGTGAATGCTCCTTTTCTTTCTCTATTGTTGGCACACACTATTGGGCATCACATTCAGTCTGAGCCTTTGTCTTTTAACCCTTGTCGAAATAACATGTTTTTATTTTAAAATGATTAGCATGTTGTCTTTTGTCACTTGTTAAGCAGCCTCAAACAATAACAGTCTGTATTATGAGATTAAAATAACCAAATATTTTTGCACCAATATACTGTATTTGTGTCTTGAAAGTAAGTGTCTTGAAATTACACTTATTCCTCTTGTACCACTTTATTATGTCAACCAACATGTGTATTATGTTGCTGTTGTACATACTGACATTTGCCCCCCAAAGTATTGGTCTTTGACAAGCTTCAAACGGCTGTGCTATACTGTAGCCACCACTGTATAGCACAGCCAGCATAACTGCTTATCAACGTTTGACTTTTCCTGTTTCATGCTCATTGGCAAAATACTAATGAATAATGTTTTTGACCGTTTTTTATTTTCTGGAAATGTACTATCATGTTGGCATAGCTATAAACTTCTAGCACAGATTTATTTGGAAGTCATTGTTCAGGTGAGTCACTGCAAGATTGTGGAAAGAGTGGATGTCGACCTAAAAGTTTCAGTTTATTTCAGTATCATTGCAAAAAAATCGGTTTAGTGTTAAATCGGACTATTGAACATTTGGACAACTCTAGTGTGCTTAACAGTTTTTCAAGAGATAGTGTGTAGATAGTAAAGCAGTACATTTTATTACCTTTAATTCAATTTTATTTACCTTCAATTCAGGCTTTCTATTTACTTAATTTTTGCTGTTGTGGGTCATCTAAACAACCAGATATGACCTGTGGCACTTTCATTAACATTACCCACTCATAAAGCCTCTGTAATAAATGGGCTTGCAGAAAAATTTCTATAATATTCAACATGTAGGCCTGTTTTTTTAAATAATATCTCCAGTACTCCATACTTGTACATCTGATGAAAAGGGATATATCCTTAAAATTCACTTAATAAGCCATTTTATTTACATTTTTTAAAAACCTGCCTGTTCATTTTGCTACAAAAAATGCTCACTTTGGGTTAGTGGTTTCCACATAAAATATTTAGTGAGTTTGTTTATTCTGTGGTTCAGACTTGCATGTACATTGCACAGCTATAAAGTCATGCAAACCTTTTCTTGTTGTGCAATGTTTACAGAGTCAATGCTCAAAGCCCACCCTGGCAAAGAAACTTTGCAAAGTAATGCTCTGAGGGTCCTTACAGCAGATTTCTTTCTATGCTCATTATCTACTTGCTGGGAAAAACTCATCAGATTCACTTGAGTGTTAAGACTATTAGTCCTCCTGACAGTGTGTCTTAGTCACGGCACAGTGGATTCTGCTGCTGAAGCAATATGGCAGAGCTGTTACCAGTCATGTCTGCAGTCCATTCAAGGTCCTGGCATTAGGATGCCTGACAGAGTCTGAGGCTTTTTAATTAGCAAAGCACTGCATAAAGACTTAAAACTCGTTTGTGTTTCTTTGAGTAAGAACAAATGCAGCAGTGTGAGTTTTATTTTCCTCCTCTCATTTGGTTGTGAACTCTTAAATCTGACCTAATGGTCTGGTAGTGATAGCACTGCAGACCAGTCAAACCATCTGACCACATCCTTTGGTCAGCTGGGATGTGACACAAACTCAGCACACCCTGACATCCAGCTGGACTCCCTCAGATCGATAGGTGATAGATTATTTGAATATGATTTATTATGATATTGATTTTAATTATTTCATCCTAGCATTTATTACAATGAGGAGACTGAAGGATCAAATGCATGCTATTTTCAGGACCTTTTTAAAACAGTCTATTAAATTATTTCAATGTCTGCCATTACCGAATTTACTGAAAGTATAAAACATCTTCTACATCAGTGGTTCTTAACCTGAGTTTGGTTGAACCCCAGGGGTTCGATAAGTCGGTCTCGGGTCAGGCGGAGCCTCTGCTGTGGAGGTAAAGACGCAGTCATGTAAAGTGATGACACACCCTGCTTGGCCATCACTTGCTTCAGAGGATCACATGACATTGCTCGGCCAATCAGTGCCGTGGGGAATTTAGTGCACGCAGTAATCAATGGCTGTTGTAGTTGTATGTTGTGTGGTTTCTTTCTCATCATTTTAATCCATAATAAACATGTCGAGCAAAAAAAAGAAAGTGGTTATGTACAACATGGATTCACGTGTATCATGGGATGGGAGTCAGCGACCCATCTGCATCATATGCCAAGTTGAGCCATTGTAGTCTCGCAATGGCAAAACTAGCATGGAGATGAGGAAAAGTAAAAGCATTTTGTGGATTCAAAACAACAAAAAACAAAATAACTTAATTTTAAAAAATTAAGTTATTAAAAAATTATAAATTCTTTAAAAAAATCCAAATTTGGGGGGCTGAAATTCTTTTATGGTGCCAAAGTATTTTTAGGGGGCCAGAATAAAGTAATACCATAATTTGTTGTGAGTTTATGCACGACTCATTTTGTGTACCAGTAAAAAAAAGCATATATCCATGCGTTGAATTTGGAAAAAAAATAAAAAATCATTTTATTGATTAGTAAAGAAGGGTTCAGTGAATGCACATATGAAACTGGTGGGTTCGGTGCCTCAAAATAGATGAAGAACCACTGGTCTACATAAACTCATCTTAGAAGATTTTCAGATTTAGAAGAGCTGTGTGATTCATCGAAAGAGGCAGAGAACAGTTTGATCACGTTCACAAAGCACTATAATAACAATAACTACATTTAGTTTCATGTAGTCAGTATGGTCCACTATAATGAATGAATACATGAATAATTCTTTCTCTGGCTTCCAATATTTTATTACAGCAGTGTTTGAAGTTGCTGATGCTGTGTTCATACTCTTAAATGATTGAAATATGCTTAATAACTTTTCAAAATAAACCTGAGGAATGGGTGGTTTTTTTTTTCTTTTTTTAACATTTAACTTTTTATTGAAAATGTTTACATTTATTTACATATACAATGAACTTGAACACATCACATCCACCTCTACCAAAAATAAAAATAAACCAAAACTGTTGCTCGGGAGCTTGTACTCATTATTACCTTATTGTCTCTCGTTTTCATAGGCCTTTATCCACTTTTGCCGCTCTCTGTTGTCCTGAATATAGTCCATTTTGTCCATTTTTCTTCCATTTGTGCTTGTTGCAGTCTCAATCTGTGTGTCAGTTTTTCTATGATATAAATTTCTTCCACTATTCCAGTCCATTGTTCTTGGCACGAGGGGTCCTCTTTCCCCCACTTCCTCGTGATCGCTTTCTTACCCGCTATCAAAAGAATCTTAATCAGGTGTCTATCTTTTACCCTAATCTTGGTGTTATTAAAATTACATAGATATAATACCATGCTACTCATAGGGATATCATATCCCAGTATACTCTTCACAGATACATAAACATTTTTCCAGAATGTAACAATTTTTGGACAGTTCCAAAATATGTGCGAGTGATCCGCATTCATCATTCCACATTTTCTCCAGCACCCTGCGCTTGAATCACTATATTTATTCTTGATTTTAGGCGTGATGAAAAAACGTATGAGGTTCTTCCATGCAAACTCCCTCCATATCCGTGAATTAGTAGATGTCTGTTGCGTTTTCCACATATCTAGCCAGTCTTTATCCGTAATTGTCATATTAAACTCTGATTCCCATTTCTCTTTAATATACTTTGTAGAGTGCTTGTTCATTAGTTTTTGGTATAGTGAAGAGATGGTTTTCATTTTAGTACCTTTAATAGAATTAAGTACCACTCCGATCACACCATTCCTTTCCTACTTAGTATCCCATTTGATTTTTGTCCTGTAGTAGTCTCTCATTTGCAAGTACCTGTAGAACTCATGTTTATCTAGGTTATACTTGTCCTTCATTTTTTGAAAGCTCAACAGCTCACTATTTTCCTGGAGGGTACAACATCCCGTAATCCCCTTCCCTATCCATTGTTTGAATCCTTTATCATATTCTAATGGTTTAAAATCACTGTCGTATGCTATCCATCTAGGCACTTTCATTTCTTTATTTTGTGTTTTTTCAATGTTTTGAACCATATTTCCAATATAAAATTAGTGATCGGATCTATATATTTCTTGATCTTCTCATATCCATCTTCATCTCCAATAACACTCTGAACTGGACATCCTCCAAACTCTTTCTCCATGTCTTTCCACCTTGCTGAGTAGTCCGGCGAGCACCAACACACAACATGCCTGAGCTGTGCTGCCCAGAAGTACTCTCTCAGTCTTGGTAGGCCCATACCCCCTTTGTCTTTCGGTAGCTGTAACGTTTCATATTTAACTCTGGGTTTTTTTCCCCCCTCTATCGGTAATGCCTGGAACAGATATAAAAATTTCGCTTGCACATTCATTTTGATAATTTCGATTCTCGAGTTGGTGGGGTTTTTTTCTCTAATGAACTTGGTGGGGAGATGTACCGCATCTCTGAAGTACAAGCCAGCTCTGCACTAAAATGACCTCTGTGGCATCACTTTTCAGAAAGGTCACCTTCATTAATTCCCAGGTTATGGTGCATGGTCAAATCATCTTAAACGGTAAGATGATTTAATCAGTCAAGCAAGAAGTTGTGCAGACCAAATATTTTTTGACTTACACTCAGTGTGTTAGCAGCACATATTTTTGCCACTTCACCTATCTTTGTGATTCCCTCCCAAATTCAAAAAAACTGTTTAAGCTGATGAACTGATGCATTAACTGTGTGGCTGATAGATAGACTGTCGCTGGACACAAGGAACTCACACTGGTAGCACTGGGAAGGCAGACACAGGCAGACACGACTCGTGACTTTAGACCAGGACTTGGCAGTGAAACAAAGACAGGTGACATTAAATATATGGAGGGTGTAGAGAATTATCCGTTCTCCAGGCTGGAGAACAGATCTCCAGAACTTAGATCTTAGATCTTCTTGTCAGAAGATCCAGCACGGATCTTCTGACAAGAAGAGTCAGTGAGTTGACTCAAGAAGAGTCAGTGAGTTGAATTCATAAATTCCATTTAATACCAAAATATAGCTGGCCTGTAGTACATGCTGTCCTGTAGGTTAGCAGAACAAATGGTATCAAACACATTTTTTTATTCTCTTTGTTAGCCTCTATCTAAACTATGCCGTGTGTCATATTCTGTAATCAAGGGGAAGATATGACGGCACAAAGACTCAGTTGACCAGAAAAATAGACAAAAAACAAATCCTTATGGGATTGAAGGTGCTAGAGTGCCTTTAGTGGAGAAGCCCCAGCCATATTCGTCTTAGCAGGTCTGCCTGACTCTTCTCACTTTTTCATACCCACTTCAGAGGTAATACAAATCACAAAAAAAAAAAAATGCGTATTGCACACAGAGAATTTGATTGACAGTTGACTGAATTTATTGATTGGCCATTGATTTATGTCACTGAAAACTCCAAACAACCTTTGAGGAAGTGCAGTGTACCAGCGGACATACCGGCTGCTATCAGAGAGCTCCATAGTGTGTTGGAGCGCGAGTTAAATCATTAGCTGAGGCAGATGCACATGTGTCAACTTTTGGAATGGAATGACATTGGGAGCAGCAGTGAAAAAAGGAGAAAAAGTACAGCTCTGGTCTTTGTTCTGTTGTACAATTTTGCGCTAGCCAGTTTGAAACACCAGAGGTGCACAACATGATGTGCATTTTATTCTTTGATTGGAAATTTCTTTTTGATAAAGTTTTTCCATGGTTATTGATTTGCCTGTTCTGGCTAACTCCAAAAGGTTCTGTGTTTAAAAAAAAAAAAAAAAGTAATGTTGATCTATTAATACATAGAGGGGCATTAAGTCCATTAAAGCAAGCCATGTTCATGACAAGTGCAATGTCAGTGTTGTGCACACCCCTTAAAATAAAGTCTTATTAATGCTTAGTTTGTTATGAAGCACTGAAAAGGTTTGCGTGGCTGCCACCAGATTTTCACAACCGGTTAACATTTTGTGTAAATTTTCACATAATTTTTATTCTTCCTGGATTGTGCATAAATATTGGACCAGGAAGCTGAAATGCTGAGGAAAGGAAGTAATATTAGTAAACCAAAAATACAAAACGGGAATTCATCCATCCATCCATCCATCCATTTTCTGAGCACCCTTCTCCCTAACGGGGTCGGGAGTTCCTGGTGTCCATCTCCAGCTGCGTTCCGGGCGAGAGGCGGAGTACACCCTGGACAGGTCGCCAGTCTGTCACAGAAACGGGAATTCATTGAAACATTAAATGCTATAAACTGTCTGAAATTACAAATTTGAACTCTTAATCCTACAGATCACATCAAAAGGTTTTTATGTTTTGTCAACTACACTGTAGGGATTCTGTATTTATAGGTGGCAATCCATTCTCAGTATGACTAAAACATTTTCACACATCCCTCTCACTGAAGAAGTCATGTTGGTTTTAATGTGTTTCTATTCTATTTTAAGCTTCCTCCCAAAGCGGGAATCATTGATATAAGAGCTGTTACATCTTTTAGAATCTGTTTTTCCATTCTTTAACTTAGCTCTGAATTGCACAGTTTTTAGTTTCAGAATTTTATGTAAAAGTATTTATCTAAACACAATCATTAAAATCATTTCATCTTAGGAACAGATATCCTGTCAACCAATTCCTCAACCATATATTGGGTGTGCTTTGTTGATGTATAGCAGGGGTGCTCAATACGTCGATCGCAATCCACCGGTGGATCGCAGGAAGGTTCTGAGTGGATCTCAGCAGCAGGTTACAAACTGAAGGCCTCCAGGAAGCTGATACCAGCACTTCCTCTTCTGATAGGCTTATCAAATATTCACTAAGATCCAAAACGTTAGCAGCTTCATGAAAGAATAATAAAATAATAAAATCAACAAAACATGTTAAAATGAATATTCTCAGTAATTATTGTTAGGTTGCCTTCCAGATCCATTAACAAATACAAAGACGACTCAAAGACTGACTGACAGCAGAGCAGGAGTTTAAATGAGCTGAGTTCATGAGAGGCTCATCAATAATCAATAAATATCAAGCCTGGAAACCTGATATCGTAACGGACTGAATGTTTTTAATATAATCTTTGCTCGGCTTGCGGGGCGCAGGCGGTTGCCACGGCAACAGGTGTGCTTAAACAATAAAGAGAGATGGAGAGTAAAAAGGTGTGAGTGGTTTTGAGTTGATCACCTGTTTGAGTTGTTTCACCTTTGTTGACCTTTGCTGAAACCAGTAACCTGCTCCCAGTGTCAGAATCTCACTCAGGAAGAAACTGAATCAGGTTTTCTATCAATTTATCATTTCTGATATAACTGATGTATATCTGTTATATCAGATATACATCAGTTATATATATATCTGATGTATATCTGATATACATCAGATATACATCTGATGTATATCTGATGTATACATTACAACATCTCCATCTGACTCAGGATTTGACTTCTTTCAAAGAAAAGAAAATCTGATTCTATAACAGTATCTGAGTTTTAAAACGAATGTTGGCAAAAGATTCCCTCCCCGAAATAACCATTTCGGGGAGTTTAATTTACAGTTTTAATTTACAGTTTTAATGTCTTCGTGTCATGAGGTAGATCTCAGCTGGCTGGTGAGAGAAAAAGTAGATCTTGGTCTCAAAACGTTTGAGCTTCCCTGATGTAGAGCCTTCCATGATGCATTCATTTGCAGTTATAATTCAGACATTTACCCCTTTAAGCGGCTATCTACAGCACAAAACAGTGTGAATAAGTTACCACAATAAATGTTACTGACTGATTTTTTTTCCAAAGAAAAATAATTAGATGTAAACCAAATTGTCATGCACATTTTAAAAAGGAATTGTAAATAATGACATTATCTGAAGTAATTGTAAGAAAGGACGTTTAATTTGTGTGATTGGTTCCTCCCTACCCTTGTTGTTGGTGAATGACCTTAGATATGGATATTTTCAAATTTTATTTCAGACAAAATGAAAAGTGGATAACTATTAAATAATATTTCAGTGTACAAAAATATTCAATTAGTTCATTTATTTAAGTAAGTCCATCACTTAGTGAAACACAATATAAATCAATTTCACACCAACTGATGCTTTCAAGCCTTCAGTCCTGTAAGTAATTTTCTACTAACAGCAACTCAAAGCATGATGTTTAAAATGAGAATATGTCAACATCTTAAATGCAGAAATGTGATTGTAGCACTTTCTTAAATGTATTACAAATCACATCTTAAACATGGTATGTCCTAACTTTGTTGATTCTGGAGTGGAATGTAATGAAAAGTTTGTTTAGATCTTGCTAGAATGGTTTTATTTTCAAATGGTACATTTAAATTTACTTTTGAAAATAACATACTTTTTTTTTTCTTTTTTCTGACAAAGGAACCTCATCGGAATACATTCTACTTTAAAAAATATGACTAGATCTTTTTATGGGCAAACTGGCACATCATAAGTTAATATATGATGCAAAAGAGAGTATCCCACCAGTTTCAGTTTACTTCACAGCAGACTGTGACCCTGGACGATTCAGAAATACCATTTAATATGCGTTTCCAGAGAGCTGCCTCCAACATAAAGGGTGCTTTATAGATAAAATTGAATGGTTGCTTGATTGAAATAAAACAGTTTATCATAACACAACTCACTAAGAGACAGGCTGGCTAGAAACTAAGTCAGCACTGCAGACAATCTTGAAAACACTTCTGTGAAACATGAAAGTTTTATAGTTAGCAGAACAGACACATGGGATTAAACAAATCAGGGAGAGGGTAAATGGTGCATTCAAGGTAGGCTGAGAAAACCGATAACATCTCAAACTGTGACACTAGCTCAAAAATTAAAAAATGTTTGGAGACTATAATGGTGTGAGCTGATGCTAGTTCCTCACACACGAGGAAGCAGATGCTGCTGTCATTTAAGGATCTGAAAGAAATCTTTTGTTTTTACTTAATTTTGTTGATTCAAGTCCGACTTTATGACCACCTCAATAATTTAGTGCCGAGTTAAAAAACAAAACACTCACAAATTGTAATGTTTTCTTCATTCAACTCTTCTTCCTTTAAAGACACTTTTAAAGCCATAATGCTTGATGACTTTCTTCATGAGTTAAGCCATTAACTGAGGGTATAAATGGATAAGCTAATCTGGGCTGGGAGATGAAGGCACTGCAAGGCGGTGGAGGCGGATGTTCTGAAAGTGATGGTTAGGTGTTTCTTAACTTTGTATGCTCTCCGGGTCATCATATTAAGGCACTAATGGAAATATCCTGCTGTGAGAAGCTTGGAGCATTTCACAGAAAGAGACAAAGTCATTGCAAATGTTCCATCATTGCAAGTCCAGATGAAACTGGCTGTACAACACAAAGAAGATGAGTCCAAGCCTTGCATATAGTGATGATCAGGAAGAGGATAAAACTGGTTTGTCTAAGTAAAGAAATATAATGCTGATTTCTTTAAATCACAGAAACAGCAAGGTGTTGGACTTTAGGTGGGCAGGAGTAAAGAAGAAATTTGGACAAGCACAAAATACAGGCATGAAAAACACTCAGGGGAGGGAAAAAGCATCGAATGGAATAACAGAGCATTGCAGAGTGGAAAAAAGCAATGACATTAAATCTGTGGCTGAAAACAGATGATTTCCCATTTAACACTCCATTGCATTCGCTGTTATCCTGGGTCCTGCCTGGGACTGTGACTGCGCCACAGCTTTCCTTCTGTTTCACAATAACATACCCTCAAACCACCCAGCCTCCATAAACAACAACACATTCACACACCTTCCTTTACACATCCCTCCCATTGTTCACCCTCTGTACTGTTCAATATACCCACCGCAGAGGCTTCCAGGACCATTTTAGAAAGCCTGCAGGATGCTGTTTGGGAGGGTGAAATTGGGGTTTTGGAGTGGGAGTAGATGGTGTCCAAATAACAACAATCTGCCACCCACACCTCTCTCTGCAGGTAGAGTAATGGACCACAATGAACTCTATGGGAAGCATTGTCAACAGATGTTTTTAGTTGGGGAAATGATCAAGCAGCAAAGTGGTGAGGATGCTCTCATTTCTGTTGAGAGAATTACACACAAACAGGACCATGGGGACATAAAATAAACAGAAATGTGTTTCACAAATACCCTGCTGATTGTCTTCTGCTGGGTTGCACAGAAGTGAATATAAAACATTCTCTTTATATATATGCACATTTCTGTTACTTTATCTGCTCAGAATTTACCACCTAGCTTTGTTTTGTTGTTGTTGCTTTATTTAAACAATGTGGAAATATAATGCAATAAAATGTTGGGGGGAAAAGTCATGGATTTATAGTAACAAATTTTCTATTGGTGTGTCTTGATTTACAAGGCTCTTGTGCAGTTGACGCACCTTATCTATTATCTTTTTAACTTTACACAGTAGGTTCAGGGCCGTCTCAAAGCATAAGGAAACTAAGCAGCCGCTTTGGGCCCCAAGGCCACTAAGGGTCTCCCTCAGTGGGGCGTAATTTACTTTATTTTTTCTAATTTCTGACATTATATTAAAAACCCACAACTTCACTATGAAGTGATTTGTTTTTACAATAATGTATATTTGTAGAAATTATTTTATTCTTAAAAAGAAAACAAAATGCTCTTGGAGACCCCTGGTGGCTGCGGTAGGAACCACACACTTTGCTGCCGTGCCATGTGCAGTGTCCATCCAAACAGCCAAAGCTCCGGTCAGAAGTTAAGTTACCAAAACAATGTCTCAAAAAAGAACTCATCATTCATGGAAGGAGAAAAGAAAAAAGCCAAGATAAATTTTATTTTAGTGTGCCTTGGTAATGTAATGTAAAAATTTGGAAAGCAGCTGATGAAAAATGAAATTGAACGGTCCAGTTCAACAGCCAAACATTTATGCTAGGGTCTTTGTGTGAAACTGAGTTTGAACTTTAAATGAGTTGATTCTCATGGTTAGCTCTGTATATTTCTGAGGTATTTTTGGCTTCAAAAACCGCGTTTGATAACAATGAATAGTAATTAAAGCTTCTCACTGTTTGAAATTGTCTAGCAAAATGTCTTTACCTCAGGCTACATGGCTGCTACATCGATGAGCTGCTCTATGCTGAAGTTGGGATATGTTGTTTGCTGCTGAGCATAATCATTTATGTGGCTAACAAACATTATTTTTACATCAACTTCTAAGTTATGTGCAACTTCTGTTAAAATCATTGAAGGCTCAGAATCAGTCCAGTACTGGTACCGGTCCACATTCTCAGGGGAGAAAGACTCACCTTGTATAAATTACCTTTCTAAGCTATTGAAGTTACACTTAAGAGGAATTTATTTAATCAAAGAATGTCATGAATATGTGTGTGGAGCTATAAAATATGTCATCATTTGATTTGATAAGATAAGGTGGCAGCCTCCTTGGGCTGCCATCTTATCGTGGTGGAGGGGTTTGAGTGCCCCAATGATCCTTTGCTGTATGGGGCTTTGTGCCCCTTGTAGGGTCACCCAAAGCAGACAGGTACAAGCGAGGGACCAGACAAAGCACAGCTCGAAGACCCCTTTGATGAAAGATAAACTTTTGACTTGGTGTTCCATCACCCGGACACACCCACTCTGGAGTGGGGGCCACAATGGTGAGAGCCTGGTGGCCAGGTTTTTACCCATGGAGCCCGGATGGCCTCAGCCCAAAGAGGAGACATGGCTTCCCCGTCCCATGGGCCCACCAGCTATGAGAGGGACGAAAGGAGTTGGGTGCAGTGTGAGATGGGTGGTGACCAAAGGACGGGGCTATGGTAGACCAATCCTCGGTTGCAGAAGCTAGCTCTGGCTCCTTCCTCGTGGGGAAGGAGCCAGATCTATTTCCGGCTAGAAATAGTTGGTCTCACCTCGATGCATGACTGATTCTGGAACCAGTCTTCTTGAGAGGGGCTGGACATACTTTCACTCTGGAGTTGCCCACGTTGAGAGGCGCCAGACTGGAGTGGGCACACTTGTTGCTGCCCATCTTGGCACCTATACATAGGGGTTTACCTCGGTGAATGAGAGGGTAGCCTCCCTGTCTCTGACTGTTTGTGCTTACAACACAAAGATTACCCACCCTTCTTGGAGTTCTTAGAGGGAGTACTGGAGAGTGCCCCTCCTGGGAACACCCTTGACGGGGGAAATCAACGCTCATGTGGGCAATGACAGTGAGACCTGAAGGGGTGTGGTTTTGAGGAAAACACCCCCTGAACTCAAGTTCAGACCACCACCTTGAACTCGAGTGGTGGTCTGTTCTGTTGTTGGACTTCTAGGCTTGTCATGGATTGTCCATAACCAACACCATGTTTAGGCATAAGGGTGTCCATATGTGCACTTGGCACCAGGACACCCTAGACCGCAGTTCGATGATCGACTTTGTCATCGTTTCATCGGATCTGTGGCCGTATGTCTTGGACTCTCGGGTGAAGAGAGGTGTGGAGCTGTCCACTGACCACTACCTGGTGGTGAGTTGGCTCTGGTGGTGGGGGAGGATGCTGGTCAGACCTGGCAGACCCAAACGTGTTGTGAGGGTCTGCTGGGAACGTCTGCCAGAATCCCCTGTGTGAGACGGACCTTTAACTTCCATCTCCGGCAGAACTTTGAACACAGTCTGGGGGAGGTAGGGAACATTGTGTCTAAGTGGACCATGTTCCGCACCTCCATTGTCAAGGTGGCTTATCAGAGCTGTGGCCGCAAGGTTGTCAGTGCCTGTCACGGTGACAACCCTCGAATCCGTTGATGGACACCTTCAGGCTAAAGATGGAGTCCTATCGGGCCTTTTTGGCAAGAGTAAAGTTTATATCTCCTGATTAGTTGGTCTCAGAGGCTAAAGCTAACGGCTATTCCAAGAATAACCAAAACCAAAGTGAACTCCAGTCTCAAACATGTTATTGCCTCGTGTAAATATTTTTTCTTAATTTTTAAACCGTCATCTTTGTGTTGGGAAGTTATTTTGATGAAAGTCAATAATTACTTGCACAAGAAACTGAAAGTAGAAGGTTGTTCATGCAAACATTTCTGGTTAGGGTGATAAACAAGTTGAGATAGCATAAAGACCATGCTGACTGATTATCTCCTGTGATTGCTCTTGTAAATAATATATAGGTGTGTTTCCATTGATTATATTGTGCAAATTGGCACTACAACAATAAATTTACCTAATGGAAACACACCATTTTGAAAAAAAAAGTTTTTTGATTAATTTTCTTCTTTAGGTTGAGTTGGTTTTATAGCTGTATAAATTAGTGTATTTCACAAAACTACTACAACAGAAACACATTTTTCGCATCACATGTGTCATGTGATCAACAACTGGATGTTACTACTGGCATAAATAACAAAGAAGATGACAGAAGTATTAAAGAATAATGCTGCTTCCGGGT
Source organism: Poeciliopsis prolifica (assembly GCF_027474105.1). NCBI lineage: Eukaryota > Metazoa > Chordata > Actinopteri > Cyprinodontiformes > Poeciliidae > Poeciliopsis > Poeciliopsis prolifica. The sequence goes on along the minus strand of NW_026562471.1, from coordinate 716,417 downwards.
TTTTTTTTTTTTTTGAGTTTCTCATAAATCCTGTAATGTCACTAGCGAAATATCATATTTGTTGTTCCAGGTAGGGAAAGCCATGCCTTGCTACATTTCATAATGAAGTTAAGTTTTATATCAAAGACTCTGACAAAAAGTAGCTACTAAAACAATTGAAATCTGTACTGCTTTGAATGTACAGATGGAGACCAAGGCCCCTTAGCTTTTTCTTGAATACTGTTTATCTCTATTTGTTTTTCTTGGGGCATGACAAATGTTTCACTCTGTTATACAGTGTGTCTGCGAATAATGTTAAAAAAAACATCTCCCCCTGCAGCCCCCCTTGCACTCAACACACTTCTTGTGGTTTTGATGTGAAACTGTGATGTCACTCATCTGTCTGTGATTGGTGACTGTCTCTATATTCCAAGATTCCACAGAGAAATGCACTTGACGCACAGAACAATTATGGCTGAGAACAATTTCTTATTTGCGAGGTGCATGTTTTGGAGAAACGCTGTGAGGAACTTGAAGAGGAAAACATCCAGCTCAAAAAGACAGTAGATAACCTCAAGAACAAAATTCAACACCGATAGTAATGTCAGTGACTTGGTAGCAGAAAATAAAATGCTGAGGGATAGAAAACAGCAGCATGAGAAAAGGATCCAGGCTCTTAATGAGGAATTGGAGGAAGCGAGAGCAACTATTGACACTTTGAAAAGGGTTTCTGGATGTTGTAGGGTTGTGTTGGTTGATGCGACTCTGCAATATTGCATAGACAACGGGGGCAGTTCCCCTGGATTGACAGACTGGGGTGGTGGTCTCCCTGTTTAAAAAGGTGCTCCTATTATAGGGGGGGTCACACTTTTAAGCTTCCCTGGCAAGGTTTATTTGGGGGTCCTGGAGAGGACGGTTCGTTGGATAGTCAAACCTCAGATTCCGGAAGAGTAGTGTGGTTTTCGTCCTGGTCGTGGAACACTGGACCAGCTCTACACCCTCAGCAGGGTCCTGGAGGGTGCATGGGAAATTTGCCCAACTGGTCTACATGTGTTCTGTGGACTTGGAGAAGGCGTTCAACCATGTTCTTCAAGAAAACCTGTGGGAGGTTCTCTGGTAGTATGGGGTACTGGGCCCTTTGATATGGGCTGTCTGGTCCCTGTACGACCGGTGTCAGTCTGGTCCGCATTGCCGGCAGTTAGTCTTGCTCGTTCCCAGTAAGAATTAGACTCCGCCAGGGCTGCCCTTTCTCAGTGATTCTGTTCATCCCTTTCATGGACAGAATTTCTAGGCGCAGCTGAGGATTTGAGGGGATCCGTTTTGGTGGCCTTAGGATTGCGTCTCTGCTTTTTGCGGATGATGTGGTCCTGTTGACTCCATCAGGACACGATCTGCAGCTCTCACTGGAGTGGTTCACAGCCGAGTGTGAAGCGGCTTGGATGAGGATCAGTGCCTCCAAATCCAAGGCCATGGTCTTGAGCCAGAAAAGGGTAGAGTGCCTTTTACCGGGTCGGGGCGGTATCCTGCCCCAAGTGGAGGAGTTCAAGTATCTTGGGATCTTGTTCATGAATGAGGGAAGAAGGGAGAGGGAGATCGACAGGCGGATTGGTGCAACTTCCGTCGTGAAGCAGGTGCTGTACCAGTCCGTCACGGTGCAGAGAGAGTTGAGCCAAAATGCAAAGCTCTTGATTTACTGGTCGATCTACGTTCTCGCCCTCATTTACAGTCATGAGCTTTGGGACATGACCGGAAGATCGAGATCGTGGATACAAGTGGCCGAAATAGATTTTCTCCGCAGGGTGACTGGACTCTCCCTTAGAGACAGGGTGAGAAGCTCGGTCATCTGGGAGGGGTTCAGACTAGAGCCGCTGCTCCTTCACAGCCAGTTGAGGTGGCTTGTGCATCTGGTCAGGATGCCCCATGGACGCCTCCCTAGTGAGGTGTTCCAGGTACTTCCCACCAGAAGGAGGCCCTGGGGAAGACCCAGAAAACCCTGGAGAGACGATGTCTCCCGGCTGGCCTGGGAATGCATTTGGGTTCCCCTGGAGGAGCTGCAAGAACTGGCTGGGGAAAGGGAAGTCTGGGCCTCCCTTCTGAAGCTGCTACCCCCACGACCCAACCCTGGATTAGCGGCAGACAATGGAAGGATGGATGGAACTTTTTCAAGTGGAATTTCCTTTTTTTGTTTACCTTTGGTTTTACATCTTGTACAGCACATATGTCAAAGTCAAGGCCTATGAGCCGGATCTGGCCAATGAAGCCGTGCAAGCACAAGCGGCTTCATTGTTCATCAGCAATCAGAGCAGAGATCAACTTTCAAGTACCCCCTCCTCAAAAATGGTTAAATGGTAAATGGACACTGAGAACAGAGGGTTTCAAGCCTGATGGAAGGCAGAGTTCATGTCCACAGAGGTAAAAGGCAAACCTGTGTCCAGTGATATTAGTACTGACTTCGAACCACTGTTTTCAGTAACTAGTACTGTAATGCGTTGCTTTTTCAAATCCAGTAGTTAGACTACAGATACTTATCAAAATCCCTTACTATTTTCTTTTGTAATTAAATTTTACTTCCTCTACGCGCCCTGGGGAGAGTTTATGCGACAATATCAGCAGCGACAGACACATAAACAATGGAAGGCAATGTGCATTTTGTTGCTGGAAAGACAGGAACTATTTTGAGTTTCACTTCAAATGTCCAATTATTGTTTTTTTTTAATTTATTTAAGTCACTTGCAGATTTATTGAGTCGCGGGTTGTGGTTTATGGACTTAATAAGCAGACATAAACCCTAGAATTTGTCTATCATCTAGTTAGTTTTATGTATATATCTGGCATGTCAGGAGGGGGAGACAGTGCAGCACAAACACTATTTATAGTGAGGATGACCTCGACTCGCGATGTTGTGGGCTGATGTGCGGAATACTTTGAAGATCTCCTCAATCCCACCAACATGCCTTCCATTGAGGAAGCTGAGCCTTGGACAGCCCGTTCTGGGTCGGGCTGTCCAATCTTTGGGGACGAGGTAGCCGAGGTGGTTAAAAAGCTCCTCAGTGGCCGGGCCCCGGGGATGGATGAGATTTGCCGAGAGTTTCTTAAGGCTCTGGATGTTGTAGGGTTGTGTTGGTTGACGCGACTCTGCATGGACATCGGGGGCAGTTCCCCTGGTGGTCTCCCTGTTTAAAAAGGTGTTCCAATTATAGGGGGGTCACACTTTTAAGCCTCCCTGGCAAGGTCTATTTGGGGGTCCTGGAGAGGACGGTCCGTCGGATAGTCGAACCTCAGATTCAGGAAGTGTAGTGTGGTTTTCGTCCTGGTCGTGGAACACTGGACCAGCTCTACACCCTCAGTAGAGTCCTGGAGGGTGCATGGCAATTCGCCCAACTGGTCCACTTGTGTTTTGTGGACTTGGAGAAGGCGTTCGACCGTGGGGAGCTCTCTGGGGGATTCTCTGGGAGCATGGGGTACCGGGGCCTTTGATACAGGCTGTCAGGTCTTGGTCATGATCTCGGATACAAGCGGTCAAAATGGGTTTTCTCCGCAGTGTGTCTGGGCTCTTTCTTAGAGATAGGATGAGAAGCTCAGTCATCCGGGAGGGACTCAGAGTAGAGCCGCTGGTTCTTCACATCGAGAGGAACCAGTTGAGGTGGCTCGGGCATCTGGTCAGGATGCCTCCTGGACGCCTCCTGGATGCCTCCCATTTGAGGTGTTCCAGGCACGACCCACCGAGAGGAGGCCCTGGGGAAGACCCAGGACAAGCTGGAGGGACTATGTCTCTTGGCTGTCCTGAGAATGCCTTGGGGTTCTCCCGGAGGAGCTGGAGGAAGTGGCTCTGGAGAGGGCAGTCTGGGCCTCCCTTCTGAAGCTGCTGCCCAACCCTGGATAAGCAGAAAAAAATGGATGGATGGATGAATTTATGGTGTCTTCAGTTACTTCACACAGGGACTATAATGCACAATAATTTTAAATATGAACTGTTTAAGTTATTAAAAGGTTTACATTTGAAAGCCTACAGGTCATTGAAATCAATTTTCTTCAACCATTAGTGTCCTCAATGTCAGAATATTTAATTCTCTTGTTTTCTGTCTTTGTTTGCTTTTCTTCATGGTGATGTATGCCATAAAAAAGCAATGAATAAAGCATTAGGACCTTTCCTCTGGCATCAGCAGGAACATCATTAAAGGCATGACAGTGACTGAAAGAAAAGGGGAGAAGAAAGAGCATGTCGCTTATTCCCTCCATTAGCTTCATTAGTGCAGGAAGATGAGGCAGATTAAGACTTTAGCGGCTTGGATGATGATGCGATTTGGCAGGGTTATCTGTTATTTCAGGCGCGGCCATTCTGGTGCCTCTCTTTGGGCTAGTTCTATAATGTGATGTGAAGCCTGGGCCCTCAGGGGCTGCAATGCTGTTGCTACCAGCCTCTCTGATTAAAATCTGTTCTTACCAGCCAGGCTCAGTCTGGATGCCCTAACGCTCTCCTCTCATTTCCATCCAGTGTTCACTTCTCATCCCACATGATGTGTCAGCACACTGCCTCAGAGTTTCACTGACAAATTCAGGCCAGACACTTTGCATGACTCCACCTGCACACTATCAGGCTTTAGAAATAAAAGCTGTTCAGAAGGTTGAGTAAAAATAGACTCACATTCAGAATTGAGAACTCTTTGTACCATGATTAAATAGCTGATGTGTAACTTGTGAACGCAATGACACAAGTTACACATCCTTTTTGCACATCCAGTGAAAAGAACATTCGGCAATGAGCTTTAGTTTGCCTTTTTGTTATGTAAAATAAGGGAAAATAATTACTTTTGAAAACAAACTGATCATCTGCAACTTTTTTATTTACCAAAAGTTGATCGCTTGCTTTAATCCAGTCTGTGTATGAGTATGAAGTATTGCTGGATGTAACACAAAACCAAACAGTATGTTTCCTCTTCTTACCCATTAAATCTTTATAATTTTTTTTTTTGTAAAGAAAACAAAATCAATACATTCACTTTACCAATTCCTTCTGATTTGTTTCTTTTTTTCACACCTTAATGTTTCAGAATATAAGTTTAAAAATCAGGCAAAAATAATGTAAATACATTTGGTGCATTATTTGTCTTGTTGTAGGTATTTGTTAAAACTCTCAATATGTTGTGACAGTGCAGCACGAGATAGATAATCTATGAAAAAAATGGAGCTCCTCTTCCACCTCTCAGTCAGAGCCAGGAGTTCTTAGGACTGTCAACCATGCCTGTTCTGTCTGCTAGGCCAGAGCGTCTTGTTTTATTCAGCATGTTTTTGGCACTATTTGACAATTATCTAAAAGGAGAGTAATCTAACAGGAAGGAGGGTGACATGTGGCAAAGGAACAGAGGCTGACCGACAAATTCAGGTCTGTTGCCTTTGTTAACCACTGCACCTTGCTGCAGCTTCTTCCTGACAGGTTAAAATAATTTAGTTAGTTTAATTCTAAGCTTTATAAATATCTTTTAACTCAGTGACATTTCAGGCTTCCAGGACTTCTGGTTTCCCATGTCAAAAAGGCTTGAGCAAAGGATTGTATGTATGTTTTGTTTTTTGTTTTTTTCATTTCTATGGGTTCACAGTCATTGTAGCCACTAGGATGATATGGGATTTGGTCTACAATAGAGATGTGAAGTCTTCTGGCTAACTCTAGTGATTCTTGTTGATGATATAATTGGCTGGCATCAAACAGAGCAAGCGGGAAGCAGCGTGGCTGAGAGTGCAAAGGAAGATATTGTTAAAAATGTAGGTACAAAAACATAAATTGTCTGGACCTGGTCTGGGTTTAACATCCTACTTACTTAGCCTGATGGTCAGGAGTGGACATGGGGCATTGAGACCCACTGGGATGCGCACTGGGTAAATTTTCAATGGACTCTGTCTCTTAATCCTCCCACAGTCTTACTGTGATGCTCACAAAGATGGCAAATGTTACTGTCAGATGTGAGGAAGTGCACAAACACCACACACAAAAAAAAAATTGTAAAAGCATACAGGTCAGCTGCTTTTCATACTTGTACAGATTGGATGTGACAGTTTTCTGTTTGAGAACTAATTTTTGTATTGTGCTATCTTTGTCTGTCTTTTTCTGATGGTATTAATATCCCAGGCTGCTGCACTAGCTGCAACTACTAGAAATCCTTTTTACACATCCAGTGAAAAGAACATTTGGCGATGAGCTTTAGTTTGCCTTTTTGTTATGTAAAATAAGGGAAAATAATTACTTTTGAAAACAAATAAACTTGAAAAACCCATTGAGCATGGCAGCTCACTTTCATTTTCTCCATAACTATCCACATCAAAGACCATTAATCAAAGTTTAAAGGTAAAATTACCACTATAGCATTACCTGAATGAGCTTTAACAGCAAATGAGGTGCAGCAGCAGTGAATGGATGTTTGGAGTCAATATCGCTGAAATGAATGAAATATCACCAGATTTTCCCAGAGTGCTTTTAGATAACAAGCAGAAAGGATTCTGTGTATTGTTATTGCTTGTTGGTTGACCTCAGAAATTAAAGAAGCTTTTTATTTATTAATTTAATTTTATAACTTTAAAATTAAGTGTATTTGTTAAGATGGAACTTGTTCCATATTCATCGACAGAGAGTACTAACAGGTGGTTTCCATCAGGACAGTTGTAATCTTGATGATCAGTTGCCACCATTTTGAGGTAGATGCTACATATATAATTAGGATAAGCTCAGTAACTCCAACTACAGGTACACCAGATGGAACAGGTTGCTGCTGTGGATTTAATGCAAATGCTAACGCATTCACTATTAGTGCTATCTGCAGCTTCTTAAAAGAGGAGCGTCTCCCACCAGCTCTAGCTACCAAGCAGTGTCTATTGGTGCAGTTTTTCTTTCTGATGCATGAATGAGATCCTGAATTTTTTTTCTTACCCCTTTCTATGGTGCCCCTCATATCCCTTACAATTTTCCCATAATGTTTAAGTCATGGGTGTTGCAACATGGAGAAATATGCTCAGTATAAAAAAAGATTTTTCATCTTCAAATGTGGACTTTCACACTAGGACAAAACAAGAAAAGTGTATTCTGTCACAATGAGTTTCATTTTTTCTAGTAGGCCATATTAAATTTAGCTGCAAGAAGAGATCCAGTCATGATAGGAGCTTTTGGCAGCCTTACATGCAAAACATAATACAGAGATGACACTTTGAAAGCCAGTATTAGTCTAAGCCTCTACATCCTATAAGCTTGAAAAGCAAACATAAAACATTTCAGAAGCATCAGAGCAAACTGTGAAATATGAGCAGGGCGGACTGCCTCCAGGCTCTTGTTGATTTTCGTAACTCTACCCGAGGCTAAGACTCCAGATGGTTCTTTCGATTTATAAAAATCTTTTATCCCCCCTCAAAGATCTCTCCCACGGCAACCACTTTTTCTCTCAATTGTTATTTTGTGACCATCACTTTCCTACACATAAAGCTTTGTTGAAATAAAAATCAGTTGGAAAGAATTAGAGATTGAGTCAAGGAAGAAACAGAAACTTACATCAGAAATGGAGGACTAGAATAATAGAGCTTCACCATTTACTCTGTGGAATTGTCACAGTAATGCACCTCGATGGGAGAGGAAATTGACTGTGTAAAAAGAAATCATTACTTGGGTTGACTTTTCGTTGTAATGATGATATGTATCTCCCCACATCCTATCAGTGTACATGCCCCTAAAATGATGCTAGGAAATGAGTCCTGAAGATGACTGCTGGCTTCCAATGAGAGTGATAGAGATGACAAGCAGATGATTGCTACGAGCCATTAGCACACAGAGCAAAGCTGTGTGTGAGCCTTGTATTGGGACAAGCATCATGATACAAAAGGCAAGCACTTATTGGATTTAAAGCATGGCTGCAAAAATGGCAACAATTGGGATCTATTGAACCAAACCATCAACAAATAGAAACAGAAAACTGATTAACTCAGGCCTGTCAATCAGACTTTAGATCAGCTTCGCAATCCTTTCATGAGTATTGATATATTTTATGATAATCTATTTTCATTAAAATTTGTACTTTGAGGATTTTTACCACAAATAATCAATCCATGTTTCAAAGAGGATTAGCTCTCTCATTCTCTGCACACTCATTTAGATTTAGTGGATCAATAAATATTCCAATTCGTCCAATGCATGACTGCAGCCCTCACCATATTTGGTCTTCTGCCAGGATTTACATACAGTAGGTACAGTTTCACTACTGAATTGTTAGTATTGAACTGTTACTTCTGATCCAGCATTGTGAAACTGTTTGAATATGTTATTATCCTTGAGCATTTTGTCCATTAATGGTGACTTAAAACAAGCACCCGATTCAATGGAAACAATGACAAAAGTTTCAATGCACAAATTTAATTCTCTTCCTATGACTTCCTAAGGGTAGGACAATTCAATATCCTTCTTGGGGGATATGTTGAAAAAATTGTTTTGAGTAGGAATTTTCTGTCAGTGCCTTGATGTGTTTCAGCAATGTAGTTCAAACCTGCATGTGTACATGTACAGAAGCAGTTTTTGCCAAAAAAAAAAAAAAGATTAGTAAAATAAATAACAAAAACCAGGTAAATATCCCAGTCAATATGAAAAGGTAAAATGATGTGCTCTTGTTGAAATACCTCCCCTCCCCCATGCACACACACACGCACACTGTTTTATTGCAGTGTTTAAAAACAGATTTATTGAAAGTGTGTCTCTGGGGCTGACATTCAGAAAGGGTTTTTCCTTCAATGTTGGAGAGGTATTTCATCAGGATGAGTCTTTCTTTCAAAGTCAAAACTGCATTTCATCACACTAACCAATATCCACTTCCTCTGAATGTAATTAGAGAACCTTTTAATTAGAATTGAGATTAATGATTGCTAGTTGTCCATCATGTCTAAAGGCTGCTGCCTCTATGCATTCATGAACAGTGCAGGACTCACTGAATGTGTGCAGTAAAGCCCAGAGGAAGTGGAGAAATGTGCACTGTTGGTAGAATAAGGAGAAGAAGTATAAAATGTCTGTCTTCATCTGTGTAATGTTCAGCTTTTAAAAAGAACTTGTGAACAAAACATTAACTAAACAAGGATTCAATGATGTAAAAGTAACCGACTGTAACATCTTTATAGATCTCCTGGCACCTAAGTGACAAATTTAAACTATGAAAAGAGCAAATAAAAATGAGCATTGCTCTGGAGTCTATTGCAGGAGGCCCACTGGTATTTAGAAAATAAATTCCATAAATTGTTCATGTACTTCAGTATAATTTTTCATGTCCCATGTGCAACAGGTTCATAAAGAAAAGTATATGACTGACAGACCAACCTCACCAAATTGAACTATAGTGAATAAAGTGTAGTCCAGGCAGATGGGGAGAAAATATAAACAACAAAATGTGGAAATGAAGCCCACACAGACAGGTATGAACTGAAAAGTGTCAATTAACTGAGGAATCATATGATGATAATGTCATAAACAAAAACATATAAGCAGTAATGCAAACACAAGACTGTAGATGTATGGAAAACAAACTGCTTCTACAAAAGTTCAGGACAAACAGACACATACTCTGTAACTCCACCAGTCTTAAATTGAAGGCTTATTTGATGATCAAATAAATATATATTTTCATAAAATAGAATACTAATAACTACTGCAGTGTCCACAGTGCATTACAAAAACAAAGAATGATTCTAACTGAGAACCGGCTCTTTACTACTATTCACAGAAGAATAATAGTATGAATAGTATTATTCATACTACCAATAATAGCATAGTAGTATTATTCATCACCATCATTCATAGTAAAGAGCCATTCAGAAGAATAGGCTCATACATGAATGTTGGATCACTATATTGCAGATTTTGGTCACAGTATTGTTGTACGTTCGACACAAGACCGAATTCAGGAGGGTGTGGGTCCCTGAGCCAATGTGTGGGCTATACAGTAATCAGCCACTGTTTGCCTTTTTTCCTGTTTCTAAAGAGCTAATAGACAGTCCCGCCCACAAGGTCAACTCTCCATCTGCAGGGTTTACAACAGTTACTCCAAGTTAGTGACTTTATTTTGCACACACATAAATAAAAAAATCAGCAAGTCTGGTTTTTTAAAGATTGGTGATTGGCCAGAAAATTGCAATCAGTGCACTGCTGCTTTCTTTTTGATCTGCATGCAGAATAGTTGACTACTGTATTCAATGTAAAGACCATTATTGCAAACAAAATGCATTTAGTAGTTATTTAAGAAGTACTTGAACATCTTGAATATATTTATATATTTGACGAAACATTTCTAAGGAAGAAGAACTTGACAATGTTCTCTATTCATTCTCTACATACTGTATATATTTATCTTTCATATCTATCTTTTTTATCCGTCTCAATTTTCTTAATTTTTATTAACTATCTTTCTGTGTAATTATCAAGTTTATTTTCTTACCAAGCTCAGATAGTCAGGGTGAGTATTTCCTCTCTGACAGCCAAACCTGGTCAAAACTTTTACTCGATGACTGGATGTAGTTGTGAGCCAGGGAAGGCATGACGTACCTGAGCTATTTTTTACACTTTGGACCTTCACCTGTTTCAGTAGGACAGTTCCTCCTGCTGCTACTGGAGGCTGATGGTGTGTTCAGACTAAATGCTTTTTGAGCGTCAGGCACGTGTAGTTTACATTCAAAGTCTGTGTGGAGCGTCCAATACGTTGGAACGTGTTGGTCGCGCTCAACGCGTCAAACCTCCAAACGATTCAAATGGTACTGCGACAAGCAATCAATGCATCTCCACGTAGACTCTGAATGGAAAGCAGACAGGCCTGATAAGGGGAAGTGTTTGACAATTCCAAAGGCGCTTGATGGTGATGTGTTCAGCAGCAGTCAATGGAAGACAAGAACGACTGTGGCTGTTACTATGCTGCTACGAAAAATAATAGTTAGGTTTTTAAATAATAGACAGAGAGAGAAAAAGGTAAAAGTGTCAATTTGTAACCCAGTTTTTCTCCAACAGGTGGGAAGACTGTATGAGATTATCAACCATTCATCATAGTTAGCTTAGCTACAGTCTGTTTGCCTCCATTTCACTAACATTTAATCAGTCAAGGAAAGACATTACTAAGATATTCATATATTTAATGTGTCCCTGTACCTTTTACCACTTGACAACAGAAGTCAGTCAGCAGCAGCTCTAACCCCCGTCCCTCCTGACCCGTCCTCTCCTAAGTGAAATTAAAGCTGCAGTATGCAACTTTTATCATTTTAATTTTTTTACATATTTATTAAAACTGCCATAATATTGTGGCAGTATGGCTTGAATGATTCTGTGAAAAATCTATTTCCTGTTTTCTGTCAGTACTATCTAGAAACAACTAATCAGAGACAGGAGAGTTTTAGTGCTGTCAATCACAATCTCTTGTGGTGCTGCTCATCCCTATGCTGCAGCTAGCATAGCCTGTTGTGAATGCTCAGTTAGCATAGCTACCAATGACAGCTGATAAACATTTTTCCTGTAATGATCAGTTGTTTCTCCATCATTAGCACATTTAGCAGTGAGTGAATGAAGATGATTTATAGCACTAAGACCCTCCTACTAGTTCTGATTGGTTGTTTTGGCTGAAATGTTGCATTACTTTAGTCAGTAATAGTAGTTCAGGTGGAGGAAATTGTTTCCACAGTCTCATGACAAACTGTCACCACATGGTGACAACTTTAACAAATATTTAAAAAATATATTTTTTAATTTTTTTTTATTTTTATTTTTGTAAACAATGGAGGGAGATGCACATTTTGTTGGTCTAAAAACAAGAACTATTTTGAGTTTATGTTGCCAAGTCCGGTTATTATAAGCGGCTTTGAGCTCGTTTTTTTGAAAGTTGCTTGCAAATTTAATGAGTCGCAAGTTGCGCCTTTTTGGGCTTGTGTTTGAACGTGAAGTTACTCTTTTGGGTTGGAAATAAGCAGACTCATAATAAACCCAAGAATATGTCTGACATCCAGTTAGTTTTAATCAATTGTTTCCCGGATGAGCCATCCCACTGTGTCTTTGTTAATGTCAAGTTAATATGTTAACTTAATGCAGAGGGGCCCAAAGTGGGTCCTGGAGGACCAGCATCTTACATGTTTTAGTTCTCGCCTTGGTTTAACACACCTGGATCAAATGATGGCTCAATAGAGCCATCATTAGAGACATAAGATGAATACTGACATGCTGAAAGGAGAGAACTAAAACGTGCAGGATGCTGGCCCTACCGGACTCACTTTGGGCACCCCTGACTTAATGTGACTGTGAATGACGTTAAGCTAATTGCAAACATGGAGATTAATCTGAACAGCGGAATAAACATGAAAAAAGCCACGAATGAAAGAGTTTGTAAAGTTGTGCAACTAAACGCCATTATAATGACTAATACTAATATAAGTGTCACTAATCTGTGCAGCAGGACATCTGAGTTGTGGAGCGGCAGGAGGAGATCTGTGCGCTGCGCTCTGACACCAAACACAGGGCCGTGACACACAACCTGGAGGCTGGGGGCAGGATGGAGGCTTTAAAATCATTCTTAGAGTTTTCCAAACAACAGTGGACCACACAAAAACACACACAAATTACTAACGTTTTTTTTATACTGTTGTAACCATTAAACAATCTTCTCTTTCATTCAACCTTATAAACGGAGACACATTGTTGATGTTACCATTATAAAAATAACCTGCAATTAAGTATTGGCAAAGATTGATGTAAAATCCACAGGTGATGGAGCGTTGTTGTTTGCAGCTTCTGAAAGTAACTAAAAAAGTTATTTTTAATATGACTTGGTTACTTTCTAAATCAAGCAGTCAGTAATCTGTTACTTTTCAAAGTAATTATGGCATCACTGGTGTTGTATATATCCACGCCCCACTTCACGGGCCGCGTGGCTCGCCGGCCCACCCAGGGACGTCAAATTGCTATGGAAATCTTTAGGAAAGGGTACTGTTGAGAAATGAGAAAGATTGATTGTTGTCTTTAAATGTTTTATTTCGAAGTCCTGAAGCGTTCAAAGATTGTCACTGGAAGACAGACCAGCAGAGAAGGGAAGAGCCCTGAAGTACAGTTAGTACAATTCTTATACACTTAACAACAACTTGATGCATAGAGCCCTACTTTGAACTTTCCTAGCACACTGTGATTTTCACCTACATTATCTGACCTTTCAAATGCACCTGTTTCTTGCACTATATGTGCTTAGAAAACTGCATACATTCATACTTGCAAAGGAAATAAAACAGAAATGTCAATAAAAATAAGAATGTAGACATATGTACTAATTTTTCCACTTGAAGGGAGAAATCCATTTACAAAGAAAGCCATATGAAGCAAGATTTTAATTAAGCAGAATAGCACAGGAATGCAAGGGCCAGAATAGTGTTATATCCATAGAGTAGACAGAGCGCAATACAAATTTACCAGATTCAGTTAAGAGACAAGAAGAGAGCGACAAAAACTAAAGGATAATACACAAATAGAGCACAACTAGTTAGTTAGAATAAAACTAACTCAACTTCAACAGAAATATTTAAACTCCAGTCACACCTTAATCACAATATTGTATTGTTGCAGTGCACATAATATATTTATACCAAGGTGAGAGGTTTGTTATTGGGAAGGTTTATCTTTGGATTTTTACACTTGGGTTGAGAAAATTCACACTCCACATATATTCCAAATATTTCTCTTCTAAAGTGACCAACAAATTACTGTGACAGATTTTCCAATGAAAAACACCAAATGACCGCTGTTTCTTCAAACAATAGTGTGAGCACGATATGGGGTCATGAGGTCATTCAGACGGAATAGGTTTTTCCTGATTTTTGAGCATTATCTTTGCATGCAAAACATTGTCTACATACACAAAATAATGTCTCTCAAATATTGTTCACAAAGTTGTCTAAATCTGTGATAGTGAGCACTTCTATTTTGCATAGATAGGTGGGGCATATTAAGATGCTTATTAGATAGCATGATTATTTATTGCAGCTTTAGGCCAGCTGCAATAAAAGGTCACTGAAATATATTGTTTTATCAAACACAATCCCATAGATGTCACAAGTCTTGTAGGAGCATGCAATTCTGACCACAGGGATGTCGACCAGAACTGAAGTTGATAGAGAATTGAATGTTCATTCCTTTACCATAAGCAGTCTCTAAAGGCATTTCAGAGATTTTTGCAGTACAATAATAATACTATGTTAGTAAAACGTTTCCATGGTATGAGTAACAATTCGAAAGAAAATAGGCAGACAACACATTGATTCCTCATTTAGAAATATATTACTGAATATTGCCCTGTATATATTTTTGCTTGTTTTTATCCAGTTGATTAAAGATTTTGGTTTTTTTCTACATATCTGTATTTGAACAGAGAAAAATGGATAGTACTTGTTTGCTTTTCAATCATCTGAGACACAGGAGAATATGTAAGTATGATCTGAATAAAATAATGTATAATGTATCAGAACAGCTTGTGTTTATAGAGCTGAGAATAGCAAAACTAGCTGATGGCAGTGAGTGACCTCATCATGACTAAGGCCACTGAAAGATTCCAAAAGACCACACAACATGCTCAATTTTTAATCCCTTCAAGAACCACAGAGGTGGAGCTTGAAAAGCCACTGAACAGTGAAAGAAGGATACTGAGAAGCTTTAGGGCACCGTTTGAGTGTGAAATCTCCCTCCCACTCCACTCCTACACCTCCTACATTACTTCTATAGCCGCTTCCCCTGACTTACTCCCAAGTGTGCCTGCATCTCTCAAGGTATTTATGTTTCAATCAAAAAAGCCAGAGCACCGTGACAAGTGCTTTCTGTGTGACTACCAACTTCCATCCTTTGCTGCTTTAAGATAAACCATAAAAATGGCACTTCACTCTGGATGACTGCTGTTGCCCTCATGTCTTACTTTGTGAAAGATCACCAAAATAAATCAATGTCTGTCCCCATGAAAAACTGTAGGGAGGGACTTGCATCAAACCCTTTTGGTATATTCCTTCTGTTTTGACATTCATCACGTGCAATATTCCTTCCACAGTTTTGACAAAATGTGCGTAGTGCATAGCGGTATTCCACAATTCCAGCAAAAGCACCCAAATAGAATAACATTAACTGAAAAAGACTTTGTACTATTTGACATGCTTTTCATTGTATCTTGTGTGTTTGAATCATGAAATAGTCCTATTTATGAATTATGACTAGTTTTTGAGATCTTCTGTTAGTGTCTTGTTCTCCATCAATGTTCCAATAATTTAAGGAACATTTATTGATACAGCAAATAAAATGTATTAAATTGCTCTTTGTGGCTCCTGATTTCTATTATTGCCTTCTGATCATGTCACAGTTTAGTTTAGTTTTTCAGGATACACATTTAGCTACAGCAGTACTCTTCTCTATTCACACACACATCACTTCATTGTATCTTCAAAACAATTATTTGAAAGTAAATAAAAGCAGTGTTTTGTTGTCACAGAGGAAAATAAATTTTTGAGCACTATCATATTATAACCTGATAGTTCTATTGTACAAACGTGGATAATATTGTTCAGAAATTTTAATTATATTGTATAAATGTCATATTCTCATCCAATCAGAAAGTGGCGGTAGTATGCTGAGTGCATGCATAAAGAAGGCTAGTACAGAGGCTAACAGCCATTGGTCAAGTTTTCTTACATGCTAAAACAAGAAGATACTGAGGCTGTTGCGCATTGCAGATGAAATAATTAGCAGTATGTGCACTCTGAGCAGGATCCTAAATAGGGTTGCCACACATCCTGTAAAATATGGAATTGTCCCACATTTGGTTGTTAAATATTGTGTCCCGTATTGACCCGATACAGGACACCATTTGTTCCATATTTCTATAAATGTCTGATACACACACACCTATCACACACATAGCAGCACAAAATGTATCAATAATGACCAAAATAAAAGAGGAAATACTATGCTCAACTAAATTATCATGGCGGGAACTACACAGGACGCCCTCAGGGTGCTATGGACCAAAGCTGTTGTCACTGTTGCCTGGAGACCGACACTATGCAGCAGTGGTAAGCTGCTATCAACCTGGATTTTAAAAAAATGTCCTCTAACCGATACTCCAATGTTCTTAGAAGCAAGAACTCTTGCAAAAGTACAGACGTGAGTGGGAAGATGCAGATTCTAGACGCATTCTATTCATCAGTGTGGATGAACACAGGCAATTTAAGAAAAAATGCATCTGCCCACAGTGAGTTGTACGATATCAGGCAGAATGGATTGGGAGAGGAACGTTGACCAGATATCAGCTTGTCTTGAGGCCGACATGATAAAGAATATTTTTCTGTGAATAAGTTCCCTGTTGTGCTTTTAGAGGACTATTATGGTTTATGGTCATATGTTGAGTTTGAATGGTACATGTTTTTCATGATAGTGTTAGCCAAAAATAATATAAATGACCCTTTAAATAATAAATCATACTATTAAATTAATAGTAAGTAAATGTTAAGAGAAATCATTTATTTGTCTTGCATTGAAAAAGTTTCTTAGGGCTTTCTGTGTACATAAATGTTTATCTTTTTACAGTGTTTGGTGATCAATAATATTTCATGACTATTCTATTAATTTGGATAACCTGACTTCCTATCAAGCTATAAGAAGGAAGAAAGACATGCTAACCAAAGGGTCAGACACAGACTTGCAGCCCATAGGCGGTTCTAGGACACAGAGTTACAGTTGGTCACACTGACTCAAGAGGCTCTTTACTCTTATGTGTTAAATAATGAGATATTGTCATTTTTACTTCATTCTTTTTTTAAGTTCCACCATGAGAACACATTAACTACACCATTCACCATGGTTGGTCTAGAACTAATTTGTGTAAATATTTTGGTATTAGTTTTAAAATGCCAGAATGTACTTTTGGCTGTCTGACATGAATTTAAAAATATTAAATCATGTGTTGGGGACAATTACTCAGTACTTAAGTACTTTACTTTTTAACAAATACTTTTTGCACTTAATTTTTTAAAGCTTAATCTACTTCTACTTAACATGTTGAAGTACTACTCTGATCACACAATTTTTGGGTGCCCAGTCAGTCATGGCAGATGGCCACTCGTACTGAGCCAGGCTCAGGTTCTGCTGGAGGTTTCTTCCTGTTTTGGAGAGTTTTTCTTCTCCATAAGTTAAAGACAAAATGTAAATGATTGTCTACTGTTGCTCCATGTTTATCAAAGAATGAATACTGCAAGTCAATGAATGGATATAATCTGATTCGTTATATTATCCATTATATTATCTTGTATATCATCCATTTCTATTTCAGCTTTTCTTCCTGCCCACTGAATAATAATTAAAGGGCAGTAGTGATACAAATACCTCTTATGAAAGAAATCTATTTAGATTAGAAGGTTCACTTGTCAGCTAACAGCTAGGTAGGAAGAGGTGATTAGAAGCAAATTGAAGGGATCCTCTCACTGCAAAAAACATACCTTTTGTTGCAGTAAGATCAGCTGAAGGAGCTGTACTTTACTCTTGATGACAGAGCTTCTCACAGCATCTCCAAGGCTGAGTCCAATCGTCCGACAGACAAAGCTCATTTCAGTATGTTGGATTTTGTTCTTTTGGTTATGAGACCAAAAGAACAAATTTTGTCTTAAAGTCATTACTATGTCGTATAATCCTTATAGTCATGACTGTAGACTTGGAGACATGACTTTCACATGACTATAAGACTATCGGTCTTAAAGTCTCATGACCGGGGTGCCATATAGGACAATTCCAAGGGCCCTTCACTGACAGGACCCTCACCCCTATAAAATAGTTTTTTTGTTTGTTTGTTTCTTGAAATAGAAATAAAATTGGGGGCTTTGTCAATAATAAAATGTATCATATTGTGGCATTTAATTTTTTGGTAGTAAAAATTAAATGTTAACACTCATGGCTATAAGAACAACATCTCAGGTTCTTTGCTCTGGTTGTTTCTATTTTTCTGACATGTTTCATGTTTGCTTATTAGCATTTTGAATATCCTTATTAAGTTCAAGCCAGAAAACGGATTCTCTAGCTCTTCTTTTACATTTTAAAAGCCTAGCTGATCCACATAAATCCAATGCAGAATGTCCTGTGTCTTATCACAATTCTGTTGTTTTTCAATAACAGTCCTTCCACATCTCTTCGGTCAGTTGAAAAACTGTGATCATGAACCTTTTGGCCATCCATGTTCTGTGTGATCAACTGTAACTCTGTATCCTTTGCTGTCACCTCTATTTGCTTAAATACAGGCAACACAGTGGACAGCACATTGGCATGACACTGAATATTCTCTTCAGTTGAACTCACAAAGAATCAGGTGTTTCCCTGGAGTATAGATCAGTGTAGTCCTCCACATCTTCATTATCAGCCTCTGAATCCTCAGCATCATATTCAGATTCTTTTTGATTCTGGATGATCTGTTCCTACTGTAAAAGATGAAAGACCATACACATAGCTGAAACCTTTCGAGTCCATAAGCCAGCCCCAAGCATTCTTTTTCTATCTGAGTATGTCCGCATTCAGCCTTTGTCTTGGCTCTGGATGCATAAGCCACTGGTTTCCACTGTTCATCCTTGGCCTGAAGAAGAACTGCTATTAGCCCATCTTCAGTTTCAGTCCATTGTTCTCTATGTGCTCCTCAATCTGTCATTGTGTTCTTGAGATGTTAATTCCTAGATAGTGATGTCTTAAATTTATTTGCCTGGGACTACTTTTATATAGTAAGATGAATAGTTTATAAAGTGCTGATTGTTGACAGTGAACATACTAGTAGGCAGTTGGTATCATAAAATACCAATATTGGACTTTTGTCCAGACCTTGTGCTAGGAGGAAATTTGAGTAACTTCACTGAGTTTTAATTGAACATGCCTGATTTAGAATGAAATCTGGTTTCTGGTGAGACTATAGAAGGACATTAAACACTTTGTCATGTTCAAATAGACAGTCACTGATTACTCCTCCAAAAAGGTAATCCAGTTACTTTACTAATAAATTTTCAAAAGTAATTAGTTATTTAATTACGGTAGTTATATATTTTTCAAAATATTATGCAAGACCTGAATACGCAATATATCTTAAAGCCTAACTATTCTTGCATCTCATTACATGATGTAAAATGTAATCAGTTGAAACACCTCCTTTTAAACTTAATTTGTTTCAAAGCCCTTTAACTTTTTAAAATAAAACTTATTTTATAAGCTGAAGGAAAACAAGGAAACTGGTGTAACTGTAGAAGAACATAAAATGTTATGATCGTTCTACTTTCAGAGAACATCAACGTATTCTAATCATTCATGATCCATTTTCATTATTGCTCACTATGTTGCAGTTGGAAAAGTCTTGTTTTGTTTGCATATAATTAGAAGATCTTGCTAGTCAGTTTAATTCCATGTCTTTGATATTTTATCAGTTCAAGCTTATTTCTTTGTCAGTCCAGGGAGCTACTATGTGCTGAGAACAAAAATCAAGGAGCCTTAGGATCTGATAACCCCATCCCCACTATGGCTGAAAGCTATTTCTTGCCACTTTGTTTCCATGGTAATGATGAGAAGCTGGTTGGTGAGGAATAGTGAGTTGGGGGCAGGGGTACCTCTGCAGTTGCCAAATAAGACCTGGGCATTTCAACAATTCATAAGTGGTGAAATCAAACAGAGCTAAAGAGATTAAATAAATCACTCATATAGTGAGAATGTGTGTGCTTGCATGTGATGAAGACAGCAAGTGAGAGAATAAGGTGGAAAAATAGAGTGTCAGGGATAATGCTCATATTGACTGACACAAGGGAAAAACAGCTTTTAAAGCATTTAGCTTTAATTTCATTCAGGAGTGACATAATTGATTTTAATGAGATGTTTATAGAGTGAAGTGCCGGTGCTGCTGAATCATTTGCAAGTCTGCCTGACGGGTGCTTATGAGACTTACACTGGGGAGAAGCAGAAAGGAATAGAAACCTTTGCTGCCAAAACTCCTCCAGCATAAGTGTGCCTAGCTCCACTCCTCACACCACTGAATACATTTGCCTGCTGACTTTAATTAAGAGAATATTTAATTCATGAGATACTTTTCTAACTTTGCCTCTGTTCACAAGAAAACCTTTAGAAGAAATGCCGATTTATAAAAATCTCCCGAAAACACGATAGAAACAAACACAGTTCCAGCTGTGTGTAGAGAACTTAAGCTGAAATCGCTGGGCGTGGTCCATGGGAAAAGTCTGACCTGTATGGGGACAGATATCATGGGTTCATTTCCCGCCTGATGACCCTTTCTGCATGTCTTCCTCCTCTCTCATAATGTTCTTTCTAGTCTGAACACTCTCTAATAAAATCTTTAAAAAAAAATCTAAAACTGCTAACTTCTCCTGTTTCCAGTATCACTCTGTGAAAGACTGACAGGGTGTCACACAGCTAATAAAAAGAGAGTCCGTGTGCTTTACTGCACAAAGAATGGATAGCTGTTAACATGAGAGCACTGTGTCCGCTCTGGGCCTCAGCACTGTGAGGCAGCCTGCCATCATGTCAGCCAGAATCTGAGGGATGATAGCAGAAACTGTCCTCACCATTTAGGATGTGGCTTGATGGAACAAAGCTACAGTTTCTTTTAACATAGATGGAGCAGTGGCATTTTTGTATAATTATGACAATGAACAATATTTACACAAATTTAACTACTGAAGGAAACATAATAATCTGAATTATGCTGTCAATAATAGCTTAAGCACCTGGAAATAATCATTGTGTTTTACTTTTACTTCAGAATTTGTCATTTAGTGAGGCTGGTCTGCTCCCACAGACCCTACCATGATGTTTCTTTGTGGTCATCATGGCTACATAATGGTAGCCCAGGATGGAAAAACTCACAATACATGATACATAGTAGGCCTGTGTACAGCATCCTAAAGTTTATCTAATGTAAATTTATAATATTTCTGATGAACCTTTCTAAAACAAAAAGCTAGACATGAGAGACAGCCGAAACACCCAAACCCATACACACACCAAATAACCCATTAAAGTTATAGCCCAAGTCTGTGACTTCAAATTACAGCTCAGTCACCTCCCATAGACAGACAGTACAGGTCTATTGTACATTTTCTGAATCCTTAAAATGTTTTGTGTACATTAGTCATTAATGACTGTATCCCTGATGTCCCTGAATACCTCTGGGATAGAAAATGTTATCCAGTTTAGTCAAGAGGTTGGAAAAAATGTGTATTATGTTTGGTGTAATGAGCTCTAGTGACCTCTGTGTTGGTCAGACAGACTCAAAACCTGGTTTAAGTGAAAGCCAAGAGTGTCCCCTTTAAGATGATACCAAACCCCATATTACATACCTTATAGCATGAGCCTAATTCAGATGTACACCAATTTCAAAAAACGGAGTTTGTCCACAGGGCTTGTTAACTTCATGAGCTGATATGACTCAGCAACCATTTTGGCAACTATTATACCAAAATATTAACTAGAGTCATATAACCTTTCTCAATAAATATGCATAGTCTTTGCCACCCTGAAATGTATCTGAGATGGATGTTGGCCTCTGGCTTATAGACTATTATTGGAGTAATTATGTCATGACATTTGAAACATTTGAAAATATTCTAACTGCTAAATAAGTGATAAGTGTTTGAAAGAGCTCATATTGGAGGTTTGGGATGTGTCCAGGGTATGTTGTAACACAGTGTAGCTCAGACAACATGTGTATGTGCATTCTATCCAAGATTAGGACACTCTTGCCTGGTATGTTCAGTTCCTGTATTATTACTTCAACATGGTATTTTCTGATTATTATTTTTTTTTTCTATTTTCAGCAAAAGATTTTGGTTTGTTGGAAGGCCATATTCAAGTCTGTCAGTATGGGCAATATATATTGTTCTGCTGCTGGTTAAAACTATTATGATTGTAGGAATACAGCATATTAGTTTCAGGCCGTATATTCAACTATATTGTGTTTTATTTAACACCAGAGGAAAATACTTCAACATATTTTAGCAATAATTATTATCACTCCTTTCTATTCATGCTGTCACACACTGTCGCATGTCTGGTTGAATAATGCAAAGTTTTCACACAAGCCCTGTGGACACATACAAACAGCCTTACTGGTTCTCAGACCTTAGACTGTCTTAGATTCAGGGCTCCAATTGAGAAGAACTGATGGTTTGAACTTGTTTCCTCCCGAAAGGACAATGCTTTCTCCGACACCCTGAGGCACAATTTAAATGCAACATCTGTGGAGAGCTGTGTTGATTGCTTTTCAATCAAGCGAGACAAACACTAATTTGATTTTTTTATGTATTTATTTATTTATTTATGAGGATCTGTAAAATTATAGGCTTCTTTCATGAAGCATGAATGACTGGCAGTTCTCTGATAGGTCGGTTTGGGCCGACTGTTAACTGTCAAGGCTTTAACATAAATGTACCAACACAGATGAATTCTGGCAACACACAGAGAGGCTGGGAAGTGTTTGTATCTTTGAATATAAAGCTGCACAGGGGAGCATTTTTCTGTGTTACAATAAATAATGCTGTTCACACACAGTTATTGACTTTGAGAAAATGTGTTAGTCCAACACTGATTTCTTGCAGCCATGCTCCTGAAACATGAAATATAACCAAAAGTGAGTTAAGCAAACTTAGTTGCTGAAAACATACTCTTGGACTTACCTTCATGGACAAATATCTATCTAACATACCAGAATGTGAACCCTCATTAGTCTTCATACAGACCACATACACTGATTGGTCACCAAGTGAAAAAAAAATCCTTTTACAGCACTATCATTGTAGGTTTGCTGCACTAGGAGAATTTCTGACAGCAAAGTGTATCTATCACCTTAAATTTATAAGAAATCTGAACTTAATACATTCATAAATTAATTAACATGCATAGGCTGTTGCCTATCTCTATATCTATAGCATTCAGTTGGCGAGAGGCATTTAGGTCACAGTCCATCACATGACAACACAGAGATATATAGGGCAAACAACAATGCACACACACATTCCTAACTAATGGCAATTTGAAACAACCTATTAACCTGTCACACAGATTTGTGGAATGTGGGAGAAAGCCAGAGTAATCTAGTTAGAAGCCAGACATCCAGATGTTGAACATGATAAAGCCAAATAACTTTTCATGCCTCTGGAAATAGAAGTGCAGAATATTACAAACGGTGAACAAAATTTTTAAAAAGTGTAGCAGGACCCAATAGCACCAAAAGAGTGAATAATGTTAATTATTATTGTTTTGCCAGAACATACTTTATTCATCCTCAAGCGGGAATTACTTATTTGTTGAGAAGTGTTAAATATTAGCAAATGCAAATTTAACTGTAATTATTAAAAAATTACAACTACAAACATGAATACATTTCAATGGGATTCAATGGGAAACATCAACACAAAGTGATCTACAATTGTAAGGTTCGAAAGAAAATTACAGATGACTGAAGGACATTTATTCAGCTAATTTCTTAACAAACAATGTCAAACAGTAAAATTAGGATAAAGAGACGTTTTAAAGAGAAACACTGTCACTAGCATAGTACTGGAACTGTTTGATACAAAAAAAATAAGGCTTTGGGATATTTACTAAAAATAACTAAATGATTACAAAAATATCTGACTGATTGTAAGAAAATACTGAGAAATGAGTGAAAACTTGTAAAACTGTGCTGCACACTACTTGCGTGTTTTCTTCTTCTAACAAAGTCCTTACTGTGCTGAAAAACATTCAATTAAATTATTAGTGTAAGACCATCATTGCAACATAGATTTGTGACCTTCTCCATGCTAAAGCTGTAAAGGCTGTGTGAGTGTAGAAGTAAAGTCTTTGATTTATATATGAAGATAGTAACATTTTCTTGTCTGTGCACAGATTTCATGCCAGCTGCCTTACTCATCTGCTTAAAGCTATACTCTGTGGTGATGACCTTCTGTTTCCCCCTTGTCTTGGTTTGTAGACGGATGCCGCGCTGATGTACGACGCCGTGCATGTGGTGGCCGTGGCTGTGCAGCAGTCTCAGCAGATCACTGTCAGTTCATTACAGTGCAACCGTCACAAGCCTTGGCGCTTTGGAGCGCGCTTCATGGCCCTCATCAAAGAGGTAGATCCTAGTCTACCTGTTCTCCATTCAACTACAAGCTTTTGTATACTCTGTACCATGACACAGAAAACACATTTTCTCAGAAAAGCAGACAAGTTTGGAATGTAAACCAGGATGACCAAGTGAAGATGAGAAATAAAAATATTAAAAATAAAAATAAAAATATGAAAATTCAAATATTCAATTTTTATCTTTTTTTTCTGAAAAGGAAAGCCTTAAACTGTAGTATTTACTGCTTTATAAGATCTCTTCCATCTGGAACACGAAGTATTGTGATATACCCACAAAATGACAACTGCTAGAGCACATAATGAGTTTAAATCATGTTAGTCGCACAGTTTCCTCTCATCTAGAACTCATCTTCTTCCCACAATACTTTCCCATTTCCTCTGGTGTTTTTTTTTGTGTGTGTGTGTGTGTGTTAAGACCACAGTGATAAAATAAATTATCACTACTACATTAACATTTTATTGTGCAATGGAAATATATCCAACTTTTATACAAGACACTTTAAGTGAATAAGTTAATGCAGGAATTCAGAAGAGCTGCAAAAGAAACAGAATAATCTGTAGTTTCCACTGATTGATTGGTCGAAAGGTAATACAAAGGATACAAAGTGAAGGCATCTAATTTCTTCAAAATTAGATGTTTTGGTTTGATCTTAAAACACTTTTCTTCCACAGAGATGTAAAAAAACAACAAAAAAAACCTAACTTGTCCACTATCATAAATTCTTGATGGCTATTGCTCCTTTTAAGATACTTTCTTCAAATAAGATACTTTCTTCAAACTACCCTACACCTGAGGGTAGTGATGTTACGGGATGTGCCGAGGCTTCGAAGCGTGTGTCGAGTAAAGGAAGGGACGTTTCCGTAAAGCGCGTATCGAGGCTTGCTTCATTTAGGGGAGGAGCCGAAAACGATGACATCCGAAGCCTCGCTGCCCCGCTGTACCATGTGACTGCTTCAGGAAGTGGTTTGACAGCTTTTATAAACCCCACAGGCTCCATTCAAAATGTGGGTTGTTGTAGGCGAGTTGCGGTCAGTTAGAGAGTCTTTTTATCCACATACAGAACACAATCAGAAGAACAGATAATCAAATAAAGTTTACTACAGTAATGATGGATTGTGTGGTTCTTGTCCTTGTGGATGGCAACTGGGGTCGTCTGCACTTTGAAAAACAGTGAGAGAGATGGTGAGTTTGAGGTTTACGGGACAATGGACCTTCAGGGAAAAATGGACTGTTCTTACTTGATATGAACTTCTGTCAGGGGGGAAAGTTACTGTGGTCTCTGGAGTTATGGTCTCTTTGTAGGGGTCCTTGTGATGATCCAGGTTTCAGTATGAGGTTCAAATGGAGAGATTTCTTTGGTGGTAGATGGTAGAGGCTGCACCAGAGGGTGGACAGGTAAGTTCAGCTGAGGAGGACTGAGGAGCGATCTGACTGCCATCTGAGAATCCAGGAACTGTTAATGAATCATCTGCAGAGGCGAAAACAGACTTGGGCAACCAGTGAGTAACAATCCACATCATCACGAGGAGAAAATCCAGAAAGCCAGGAACTCGGGCTTCACAGGGCTTAAATTCAAGGCATCACAAAGAAACACCTGAGGGTAGTGATGTTACGGGATGTGCCGAGGCTTCGAAGCGTGTGTCGAGTAAAGGAAGGGACGTTTCCGTAAAGCGTGTATCGAGGCTTGCTTCATTTAGGGGAGGAGCCAAAAACGATGACATCCGAAGCCTCACTGCCCCGCTGTACCATGTGACTGCTTCAGGAAGTGGTTTGACAGCTTTTATAAACCCCACAGGCTCCATTCAAAATGTGGGTTGTTGTAGGCGAGTTGCGGTCAGTTAGAGAATGGATAGAGGTTTGATAGTTTGGATAGCAAAGTTTGGAGAGTGGTTATTTAGTTTGAGACAGTTAGTTTGGTGTTTGGAGAGTTTAATAGATAGATAGATAGATAGATAGATAGATAGATAGATAGATAGATAGATAGATAGATAGATAGATAGATAGATAGATAGATAGATAGATAGATAGATAGATAGATATCCCCTATGTGGGAACATTTTGATTTGATAAGCCCTAACAAGGTAAGGTGAACTGAACATTTGCAGATGCATTAGATTTGCTTATGAGGAACTGTTTTCTTCATTGTTTCTTATTTTATTTAAAGGTAGGAAGCAGACTTTGGCAAAGATTGGACACTAGTGTCATGGCTTCATCTCACCATCACTACCTGAGGGATAAGCAACAGGTATATATTACTAGAAGTAATCTCAGAAAAACACAGAGCAAGCTCAGAGGAGCAAAGAGTACCATAACTAGCAAACACTCCGGTGTTGACGTGCTGGCAGCCTGCTCCTCATATACACCTGGATGATTAGGTGATAGTCAGCACACCTGAGGCTGCCCTCCAAGGTAGTGCAGCCTCGAGACACCATTTAGCAGGCGAAGAGGGAAGCAGCAGGCAACAGAAAATCCCCAACAAAGAGCCAAACCCCAGTTCCCAATGGTGACTGCATTTTACATTTTCACAAGCTTGTTTGTCTGACATTAAAATGAGTTTTTGTCAAACTTAGGAGTTTCAAAGAATGAACAAATGAAAGCAGAACAAACATGTGAATAAAGTAAATGCTTTAAAACCATCTGATATGATTCCAAATAAGGAAACTTTAAATATCTACAATGAGACTGAAAAACATGCAAAAGACTGACAACATGTCCAGGGTGACCAACACCTCCCATTGACCACTGGAGATAGGCACCAGCACCCATTAGTGACATTACTATTAAGCGTATAAGATAATGAATGGAAGGATTTTGAAAAGCAAAGGTAATTGTGCTCGGGTGACTTACAGTGAATGTTTTCTTTAGTACATAATACAAATTTACAATGATCTCCACTGAAGTAAAACATCCTCAGATATGCCACAACACTTCTGTAAATGAAGAGGCACTCAGACACAGCTGTAGTGTCAGAAAGATTTTGAGTAGCTCACAGAAGAACTTCCAAATCTGTTGCTCCCACTCGCTGATTCAAAGATGGGCCCTGAAGTGCATTTCTCTCTGTCTGGAGAAACTGTGATGATTTGCCAAGCCATCTCTGTTGTGAGTCACTTTCATGCTACAATATTTAAATATCTGTAAAGATAGGGTAATTCCTTTTCCATTGTTACACACGGAGTTGGAGTCAGTTTAGAGCCTTCAAACAGAAAAGACTGTACACAAACAGAGAAAAGGAAGATTTTCTGGATGTTTCTTTCAAGGCTGACATCAAACCAATAGCAGAGGAGCAGACTTGATGTTGCCGGGTTGTTGTGTTCTCTGATGACCTATGTCTTACTCCTTCTGTCTGCAGGCACACTGGGATGGCTTGACTGGAAGAATCTCTTTCAACAGGACCAATGGCCTGAGAACAGACTTCGACCTTGATGTTATTAGTCTCAAAGAAGAGGGTCTTGAGAAGGTTATGCATTTTCTAATTTGTTTGTGTGTAAATCTTCGGTCTTCAAATACAAATTTAATGAGTTGGACAAAGAAAAAACAGTCAATCTGTGTGCCACAGTGGGTAAAATTAGTCAATGATCAGTGTGAACGTTGTGTGTGTGTGTGTGCGTGTGTGTGCGTGTGTGTGTGTGTGTGTGTGTGTGTGTGTGTGTGTGTGTGTGTGTGTGTGTGTGTGTGTGTGTGTGAGACTTGAACTCAGAAATGTGCTCAATCTCTACGTAAAAATTCTACCTAAAACACACATACTCATCATCTCATCTCACAAACCTCTTAAGCTTTCAGTGACATCAGAGATCATTTGGCTTATTGGTCTTTATACCTCATCAAACTAATCCATTTCTTATGGATTTTGTGTGATACAAAAAAGCAAAATAGTGCCTGATTGAGAAATTGAAGGAGGATAATACAGGTTTTTTTCAGAACTGCTACGAATTAAAACATGAATGCATATCTATTTGACCCAATTTACCTGTAAACAGAATAAAATGTGTTTATTGTTAAATAAACTAAAACCCCATGTTTCCTTGTGAAATTTAACCCGTGTCTTTAAACTTTGTAAGTTAAAGTATTCACATTTATGTGGAAATCTGGTGGGATGGCACTGTAGAATGTTTTTATGGAATAGCTCTGTTATTCACATGATGAACTATTCTGAGTTAATACTTTAATGTCAGACATTCTAATTGGTTAGCCAACAGTTGAGTTAGCTCAGTCAGCTTAAGTAAACTAAAACTGTCAAGACATTGAAGTTTGTTCATGAAAAAAGTGATTACTTTTCAAAAACTATATGTGACATTTATACTCTGATGTTTGTTTTAAACTTCCATAATGATTGATGTTGTTCAAGGGATGAAATGAGGGTTAAACACATGAAAGTTAGAGTGAATGGGCTCTGCAAACCACTTTTTTCTACATTTTATCTTTGTATTTATGTTTTCAGACATCTTGTCGTTTTCTGTGAATCCCTTACTTGATATAACTGCCTTCCATACGTGGAGGCATAGAGATGAATTCATATAAAATTTCAAGGCTGGTTTCTAATCTCCGGTTTTTGCAAAATTTTGATCAGCAGAAACTCATTTTACCAGATTCTAAAGGGAGATGCAAGTATCTGTAACAGCTTTCAAAATGTTTATTTGTCCCTTCCTGTTCTAAGCAGCCATTAATTATTTACATTGGGAGCCAAGGTAGTCACACAGAGTTTGTAAGAAAGAGGTTGGAGCTAAGCAGTTTTGTAAAAACTATTTTCAAACCAGATATTTCAAACTGCACATGTTAAGCTCAGAAGGTCATATTTTATACATTATAGTTTTATTCTGTGCCAATGACCCTCCAGAAAGGCACTCACACTATAAGTTCCAAAATGCCCTGTTTTTCACAGCTAACAACCAGTGCTTGAACTTCAGTCTTCCCATCAACACATTTTGTTGATTGTTTTTCCAATTCATCTGTGAAACATTGCTCCAACTCCACCTCTAAAATGCTCAAATATTTTGCCTATTAGAGCCTGGTTTGTTCTTCTGCAGAAATGTGTGATGTCTTGGTCTTTCTCTGCCTTTCTGCAATTGCTTTCAGGTTCAGCAATCATCTGTGTTACATGAGGCCTGGGAGCTTGAGGGTTCTGCGCAGTATCTTGGCTGTGCCAAGGACTGCACATTTCTGGACTGAGATGTCTGATGTTGTTCCTGGGATCTGTTGTAGCCACTGCTCCAGTTTGGGGGTTACTGCCCCGAGGGCCCCGATGACCACAGGCACCACTGTGGTCTTCACCTTCCAGGCCCTCTCCAGTTCTTCCCTGAGGCCCTGGTATTTCTCCAGTTTCTCCCTTTTTCCTGATGTTGCAATCACTTGGTATTGCTACATCTACCACAACGGCTTTCCTCTGTTGTTTATCCACTACGACAATGTCTGGTTGGTTCGCCATTACCATTCTGTCTGTCTGGATCTGGAAGTCCCACAGGATCTTAGCTCTGGCGTTCTCCACCACCTTTGGGGGTGTTTCCCACTTTGATCTCGGGGTTTCCAGTCCATATTCTGCACAGATGTTTCTGTACACAATGCCTGCCACTTGGTTATGTTGTTCCATGTACGCTTTTCCTGCCAGTATCTTGCACCCTGCTGTGATGTGCTGGACTGTCTCAGGGGCCTCCTTGCACAACCTACACCTTGGGTCTTGTCTGGTGTGGTAGATCTGGGCCTCTATTGCTCTGGTGTATATATATATATATATATATATATATATATATATATATATATATATATATATATATATATATATATATATAATTATATACTGCTAAAAAAATAAAGGGAACACTCAAACAACACAATATAACTCCAAGTAAATCAAACTTCTGTGAAATCAAACTGTCCACTTAGAAAGCAACACTGATTGATAATCAATATCACCTGCTGTTGTGCAAATGGAATAGACAACAGGTGGAAATTATTTTCATATTTATTTCATTCATTCAGATCTAGGATGTGTTATTTGAGTGTTCCCTTTATTTTTTGAGCAGTGTATATTAGGGTTTTTTTATTTATATATATATATATATATATATATATATATATATATATATATATATATATATATATATATATATATGTGGCGAACCAACCAGACATTGTCGTAGTGGATAAACAACAGAGGAAAGCCGTTGTGGTAGATGTAGCAATACCAAGTGATTGCAACATCAGGAAAAAGGAGCACGAGAAACTGGAGAAATACCAGGGCCTCAGGGAAGAACTGGAGAGGGCCTGGAAGGTGAAGACCACAGTGGTGCCTGTGGTCATCGGGGCCCTCGGGGCAGTAACCCCCAAACTGGAGCAGTGGCTACAACAGATCCCAGGAACAACATCAGACATCTCAGTCCAGAAATGTGCAGTCCTTGGCACAGCCAAGATACTGCAGGACCCTCAAGCTCCCAGGCCTCTGGTAGAGGACCCGAGCTCAGAGGATAAGAACCACCCGCGGTGGGTGAGAGGGGAAAAAAAAATATATATATATATATAATCTCCCATTTTGCAAATGGGAGATTGGTTTATAATCTATTGGCAAATCACAAACACTTATGTCTCAGATGATTCTACAAAGTGTCACATGGGAGAGTACCATTCTACTGACTTTCATCAAAGAGATTGTGCTGGTGAGACTATGGACATCTGCACCATTACCATTTGGCTGTGGGGTGTGAAAACAGGAAAACCTGTGGGAAGCCAACATAACATTCTCTGAAACACATAAATGATCAACACTGTTGATCATTTATGATCACTAGAAAAATAAGTATTAGAGCAGTAATATCCGTGGTGCTATAAGAATAAACCTGAGGAATATGATGATGATATACTTGGTAAGTAAATTAACAATTACACTTTAATAAAGCCCTTACACACAAGTAATCACATAACCAGGCTCAAACAAAGACATTAGGGGACACACCAGAATTTTCAGATAGTGATCTTAATCCTTCTAGGGCCTTTGCAATCGACCCATCAGAGCTGTATTATTTGGAGTGAAATTACAACCCAGAAGACTGCCTGTCACTAATTATTTCAAATTTATACCTTATTTATACAAATTTATACATTATGCTTCAAATTTATACAGAATTCTGCGAAACACACCAATAGCACTGATATACACTCTTTTATCATAGGAACAAAAAACTACAGATGGTTTGTTATGGAGGTCCAGTGGAGCTGAGAACCTGGCATCAGGTATAACCAGTCTAGGGCACATTTGCCATTTAGCAGGAAGAAGGGGCCGCAGCCTGTGGCCTCCACAATACCACAATAGATCCATACAAGCATAATATTGTGTTGTGAATCCTGCAGCATTCAACTGGGATGATGCAGTAATGACATTTAAAGTTTTGTGACCAAAAATATCAATAGATTACATTGTACATGCTGCTTTGTGGTCTTGAGTTGACTATTTGAACTGTTGACACTTGGGTTTGAAGTGTAGCAAAAATGGTTTATATTCCAATAAACATAGCTACCTAGAATCTGGGATGTCCGATGAGAGAACACAAACATACACATCATAACTTCTGTAAGAGAGTAAATATAGTCTTAGAAGTTCTGCAGTACCAATAATGTGGGAATGATATCGGACTTTGCTTTATTAAAGAAAGATGCACAAAACAGAAAAAAGAAAATATAAAGAATGAGTAATTCAAAAACATAAAATATCTAACTAAAAAGCTTAAATCAAACTAGAAGGTGAAGAAAAAGAAAGGAACAAAAAACAGACATAGAACAGCAACAATAATAATAAATTCAGTTTTTATCAGTGACAGCTGCCAGAGGGATTCAGAGTTTATCTGGTTTGTAATGATTATGATTCACTTCTGCAATTTTTTTTTGCACTTTATTTGCTTTGGGGAATGGTGTGTAACTAGCCAAAAGGTGAGTGCCTGTGTGAGGATTTTGGTTTCTCTGTTTGTATTTTGGTTAATTTAGTCGCTGCGTTGTCATGTCTTGCCCTTGACTGTAACCAGCTGTCTCTTGTTCCTTCATTATCCCCTGTAATCTTACCTTTGTCATCTGCTCCCTGTTGGATCCTTAGCCATTGTTTTGTCACTCCAAGTCTGTCATTCTCTGGTGTCTTTTCCTGTTGGTCCTTGCTTTGCCAACTGGTTTTTGGACATTATTATACTCAATTTCTCACCATACTCTGGGTCCTACTGCACTCATTCTCATCACATTAACAACTTCATGATAGCCTAGTGTTTTTCCTGTGAAGTTTGACTTTCTGACAGCATTGTCATCTTATCAGCTTGTTCAAAATCATGCGATTTCTGTGTTTATGCAGCCATTAAAATTGAATAATGTCACCCATAAACTTCAAGCCACACATAAAATATACAAACCATGGTTAAAAAAATATTTGATAAGTTGACTTAGAGTTAAAAAAACATCTATGGACCAATGTTGACCTTATCCATGAGCTAATTGTAATTTCTGTATCCTAGTTAAACATGTTCACCTATATTTGACAAATGACTGAGACTTAAAATTGAATTTCTCGATGCCACTAACTACAATTCAGCATGTTACTATGTCAGTGTTTCCAGCATAGTCTTTGTGTTCATCTTCACCTACTAAAGAGTTCCAACAGCGTGGTAAGATGGAAAGATTCTTGCAAAATCATATTCAAAACTACATTCTCTAATAATCCACTTCTCTAGTGTAGCTCTTAAGTTGGGACCTTGAGCTGTGAGGTGTTGCTGGAAAGGCTCCACAGACCCAGGTTTTGCTTAGGTACCCGTGTTTCTTGTCTAATCCTTCACTTCAGCTTTGTATTGTTCTGACAATTTTGATTGCAGACTTATAATGATCCTTGTTGCCTTGATTTAAGCTTTCAAGCTGCTGAAGATGCTGGGGTCTTTTGGAGTGCAGGAGGCATGTGGTGGCATCAGCCACCACAGAGCAGCTCCAACATAAAATAAGAAAGTGATCATTAAGGCTGATTAACTTCTGCACCTTACTTTATTTCTTTCCTCGCCAGGATAAGCTGCCTCCTACTCTGTTTAGATTGGAATAAGCAGATTGGCATAGCTTTATGACACATTTTTATTTAGTTTTCACCATCCTGTTTGTATAGTAGGCTTATAATAAACACACCACAGAAGCCAGAGCCCATTGTGACCTGACCCAGTCCAAATTTCAAGTCAGGCTCAGGGTATAGATCTAAACTCCAATAAGTCATTTTTTCAATTATATTGATGTTCTCAGACGGAGAGAAGCATCCTGAGAATAGAACTACATTGTTCAGCACTCAGAGATTTACAAGATTATGAACAAGAGAAGAACCAACTAATGTTGATGATGCAAATAATGTTCACTCATAGAACTGCAAGCACTTTCAACTTCATTATTCTCACTGGCGCATTCCTCTCGGCGTCTTCTGACCTTTAGTCTACGTAGTGTGTTTTCTGGCAGATCCATGAATAATTTACTCCATTAATAAAAACTCATTCAAAAGCTCTCCAGTCTCATGAAACTTGAATTAAAGTGTTGATTTGCAATTCCAAAGACTATCTCAAGCACTCACTCAGATTATCATAGGTGCCTTGAGGAGTGTGTGGCAGCTGAGGGTTGGATTGTCTGTGGTCCCCTCTAGTGATGCTTATCGTTGAGAAGCTGGACGGAGAACAGGGGTGTTAAAGAGACTTGTCTTGACAACCTAAAGTAAGAATGGGAACATGAAAAGCCTTGAGGCACAAACTGATCTTTGCTGTTCTCTTCCACTTTGCTTCTCTGTTATGTACGTTCCTCCCTCCCTTTTTCAGCTCCCACTGGTCAGCACCTCAAAAGGCCATGAGGCAGATCAGAATCCTTGATCAGCTGTAACATTGGTCCCTGTTGGTGTCAAGAAGAAAGCAGCCATGAAATTGTTGAGGGGTCAGATTGCTGTCAACTGTTTCCTCAGGATGTCGTACAGATCATCTTTGTGTTGAACCGAAAGGGAAAGATGGTAAAATTACCAGCACATCAGTAGTCATATAATTTTTTAGGCAAACTGACAAAAATTGGAATTAGTTTTATCTTTTATTCTATGCCTATTTTCTAAGTAAACCCAAAAAATAGTTGAATTCAATAAACATTTACATAAGTTTCACTAAAATTTAAAGGTTCACAATTTTATTTTCCACTGATGTATTATACTATAATCTTGTACAGTCAAACAACACTGTTAGACCTGAATTTTCCCATTGTGGAGACAGTGTTTCTGTTCTCTTAAACCCTGAACCACTGCCCCTAAAATCGACTGAAAAGGCATACTCAAATTAAATCAGCTGCTGTTCTTGAACAATTTGAAGTACATGCAAAAGCTTGGTCTCTTTATGAAGATGACAAGCAAAATTTTCTATTTTTGCAGTCAAAAATACCTTTAATAGTTTGTAGCTATTACGCTTATAACACAAAAGAAATTTAAACATTTTGCTTCACTCAGATTTTTCATTTTTAGTTTTTGTAAATGCACATTGAGTCTTGAATGTATGGACTGGAAAATACAATAAATCTGTGGAATAAAGCATTCTGCTTGTGGATTTCAAGACTGATCAAAATAGCAAAAAAAGAAATCTCATTTTGACCATGTTTATTTTTGAGGATGTACAGCTGTTGTCCTAGTCGTCTAGGACCCCCCTCTTTTTACTCCCCTTCTTCAAAACTGCCCCGTTACGCCCACGCCCCATTCCCTCGGCCCCCTCTTCTTCCTCTTTGTTGCAGTCAAAGTGAAACTCAAAGCAATAAGTTTCAAAATGGGTTATTGATTATTCTTAAGTCTTCCTGCATAACGTGCTTCATGCTGGGACAATGTTTTTTTCTTTTACAGATTGGTACCTGGGATCCAGGAAGTGGCCTCAATATGACTGACAATCAGAAGGGAAAGACAACTAATGTCTCAGATTCATTGTCCAATCGGTCCCTTATTGTCTCCTCCATACTGGTAAATAAATTTTTCCCTATTTTCTTAAACTTTATTTTATATATTTGTATTTGATAACACAGTCTAGTTTTGTTGTTATCAAAACTAGACTGACAGCAACCCTATGTAATCACCCAGGAGATTACATAGGGTTGAGTTTGCAACTATTCATCATACTGAGCATGCATGCAGTATGAAAGAAAGGAATGTTAATGAGAAAAAAACTCCATCTGAGTCAGGACCTGGCTCAGCATAAACCAACATCTGTCTTGGCCGACTGGGTGTTTGAGAAGACACAAAAAGACATACAAGCACTGATCCAGGAGTACTTTCTATGTTATAGAAATGGATACATTCATACACCGACATACACCAACAGTGGGAAACTGAATGCGGTTTCACAGGAGATTGGACTTCAGCAGTCGTCTATGTAGTGTATGAAATAAAGTCCAATGTAAACTGGACATTGAGCTCAGACATCAGTTTTGAGTATGGACCAATAACATTTTTCCTGTACTACTATGTGATCGAACTCAGAAAGTGACAGGAATCCAGCCAATGATACGATACCGTTCACTTTGGCTACGCAGCCAATCATCACATGTTTTTCGTGTACTCGCCTTGGTCAAATGCACTGTGGCACCGTGCAGGTGAGAATAGTGCGGCGGAGTTAAGAGACATGAAAGCTAACACCTTATCATGTCCAAGTGGGACATCCACTCACCAAGCCACAGTATAAAAAAGAAATGCACTTCTTCTAAGATGAAATGGCTGTCGGAGTTTGTGCAAGTAGAAGAACAGTACAGTGTACAGTGGAGGGACCGTGTCACCGTTGAGATTATTCTTTTTATTAGTAAGCTCTGTGATCACAATGATGCTCGTTTTTCAGAGCATGAATTAAAGGAATGGTCTGCATTTGATATCGAAGCGGTGAGTTCAGACTTTTGACTATGGATAAGACATTTGTACACTGGCAAAGAAGTATGAGGCCATTCTCCTCCACCCACAGACTATGGAGGCCATTAATAGTCAATATGCTGAATTCAAGTACATAAAGCAAGAAGCAGACTGACGTGAAGTGAGAAGGGCAGACGTAAAAAAACTGTGTAATTAAACATTTTACAAGAATTTATACTGTATCACAAGCTGCAGAAAACATTTTAATGTGAACAAAAAGTTATGTCTGAAAGGTGTAATGTCTCATTTCTCACCCTGGCTAAAGCAGGACTCTTAAACTATGCATCTCATCAACAGCAATTTTTTTTTTCATTTTTAATTGGGCAAATCACTGAAATTAAAAGCAAACAAATGAAATGAAATGCTGATGTAATCTGATTCTTTTAATAAGCCATGCAACTTTCTATGATCCCAGATTTATAACAGGTGTAATACTTGTGCATGGCCACGCTGTGCACACTGATGATGCCCACAGGAAGCTTGTGTGTATGCCCAGACACATGAACAATTACAGGGAACATTGATTGAGCCCTCTTTAACTTTAGGCAGTAGGGGGAGGGATATCCACCTCGGGTTGAGAGGGAGAAAGGCTGCGCATCTGGTGATAGAACAATCTTATACTCACCCTCCATCAGTCCTAGTTCTGTGAAAAGTTTAGGAAACTCCTGCTTCACAGCATCAATTGAGTCCAACCCTATTTGATTTACCCTGGAAACCAATTTTAATGCCATTGCACCACACCCACTCAGCAATGATGTACATAAATCCTTCACTACATAAATGTCCTCCTCATTACTAACGCTGTTGTTGCTTAGTGTTGCTGTAAACATGCCTTCCACTTTTAATTTGGTGCCTCCTGGTCCCTGTAGGATTTTCTTTGGTTTATCTAATTTGCCAAATTGGTACTGAGACTACAGTGTTTCTGGAACAGCAGTGACATCAGCTCCTGTGTCTATTTTAAATAGTCTTATGTCTGTCCACAAGTTTTCTGTCATTTATAGATTGCATTTAACTTCTGCAGAAAGTGATCCCAGAAAAGCAATATCATTGTCTGTATGTGAGCTTTCTGTTGCAAACCCAGCATTTACTTCACATATTTTTTTTATTTCTGCAAACCCTACAAAATGTCCCTTTTTCCCAAAATAATTGCACTGTGCCTTTATGTTTTGTGTTGCTTTTGTGATGACATATTTGTGTGTCGCCTTCGGTTGTCTGGAGCGCGCGCTCAACGCTTGCGTGAACATGATCCAACTGCGCGCCAGCAATGTCTGACTTGAACTTAGCATGAAGCACTTCCTGTTGCTTTTTTACTAGCTCACTCTGATGGGCTGTTTAACGCCTTCTCTAGCGTCAGTTCAGTGTCCATTTGTAGCTGTTCTGATAGTCTTTTATCTCTCAGACCCATGACAAATCTGTCCAGCACCTTCTCATCATGCAAAGTCCTGTATCCACAGTGTTCAGCCAAACACTGTAATGCAGTGTGAAAGCCATCAAAGGACTCACTCGTCTCCTGTTGGTGCTGATTGAATTTCGCCCGCTCAAACATAACATTCCGGCGGGCTACAAAGTGAGCATTCAACCATCCCTTGACAGTTTCGTACTCACTCACTTCTTGTGGAGTCAGATGCAGAGAAACAAATATATCTTCTGCTTTGTCCCGCATGGTGTGTATCAGAGTATTTACTTGGTTTTCCTCCGATTGTGTCTCCAAACCAGAAGCAATATAAAACCTCTTGAGACGCTTTCTCCATTTTGTCCAGTCTTCAGCTCTGAACGTGAACTTTTCAGGCGGGGGAACTTGAAACTGGTTCATGACGTTGTCATTCTTATTTTTTCAAGCCATCAGTTCTCACTTATTCTTTCTCTCTTTTCGCTAAGTAGTCTATACTTCTGACATCATGTTCTGTTCTCTGATATGTATATTTAATAAAATCTTGAGGCTACTCAGAAGCACACGAGACATTTCCATCTTAGCAGGGACTCTTTTATTCTGTTCCGCCCCTAAACAATACAGCACAAAGGTTCCTTTCCACCAATAGCCTAGTACTACAGTATGTCGGGGGTTTAACAGGATTTTCTTCTGGAATCGGGATGTTCGTGAGTGGAATTGGTTCGCGTGTGGTGTGTTGCTCCTGACGTGTGGCTGGACATATGAACCAATCGAACCTGTTGTAGTTTTATCAGTTCTGTGGTCACAGAGGTTTGGAAAAAGTCAGCTGACAATTCTTAAATTGTGCCCTTGGAACCAGACTTAAGACTCACCAGCTCTACTCCTCTCCTCTTGATCACTGCCCTAACGCTCTCTGACTCTCGTCGCTATGGTAGCATTTAGACATCCCTTTAAATAAGATACGCCACAAAACAAACATTTCTATGAAAATTTTAACTCGATAATGGCAAATTAAATGTTTCTTTGGAATGAGATGATCCCATCTGGGCGTGATGAGAGACAATGACACCTGAAGCTTATGCTTATGCACAGGGTTTTCATGGTCTCCAAGTAGAGAAGCAGTTTGAGCTTCATTCCCTCATTAACAGACGGTCATCATATCATGCAGAGCTGCTTGGAATGTGGGAATCACCTACCGGGATAAATCCATTCTCCTGTCTCTTCTCTGGGTCTTTTCCCCTCAGCAAAGAAACTTTCCAAAGAATCTGATCTGTTTCTCACTCATTTTGCTGCTTGCAGCTCAATGTTGGCACAAGACGTAACCAAGAGAATCTGGTGAAAGGATTTCCAAAGTAAAAGATCCTTCAGACTCAGATATTACATAAAACAGAAATATTTAATTATTTCTTGTGCAGCCTGGTACCAATCGGTCCATTGACAGGTACCAGTCCGCAGCCCGGGAACCACTGCTTTAAAGCACCAGATGCAGTGAGAACACCCAAACTCAGGAATTACAGCACACAGAAGAGGAAGACACTGTCACCACATCGCCACCCGACCTCAGCAACTACAAACAGAAAAGACAGTTAATGAATGTGACAACCCTGAACCTAACAAAAGAAACAACAATATCGGCCCAAATAAATTTACAGTTATGTAAAGAATCAAAAAGGGCTGCAAACAAAATAAATAAAAATAGAAACTAATTAACATAGAAAATGCAAGTTAAAAACAAGAGGACCAGGTGTGGCCCTCTCGCCACGCCACAGCAGGAGGCGAACTGGGCGCGCCAATGCCGCACTGCAGACACTGCTTCCCTGGAGGCGGCTGACTGACACCAAATCAGAATTCGAAGACAAATGAACATGCAGAAATTTGAGAGACAAAAGAGCAGCAGCTGTCCAGATATGGGACAAACCTATGAAAGTTAATTAGTCACAGTTTCAAACAAAACCACAACAAACTGGAGCCTATAATGAATGTTAATTTCTTACCTGCTACACAAACCTGCACATACACACTCGCAGAACAAGAAAGAGAAGGAGAGCAGCACAGTGGTATTTACCTATGATCACACTTAACTTTAGATTTTCCACCAGGATTTCAGAGCAGCATACACGGGACATAAAATCAATTTGAATATTATTAATTGTAATAAGTTTCTTCCCATAGTGCTATTTAAAAACAAGAGTCAAATTAAATCCAATAATAGCTTACTCATTCCAATGAATTATTGAATACTATACATCTGACTTCCAATAAAACATAATCAGCTCATCTTTAGTGAAATGGGCAGTATGATTTGTGCACATTCATTTCAGTGCTGCAGTCTCAGGTATGCTATGCTATGTAAAAGGTAGACCTTTAAAAATAAGAACAAAAAATGTTTGTGGTTGCAGGGTTCAAAATGAGATATCTGAATAATAAATCTGCAACTTAAAAATATTTCTGTTTGATCTTCTGAAAACAATGTGCAAATTGAATGCAACATTTTTTAAAGTTTGTTTTGGGCAAATTAAATTGAGACAGTATTTCTTTAAACCAGTTATACAAAGCTAGAACAACTCTCAGCCATAATGCATAACACACTTGCTCCAAAGATGTCATTATTTTTAAGCCTTTCCTCTTCAAAAATCTCCCAGTGCTCTGCTTGTACTGCCTTTCCTTTCATAGCACTTTATAGAAATTTTGCTCTCTGATTCAATTGAAGCAGAGTACCTCAAAGCACTTCTCTTCCAAATTGCCAATTGACTTCACCACTGTGGGGATTCCAATTTAGTGGAAGAAGACTCGGGCAAGGGGAAATTAACTGACTGATTGTCCAATAAGATTTTGTGCTTTATGGCTCTGCCTCCCGTTGAGCAATTTATCAGAGACGCCAAGTGTTTTTCTTTTCAGTGATTTCAAAATCAAGAAGGTTCTACTCAGCTTAGAGTATTTAAAAATCCTTCTGACCTGAAAGGCTCCTTATTTAATTGTTCGTTCAGAATTATTTGCTTAGATGTTTCAACGATTGTATTTTTACACTAGTTTTCATCTGATTTTCTTCTGTCCTTAAGATATGTAATTTTTATTGTTGCAATTTTTTAACAAGTATCTGCCTACTAGTTTGGCAGTGATCATTATCACTGTTTATAATAAGATTATTTACTCATATAGTTTGAAAGTACAATAAATATTTTCATTTTATTCCATTTTGTGTGTGCAGTGACAACTAATTTATGAGTGTGTCATAAATTATTGCCCACATCGGAGAACATTCATAGTTGAAACCAGATGTTTGTATACTTTTCCAGTTTTAGGTAAATTAGAATTACTGATTTTTTTTTCTATTTTCTAAATACCACAATAATAAGAGAGAGAGAACTGTTTAAGGGATTTTTTTATTAAGTTTTTTAAAGTCAAAAGTTTAATTATACTTCACTGGGTCAAACATTTTGCATATCACAATAGTTTGATCTGCCTCCCATTTTATGCTTTGAGATTCTGGGAACCAGCAGTAAGCCTGCTCTCTGAGAGCAGAGTGCTCTGCTGGGACTATCTTAAACAATCAGATGTCTGGTGTATCACATAGGTGATTATTATGAGCTTTGTATGTGAGAAGAAGAATCTTAAATTCTGTTCTGGATCTAACACTAAGTCAATGAGGGGAAGCTAAAACAGGAAAAATATAATTTTGCTTTTTGATTTTCATCGGATGCATCATGAATAAAGCGTGCATATGCACAAAAATGTGCATCGTCATATTTCACGCGCAAATTGCCATGTATGAAAATTAACTTTGCGTCAAACTTTGCATAAATATACTCGCACTTTGAGGGAGGCGTGAAAATGTGCAGCAGCTATGCAAAGATTTTCTGTGAACAATATTAGAATACGAAGTGTCAAAAATCACTTAAATACACTGAAATTTGATTAAATTCAGGTATTTAGACCTGACTTCAAACCTGGTGTTTTTTTTCATGATCATAATATTTTAGTGTTTGAATGTAAACGATTAAATGGAACCGCTTTTATCCTCAGATAACAACATAACACACACAAAATAAAGAAAATAAAAATAAAAGGATGTGAAAACCTCAATCCAATGTAAATAATTTTCCTCAGTTTTTGTCTCATAAAGATGTAACGCTTCAGTCTGTGTGCCCTGAAGCACATGAAATGCATCTGCAGAGTAATTTCATTCAATAAAAAAGAAAACAGTGTTGGATCAGCAGATTTACTCCAAACAGGTTTAATTATTTTTAAGGTCATCAATGTGTGTAGCTGCACAAAGGTGAGCCATGTACTTGTGCTTTGGCTCTGACAGAGAACATCACCTGTAGAAGGATTCACACAGCAAATCCAGCAGGTCCAAATGAACTGTCAGATTTGACTTTCAACACTTTTAAAGTGTCTAAATGGGTCCAACCTAGAAAGTGTAAATTTTGCTTGGTACCTTAACTCTAGTTAAGTATAAAATATCAAATCTTCTGGAGTTAATAATTCAACACTTGCTAACTCTAATTCAGTGTTAAAGCTTAATATTAATATTATTCTTTTTTCCTTCATAAGAGTTATTTGTAATTAATATTAAATAGGTATTTTAAATCAAATCAAATCAATTTTTATTTGTATAGCACATTTCAGCAGCAATGCATTTCAAAGTGCTTTACATCATTAACACAAAAACACAAAGTCATGCATCATGGAATAAACAATACATTATTACATATTACATTTTAAATAAAACTCTAAACAGGTGTGTTTTTAGTTGAGATTTAAAGGAAGTCAGGGTTTCTGCTATTTTACAGTTTTCTGGAAGTTTGTTCCAAATTTTTGGTGCATAGATGCTTGGTTCTGGTTCTGGGGTTCTGGGGATGCAGACCAGAACCAGAATCTGATAGATAGATAGATAGATAGATAGATAGATAGATAGATAGATAGATAGATAGATAGATAGATAGATAGACAGACAGACAGACAGACAGACAGACAGACAGACAGACAGACAGACAGACAGACAGACAGACAGACAGACAGACAGACAGACAGACAGACAGATAAAATCACATTACAGGGCGACGATCGATATCTATCTATCTATCTATCTATCTATCTATCTATCTATCTATCTATCTATCTATCTATCTATCTATCTATCTATCTATCTATCTATCTATCTATCTATCTATCTATCTATCTATCTATCTATCTATCTATCTATCTATCTATCTATCTAGCTATCTATCTATCTATCTAGTTATTGTCATTGAACAGGATTCAACTAAATTTCCCATGCAAAAAGTCAAATACAACAAATAAAATAAACACACAATAATAATATATTCAACTAAAATTAACTAACATTAACTCCAACCACACTAAAGAAGAAGCAACAGGTCCAATTATGGTAAAGTGCAGATGATGTGACAGTGCAAAGTGCTGAACAATATGGCTGTGTGGGGGTGGGGGGTGTATGTGAGGTTATGATATGTGTGGGAGGGGGCGGCAGGGAGTAATGGCTCTGACGGCTGTCGGGAAGAAACTGTTTCTCAGTCTGGTGGTTGTAGTCCGTATATTCCTGAACCGCTTGCCTGATGGCAGCGGCACAAACAGTCTGTGGCCCGGGTGGCTGGAATCCATGGCTATGGATCCAGCTCTCTTCTTGACCCGGCCTATGTAAATAGAGTCCAGGTCCGGGAGGGGGCATCCCACAATGCCTTGTGCCGTTCTCACCACCCGTGTCAGTTGTTTCCTCTCCAGTGCTGTGCAGCTACCATACCACACAGTCACGTTGAGGCAGAGGATGCTCTCGATCGTCGCCCTGTAAAAGTTCACGAGCAGCCATGAAGAAAGTCCAGCCCGTCTCAGTTTCCTGAGGAAGAAGAGCCTTTGTTGTGCTTTCTTCACCAGGTGGGAGGTGTTGGTATTCCAGGAGAGGTCAGACGTGATGTGGAGGCCCAGGAACTTGATGTTGTCCACACGCTCCACCTCTTCTCCATCTATGAGAAGGAGAGTGTGATCCGTCCTCCTGAACCTTCTGTAGTCCACAATGACCTCCTTGGTCTTCCCTGTGTTCAGCACCAAGTTGCTGGCTGAACACCACTGAGTGAGCTGCTGAATCTCCTCTCTGTAGGGGGTCTCGTTGTCTGAAATGAGACCCACTACAGTTGTGTCGTCCGTGAACTTCACGACTGTGTTGGTGGGGTGGATGGCCACGCAGTCATGTGTAAACAGGGTGAAGAGAACTGGGCTGAGCACACAGCCCTGTGGCGTGCCTGTGTTGAGGACCAGTGGGGACGATGTTGATTCTCACCTGTTGGTGAGGAAGACTCTGATCCAGTGGCACAGTGAAGCAGGCAGCCCCACCTCGAGGAGCTTCAGCACCAGTTTGTCTGGGATGACGGTGTTAAATGCTGAGCTGAAGTCTACAAATAGCATCCTGACGTAGGTGTTGGGATGCTGCAGATGGGAGAGGTCTGGACGGTTGATACAACAACAGCAGATCTTTGATGTATTGTGGTGCTAAACTGTTCAGTGATTTATAAACTAACAACAGTATTTTAAAGTCTATTCTTTGAGCTACAGGGAGCCAGTGGAGGGACTTTAAAACTGCTGTTATGTCTCTATCTTCCTGGTTTTAGTGAGAACAGGAGCAGCAGCTTCTGAATCAGCTGGAGGATTGATTTGTTGGACAGGCCTGTGAAGACGCTGTTACAATAATCAATGCAACTAAAGATAAACACATGGATGAGTTTCTCTAGATCTGGCTGAGACATTAGTCCTCTAATCCTGGAGATGTTCTTCAGGTGATCGAAGGCCGACTTTGTAACTGTCTTTATATGGCTCACAAGATTCAAGTCTGAGTCCATCACTACTCCCAGGTTTCGGGCTGATCGCTAGTTTTTAGTTGTAATAACTGAAGCTGTGCATTGACTCTAGATCTATAGCTGTAGATGTATAGCTCTATATCTATAACTGTAGATCTATAGCTCTAAATCTATGGCGCTATAGCTCTCTAGATCTGTAGCTCTAGATTGTTCCTCTTTAGGTCCAAAAATAATGACTTCAGTTTTGTTTTTGTTCAGCTGGAGAAAGTTTTGGCACATCCACACATTTATCTGTTCTAAACATTTATTC
Source organism: Poeciliopsis prolifica (assembly GCF_027474105.1). Taxonomy (NCBI): domain Eukaryota; kingdom Metazoa; phylum Chordata; class Actinopteri; order Cyprinodontiformes; family Poeciliidae; genus Poeciliopsis; species Poeciliopsis prolifica. Next base: position 671,863 of record NW_026562471.1, on the reverse strand, counting down.
AGTGATTGGATGGGGTCAAAGGTCACCTGGTGACATCGTAATGAAGAGCTGTGTGTCATCCGCATAGTTATGGAAGCTAATATCATTTCCTGTTATAACCTGAGGGAGAATATAAATATTGAATAAGAGGGATCCTAGTATTGAACCCTGGGGTACCCCTGTGACGGAGGACCCGTCACGATCGGAGAGTCCGTTTTAGCAAATATATACAAACATGCACTGTTATTAACTTACCTGTTTCTTTTCCTTTTAGTTTGGATTGAGGCGATTCATCGTGTGTGCACACGCGGTGTTTTCGTTTGACGATCATTCTAATCGGTTATTTTCAGGTAGATGTTTTTCCGGTTTTCTTTTGGGGGAAGTTGTTTCCGGCTTGGAGCGCACCGGGAGCCAATTATGTGATGTGTAGTCATCACAATGTGCTGGTTGTTCTTGTTCTTTTGTTTGGCTGTATTTTGATTATAAATTTATTTATTTTTCCTTCCTTATTATTATTTTACATATGTCAAGGATTTGAGTTATAAATAATTGCTTAGTTTTTGTTTTGTTTAGTTTAGTTTTGTTTGATGGGACTTCCTCTGGCCGGAGCCTGTAGCTATAAAAGCAGGGCTCTGTTTCACAGAGGGCAGTCGGCACCTGGACTCTAGAGGTGCCACGCTGAAGGTGAGACCCTTGGACTGTGAAGGTACTGCTGTGTTGATTTTTAACTCATCTTGGACATTTTTGTAAATATTATGCATTTGCCACTGTTGATTCACTGCACTGATAAAAAAACATAAATCTCACTAAAGTAATCCCTGGCCTTGGCCCGTCATTTTTTTGTGGTGGACCAAGTCATAAAAGAACCCCGTCACAACCCCACATGTGACCTTTGACCTCTTTGATGAGAAGTTTCCAATTGAAACAAAGAAATCCCTGTTCTTTATGTAAGATTCAAACCAGTCGAGCACCGAACCGGAGAGTCCGACCCAACTCTCCAGTCGATTCAGTAATATGTCAAAAGCTGCACTGAGGTCCAACAGAACCAGAACCAGCACTGTGGTTCTCCCACAGTCCGTATTTATATGAATATCATTGAATACTTTGACTAGGCCAGTCTCCGTGCTGTGGTGAGCACGAAAACCAGACTGGAAAGAGTCAAAGCAGTTGGTCATCATGAGGAAACTATTTAATTGTTTACACAGTTTTTTCAATAACTTTGCTGATGAATGAGAGGTCAGAGGTCAGAGGTCAGTCTGTAATTCTGCAGTAGTGATTTGTCCAGATTGTTCTTTTTTTAGCAGTGGTTTGATCACTGCTGTTTTCAAGGCCTGGGGGAAAATGCCTGATGTGAGTGATGAGTTACTATTTGGATCAGATCAGTAACAATAACAGGCAGGACTTTCTTAAAGAAATGTGTGGGTAGGACATCCAGACAGCAGGAGCTTGAACTTAATTGACTTTTAATTTCTTCTAGGGTTTTATAATGAAGTAGTTGAAAATGGGTCATTTTTCCTGTATTTGTTCTGTTTGGGTTCAGCAATGGTTCTGGCTTTAGAGTTGATGTGCAGATTAATCCTCTGATTTTTTGAATTTTCTCTGAAAAAGCTGGAAAACTTGTTCCATCAGCATTAGATTGAGTTCAGGTGGTAACGTCATAGGAGGGTTTGTGAGCCTGTCAACTGTTGCAAATAAAGCTCCAGCATTGTTCATGTTTTTGTTTATGACATCTGCAAAGAAAGCCTCCCTTGCATGTTTTAGTGTTGAGTGATAGTTACGTAGTCTTTCTTTATAGATGTCATTATGAACGTGAAGTTGAGTTTTACTCCATTTTGGTTCTGCTCTGAGACAGAGTTGTCTTGCAGGTCGAACTGTTTGTGCTTTTCTCTATGGAGATTTCTTCCTACCAAACACAACATTTACTTTAATTGAAGCAATAGAATCAATGATATATGACACTTTAGACTGAAAATCATCTACCAACTTATCTACATTATGACAGCTTAAGGGTGAGGAGGAAGAGTAGATTTGATTAAATGTTTCTGCTGTGTTTTCTGTGAAAGAACGTTTTGTGACAGTAGCTGTTTGTCCAAGTGGGTCAAAGAATAAATAACTTTCAAAGTAACAGCAAAGTGATCCGACAGGGCGACATCAGTTACAGAGACATTGGAAATATTCACACCCTTACTGATAACCAGGTCCAGTGTGTGTCCTTGAGTGTGTGTTGCTTGTGTGACATGTTGTGTTAAACCAAAATTTTCTAAAATATTAAAAGCTTTTTTGCCCCTCTGTCTTGGGGTTTGTCCACATGAATGTTGAAATCACCAACAATTATTAAACAATCATAATCAATATCTATATGATTGATAGATCATTCAAGTCAGTAAAGACATTTTCCACATATGTTGGAGTTTTGTATAAAGTTAGTGTCAAAGTTCATTTGAAGCCTTTAACCTGAATTCCAAGATACTCAAAAGATGTGAAATAACCCAAAGAAATTTACTACAATTTATGGTTTTCTTAAATCTCGAAGCCAGCCTCCTCCTTTTTTATGTTTTCTATTCTCACTTAAAAAATTGTAGTTAGGAAGTGCTGATTCAATGAGTACAATTTGGTCATTATCGTCATTCAACCATGTTTCTGTCAGAAACAACATCAATAATATACTCAGTAATGAAATCATTAATTAATAGAGCTTTAGAACAAAGTGATCTGGTATTTAAAAGAGCTACTTTAAGTGACTTGCAGGTAAAAAGATTTTCAGTCTGAGGTTTGAATTAGGACCGCTGTATTTCATATTTCTGTTTTTTGTCAATTTTCTTGTAGTGATCTGGACAGGTAATGTCCTGTTCTGCAGAACCCGGGGCCAGATACATTCTGGATGGAGACGGGTGTATATATATATCTGGTTCCCAGGCCTCAGACCTCAGAAACACAGAGTGATGGATCCTCTGGAAAGTCATGGGCAGGTGGCTTAAATGAAGTGAGGTCTGCTACTGAGCGCTAAGGAGAGACGTGCCATTTTGAACTTTTAGAAATTCTTTGGAAAATAAACATTTAATAAAGAGGCAATTAATTTCTCAAACATATTTATTTCAAAACCTGCACCATAATTACAAAACATATTACAATGTGGAATTTCACATGTCTCTTTCATTCACATATTGCTTGTAAAAAGGTCTGACATATTAGCTGTGCAATACAAAATGCACTACGCTTAATACATTTTTCTTCAATACAATGTGCATGAAATTGTCCAAAGTACAAAGTGGAGAAAGCAAAGAAAGCAGTTCATGTAATATGATAGAGTAAATGTTTTTTTAACAGGTAGCTTGCTGGATATTACAGTTCATAACAGACCAAGCTGATATTCAGATCCATCACTTCTTACCCAGTTTATGTTTCTGTTGATCAGAGACTGGGCCTGGCCTCTCTGAGCTGTCCACTCACTAACACAGATTGTCTTCAGTTTGTTGGGCCGTTGGTAAAGTTTGTCCAGGGACATCACCAGAATCCTCTACTGCACTGGACAGTCTTCAGTCTCCGAGTATGATAGCCAGTGCTGGTCTCTGGATCATAACAAACAAAAAACATAACAATGAAAAATGGAACAAAGGATTAAATTTTTACTACAACAAGCCTCAATCACAGAAATGTAGATTTTCAGAGATATTAATGCTTCCATAATCATTTTTGGAGCTTGAATCTTGGAAGAATCCACGGAGGGTCCAGGAGGTCGACGCTGACGACTACCGATTCAGCTGCAACCAAGCTGGTACGAATATATAGAAAAAGGCAATAAAAGGATTAAAACATGCTGCAAAAATGTATTTAAGACACAACTGCAGGAATAATGCTTTCAACATGAAAAAACCTTTTACAGTTTTTCAAAGGGAAAAAAATGATCAGAAATGTTGATAAATCTGACAAATATTCATGTAAATGTTCAACATTATAAAAAATATATACTCCAAATTATTACAGATCTGTTTGTTAGCCAAGAATTTGACTGAATGTTCACCAGCTCGATTTTTTTTTCAACACTAAAACTCCGCAAACATTTGGCATGGCAACACCGAACTGATGTCTATCATACAGTTTGATTTCAACTCAAAATAATAGTTATAAACCATTTCAGAAAAAAATTACTTATCAAGCGCAGTGAACAACTCAGACATGTGGAAAGTAAATTGTCCTGAAATGTCTTTGCTCGTTTCATTTTGGTGGGAACCTGTGAGTCAGTGAATGAAATCCTTTGGCGTTATAGCCGCTGTAGGAGTTCAGAGGTAAGATGTAAAGAGTTACTGATTCGATATGAAAACACTTTAACACTGGATTTTAACTACTAGTAATATACACCCCAGAGTTACATAAACAGAATATGACTCTATTGGAGTAAAATTAACTCTGCTTTTGCATAAATTCTGCTAACACAAAAAATTTAACACTTTTGAAGTATCTAACAATGTGAACTGAAAGTGCAGGAGCAGATTATGAATGAACATATTTGTGAATGGTATTGAGTCACATGGTTCATGAGTGGTCTATTTGATAGTAACCTTTGATGGTGAAGACATGTGTTCCACCCGAACAGGGGAAACAGTTTTTTGACCATGGAATGCTGATGCTGTCAACAAGTGTTTCATGAAAGGAATTGTTGTAAAAGATGACTGATTATCATTACCAAGAAGCAAAGAAAATAAATGGATGACTTGAACGATCAGAGACGGCTCTGATTTTACATCACTTGACAAGGTGATCAGAGTGTCAACTTTACCCCAGTATACCATCTCAGTGGCTTAATGTAAGGGCATTGGCTTAGCCTCTGCAGAAAGAATTGCATTAAGTAGGAAAAAAATCCTAATTGCAGCACTGGACATTAAAAAATCTGTTCTTATTTATCATAGAGCTGCATAAGCTATTTTATTTATTTTCAGTTCTTTTTTTGGACATTTTGCACGTTTTTTATCAATCCAAACAAGAGTCACAGACTCTGGGCTTTCTAAAAGGCATGGCAAAGGAAAGAAACTGAGCTCCTAGCTGAGTTAAAGCCAGTGATGATCCTGTTATTCAGGAAGCAAGCATAAAAATAACAATGTAAAGTAAATTGTGGGTTGTCATTATTTATCCTGGGCATTCTTTCCTTCCACACATGCTGTGAAGTGATTGGATTGCAGTTATTAGCAAAGACTCTGCAGCTGTAATTGCCATATCAGGGTTGAGTCATGGGGAGCTGTGTGATGGCTGTGAGCAGCGAGGAAAAAGGAGGGATGGATGACAATAATTGGGTTTGTTACATTTGATTGATGCACACTTTCAATCAGCTTCTCATCATTTTCTCAAAAATTATGAACTATAAAACATGATGTAATTACTGATAGGATCTTGGCCTATCAACAGTTTATCTACTTTGGAAATTACTGGCATAATGTTGCAGGGTAAATGGAGCACCTCTAGGCTGGAGCTGGAGCTGACCTATTCTGAAGAGCTGGAAGTAGACCCAATTCACCTTCCAGGGGAACAACCTCAGTTTTATTTATGTGCATGTAGGTGAAAACTTGTCGCAAACTTACACAGAATCTTGGTTACCTTTGAGTTTTCCAAGAACAGACGAACACAGATTGGACTTAATAAATGCTTACTTTGCTTATCTGCTTTGAACTGATGTTGGTGTTTCCAAAGCCATTTCTGCTGTTTCACATTGAATCTGGTCCAACTGGTCTTTGTTAGTGGAAAAGGCTGTTTCCATGAATGAGGGTGCTGAACAACACATCAACAAGGTCTAGACACTTGTAAATGGAACATACAAGGCCAGTGAATGCAGCAAGCTAGTACTTTCTAATACTTACTAATACTTACAATTTAATCACAGTCACACAACAAAACCTTATACATTTTTGTGCCTTTTACACAATGCAATACTGCTACAATTAATCCCAAAAGGATTCACAGGTGGGGCAGATCTAGATTACAACAAACAATTACATTTTATCCAACATATTTCTTCTGTCTGTGATGGACTGGCAGCCTGAGAGGGGGCCCATTCTTTGAAAGCTGGGCGTGTAAGATAATGAATAGATGTTCCTTTTATCTGGAAGTGACTCTAAGGTTTTGGAGAGACCCAGTTCTTACTTTACTTGAGAGGGAATCTATGGAATAATGTAAAGATTAGGGTGATGGCAAGATGGCTCTCTAATATAAAACACTCGGGCCTCATCGATGGTCATAAATAGAGGTGGGTGATATATATCACTTATGATTGTATTACAAATGTTACTTTAAAGATGTGCAATTTTACATTATTTATTACATATACTATCTCAAAAAGAAAACAAATGGACGGGGCATAAAAATCCTCATTGGGGAAGTTTGTCTCATTCAGCAGACAGTTAAACATACAAAGCCAAAATAAATAATAATGTATATTAATTGAATTACAAATGTAATGGAAAGATTTTCTGTCACATTTCAAATGTAATGGAAAGATTTTCTGTGGAAAACACACAGGATGACATAGACATATATTTGCCTGCCGTTTGCATGTGTACGTTTGGTAAACAAGTATGGGTTCAGTTTGCTTAAAGATCCTTTTTACGCATTTTGTTTTTGTGAATTTTTTTAATCTTTTTGCTTAAAAATAGGGGTGTGGTCAGATTATTGTTATAAAAAAATTGCAAAACTACACAGATTTTTTTTCTCCATACCATTTCTCCATACTTATAAATATCTATAGAGAAAGAATAAAAGCTAGACAGCAATTGTAAGAATAATAGGGTAGACTAGATCCTGTTAAACATGTTATTTTTGTTAAAATGTGACTAAAGACAACATCTAAAAAAAAAATTTATTTCTATATTTTCAGAGATGCTTGTATCTGACACAAAATTCTTTATTAAATTAAAATGATTTTCAATCTAAATCTGTCAGTCAGTGGATAATTTTAGATGAATATGTATGATGAAGATTTCCTCCTGAAGGCCAAACTTCAAACAATTTTTCTGTGTGGAATAGTACTGCTGGGGATTCTGGGTGTCTTCAGGAGTCAGATGATGACCCTTAAGAACCAGTGGTTGGTTTAACTTTCCTCTGGCCTAACCTCTTCAAATCTTTGTTGTGTTTTTTTGTGCGTGTCTTGATGGTGTCTCTGGGATCATGGGTTAGTGCAAAACACCTCAGATAAAAAGATGAGAGTGCAATGCCATGCAAAGTAGTGCATTCAAGTATAAATTTGCCATCTTTTAACAAAGTGCATAGACCATATACATGTGTAAGACAAAGTGCATAGACCATATACATGTGTAAGAGCCTTATGAAATCCATTTAATTTTTTCCCCAAATTTAAATTGTTTTCTGCTTTTGATTTTATCTGAATTACACTTTTTTTCCAATTTAACTATATGTATCAATCCTAATGACAGGTGAATGAAAAGTAGTACGACAAACAGTTTTAATGTTTAATGTTTTACTGGTTCAGCAAAACATTTAGTGTCATAGCAAAGCATTTAAAACTATTTAGCAAACACTTATTTTAAAGAACAACAAAACATGAAAAACACAGTATCACATTTTCCATGTATTTACAGTTTTTCTCAGCTGCTTTAGTGCATTTCTTAAATCATTTTCAACATTTGCAAAATAGTAAATGCATTTCTAAAAAAAAACTTGCACAAACAATAATACAGCTTATATTACTTGCAAAACCCAGTTTCTTTCTCAAAATCCTTGCTACTTCTCTCAAAATTAATCAAATCAAATCAAAATTTTATTTTCATAGCACATTTCAGCAGCAAGGCATTTCAAAGTGCTTTACATCATAAACACAAAGTCATGCATCATGGAATAAACAATACATTGTTCCATATTACATTTCAAATAAAACTCTAAACAGGTGTGTTTTAGTCGAGATTTAAAGGAAGTCAGGGTTTCTGCTGTTTTACAGTTTTCTGGAAGTTTGTTCCAAATTTTTGGTGCATAGATGCTGAAAGCTGCTTCTCCTCTATTGGTTCTGGTTCTGGGGATGCAGAGCAGACCCAGAACCAGAAGACCTGAGAGTCTGGAAGGTTGATACAACAACAGCAGATCTTTGATGTATTGTGGTGCTAAACCGTTCAGTGATTTATAAACTAACAACAGTATTTTAAAATCTATTCTTTGAGCTAGGAGCTCAAATGTCTGTTTCAGTGAACATGTCATTGTTTCATTGTGTTCAGACAAGAGTCACATTGATCAGTCGTGTTGTCAACATAACAGTGTAATCTGTAGGGATATTCTATTGTGAACTAGACATTTGATGTCAAGAATTGTAAATCGTAATGATGCAGTGTCAATGACAAGAAACTGGACAAATTTCAAAATTATGATTTTAGTGTAATTTGTTGGCAGACTATGACACTGTAAAAGAAAAACTAGAGGAGCTATAGGAACATAAGACAATCTCTTTAAGGAAAACTATACATGCAGTGCTGTAGGAATCACAATGCACAATGTTAGACTTTCCATCTCCACATTAAGAAACATTTCTTCAGGGGGTTAAAAAGTGAGCAGGATGAGAGGAATTCCATCAGCATCCTGTTGTGGGCAGCAAACCATATCCTGATGATAGAGTGATGCAAACTGGCATTATGTCCTCTGCCTCTTCTGAAAAAACCTCAACTTAAAATTTCCACAAACATGTCAGAATTCACATGGATAGTCAGAATTCCAATTAACCGATGTAGACTGTTCATCAGCAATAAAAGTTGAGGTGCATGTTTCACCTTACTTAAAACATTATGTACGTTAGAAATTTGCCATGGAGTGAAATATTCTACTCACTTAAACTAAATGTAATGCCCACAGGTTACTCTTGACCTCTTCTGTTTTGAAACTTTTTTGGGTCACACAAGAGCTGCTGTCCACACACAAACTATCAATCATAATGAATGTGAATTTTATTTTTCAGTTTGAGGAGACAGATATATAAAATTTTGTAATAAAGGACCCTTACTACATATTTTAGTCTAGTTTAGTTTAGATAGGGTTTTTTTTTTTTAAACTGATTGATAATAGAAGAAAAAATGTGTTGGAGCTCAGCATTTTTTGATTTCTGTTATCCCACAGCTAAATGATAAACGACACCTGCCGGGTGGCATATTTTGTGATTTATTTGTCTGGGAGAGACAAGAAGGTCTAATGCTAACAAAGACAGACGTAAAGTGGAGAGAAGGCTTGTGGAGAGATATGGTGGAGAGGACTGGACGTAGAGAGAAAAAAAAGACATTAGCAATGTTTGCATCTGTTCATGAGAACAAAGAGAATTTACCAGCTTCTGCTCTGTGTTTTTGTGTCCATCTATCAACATCTCTTATCTTATTGATGAGGAATGTTGTCTCCAGAAAGCTGGGCCTGGGTCCAAAGCTAACCTTATGTGCCTGAGAGGAGCAAAGTCATTGATATGGAGGGATTATTTCTTATTATGGTCATGTCTCACTTTGCACCCATCCTTCATCAATAACAGGAGTTTCTTCTGTTATTGCAGAAACACACTGCTGCACACAGCAGTATCACACTTCACTTGCTTCCCTGGCCATGCTGATGTATTTTTGTTTGTTTGTTTTATTTTGCATTGCTTAAAAGTTCATTTCCCATATTGAAGAACCTTTCAGACAGGCCTTAATACCGTGTAAAAGATACCAAGTGTTTCAGGGACTAATCTTTTCACTATTTGCCCTGACAGGAGGAGCCATATGTAATGTTCAAGAAATCTGACACCCCACTTTATGGGAACAACCGCTTTGAAGGCTACTGCATTGACCTACTGAGAGAGCTGGCAAACATCCTGGGCTTTACATATGAGATTCGCCTGGTGGAAGATGGAAAATATGGTGCACAGGATGAGAACACGGGCCAGTGGAATGGCATGGTTAAAGAGCTGATGGACCACGTAAGTACTATCTTTACAAAGACAATTCCAAAACGCTGAGAAAATATGTTGCTGCCATCCTTATACTTCTGATTTGGAAAGATGTTCTCAGGTTTGAAAGATCCCCCTACCAAATATAGACATTAAGGACAAATGATCCTATTTCACTTTTACAAAACATGTCTTTAAAAATTTAAGTGTTCAACCCTGAGTGAATTTTAAATTGCTAATCTGGTCTTTGGTATGACTTGTTTTTCTTGTACTAGTGGCCTTTCAGACTTTGCCTAAATTGCACATTTCTCATACAATTTGCAGAAAAATGCATTTTTTTTCTCTGGACACATACCTTTCTTTCTTCTGAAAAGTATGATTCAGGAGGGTGTTGTACTATAATAGTTGTTTAAGTAGATGAAGGTGGCACCTTAGGGCAAAGATGTCAAGCTCATTTTTATGTTGGACCACATAAAGGTCATGAATGTGCTGAAAGAGCTGGTTGTGGGATAAAATATTGACCTTTTGACAAACGGATATTTTAAATATTTACCCATTCTCACCAAACTAATTTGGCATAATGCAAATAAATACTTCAACTTATGAAATACTATGTAAGTACACAACTATGATTCTGTTTGTATGGCCCTCTGAGATCTGGGGTGTTCCAGACATAGGTATCCCTAAAATTTGACATTTTACCTAGAAATGAGCCAGACGTCCTTGCTTGGTTAGAATTACTAGACAGTTGTCTGTCTGTTACCTAAACTGATCTCAGATGGTTTCCCATTTTGTTAATCAAGAAAATAATTTGTTTAAGTTGAACCTTATATTATTTCCACAGATGTAGTTACCTCAAAAATTGTCAATTAACACTATATATGGTAAAAGCTTAATGGCTACAGGCAGAAATGATTTTCTGTGCTTCACTTTGGCAAAATGAGTGTCTAGCTGAAGGTGCTCCTGTATCCGGTCAGCATATGATGTTAGTAGATGAGACTCGTTGTCTAAGATGGCCAGCATCTTGGACAGGAAAAAGAGGGGCTCAGGGATAGAAGTGGGGTAAAAGGACAGATTAGATGGAAATGTAGGAAGAAATCCTAGGGCAATTGGCTGAGCTGGATTCACAAGTGCTTGAAGGTTTTGAAGAGAAGCTGGAGCCAAAATGAACTGAGAGGCAGAAGAAAGAGTACATGCACAGGGATTTTGTGCCTGTGAGGACAGGGATTAAATAACGGTGGATAAGAGCTGAGAAACAGCCATTGATTGAATTATGTCATCGTGTTGGAGGAGGAAGCAGAAGTTGAGGAAAAAGCCAGAAGTTTGGGATGTTGGGATGACAGCGATGCTGTTGTTTGTTGAGGTATTGAGGATGAAAACAATAAGAGTCTAAATTTGTTGTCTGAGCCGCTGAATGGGATGCCTTTCTCTTTTGAAGAGCATTGAAGGCAAATGATATTGCAGGATTTCAGAATTTGGAATGTTGGGATGCCAGAGGAGGAAGGCTGAGACGTGGACGTGTTTGTGTCATTTGGTTGAGAGGCTCGGGAATGACCCTGTGGCCTGGGAGAATGAGCTTGTTGTCTGACACCTTGAAGCGGTCCATGATTATGGAATCAGGATGTTGTTGGAGGTGAGAGATGAAATGACGGTGATGTAGTGTGAGTTTGTGGATCAATGCAACATGTTTCATAATGTTTGCTTTGAGTCTGTAGAAAGCCTGATGTCAATAATTATTCTATTTCAGGTGTTGTAGTTGCTATCTACATTAATTCAGGCTGATTATAGTGTTTACTGTCATTTCACACTCAGCAGTAATTTATTGTTTTTACTGTTTTATGAACAATAAAAGTTTTGCAATTCACCCAGAGAAACTGAAAAATATTTCTGCAGACATGGATGCCTGCAATCATATAAGTTGTTTTGGGGTTGCTCTCTTTACACTGGTTGATCCTGTCATCCACTTTTTCTTTTTTCCATCCTCCAGTTATAACCTGGGTTGAGTTATGTGTTGAGGATGTAAATGTGTTTACTTCAAAATGTCACCTAATTGGCTGAGAACAAACAAAAGCATAACCAGTAACGCTCGGTATGATAATGAGCTGTAGGTTTCTCCTATATCTTCTGAAATGGCTCAGATTTACTCTGATTTATGAGTTGAATTCAAAAACATAGTTTATCCTTTTAAATCATCTGAAACTGCAATGTTTTAAAATCACTGTGAGTTACAATATATAGTTAGTCTAACCACTGCTAAAAAGAACAATCTGGACAAATCACTACTGCAGAATTACAGACTGACCTCTGACCTCTCATTCATCAGCAAAGTTATTGAAAAAACTGTGTAAACAATTAAATAGTTTCCTCATGATGACCAACTGCTTTGACTCTTTCCAATCTGGTTTTCGTGCTCACCACAGCACGGAGACTGGCCTAGTCAAAGTATTCAATGATATCCATATAAATACGGACTGTGGGAGAACCACAGTGCTGGTTCTGGTTCTGTTGGACCTCAGTGCAGCTTTTGACATATTACTGAATCGACTGGAGAGTTGGGTTGGACTCTCTGGTTCGGTGCTCGACTGGTTTGAATCTTACATAAAGAACAGGGATTTCTTTGTTTCAATTGGAAACTTCTCATCAAAGAGGTCAAAGGTCACATGTGGACTGCAGGTAAAAGAGATCTGTACCAATCAGACAGTAGGTATAGCGGCCCACAACCACCAGCACACACCCGGATGAGCATGATGGTCAGAAATTAAAAACTAGCTAAATAATCTAAAAAAATAATTTAAATCATTGGGCTAGTGGTGGAAGATGCTGGGTTCCGCAGTCACACGATTCTGAGACATTCGTATTTCATGTTTAACCTCCACCAGACTGTGGACTCTCCTATTGAACGTCTACTTAAAGCTGCAGCATGTAACAAAAAAAACAACTTTTTACATGTGTATTAAGACTTCTGCTGTCCTAACACGAGACAGATAAGCTCTGAAAAAATATTGAGCTCTTCTGCCCCCTCCCTTTGTTCTGCACTCGGTCAGAAACGACCAGCAGAAAACAGCTGGCCATGCTCTCAGGAAGTTTTGAAATTCCAACATTCAGATGTTAGTATATCTTAGAAAAGAAACAATGCTGATTAGGGAATTGTTTTTTTTTTCTTCTTATATCTGCATATTCTGACCTTTCTTAAAATATTAACATATTTTTTTCACATTTTTTCATATGTCAAGAAAAAAAGTCAGACACGTTACTGACTTAAAACTGAATATTTAGTTGTAAGTCATAAAGAATGAGAAGTCCAAAGGAAGGTAAAACTAAGTAAAACAATTCACCATAAAAAGAAAACTGGGACATAAAGATGGCTCAGATGGAAAGTACAATTTTCCAACAACAGCATAGAAATTCATGAGTTGTTTCCCCCACAGAGCTTATTAAAGAACAAACACAAGAGTCTGCTCACAGTGTTGGACATTGCAGCAAAGTCACAATTAAGATAAATTACATGGACAGACAAATAGCAGGCGCTACATGGCCAATAGTCAATATCTGACCTCATTAGATGTTGTACCTGCAAGGGGTCAAGTGGCCCTTAACGTTTTCACAGTTGTCTTCTGCTTTTGATTGGTGTAGCAATTGTCCGTTGTGACAGATAGTCTTGGTTTTACATGGGTGAAGAGCCCAGTCCGCTGTGAGGTGTTGCGCCATGTGTTTACCCCACTTCTTACTCTTGACTTAGACAGATGGTGATTGCAGCAGACAAGGTCTCAGAAGAGTTGAGAGAAGTGGACACAAAATGTGCGATCAGGCTCAGAAGGACTGCTGAACTGTATTGAATAAGCTTCAAGGATTACATCCAAAAACAATTTTACGAATAATTTTTAATCTGTGATATGTGTGAAGTTTAACTAACATATTGTGATTTAGATATTCATCCATCCATTTTCTTACACCCTTGTCCCTAGAGGGGTCTGGAGGCGCTGGTGCCTACTGATGATTTACTTATGTTGTTCTAATTTTTAAACGTTATGATGTGAATCACAGATGCCTCTTATCAGCAACATGTAAATATAATCTCTGTCAGAGCATGCAGCTTAGTCAATTCATCCTGTAGTGATGAATGACAACCTACATGAGACTAAAACAATATATATTTGAGGGATGAGCCCCGTCACCTTGTGAATGATTAGCATCTGGAGTCATAATCCAGAATGAGATTTATTAATTGTCAAAAATTCTTACAGTACAATATTTTCTGAGTGAAGCAATATGTAACTACAAAATGCTTCTCTGCACTCACTTACAGTGAGTGCTTTTAGGGTAGCACTAGACCTAACCCTCACCCTAACCCTAATCCAGCTATGTCCTTTTCACATATAGCTGTTAGATACAGCTGTGTGTGTTAACACAAATGTTGTTTCACAATTCTGCGACTGCTCAATCTATTTCGACATCTAGGCTCCTGCTTTGCATCCACAATGGCTTTTTTTTTTTCAACTAATCTGGCATTAGAGATATTATTCATCTGCCTTAAGATATATAAATATAAATACCTTATTATGCATCGGAACAATGGTATAAAAGTAAAAAAAGGTATCAGCAAAAGTTCTTCCACCCGCAGAGTATTTCAGATAGGATAGAATAAACATCCAACAAAATAGTTTTAGCCAGTTATGGAGAGATAAAGAAGAATGTAACAGAGCTACTCCAACATGTTCCCAACCCAGGCATCACAATTTTATATATATATTTTTCGTAGAATCAGAAAAAATGTTGAATGACGGAATGTTGCTGATGCAAGATTCAGGCTATTCTGAAAATATCAAACTTTTCAGAATAGTTTGATATTCTTCTACAATCGGAAAAGAGAAAATATTTATGGAATAGCAACTGCGATTGATAACCTGGCCATATATCCATATTTATAGTGAGGATAAAAAGTATTAATTTTCCTCCTCAAATAAGTATTTGGACACCCTGTGACTTTGCAAGTTCCTCTTAGACATCATAGAAGCTAATATAGCTTGAGATAATACCTGAGTATTGATGACCACATTGTAATCTTCTGATGTCACTTACAGCAGTATAATGGACCATTTCACAAAGTTCAAACATGTCAGAGTGGTTCCTTGGAATGTTAATGAGTTCTGCTATAATTAGAATTGTTGCATCATGCTGTTATGAATGCAAAAGGGACTTCAAACCAGCACTAGCAATGAGTGTCTAATAAAGTAGCTAGCTGGATTATATAAAATATAAGTGTGACCTAATGATATATTGATATATTAATGATATTTACAGCAAATATTTCTTTGTATTAATATCAGAATTTGTTACAGGACAGTCCCATCTGTTTACTGGTAGAATATTACAGTTAAAGAGGACTTATGCTCTTAAATCCTTCCTTTTCATATGTAAATTATTTTCACATATATAGATTTATGGTCTATGTAAAGCAGAACTGCAAACCTTTGGTCTGAATTCCTGGTTATTGTATCTCCACAAGCCCCTCATTTTCCTTTGTTCTGAGGCGTTTTAGATCATCTCACTTTGCTGTGTTTTCTTTAAATGTGAATGAGACGTTTCACACTCCAACCCCTCCAGGCTGCAGAATGTTCCACTCCACCCCTTTTGGCCATTTTAGTAGTTTGACAGCAGAAATACAATTACCTTCTGACAGAAAAACAATTTATTCCAAAATGTATTATATATTATATGGACCAACCAGCATTCATACACGTTGGAGCCAGAGTCCTACTCAGAATGAAGACAACAAACCCTGCAGAACCAAACATTCAAATGAATGTATCATTGGTGTTATTAGTGTATTTACACTCTCTCTGTCCATAATAACTACCTAAAATATGGAGCATAGTCTAACTATGCTGTTCATGAACGACAAATGCCTATCAAAATATTAATGCTACAACAATAGACACTCAAAATACACAAAAATGTATTAAAGGGGTAAAAAGATGGATTTTGCATGTTATGTCACCTTTAAATCTCATTCCTATGTATGAGAATATTGTTAATTAAGAATTCCCAGACCATGTTAGGCTTATTGACAGTCAACACTGCAACTTTCATCATATTTGAAAATATGACAAAACAAATTAAACAAAGAGAAAAACATAAAAACAAATAACAAATTTTAGGATTTCAGAAAAAGAAAAATATTAGTGAAACAGTGAGAGTATAAATAAAATGAAGAAAAAGAGGATTTTAAATTTCTTGCAAAGTGCTTTTAGACATTTTAAAGTGTATAAGAAATGTGTCTTTTAATTTGGTTGCCTCTAAATGCTTTCTGTACCTGTAACTTAAAACATATCCTTTTTCTTGTTTCTTTTTGCTGTTGACAGAGAGCTGATCTGGCAGTGGCTCCCCTCGCCATCTCATATGTGCGTGAGAAAGTTATTGACTTCTCCAAGCCCTTCATGACGCTGGGTATAAGTATACTGTTCCGCAAGCCCAACGGGACCAACCCCGGGGTCTTCTCCTTCCTCAACCCACTCTCGCCTGATATCTGGATGTATATTCTGCTGGCTTACTTGGGTGTCAGTTGTGTGCTGTTTGTCATAGCCAGGTAACATATCACTTTGAGTGATTGAAACTCCACACAAAGTCAGACACATGTCTAGTTTCCATCAATGATATCACCCATCTGACTCTGAACATTTTTAATGGTAGTCCTCTGTGACAGTGCTGAGATTAATTAAAGTTTAGGCTCAATATGATCACACTTACATGTTTTCAATGTTAAATCGTGATGAGCCACTAAGATGGTCTCCATGTTCGACTCACATACACGTTTTTCAGATGAAATGTCTTCTTCCAGATCAACGTAGGTTTTGGGACAACTTGATATATGAAGATGGCAACAACATTCTAGTAGCCACAGGTGTTGGGGTCCTGAGCAGAGATACTGCAGACCTCTCAACCATCTCAGGGTTTTATGTGTCTGGGAGAGTTGGAGATTCCCTGTGTGCTCATACAGTGTGTGTGCATAAGTGTGTGAGATGTGTCAAGGTTGATGTTAATAGTGGCAGCTCCTTCCCCCCTCCTTCCCTTTACTGTCCCTGGTGTCTTAGTCTTCATGCTGTCTTTTCTATTCTCTTGTTTTCTTTATCTTTCTTCAAATACAGTATGACTCTGACTCAGGATTATTTTTGTCTGTTTGTTACCAAACACATTAGTTGGCATTTTAGCTCTGAAGTTACCCAGTTAGACATAATAAATCTGTTAACACTCCCTCTTACCTGGACTTGAGAAAATTGCTATTTTTAGCTAAAAACAAAGAGCAATGTATACCAATTGGCTAAAATTAGACTTTTTGAATAATATTCTAAGTCTTGACTTTAAAATTGTAAATCAGTTAGGATCAAGCTTTTTTTCTAGATGAACTAGGTAAAATCATTCATACAGACTCAGATATAAACAGGAAGACCCTCTACTACTTGGCCAAATTTTGTTTGCTAAAAAACAACACCCTTTTTATAGCCATCAAGTTTTTTGACAATAAAGGCTTGTGTTTGACCTGGTCTTCTTTGTACTATAGATCTGAAAATACATAAAAGTAAATGCTGTGTGTGGATTACAGAAGGTATTCTGTATGCCGTACAAGTTGACACTCAGATCTCTGAATGAGTTCATTTTTTAAGCTCTTTGATTTGAAAGTCCTGGAATAGAAAGAGGAATGGTTGTTTCCTACTGGCTCAGATTGTGGTGTAGAGTTTATAGTCGGTTCTTCTTGTGTAGAGCGTTTATATGTCATCTTCTTCTGTAGACCCTAATCATAAAATCAAGCAGGAGTGTTCAGTTGTTCTGAAAAGAATTTCAACTGTGCTTTATATTAAAAGACAGTGGGGGAAATAAGCAAATTTGAATCACTAAAGACTCAATGAGTCCTGATTTGACATCGTCAGGCACAAAGTGTTCACCATGATTATGTTTCTTTTTGAGTGAGTGATTCAAACTGTTTTTTGTGGAGGTGTAGGTAAAATCAAGACTATTTTTAAAAAGAATTTAATACATCTTGGGTGCTTGTTGTATGTTCTTGTAGCATTCTGCAAGTCCTTTGGGTTGGGAAATTGCCTCTTCTTTGGCAGTTTGAATCTTGGTGAAGAGTAGAAGAGTAAAAAAAGTCCTGTTAACCCTAAAACTGTTGGGCCACAGGGCTTTCTTGCAGACTGAACCCAGCAGTTCTACTGTTAACACACAGTTTTGATGTTACTGGCATTATGATCATGCAAGAGAATGTAAAGCAGCAACTGTCATCTAAGTTGGCTCAGAATATGCACCCATCTGTTATTATTATCACTATTAAAATATTTGGGTAAGTGTATTATTTTCCCCTTCAGCTTACCTTCTATTATCCTGTGGACACAAATGCATGCTGGGCTATGGTTGCATGTCTTTGCATTATGGATAGCACAAATCCACAAAATGTCTAGATGGGAGAAGACTTTGTGAACAGAGACGAGTGATTTTACTTTCCTCCATGATGAAATATAAGACCTCTAGATTTTTGTAAATTTATTTAACTTTATAGAACTATATATGCTGATTTTGATTCTTCTGGTTAGATGTTGGTTTTTATCCAGCATTAGATGGACTGGATTATATTTCCCTTAACATTTTCACAGATAATAATTGTAACAAATAATATTTTTCTTTTAAATTAATAAGGCCTAGGCCATGTTGTCCACACACTTGATAGGTATTTAACTGTGAGCTTTTTCTACAAAGCAATGTTCCTTTCAAACCCAAACATTGTGATCTTATGTTCTGTTGCTTCACAATCTCATGTTGGAGAGCTGCAATCCCTTTCGTCCTGTTCACATTTGCTTTAATGAATCAGTTATTCCAACAATTTTTAGAACTGAACCATTATGACTGGTTTAAAGCTCATAAGCAAAAAGGGTTAAAATGTTTATTTATTCACTACATGTTTCTGTACACGTCACACGTTATCTATGTCAGCTTGTCTTTGTGCTGTGCAGGGTGAGTGTTTTGTTTATGTCAGTGAGCCCACTATCAAGGTAAAGGCAGTAGTGAGTAGTGCGAGAGTTAAATCATCCCTTTTTCATTTATTTGTGGGCTTCTTCCATATTGATACACAGCTGAATGATTACTCACCACATGGTCGATTTCTCATCAATGATATCAGGGTTAGTGGGGATTATTGTTTCTATTGCTGTTTTCTGTTGCTGATGTGGTAGGTGGAAGTGGACATCAAAGCTCTACAGATGTCTGTTCATTGTGTAGTTATTAGGTTTAGGGAATCAAGTATTCTGAATCTTTACCTGCAGAGAATTTAACAAAACAACAATAGAGATCAGGGAATTATTTGTTATACAACTATTGAGTAATGTGCACCCTGACTATCTTGTTAAAACTTTGTTGTAATAAAATTTGATTATCATGTGCCCTTCAGGGCTTGAGAATGTGTTTCAACTTTGATAATTTGTCATAAGCATCAAATTACCATCTCACCCAGTGAATTAAAAAATACATTAATTTACGTTGTACACATATGATGGCTCAACCTTATTAACAGACCTCTCTGAATCTCTCACTATCCAAAATTTTCACAATATTATTTCGATTTTGAAACATATACTTATATTCATTTAAATCCACCCATCCATCATTGTCTATACTTGTTCATCCTTGCAGGGCCCAGGTTGGGCTGTTGCCTGTTTTGGTGCTAATTGTAGAGTGACCAGTTTATTAAAGGGCAACACAGAGACACATGGAACAAGCAGCCAAACACACACACCCGCTCATACCTAAGATCAATTTGAAGTGGACAATAAACCTATCGTGCTGTTTCTCTGGCCTGTAGCAGGAAAACGCTGCCCAGAGAAAGTCAATGCATGTAATATTACCACTGAATTGGTTTTGGATCAAATTGCATTATGGCCACAAGTTATGACCGATTTGTTCTTATTTGTTCCAAAAATATATTTTATCAAGTTTTTTTAGTTTTCATAACCTGGAGATTCCTAAGCATTGCTATTGCTGCGATAAGTAAATGTTTCTAATATTTACTTGTCTATGTAAGTAAATATTAGGTGACATTTACTTATCTTATGTGTCTAAGACAGTGGGCTATGTGTTTTAGGCCTAGTTCATACATATCCGGATCTTTTTAAAATGATGTAGCAGAGATATTTATTTCTGTAAAATAATCTTGTCCACACCTGATCAGTTTAAGAAAAGTGTTTATCTACACCAACCCGTTGAATTAAGGCACATGGCGTTGTTTTAAACATGCCAAACCCATAGGGGGAAATGTAGAGCAAAAATAAAAACTATATTAGCCAATCATAATCCTCCCAAACAACCACGACTTCCTGCTAAAAATTAAACATGCCACCAGGACATTACTTTGTGCGGACAGAGATAGAACTACTTTTAAATTCTGTGTTAAAATATAAAGTTAATAAGACATGAGACAGCATCAATGGGGAATAATGTAATAGAAAGTATGTGGAGACATATGGATGTTGAACTGCATCGTGTCTCTGAATTTGGAGGGATAGCTGGTATGAAACAGCTGACTTAAAAACTCTTTCTCCTTTGTAAACTCAAACTAATTACAAAGGAGAAAGACTTTATACTAAAAAAAACTATTAAAAGTGTATGAACAAAGTAAAATCAGCACCTCTTTGTTAGCAGGCATCTTTCCTCCACTACATGGACAAACAATAACAATGGTCACATATGACACGTCAGCAGCACGTTATTTGCTCCACATTGCAATGCGCTGACCACTAAATCTCCAGGTTAGAGGTCATTTGTCTTTTCATTTGTCTATACGCAAATGAAAAAATTAGCATTTGCAAATCTTCACTTGAGCCAGAGGTTTTATTATCAACCTTTTTGTAGCACTATTAAACAGAAGTTACATGTGGATTAAAGACCAAATCACATAAAAAGCTATTCAGTTTATCAGATATCTGGCTATGTGTGGATAACAAAGACTAAAGTCTAAACTCACTCTGCCTTTTTCCATCTCAAGACCATGGCCTGAAATTTGGAGGCACTAATCCTCATACCTGTGCCTTCATACTTGTCTGTGAAAGCTGTAGGTCACAACCTGATAAAGCCAATAGTATCACATCATCTGCAAAAAGCAGAAACGCAACCCTAAGGCCAACAAAACGGATTCCCTTCAATATCTTTTCTGCACCTTATGAACAACATCTGTGACAAAGGGCAGCCTCGTTAGAGTCCAACGCTTACTGAAATCAAGTCTGATAGTAAGTCATGCTTGACACTGGTCAGACAGGGACCTAACAGTCTGTATCAAAGGGCCTGATAACTCTGACCCTTTGATTGTCTCCTGCAGAGTACCCCCAGAGGGTTCCCCACGTGACACACTCAAATACCTTCTCTAAGTCTACAAAGAACATGTAGCCTAGTTGGGTGAACTCGGACACACCTAAAAAAAACTAGTTGTTCTAGTTGTAGAATGTGAAATTCTACCATATTCTGTGGAATAATTTATAACACCAGTTGAAGCTCAGGTGTCAATATATAAAGTCCATCATCCTCTGACAGAAGCATTTTAAGTGTTGATTCATTGCTCTGACATTGGCATTATCATTGAGTGTCATCAAAGGATTTTCACTAGGATGGTCTGGCCCACACAGAAAGATAAAACACTCAGAATGATTGTGTGCTGCAGGTGAATTCTCGTTCTGTCTCTTCTTATCTCTATATTGACCTTGCTCAATGTCCCCTCATTCCCACCCCACTCCTCAGAACCGATGACATGAGATATTGTAAGGGCAGAGTAATTGGATCAAACTGACAGAAAAAAGGCCAAGTAGTGCTTCCATGAGAAACAGGTTAAACTTACTGGTCTCCTGTAGTTGGCATTGGTTTAGCATCTCCTGACCTAATCAAAGCACATCACCTCTATTGTTGTGGAGTAGTGTTTGGCTCCTTGTGTTACTTCTAAAGGAGCTGCATATGCCACTGTAAGGTTGCAGTTTTCCTGAACTCAATCTGGCCTGGCAAATTGACAAGCAAGCAAATTTGGGGAAATTTGAAAGAGCAGACAGATTAATTTAAGGCCAATTATTCTTTTAAAGCTTAAATTAAGAGCACATTCTTTGATATGGAGCTACACCACAGAATATCCTCTAAGTGATGCAGAGGTCAAAAGGGACACCTCCTCTAACTACATTATAATGTTGCAGGATACAGGTAAGTTGCTGACATTTGATCAACACAGTCATATATCTTCATTTACTACCACACTATGTAAAAAATACAAAAAACTTTGATCTTCCTTAGCCTCCATGAAAATAAAAAAGGTTAAGGGTTTAACTTTTCATTTGCATTAGAGTAACATGGCCCAGGCTGAGTAACATAATGTACGGCAATTTGATTGGATAAACCTTAGAGTTTGTTAAGCAGCTTGAATTAAGATGACCCCCTCTCACCCTCACCTCCCTCGACAGTAGTACAACTCAAACTAGGTCATGTTGCTTAATTGTAGACCAATCAACCTTTATTAATGTAATGTCACTTTTATTTAACATGAATAAATGAGAAATCTCTCTGCTTGAGAAGTGAGCCGAGTGAGAGGCAGCACCAGAGCCAGTGTGGGCACGATGGAATTTAACCGTTTCATCCGGTGAATATTAATGTTCCTCCAAGATTATAGGGATTATTAGTTCTTTTCTCAGCTGACAATGGGGTTATTTTCAGAAGCTATCGATTAAATTGCTGAGGGATTTACCTTTGATATGAACAATCCCACATGAGGAGCTACTTTTAGACGATGAAGAGTTCTAATTTGGAGCTACTCCTCAATCACTTTATTTGTTTTGAAAACACCTGAGAGATTCAGATGAGGATGCAGTTTTTGGAGGCTCTTTTTGAAAGTCCAACATCTTATGTTCCCTTTAGGCCATTAAAAAGGGTGACAGAGCTTAGGAAGATTAAAATGAATAATTACTATAGCTCTGTTGTTTATAAAGTAGAAGCACCTTAATCAGCCATGACTAAAGTTAGTCATCTTTATATGAGCGTGTATATTTCTCACATTCCTCTCCTTAAACTTTGGACAACTGTCCTTCAGACTGTTGAATCAGTTAAATAAGGTTGACAGTTTTCATTATAATGAAAATGTAATTTCCACACAAAGGGAAATGGGATTGACTTTCTCAGCTAAAAACCATACAAACAGACTCCAAATCTTAAAGTTTTGAATACCATGTTTGACATTTGGTATTATGTATTAGGAGTTTGGCTTTCCCCAAACACAACATGGTGTTGTCTGTTATGAAAAATGTAACACTTTTATTCATTTCCATTCAGCAGAAGTGTAATATTTTTTTGTCTGATTTTGGAACAACACAGCATAACATTAACTCTTTTGCCATATTTTAAGGTTTTATTTTACCACCAGATTCAGACAATGAATCTGGTGGTAAAAAATAGATGTCAACTTGGCAAATGCGCAAACCTGAAACTCCTCCTATACTACAAGTGTGAATGTAAATCAGATTTTGATCAATTTAATAATATCTGTATTTTTGTTGTATATACATAAAAGCATAGAAATGTATTTTTTTAACTAGCTAACCAATATTTTGTCTTTATTTTTTCCCAGATGGAGTGGCTATTCCTGCTCTCTTTTACCATAGAGTACATGTCCAGTTGTTGGTGCAGCTACACTGAACATTGTTTGTGTGCTCTCTGTTAATTACCACAGGTTTAGTCCCTACGAGTGGCATAACCCCCATCCCTGCAACCCTGACTCTGATGTAGTGGAAAACAATTTCACCCTGCTTAATAGTTTCTGGTTCGGAGTTGGAGCTCTCATGCAGCAAGGTAGACGCCTCTGCCTGCTCCTCCTTTTCTAGAACATGTCCCACTTTTTTGCTGGGGGTCAAGCATTCTCTGAAACAGGCCCATGATCATGCATGGGGGCCTCTGTGCATGTAGTCAGTTGCTCTATAGGTTGCCCAGCAAAACAGATTGAGTGGAATGAAAGTAATGCAAACAAGAAATTGGTATGGTGCTGCTGCATGTTTCCCATCTCCATTTGACTTTGACTTAGAATTACCTCTTCCCCCTTTCACTTCCCTGTCTATCCTAAGCCACACAGTCAGGTAAATGCACATATAAAGAGTATTTACAGAATATTGGAGTGGGGTCAAAGGGATAAGTGTGACTGAGAATGTGA
This sequence comes from Poeciliopsis prolifica, assembly GCF_027474105.1. Classification (NCBI taxonomy): domain Eukaryota; kingdom Metazoa; phylum Chordata; class Actinopteri; order Cyprinodontiformes; family Poeciliidae; genus Poeciliopsis; species Poeciliopsis prolifica. The sequence goes on along the minus strand of NW_026562471.1, from coordinate 647,783 downwards.
CACAGGTTTCTAAACAAAGATATGAATAAATATCATCTCAACTATTTGCTATCTTAAAATAGAACGGTTTACGATATGCAGGGCAAGTAATCATACAAATTATAGGGCATGAATCTTTGGCAAATGTGGCATTCTTTCAAACTGTATTTGTTTCAAAACAGTTACAATATATTAAGAATCAGCAGCAATTCTGTGAGTTCAGCAAAGGAAGTCATTAATCTGACAAGTTAGAATAATCAGACTTGTAACAATACAAAAAAATAATGATTTTAAATGTGTTGTGTTGTTTAGGTGAGTCTTTCTTACTTCTTGTATGAAGCACTTGAAAAGAATTAATTGCTCGAGTATAATACTAATAATAATAATAATAATAACTACTTTCTTTCTTCTACTGCTCTTCAGGTTACCAAAACAGCTACACATAATTCTAGCTTAATTAAAGGATTTTTTAAAAGTTTCTTTATAACTAGGCAAGGCATCTTACTTAGATATCAAAAACCAGTTGCTCATTTCTAAAAAAGAATTTTGTTGTTTTTGTCTAACGTAGGACTAGTACAGTAATAATTTTTGGCTAGGCAACTTTACTGTCCAAGGAGCCAGTTTTACGCTCAATCATGCAAAATAAGTTGTTTAGAGATGCAAAGGTCATATTATATTTTATATTATGTGATTAATATATATATATATATAAATATATATATATATATATATATATATATATCAACATATTACCTTGGGTATATATATATATATATATATATATATTATATATATATATATAGGTCTTGAATAAATATAAAAAAAAAACAATGCTAATAATTTTCGATAACTATCTACTTGTCATTGTCAATGTCATTTTATTTTTGTGCTATTTATGATTTTCTTTTTGATTACATTAGAATAAGCAAAAGCAACACTTTTGCAAAAAAAGATTGGATGCATTTTCTACTATGGGTTGGTGATATTTGTGGAAAATATGTAAAAATAAATATATGCAGAGTTACCAACCTAATGACAAGAAAAATACATTAAAAAGTATGTCTAATGTAATTTTGATTAATTTCATTCAATGCACTTGTTCCATGAAAAAAATGTAACTAGTAAAATGTGCATTTAAAAACAGAAGTTGGTTATTTATCATTTTTAGTCAAAGTTATTGAGAGCCATTGTGGAAAGTCCAAAAAGCCACTTGTGGCCCTGGGCATAGGGCCCAGGCTCCTGGTTGAAGATTTGCAAACAGTTATAGAGGTTATTAAAATCGTCACGACAACTAACTAAAATCACTGTGAACATGTTTCATGAATGTATTAGTGATGCAATATTGTGCAACTGCTCTCCATCAACAGTATAGGAATCATTAAAGTAAAAATTATAATAATGTTCTGCATTAATACAATTTTGCAATAGTGATGTGGATATATGTTTTAGCTGTGGCATTACATCCATATTAGTGTGATGAGAAGCTAATTAATTGAAACTTTGACCTAATTGGTTAAGAAGCTATGTTTGAGAAACACAAGCTTGAGGAACTAGGCTGGACAAGCTTTCATTGATCTACAATGTAGAGAGGCTCCCCTGTGTGGCGGCTTGCCATCCCCCAGAAATCTGTGGGACGTGCTGTTTGGTCTTGACGTTACCTTGGGTACATGACAGTCAGCCCCAACCAGGTACTGTTTTGGTCCAACCGACCTCTTCGAAAGGGTTTCTGACAATACGGAATCACTGGATGGTAACATGTTCCACTTTGAACTGTCTACTAGCTGTGCTTGTAATGGAACATGCTAAGAAAGTTTCAAGTTCTACTCCAATCCTGTGTGTTACTTTTATCTTTTCTGTTTATTTGAGTAAAGACAGTGGGCACAGTGGGTCGTTGATGGTGATGTTGGGTAACTTTAACTATAGAAACACTCCATTTCAAACCAGATAAAGACATGCATTTATTCCACTTAACTATAGCACTCTAATAAAAGTGAATGTTTGGGCAACTTCATTTTTTGCCATGGGGCCCAAGATCCCTGGTGGTGCCCCTGCATAAAGCTTCACTAACCTAAATCAATTTGAAATTATTCATGTTCATTTGAAAAATATTTTATTCCAAAAGAAATTAAATGCATATCACCTAACTCATATAATCAACATATCTTCAAAGAGCTGTTGTGATGCTGTGGGCAGGAAAAATATCTGAAAGCAGCCTTGCAACAAATCTGAAGAGACCTCTGACCGAAGACTTCAGTATGTCAAGATAATGTAATAACTATCATGACATGTTAAAAGTTTAATTTCTAGGCAACAGAGACAATATGTCACAGTAACATGTCCTGGATGATATTATCAGTTGTTGGCAAACACTGCTAATCCACCTCATTTGCTTTCGATGCTCCTCTTTAAATCTCTGTCTGGCTGTATTGTGACAAAGCCGGTCAGAAAGACTTTGGTTTACAATCAAAAGTTGAGCTGGTTTGAACGTCTTCCTTTTCTCTCTGCTCTTCGGTCCTGTTCTGGATCCATCAGGCTTCATTTTCACCTACTTTGGGATTTGGGGACATAGTTAATCTTTGGGATGAGCTGTGAGATGTCATAAAGCTGTAAAGATGACAAAAGACTGCCTTTTTAGAGGTGCCGTTACGTTTGTTGAAAGTCAAGACAAAATCTATGCAATTCAATTCAAAAATACTTTAATGATCTCAAAGGGAAATTAAACACCAAAACAAATAGTTTACTAACAGGACCTCACAAAAGCTTTCAGAACTTTGTGGCCTTATGGCCTGCCTTTCCTGCTCCGTTCCAGTGTCTGCAGCAGCTGCACTTAGTTTGTCATCTCTTTCCTCCTCTACTAGACAGCTCACGCAAGGGACTGCGAGAGAGAAAGTTTGATGAGAAGTAGAAATGCAAATGGAGGATCATAAAAGGAGCATAGCACAGAGTTCTTAACCTTGTATTGTTTGCTCTATTTGTCAGCTTTCTGTCTTAATGAATGGGGAAAAACATCTTTGTTTCACCTTCTCAACAGTTATAAACACAGTGCAACATGACTGAAGAAAGAGCCACCCGGCCTGTAAACACTCACTGGTTACCATGGTTACTCACATTTATCCTGCTGTTTTAACATTCATTAGCATGTTGTCAGTTTACTACAACTTTTTTTCACAGAGTGATAAAATAAGTTATTCTGCCAAACAGACATTAGTGAATGATAATACCTCTTAATGACCCATAAGCATTAAATGGAGACGAGTCGATAAATAATGAGAGAAAATGTTCCAAACATCGAACTTTACTCAGAAGCAATATTAAAACAATTTCTTTAGGGTAAGATCATGGACTATGGATACGTCAAAACCCTCTAAATAAAACAAACATATCCATGGTGAGCAGTAAGGGGACTGGAAAAGGGTTTTTCTAAAATGTAAGGTTCAATGACACTGTGCTAAAATTAAAACTTCTCACAACATCAGACAGAGCAAAGCTGCATGTCAGAGTTGCGCCAGTGTTATATCTAACATAACACTAGTTGAAGAAAGATGATCTGTATTGGCTGCGAGTTGTGAATAATTTTTTAAGCACGTTGTACTTAGTTTAAATAGTTAGACTAAATTATTCTTGCCTGCCTTCTGAAGCCGACATGCGCAGTCGAGTGGCTGCTGACGCACCATGATGATGACTGATAATCCCTCTGTGGGTTCACCTTACTTCAATACCTCAAACACTCACACTTTCTCACTCCTTTCATACAATATTTAGCTTCCTAATATTTATCCCATTTTGTACCCTAGGCCTTGTCCTACATTTAACAGTTACCAGTACCTAAACACAAGTCATACCTTAGCCCTAAACCTAATCCCCAACTCAACAGCACTTTTTCTTATGTGGCCTGGGCTTTGAGTCTCATGAGGACCAGTGGGACCTCACAGTGTAGTATATGTTGAGGAAAATGGATCTTACAAAGTGAGAAATGTTAAAACACACACACACATGTTCTGTCATTCTGTCTAGATGTTTCTTTATGCAGTAAATATATTTTCTAAAAAGCTTGTACACAAACATCAACTAAACCCACTTAAGAAAACATTGAAAATAATAAATGATGCATGAGTCTAAATAGTGTCAATATTTTACAGCCTCTTCAAACTATTACAAAAATGGTTCCTTTCCAGATGCAACAAAGATGCAGAATTGTTTAAGTTATGCTACTTATACAACTGGAAAAAATTTATAATGGTGCAAGTAAGAAGTATTCATCTCTCACCTGACTCCATTGAGATCACACTTTGCAACAGCTTCTGTAGTTCAAAAGCAGAGGCAGCAAATATTTGACCAGTAAAAGTTGTATATAATCTGATGGACATAGCAATTGTTTGTCTAATAAAACATAAGAGTAGGTCACCAGAATAAGAACTACTATCAGTTTTCATCAACCTACACACTCTGTTCACTCTGTGCCTTCCTGTTAGCATGAATTATCAAGACAGCAGATGCTTTGGTCCGGTCCAACCTAGTTGTGGCGCTTCTCCCTCCCTGACTCAGGCTTTCATCCCAGCCTTACCCCGTTTTCTGCTCCTTTCATTCAGGATCTGAGCTCATGCCAAAAGCTCTCTCTACCAGAATTGTGGGAGGAATTTGGTGGTTTTTCACTCTTATCATCATCTCCTCCTACACGGCAAACCTGGCGGCTTTCCTCACTGTGGAGAGGATGGAGTCGCCGATTGACTCTGCAGATGATCTAGCTAAGCAAACAAAGATTGAATATGGAGTGGTAGAAGATGGTGCCACAATGACTTTTTTCAAGGTAAGTGGAACATAGTTAATGTTGTACAGAATTCCACTTGTCATTACTTCCAAGTTTGGGTTCATATGTAATGAGTGAAACAGCACCCCCTCCTGGTGGTTGGCAGTGTGAAGTATATTGAACACAGATATTTCGTTGCCAGTTCTTGAGAGATGGGCGCGAGGTAGGTTCACTGAGTTCAAGACTCCAGTAAAATGTTCTGTTAGCTTGATGCTGACATAAAATACTGCTCCTCGTAAGATGCTTTACCCCCTCTGTGATGAACCTGGTTCCTTTTTTTTATCAGGCCAAACCATACAGTGCAATACCATATCACTGGTCAATCTATCCACCAAATTGCTATAATTTCCTTTTGTGTTCTATTTATATTCTTTGTTTTGTATTTAATTTGAATTTTTTTGTGTATGCTTACTGTGTGCCACATTTTTGCCTGTGAGCTGCTGGTAACTATAATTTCCTGAGGGAGTCTTCCCAAGGGATCAATAAAGTCAAGTCTAAGTCTCTCTAAGTCTGATTAGTCCATATTCTGTTTCGTACAGATAAACCACCTTTCATCTCATCCTGTCTCCTGGCCCCTTATTCACAAAATGCAGAATTGATTCTGAACGATCACAATTTAAGAGGTTATATAAACTATAGCAGAATATCACAAAACCCATTGTATTTTTCCAACCAGATCATTTTAATGCATGTGCTGTATTTATATTAAGTGTAAAGGTGCAGCCAGTATGTATGCTACTTGTTTTTTATAACCTCTTGATGTATATTTGTATTTTTTTTTCAAGTCTAATTTTGTTTAAGTGACTTCCCTCAAAAATTAAGGTGATCAAAAAATGAAACAAAATTTAAATGTACAGCATATACGCATAGTTATGATCAGAGGTAATAATTCCATCTTTAAAAAAAAAACATGACTTCTGAACTTTCCAGACAAGCTAGGGCTAACTCTGTTTGCTAATGTGACCTGTAGAGACAAAGGCCATTTAGAAGTGGCAAAGACATATCCATTTCAAACTTAAAAAAATAAATAAAATCAAAGAGTGGAGGACCGGATGACTGATCACAAAAATTACAGAAGAGGGAGGCATTGCAAAGTTGTTGGTCCATTAACTTGAAGTGGGTTGAGAGTGAGGTAGGAAAGGAAGCCATTTTTTGCAAGTGCTGCAGACATTTTCCTGGGCTTTATATAGCAGATATGTGAGAATTTCTCAATGCCCGACAACTTGATGGAATTGCCTGCTTCCATCAAATTGAAGTGCCTGTTTGTACCTAATCAAATGACTCAAGATTTTGATGTTGATCTACAGGATGAACCCGACTTCTATTACCGCAATATAGACTGAAATTACAAGCACCACTTGAGCCAAAGTTTTGAAATCAAGGAATATTTCTCTACTTGAGGCAATCAGAAGTTGGCTTTGCTCTCTGAACAGGGACAGCAAGAGAAAATGAATGTTTAGAACAGCATTTGGAAATGAATTTGGCAATATTAACATGACTATTTACAAGAAAACAAGACAGAGTGAATTCTCCATATAAATGGTCTCCATAAACTGCATTCCTCTACAGAAAAGCAAAATGTAACCAAAAGACCAAACACTTAGTAATGGAGATGAACATGAACATGTGATTCATGTTCCATAGAGAACGTAAGCCTGCTTCTAACCAGTTCAGACTTGGTCTCCTCCAGCCAGATTTGTTTTCCATAAGTAAATCTGACACAGTTTAACTATGATCAGCTCCAGGAACACATGGTTAGTTTTGCAGCAGAATGACTGTGCTTTAGTAGTGCTGCTAACAAACAAGAACAGAAATGATGGAGCTGTGGTCAACTTTCTGACCGAGCTGCGGTTTTTTGCTGAAACACTGGAAATACAAAATACAATTTTTTGTGAACCATACACACCTAGTCCAAATTGTCACCCCTGAGTAATAATATTTTACAAAGCAATAACTTTTGCATTTAAGTATTATCTTTATGTTTACTTCACAAATGTGTGTCAATCATGAGTACTGTGACAGTGTTACTGTAACAAATTAACATATTAGCCTTCTTTGAAGTTAGCTAACACTAGTTACCTAGCCAACTAGCTAACATTACTGCCTATATTTTATTGTGCATGTGTATTATTTGTGTGTGCGTGTCTGTGTGTGTCTCTGTGTGTGTTCGACACCCTAGAAGAGAACACCAAAAGAGAAAATGTATTGAATGTCATGCAAAACCTATTGACCAATGTGTTCAAGGTTCTTTCTTTTATCATCTCAATAAATAAAACAGAAATCAGAGCTATATAAATAAATGCATAAATAAATGAGCTGGGAAAGAAAAGAATGCCTTCTCCAGGTCGGGGGGTGGGGATGTCCTGCCCCAAGTGGAAGATTTTAAGTATCTCAGGATCTTGTTCACAAATGAAGGGAGTGTGAGATCGACAGACGGATCGGTGCAGCGTGTGGTGTGATGTGGACGCTGTACTGGTCTGTCATGGTGAAGAGAGAAATTTGTCAAAGAGCGAAGCTCTTGATTTACCGGTTGATCTATGGTCATGACCAAAAAGACAAGGTCACGGAAACAAGCGGCCGAAATTAGTTTTCTCCGTCGGGTGTCTGGGCTCTCCCTTAGAGATAGGGTGAGAAGCTCAGATATCTGGACTCGATATCCGGGAGGGACTCAGAGTAGAGCCGCTGCTCCTTCATGTCGAGAGGAGCCAGTTGAGGTGGCCCAGGCATCTGGTCAGGATGCCTCCTGGGCGCCTCCCTGGTGAGGTGTTCCAAGCATGACTCACTGGGAGGAGGCCCTGGGGAAGACCCAGGACACGCTGAAGGGACTATGTTTGCCAGGTGGCCTGGAAATTCCCCTGTAGGAATTGGAATTAGTGGCTGGGGAGAGGGAAGTCTGGGCCTCTCTTTTGAAGCTGCTGACCCGACGACCCGACCCCAGATAAGCAGAAGAAGCATTTCCACCTTGTGTGGTTGGGTGATGGTTATCATCTGCACACACACTGGCTGTGCATGTGGCATCAAGCTCCTTGTCTCTGGGCTATACAAGCCTGAATTATTTTGCATTAGCCATAAGACAGACGGGAGGGACACCACCAGCATGGTGACTAAATCATGCAGATAAAGCTTATTGAGATGATGTGTTTAATGCCGCAGAGGGAAAAGAGGCAGTACATGGAAGAGCAGAGCGTGGAGGAAAAATCTGTTATATCCTCTAACTTCATACTACTCCTTCATAAATGTAGAATTCGACCAAACAGTTTATATTTGAATCTAAATAATAGTGTTATTGTTAAGACTGAATTATATCTATTAATACAGGCATAGCATCCTGCATTAATCAAACGTCTTTCACAGAAAAGAAACTTATTACTATTTTCTCACACATGTTTCGAATACTCATGTTTTGGACTAGGAGTTATAGTGTGTTAAAATAACTAGGCGGTCAAAAGAGTGCATTAAAATGACATTGTTTTTATAACTGTCATAAGCAACAATAATCAGAGCTATAATCATCTGTTTTGGATGTTAAAGGAGTTTTTACATGCAGCAGATTAGCTTCCTTACTTTTGAATCTAAAATTAGACCTTATTATGACTTAGGTTCTAATATTTCTGAGGTCAGGTGCAGTTGGGAGTTAGGAACTTCTCAAACATACAATAATCTCTTAATTCAAACCTCCCAAAAGGGAGAAACACACTAGAAAAAAAACAGAAGTAACTTCAGACAATTCAGCTTAATCATACACGTTCACAAAAATTGTAATCTTAAAATACTGTGCAATATAACTAACAGCATTTACCTATGGAAATATATAGTCAATTGCATCTAAAAAGATGCATATTTATTTATAGTTAAACACATTCCAATTCGATCCTACTTTGAATGCTGTCAAGTTCAGTCAATGAAGTCAATTAGTCAGAAAATTAAAACATCTATTTAAAGAAACCTGGCGAAATGCCTCGAGACACAGACCTGCATCATTCATACCTCCTCAACAAGCATGCATGGAAAGTGAACAGTTCATTATATGAAGTTGTTAACATTGTATCAATCCTTCCTATAGAGTCTGCATGCTCAGCAGACACACGAAATGCGTGACATTGCCAAAAGACCTGTAGTAAATGTTTATGCACTTCTTCAACAGAAACATTTTGTCTTGCTTTTTAGGCTTTAAAATGGGCTTTGGGAATTCTTTGCCTCCTTTTTAAAATACTTTTTATTTCTACTTACATTTTGTTAAAGTAACTCAATGGATCTGAACCTCAGTGACTTAATGTAGTGTCAGTGCAAAAAAAACTGATGTAACAATTATGCAATTATGCTTTGCTATGCTACCGTACCACCAATATAAAAACCATAGCCACTAATACAGAAGCATATTCTGTTTATGGTTGAGGCATTTTTTATTAAGCCTGTTTAAAATATATGCAAGGTGCTTTGTCGAGTAGAAAGTGGCAGCTTTTCACAAGTGATGATTTATTTTGATGAGAAGTGATAACACAAAAACACCATAGATATGAAGTAGAAAAACAGTGACACATGCTGTATTATACATCCCCATTAATGTTCTTTTCTTGAGGCCTAGTTCATACATTTTAAAACAATTTAGCAGAAATATTCATTTCTTTCAAATAATTTTGTCCACACCTGATCAGTTTAAGAAAACTTCAGTCATCAAAAGCCACTGTCCTGCAGGTTTTAGAGCCACAGGTACAGAATACTGGAATGAAATAGCTTAATTACCTCCTCCTTGTGTGGATCAGATCTCAGATCAGAGCCTTAATGACCTAATTATTCTATTCAGGTGGTGCAGCAGAGGCACGTTGGAAAGTTGCAGGTCAGTGGCCGTCCAGGACTGGAGTTTGACACCTGTGATCTACGCCACTGAGTGTTGTTTTATACATGCCAACCCCATGGGAAGTGTAGAGCAAAAATAAAAACTATATTAGCCAATCATAATCCTTCAAAACAACCATAACTTCCTGCTAAGAATTAAACATGCTACCAGGAGATTACCTTGTGTGGACAGACAGAGGTTGAACTGCTATTAAATACCATGTTAGAATATAAAGTTAAGAAAACACAAGACAATGGTGACGGGGAATCATGTCAAAGCTGGCATGTGGACACTGAACTGCATTGTGCCTCCGTATTGGGAGAGATAACTGGTATAAAACAGCTCACCTAAAAACTCTTTCTCCTGAGTAACTCAACATGTTGGAGCAGCTGGGCTTATAAAACAAGTAAAAAGTGTCAGAATGAACATAAATATCAGCACCTCTCTAAAAGCAGTCATCTTTCCTCCACTATATACCTAAACAGTAACAATGGTCACATACTAGACGTTAATCTATAAATGAGCTGACCTGCATCTCTCCAGCTTGCACTGTCTACACTCAAATGCAAAAGAGAATTTGTAAATCTTCATTTTAGCCAGAGGTTACTATCAGTCATTTTCAGTGCTATTAGACAGGGGTTATGTGTGGATGAAAGGCCAAATCACATAAAAATCTACATAGTTCACCAGATAGCCAGCAATGTCTGGACAGTGCCTGAGCCACAAGTCATTTAACATGGGTAACCATTTTTTGTTGCTGCAGAAAACAAATAGACATTTATAGAAAGACTTGATTGTTTAACTTTCACTGTGAAACAATAGGCTTGTTTTTTTGTTTTTTGTTTTTTTGTTTTTTGTTTTTTGCCTTTATTTGAATATGATTCAGAATTTTTTGTTTAAATGAGTGCAATATCAGATTGAATGCAATATTGGCAGATTTGAACATTTCTTGTAACATGATTTGTAAAAAAGTAAGTCAAACTATCTCTGCATTTTAAATTTAATGACTCCTTTGTCAATAATATAGTCCATGCTGTATGGTCAGAAAACACATAGCCTGCACTCTACTTGCACTAACTCATTGCAGTTTTTTATTTACTTTTGATTGTTTGATTTATTTATTTTTTTGTTTGTTTTTGTTTGGCTTTTCTTTCTCCCTAAAACTATTCCCCATCAGTAGTAAATTGAAGATGAGTTAAACTCACAAAAGGAATAGAAGTCCTAAGCGATGGTTGGTTGAGGTACTGACGTAATGAGAGTTCAGTAATAAGATTGCATTTGGAGATATTCTTTCTGTTTTGGCTCCTGCTCAGTGGATGGAACTGGGATTTACACATGGTGAACATTGACAAAATGTGTCTGGTTTGTAATTCACATGAAACTTGAGTTAAGTCTCAATATCTAGATAGATTGTATGAAAATAAGGGTGTCTTTGCACATTAGAATATAATCACGACTAATTAATCCCTGAATTGAGTTTTATTCTCCCATTTTTAGCATTTTTTTTACATCTACCAGGTCAGTTTTGTTTCTTAATATGACCGTAAGGGCAAATCATTCAGATGTGGGATTATTTTGATAAAGTTTGAAACTTAACGGTACATTTCAAACCTCTCTTACCTGCCAGGCATTTCTTTTTAATCTGAGAATACCGTGTTTCTTTCAGTCTTCCTGAACAGTATCCCACCTGTCACCTGTCCTCACCACGAAGCCCAATGCCATAAGAGCCGTTTGTATCATAGAACACTAAAGTAGGTGATGATGTCAGACGTTCTTTTGAATGATGAAAAGCAGTTAGCTGTACTGGCTCCCAGATCCATGCTGACTGAATGAAGAAGTTCATATAATGGTTGTCCATTATATGAACAATCATTGTATGTGAGACACTACAGTAGGAGCTTATTCCAAGCTCTTGGATGGACTGAGGCTTGGTGCAGTGAGGTCACACTCCACTTTTGTTGATCACCTGGCACCACAGGAAGTTGTGCACAGACTTTCTCAGACTGTCATTTTTTCCACATCGGGTTATGAAGGTAGTTAACCTCTGAGTCTACATATCCAGAAGGATTTGCCAGAATCCTGAAGCTGCATCTGGTGATGAGAAACTGCTGTTTCTCATCACCTCCTCTGATGTTGGTAGAATAAATCATTCTCTGTTAACTGTCTTATTCAGTCTTTTTAAGTCCACAAAGATTCAGGTGTTTCCATTCTTTTTAGGTCCTAGGATCATTGGGGCACACCACTCAGTTGGTTCTATCATCAGCTTGAGGAATATTATTTCAAGCTCCATTTTCACAAGTCCAAACTAACGTTCACTAATGCTAATTTCATCTACTCTAGTTTACTAGTCCCTTTGTTAATGACGCTGGTCTGTTCTGTTGGTTGTTTACATCTTATCACATAAAGTCTGAATGAATATGCATTTTCTTTGTAGCTTCTCTGGGTTATGAACTTTCTTCACTTTAGTTTAAATCATGACTTCACTGTAAGAAGATCCGGGTTTTGTTGATATGTGTCCCAATCTTGTCAATCACTCACATATTTCATCTGAGGTGCTGAAATCAGCTTAGTTTCAGTTGAGGGATTTGGGTATAAAAATGCTTTTTGGCTGACCCTAATTCAGTGTTGTGTAACATCATTTGAATGTCCTTCATCTCATATTTGCAGTGTGTTTACAAATCTGTACATTGATTGTAGTTAGCACATGAAACACGTTTTTCATAAATGAAAATGTGAAAGCATGTGGTAAAGTCCAATAGCCTTTCCACTGGAAAAAATCATAAATTGAAACTGTTTGAACTTCTCAAAAAAGTTGCCATGTCTTTAATGCAAAAGAGACATGCATTAAAAACGCTCCTTGTCAGGGAAAAGATGTATTTTGATGTCGTCAGACAAGCATAAGGAACATTGTTTGGACTTGGTTCTGGAAGATGTAAGAGGCTGGAGGTAAACTGTTGCTTTTTCAGCATCAAAAAAATGTGAGCTATGTATTACAGACTAGTGGGTGGGTTTTTATGACCTTTTTGCTGAGGTAGTCATTCATTGTGTTCCCTTTCATGCTTTCTATGTAATATTGTATGAACTCTGGTTTCAGGAAACCAACCTTGTCTCACTTTCTGCTTTGGAGTGTAGGTGGTTATCTTAATCTCCATGTATTCACAGCCTGTGCTCTTGCCTTATCAGCAGTCTGAAGCTTGCATGCTCAATCGTCTGATTTGTCAAGGGTGACTCCAAAAGATTCTGAAAGGCTCTCCACAAATCACCCAGTTGATCTAAAATATCGACCAGCCACCAAAAGTCATTACACACAATAATGGCGGGCGGGACCTTGAAGATGTGACTTAATTAGGTTTCAAATGGTTTCAAAAATGCCTTCAAATCTTCTCCCCTAGAGAATAAAAGGCTCTTGGCTTTTTCTCAGTGATTACAGGTGTAGAAAGAGAGATATACAGACAATGAAAATGCCACTACTCCCCTGGAAAGTGGTAACAATGCCAAATTAGACAGAGATTAATATGTATTTTTTATCTACACTTCTGCTGCTGTTTAGTGTTGTGCAACATCAGGTTTGGTTTGGCTATGAATAACTATTAATAGGTGCTAAAGACAGTTATTTACAAAACTTGTAAATTAGATAAAAATTGCCAAGTCAAGGTGATTTATTAGGAAATATTGGCTGAATAGTTTTCAGTTGTTGTTTTTTCTGAATACCTGAATGATGATGTGTGGGTATTAAATAACAGATGCAGTTAATTTTGAAACTGATACTCAAATAGCATGCCCTGCCACATATATCATGTGGCCTGTCCCAGAAACTACGACTGAAAATATGCCTATTTGGCTCAACTGCAATATTTACAGAAATTTTGATCATGTGCACTCTCTTTATTTTAAACAAAAATAAACTGAATAAAGAAAGACAACTTCTTTATGAAATATAAAAAAATTACTAACAGAAATACCTTGGCTTCTAGTTAAAATATGTCACTCAAACAAGGCCAGTAATGGTCAACTAAATTACTACTAAACCACTTTTGGGGAATTTTGAATGTGATCAAATTAGCTCAAAAGTCAGGGGTGGGACATATGATGTACTTTACAGGCCCAATGTGCCATTTTATAGCACAATCAAGTTGTTTTATTTACCTAGGAAAAAGCTGCATGTCACAACTTCCACAAATTTTGACCTCGTAAACTCAAGCTTTAAATTGGCTATTTAAAGCTTAAGATGCTACTACTCTTTCAGTTCCATGTTTACACACTTTGCTTTGTTTACACTTCTCGTTGTAAATACCTGATTATATAGTGATTTTCTTAGCATTAGCATTAAGTCAGGTCAAGTTCATTGGCATATCAAATTTAAGCAACTCAGTAGTTCAAAATGTTTTACAAAATAAAAACATCAGACAGTCATCAATTATGAAACAAGCAATGAACACTACATTTGTCATATCAAAACCATTAAATACACATGAAATATGTTGATCAAAGATTCACTTACTAATCAAAAGCAACTATGAACATGTGTGTTTAAATCCTCATTAAAAAAATCAGATGTTTTGCAGTTTTATGGAATGTTTATGGATGTTCCAGATTTGTGCTGCAGAGAATATGTACCTATTGACACGCAAAAATGATTGTTCTTTATGTCAGATTAGAACCAATTGAATACTGAACTGGAGATTAATACCCAGCTCTGCAATTGTTTCAGTAATATGTCATGGTCAGTGATGTCAACTGCTGCACTGAGGTCCAATATGACTGTGGTTCATCCGGTGTGTATTTAAGGGGATGTCACTGAACACTTTGAGTGGGACAATCTCAGTTACAACAGAGATTAAAGTTGGAACAGTAGATTTACATCTGCTGTGTTGTCTGTGAAGGAATTTTCTATAATAGTAACTGTCTTGCTAAGTAAGTCAACAAATGAAAGAAATGATCCGACAGGACATCAATTGCAGAGACCTTGGAAATATTCACACCCTTGCTGATAATCAAATCCACCAAGGGTTTGATGACATACTGGCCACATTGAGGCCACTATGTGGCCTTAATGGTGTGTTTCCCTACTTATTAAGTTGAGTCAGACCAATGTTTTCAAGTATATCATACAGATTATTTGGCACTTCTGTCTTCAGGTTTCTCAGCATGGTTAATGAAGCACCTAACAGGCAAAAGCTCACTAAAGTAATTGAAAAATGTTCCACATATTTTTGGGTTTTGTACAAAATTAGTGTCAGAGCTTGTTTATGGTCTTTTACCTTGATTTCCAAATATATAGCCCCACTTTAAAAGTTACCTTAAAGGCTCACTTCAGTGCTTGTTTTCCATGCACTGAAAACAGTCGTTGCTGGATCCAATGTTGTAAGATGGTGTTGAGGAGAATACGTTAGCCTCTTGCTGCCTAGCATCCGAGCGTCAAACCCCACTTCAGCTAGTGGCCTGTTCAAACTGAGCAGCCTGCAGTAACCAAACTTCACCTATTGTACTAACTGGAATTGGGCTGAATTCTTTTAGAAGTATGGAAAAATACATTTCTGGGATTTTGTATATTTTATGGTCAAAGCAACAAATTAAAACTTCTTTTTTTTTTTTTTTTTTTTTGCTTTTTTTCTTTGTTTGAGCACTGCAATCACAATTTATCACCATGAAGAACTCTTTAAGGTGACAATATCTATAATCAAGTTTTCACAACTTTCATTAAGATTTTAATTGCTTTCGCTTAGCACGTACAAAACACAGTAAGAAATCCAACAAAACAAGAAAGGTACATAAATTGCAAAAATCCCAAAATTATCTTACTTAAAACTGTAGCTGAGTGAACTTTTTAAATGTAATAATTTTGCACGGAGGCAGAGAGAGAGGCTCAAACCACATGACAATCCTTTTGCTGGGTTGATCCATGTGTTTTTTGGTTTAAAAATAGATTTTTCCCCAATTGGGCAGATCTATGTAGCCACAAAAATGTAATTGGAAAATTCCTCATCTTGTTCTTGACAAAACCTGTGAAACTTCTTGAATCCAACAAAATAAAAAAACCCAAGGTGAAGCAGCAGTCTTAAGAGTAAATCCAAATTCTGAAACCTCAATCTTTTTCTTGTTGGTTGGCCTCATGGCCAAGTCTTCACGATCTCTTCTCCTGATGTGGACATGAAGAATGTCCCCGAGGCAGAACCCTGAATGTTTCCGAGTGCTTCCGCTTCATACTTTTCAGGGGCGATGCCTACATGACTTTTTATTTTTGCATGAAACAAAAACTCATCCCTTTTTACTCTGTCTTTTATTGGAGCTGAAGCAATTGCAGAAGAGTCTCCCTATCACCACTTCTGTCCAAAACATCTTTCCCTTTTCTTTCATCACATCTGAGTCATTTTTGGTTTCTCAGATGTGAGAAACCAAAGTTAGAGAGAAGTTAAAGAGATAATTTCTCTCTAACTTTAAGAGAAGTTATCATTTGCAATCATAACTTCTCTTAAATGATTGTATTTCACATCACTTCCCAATTGTTGTTATCATTGTTGAATATTAAGACGTTACTTGCAATTGTAGCATTCTGTTCTCCAGAGTTATCAAAAATAATTTGACTGCTTACAATTATAACTTGTCAATTACATAACCCATACAGCTTATATCAACTTTTCATTGTTATAAATTTTTCATGTTTACAACTTCTTGTGATTGGTGTGGAGAATTATCTGTTCTCCAAGCCGAGGTCTTGATGTATGAGGTTGAAGAAAATGAGTTGAATTCACCAGTTAACCCTAACTAACCCTAACCCTAATTCCATTTGTTAATACCAAAATACAGATGGCCCGTTTCTCATGCTGCTTTTAGAAGCTAGAAGGACCAAATGGCATCAAGCAACAGTTTGTAATTCTATTTGTTAGTCTCTATTTTTGATAAATCCCTAGTGTGTCATTTCCTTTAATATTAGCTTTGAGGGTGTTTTCTAACATGTCATTTCCTTTAGCTTTAGCTTTACAACTAGCTAAAAGAGACAGACAAAACCGCATAACTGCTCCCAACATTAGACACAGAAAGAAGAAGATTAAAGCATTAGCTTAGCATCTTCATGGTTTGTACTCAAGTACAAACCAAGCCCTGTTGGTTTTTTTATCTTTCCTTGTCTTACTAGTTTGAGTTGACTTCTAAAATCCTAACAAAAAACTGGTTCTACAAACTGCCTTCTGTCTAAAAGGGCCTATAGACAAATGTCTCTGTTAAATCTAGCAGTTTTCTCATAATTGCAAACAAATTTAGATGACTAACAATATGCTGCCTCTACTTCTGTAAACTAAACTCTGTCACTGTTGAGCCTGAATTTAGTTACCAACTAAAATCATAAAACCCTTAAGTTAAACTAAACACATCAAATCTGGCCTTATTTCCTCAAATATTTATTTCTTACACTTGTCCCCACTTTGGGATTGCGTCATCCTAATATCAAATTTCTCCATATCCTTACAATACACTTGTGTTTGAGTGTCTTATAAGGAAGGTTATAAAGGTATGATCTATATATATAAGAGATTTAAGAAATGAATAAGCTCAATGAATGTTAAAATGATTACTTTCTACAATAATCTGTAAAGAAGAAAACTTTTTAATTATTCGGAGTAGGATGAGTAAATATTCTTTAATTTTAATACATGAGGAGAATATTTTAACACAGCCGCACCTGAAGTTAGTGATTATACAATCGCCGACTTATTTTCACTCAAGATTTTCACACAAGAAAACACCTGAACACTTGCTCATTAGCTACATTGAGATATTATCTTAATGTTAGTTATTTTAAAAAAGGGGAGGGATCTTTTGAATCTCAGGTATTTTGACCCACACTCATCTCCTTCAGATTATATATCTCTTTTAAGCAAACTTAAGCAGATAGAAAGCACATAGAGGTATGGACTCTATATTAACATTCTTTACAAGCAAATTATATGTTTTTCTACAGACAAGCTGAATGTTCCTCAATGCAAAGGGTTCTGTAGGACTGATGTAGCCAGATTGAGTTCTAGGATTGAAATAAAATATGTAAACTTTTTTTTTTCTTTGGTCAATAAGACCATTAACATTCTTTCTTCCACATCACGTGTCTCCTTACAGAAAACAAAGATCTCTACATACGATAAGATGTGGGAGTTTATGAGCAGTCGGAGGCACTCAGTAATGGTGAAGAATATTGAGGAAGGGATTCACCGTGTACTCACCTCTGACTACGCATTTCTCATGGAGTCTACGACCATCGAGTTTGTAACCCAACGCAACTGCAACCTCACACAGATTGGAGGCCTTATTGACTCCAAAGCTTATGGGGTTGGAACACCAATGGGTATGTACATCAAATGTACAGTGCATGTCTTGGTGAGGTAAAATGTAAGTTTGTGTTTTTTTTCTTGATACTTGTTGAAGTAATTTATAGGATGTACACCAAATTACTATCAAAGCTCTATCATTCCTCTGGGAGATATTAGAAAAAGTAAAACAAACAAGAGAGAATTTTCATCTCCTTGGAATTAACATATCCCAATATTTTGGAAAGTTATTTGACCACAACTATTGTCCTCTAAATGTGAGAAATAAATCAGATATACACCAGTGAAATGTGCCCCCTTTTCCTGTCCTTTAGTTCCAGAATTCTGTCCATCAAAATTAAAATTCTCCCATGTTTATTATATTTTTTCCAATGTGTTCCAGTAGAAGTACCCCAGAAATAATTTTTAAATTGGGATGGATTAATATATTGTTTTTTTATAGAGGGGGAGAAAACAGAGATAGGTGTAAAATTCAGAATGAGCCTTCTCTGCATTTATGATTACCCTGGAAAATCAAAATCAAATCAAATTTTATTTGTATAGCACATTTCAGCAGCAAGGCATTTCAAAGAGCTTTACATCATAAACACAAAAACACAAAGTCATGCATCATGGAATAAACAATACATTGTTCCATATTACATTTCAAATAAAACTCTAATCAGGTGTCAGGGTTTCTGCTGTTTTACAGTTTTCTGGAAGTTTGTTCCATATGTTTGGTGCATAGATGCTGAAAGCTGCTTCTCCTCTCTTGGTTATGGTTCTGGGGATGCAGAGCAGAACCAGAACCAGAACCAGAAGACCTGAGAGTCTGGAAGATTGATACAACAACAGCAGATCTTTGATGTATTGTGGTGCTAAACCATTCAGTGATTTATAAACTAACAACAGTATTTTAAAATCTATTCTTTGAGCTACAGGGAGCCAGTGGAGGGACTTTAAAACTGCTGTTATGTCTCTATCTTCCTGGTTTTAGTGAGAACAGGAGCAGCAGCTTCTGGATCAGCTGGAGGATTGATTTGTTGGACAGGCCTGTGAAGACGCTGTTACAATAATCAATGCAACTAAAGATAAACGCATGGATGAGTTTCTCTAGATCTGGCTGAGACATTAGTCCTCTAATCCTGGAGATGTTCTTCAGGTGATAGAAGGCCGACTTTGTAACTGTCTTTATGTGGCTCTGAAGGTTCAAGTCCGAGTCCATCACGACTCCCAGGTTTCAGGCTGATTGCTAGTTTTTAGTTGTAATAACTGAAGCTGTGCATTGACTCTAGATCTATAGCTCTAGATCTATGGCGCTATAGCTCTATAGCTCTAGATCTATAGCTCTATAGCTCTAGATCTATAGCTCTAGATCTAGAGCTATACATCTATAGCTCTATAGCTCTAGATCTATAGCTCTAGATCTATAGCTCTAGATCTGTAGCTCTAGATTGTTCCTTTTTAGGTCCAAAAATCATGACTTCAGTTTTGTTTCTGTTCAGCTGGAGAAAGTTTTGGCACATCCACACATTTATCTGTTCTAGACATTTATTCAGTGATTGGATGGGGTCAAAGGTCACCTGGTGACATCGTAATGTAGAGCTGTGTGTCATCCGCATAGATATGGAAGCTAATATTATTTCCTGTTATAACCTGAGCTAGTGGGAGAATATAAATATTAAATAAGAGGGGTCCTAAGATTGAACCTCGGGGTACCCAACATGTGACCTTTGACCTCTTTGATGAGAAGAAATCCTTGTCCTTTATGTAAGATTCAAACCAGTCGAGCACCGAACCGGAGAGTCCAACCCAACTCTCTAGTCGATTCAGTAATATGTCAAAAGCTGCACTGAGATCCAACAGAACCAGAACCAGCACCGTGGTTCTCCCACAGTCCGTATTTATATGAATATCATTGAATACTTTGACTAGGCCAGTCTCCGTGCTGGTGAGCACGAAAACAGACTGGAAAGTCAAAGCAGTTGGTCATCATGAGGAAACTATTTAATTGTTTACACAGTTTTCAATAACTTTGCTGATGAATGAGAGGTCAAGAGGTCAAGGTCAGTCTGTAATTCTGCAGTAGTGATTTGTCCAGATTGTTCTTTTTTAGAAGTGGTTTGCAGTCTAGTTTCGACCACTAACCTGTCTGTGTTCACCAATCTTCTCAGCAGGATGGAAAGTTATGGGAGGCACAAGTATTGGAAGACATCTAATAACAACCATACTTCAAATAAAAATGATCTATCTCAGATTACTCAGTGCTAGAGTCCCACTAAAGTCATGGCAGGACCACAAAACTTTGCAAATTTGGCAAAAGCTTTGAGTCTTTGAGAAATAAATATGGTCTGGAAAACAAAGAACCTGTAAATTAGACAATGCCGATCTGAGAGTTTCATGTCAGTATTGGTTTTCAATTTGTAAAAGTGTTTTTGTCAATGCTTGAAAGAAAATTATACACTGAATAATACGAGACATTATAATGGCATGCAACTATTTAAACAAGAAGAAAAAGCCTGACCATCAAAAAAATACTCAGAAAATAAACATTTTTTAGAACTAGGAACTTCATGAAGCCTTGAAGCAAAATGTTGCTATGTTATTTATTTTATGATATATTTTTGTATCATATTTGATACAGCAGGCTTTTCTTAGAACTTTGGCTCAGAACAATGTGAGTTTTCAATAAAATTCAATTCAATAACATTTCAAATAAAATTCTAAACAGGTGTGTTTTTAGTTGAGATTTGAAGGAAGTCAGGTTTCTGCTGTTTTTACAGTTTTCTGGAACAAAACCATGTGTCACTTCCCTCCTCTTCTCTTTGGGTTTCCTAAATAAAAATGAAAAAAAAAATACATGTTCCCCATGTATTTTAATTTCTTCAATAAATAGAACAAAATTATAAAAAGAAATTATGTATTGGAGATATGTTTTGTATTTTTTGTGTATTTTTTCCAAATAAAGTGAAAAAAAGCTGTTTTGGGGCAGCATTACATTAAATGTTGCTGCCAATCAAATGTGAATGCATTTGGCAATTGCATCATACTTACCTGGCATTGCACACATCAGAAAAGTGGCAGAGGCTCGGTATGATAAAACCCGGCTCCAGATGGCTAATGAGCAGGAAACAGCCTCCATTTTTGATGAAGGTGGAGAGCTGGTAGTCAAGCACCATCATAGATCATGAGATCTCGAATTACTTCAGTCTCTCAAGCTAATTTTCTTGTTGTGTGAAAAGCGTGGAAATGGATTTGAGTTGAAGGGCGACATGTTGCTACCATCGTTAGCATCATGGGGTGTCCTAAAGACTTTGAATACTCCGTCAAAGGGATGATTGTGTTTGAATTGGCTGTTTAAATTTGATGTGTTAAAGGTTTTGCTGTTTTCCTTTCAATTTTCTGTCACATTTGTTAAACAAAGCCAGAATATTGTCTTTCTCTTATCCTCTAATAAAAAATCTATCCTTCCAACTGCAGTCATTATATGCTCAGTTTTTTTAGGCTGCATTCATATGGTTGGACCTTTCCAGTTTGGGATTTTTTTCTGACCTTCTGTTCATAGTTATGTTTTTGTGAACATCCTTGGGCAATTAATATATTACTTTATACATTGGAAAAATTATGACAGGTTTTCTGTCATAATACAGAAAAACCTGTCATCAGGAATTTTAAAATTACTTGATTCCAGTAAGAAAGTTGTTTTCTCCAATTACATCAACATCACTTGAACTCCAGTAGGTCTCATGCAGGAATGCGAGAGCTTGATTGAAAGAAATTAAAAATACCCTCACCACAGAACACGTTAACTGTGCTACACATTATGATATTGTTATGAAATTGGACAAATAATTATTATGGACCCCTATTGTGCATAATACAATAATATACTTATGTAGGCGCTTACATCAGCTCTTCTGTCTGAGATCAGTTTAACATATACTGTATTTTAAGGACTAAAGCCGCTACTTTTTTCCCACGCTTTGATCCATGCGGCTTGCAGGCCCAGTGTGGCTTTGCTGTGGATTTTTCTTCGACCACCAGAGGCTCTTATTACAGAAATGAATCATTGGAAGTCAAAATTGGAACTCAAAGAAGAAGTACAAGCACATGCTATCAGCAAGCACAATGGAGAAATGTTTTTGAACTCATTCCCCTTCATCATGGAAAACCACATGAAGAAGTTCATATGATGCGCTTTTAATTGAAGGCCAAAGATTTGGCAATACATGAGGGAAATAGAGCCGCTGCATGTAAGCTCAGCGTGAATGTATCTGTGGTTGGCATTGGAGAAGCAGGGCTGCGTCCTTAATAGCAGATTTGTTACGGATGCAGCCCAGTGCAGCTTATATGTATACAGTTCCGTTTTGTTTTGTTTTTTAAACTTTGTGTGTGCCGCTTATATAGTGTGACGCACTCTATAGTTCGGAATATGTGTTGGAATGTGCTACATGTGTTTTTTATTTTATTCAGAAAAAAGGAACATTGGACAATCCCTCCATCTAGGGAAATCCCTCCTAGACGGAGGGATTTCTGTTTAAATTTTGCTAAGAATATGTTGAAGAAATATGGTGCATTTTCTCCTACAGTCCACAAAAGAATTGTGAGATCAATGATGGTGATTCTGGCTTGATAAGGGAAGTGAGAATGGAGAGGAGTTTGTTTAATTGGCTTCTGTAAAGGATTTGCAGACTGTCTATGAGTTATCCTGCCCCTTTCCACTGGCATCTGAAATAGATTGCTGGCTCATAGAGGCAAACTCCATGAAATGACCAGATAGTAGT
This sequence comes from Poeciliopsis prolifica, assembly GCF_027474105.1. Classification (NCBI taxonomy): domain Eukaryota; kingdom Metazoa; phylum Chordata; class Actinopteri; order Cyprinodontiformes; family Poeciliidae; genus Poeciliopsis; species Poeciliopsis prolifica. The sequence goes on along the minus strand of NW_026562471.1, from coordinate 625,079 downwards.
AATCTGTATGACTCTTATATTAATTCTGAGTAAAGTTTTGAAGTCTTGTAGTGACTGTAGTCCCACAGTCACATATTCTTTAAACAATTACTCACGTGGGGAATATATGATATCAGTATGAGTTTCTAGATGAATGAGGAAAATGTCCTTGAGGAGTGTGCATGTTGGAGAGGTCATTTGCTGCTGCTCGTGTATTCTCTGTTGGTCAGCCACAAATGGTAATTTGAATGACTGTTTGGCATCAGAGGGAGGCAATATTTGCTTTGGGTGATTGCTTTCTTGACTGATGCGGTCCCTTCTGTGGTTTTCTGCAATGTGTGTCTGTGCACAAGAGCGTATGCATGTATTAGACTATGGTATGAAAGCCTTTGTAAATTTTTCAGATTTCTCTCATTGTTTATTGTGGTTATTTTATATTCATTTAACTCATACCTGTTTCACTAAGAAAGAAAAAGACAGAAACTTAAAAGCAATGAAAGTCTTAAAAGGCAGTGTTTTCGAATGGCATCATGTGCATAGCAGATTGTAAGGAACCTCATTTGCATCACCGCTCCCTTGTCAATAGTTCTTGTGTCAAAGGGTGTTGGATAGATTTCCCACCCTTTTAGTATTCTTTGCCATATGTGCACCATCGAACTATAAAGCAACCTGTTTCAGCAACCGACATTAGCACCTGGACACTGTTAAAGCCAAGTGTCCACTCTGACTCTATGTTGGAGCACATTCAAATGATGTGTTCACAGCATTAAGCTTCTACTGGGAAGACAATATTTAGATTTATGAAGTGGTTGGTAAACCACAGATGGACTGTTTGAGAAAGCAAAAAACAGAAGAAAATATTTTTTGGTACACAGTCATTATTAAATATTGACAACTACATAAAATGACAAACCTTTGACCTTATTATACGATAATAAATCAGACTAAACTTTTCCTTTTCATTCATTTCAGTTAGGATTCCTGATGCTTAACCCCAGAATCATTGAGCAAAGGGCACAGAGTATAAAGGTCGACACTCTATTACAGGGCATCACAGAACAAACGGACAAAAACTTTGAAGACACACACATAGGGACAGATAAGATTAACCAGTTCACCTATCAGTCATGTTTTTAAATTGTGGGAGGAAGATGGAGTACCTGACAAAACCCAAAGAAAGAACTAGCAAACTTGAAAAACAGTGGGTTGTGCAGACCCTCTAAAATGATGTCCTTGTTAAATTGTAAAATAATGAGGGAGCTATTTGAGAGGAGTAACGCTCAAAATGAAGAACCCAAAATTTCAGCCAGAACACAATAGTACAGCACTGAATGGTTTACTGTAATATGAATGTGTGGGGAACAGGAAACCACTAACAGCAGGACTAGGCACCACTGAGGACAGAGAATCTGGCTAGTGGTTTGTAATAATCTTAATGTCAAAGGGAAAGCCATTAACATTCTCAAAATTCGTGGGAAACAGGGACAGAATCTTGTTCCTCGGCGAGACTATGGTGAGTAGGCAGTGTAAGGTGTCATCTCTGGGAGTGTTGGTTGCCATGAACTGACTGATCCAAAGCAAGAACTCTGGTAGCACAGTGGTCTTATTCAAGGGTCAGGCAAGAATCAGGAGTCAGGCCACAGAAACAGGTAAGGCAGATGAAGGTAATCAGGTTGAGATTCAGAGACGAAGCAGAAGGCGGGAGTCAAGAGGAGAAACAGGGACATGTCTAGATAACAGAAGCCAGTGGAGTACCCGACCGGCAAGGAAAGTCAGGGAGATATAAAAGACAAAACATAGTCATGACATGGTCAGGCAAAGAAGGAAATGCTGGATATCTACTCATTTGTGGGCTTTAAACATCTGGAACTGTCTGCCTGCCAGAGAGCTAAGTATAATTGCAGGAGAACAGGGATTATGTCTTGAGCATGATTCACTGCAGCACAGCAGCATGCAGGTGACCAGATGAGCTTGATTGCTAAGGTGAGAGGGCTTAGCACAGGGGTGTCAAACTCCAGTCCTCGAGGGCCGCTGTCCTGCAGTTTTTTAGATGTTTCACAGGTACAAAAGACAGGAATGAAATGGCTTAATTACCTCCTCCTTGTTCTCCAGAGCCTTGCTAATGACCTAATTATTCTATTCAGGTGGTGCAGCAGAGGCACATCTAAAATTTTGCAGGACACCGGCCCTCCAGGACTGGATGTTGACACCCCTGCTTAGCGGGATAACAATAGGCTGATGGGCTAGAATCATAGCAGATGATTTTCCAGATGAAGAAGTTTCCATCATTTTTCCTTAGTCTTAGAAAAAATGTCTTTTAAACTAGAAGACTTTAGTGAAACAATTTGAGTATCTTATTGGTTGCTCCTCTCTTTAGTTGTTTGGACTTTTTTGGTCAATTCCTCCTGACACAACTGATGTATATACGTATGTGTGATTCAGGTTTGTAGACCACCTTGCTCACATGCATCTTTAAGCTTTGCCCATAAAGGCATCTCAATCGGGGCATTATATTGTCCCATTTGAAATATTGACTCGGTTGTCCTTACGTCACTTTGTCAATAATTTGGCAGTTATTGTTTGTTTGAAATATTTTAGAGTTGAGATGGGGTTTTTTTCAGGTTTGCAAAGTTTTTCAATCATATTGGTCATTATGAAACACAAATTTTTATTTTCTGTTTTCTAGTGTACTTTCAGTTAACACATCACCTGGCCACAGTCATTATGAGTTGTTCTGTTCCTAATTATGTCACAATCGAAAATGATTGGTTCTGCAATTGCAGGTATCACTATTATGTGTCCTTTCATGACCTAAGATAAGACAAATAATCTGTGAAAAAAATTAAGCTCCTTTTCCTTTGCCTTATGAAATTTCTGTTATCTACACCAAATACACTGTGTCACATCCGTAAGGCAGCCTGAAGGTATGACGTGGAATGTAACAAATAATCCAAAAATAATCCAAGAAGAATCTTGAGGCTGAAAGGAAAAACCTGGGAGAGACTATGACCCTCATAGCTTCATAAACAAGGTCCCCCTCAGTTGCAAACCTGCAACAAAGGAATTAATGGACACTCTTTCCCTTCAAAATACCAGCTTCCATCAAACCACCCCAAAACTACTGCCCAGTTGGTCAAGAGGCCCTAAGATTAGTTCCCCGCCTAGCTTTATACTCTGCTCATTGAGAGGCAGAGTGGAACTAGCTGCTCTTGCTTAAGCTGCAGAAGCTCAGCAGCAACTTGAAATGGGGAAACATACATGCAGTAACAACTGCGACCAGTCAAAAACAAGCAAACATAGCTAGGTAGCACCATAAATCACCCTTGTGTATGTGCTGCTCACATCCTCCCCGATACTCTCTGCTACACTAAAGGTGGTTCACCATAAGTGAATCTGGCATGAATGTTCAGGCTGGTCAGCATGACCACAATAATCAGTCGTTTTTCTGAACTGCTTAGTTCAGATTCTTTATTGTAAGGAACTGAAAGAAATGACACTAATTTATTTTTCCACATTTAGGAGCAGCAAGCAGTTCAGTAGACGCAAATGCCTTGTTGAGAACAGCTAGACTGGTCCGAGCTGATAGAGCAGCAATAGTAACTCAAATGGCGTAAAACTCAACTTCACGTTCATAACGACATCTATAAAGAAAGACTACGTAACTATCACTCAACACTAAAACATGCAAGGGAGGCTTTCTTTGCAGATGTCATAAACAAAAACATGAACAATGCTGGAGCTTTATTTGCAACAGTTGACAGGCTCACAAACCCTCCTATGACGTTACCACATGAATCCAATCTAATGCTGATGGAACAAGTTTTCCAGCTTCTTTTCAGAGAAAATTCAAAGAATCAGAGGATTAATCTGCACATCAACTCTAAAGCCAGAACCATTGCTGAACCCAAACAGAACAAATACATGAAAAATTACCCAATTTCAACTACTCATTATAAAACCCTAGCAGAAATTATAAGAAATTACAGGCCAATCTCAAACCTCAAAGTTATTGAAAAAACTGTGTAAACAATTAAATAGTTTCCTCATGATGACCAACTGCTTTGACACTTTCCAGTCTGGTTTTCGTGCTCACCACAGCACGGAGACTGGCCTAGTCAAAGTATTCAATGATATTCATATAAATACGGACTGTGGGAGAACCACAGTGCTGGTTCTGGTTCTGTTGGACCTCAGTGCAGCTTTTGACATATTATTGAATCGACTTGAAAGTTGGGTTGGACTCTCCGGTTCGGTGCTCGACTGGTTTTGAATCTTACATAAAGAACAGGGATTTCTTTGTTTCAATTGAAAACTTCTTATCAAAGAGGTCAAAGGTCACATGTGGGGTACCCCAAGGTTCAATCTTAGGACCCCTCTTATTTAATATTATATTCTCCCACTAGCTCAGGTTATAACAGGAAATAATATTAGCTTCCATATCTATGCGGATGACACACAGCTCTACATTACAATGTCACCAGGTGACCTTTGACCCCATCCAATCACTGAATAAATGTCTAGAACAGATAAATGTGTGGATGTGCCAAAACTTTTTCCAGTTGAACAGAAACAAAACTGAAGTCATTATTTTTGGACCTAAGGAGGAACGATCTAGAGGTATAGATCTATAGATCTAGAGCTATAGTTCTAGAGCTATAGATCTAGAATCAATGCACAGCTTCAGTTATTACAACTAAAAACTAGCGACCAACCCGAACCTGGGAGTAGTGATGACCTCTGACCTGAACCTTGCGAGCCACATAAAGACAGTTACAAAGTCGGCCTTCTATCACCTGAAGAACATCCAGGATTAGAGGACTAATGTCTCAGCCAGATCTAGAGAAACTCATTCATGCGTTTATCTTTAGTTGCATTGATTATTGTAACAGCGTCTTCACAGGCCTGTCCAACAAATCAAACCTCCAGCTGATCCAGAAGCTGCTGCTCCTGTTCTCACTAAAACCAGGAAGATAGAGACATAACAGCAGTTTTAAAGTCCCTCCACTGGCTCCCTGTAGCTCAAAGAATAGATTTTAAAATATGTTGTTAGTTTATAAATCACTGAACGGTTTAGCACCAAAATACATCAAAGATCTGCTGTTGTTGTATCAACCTTCCAGACCTCTCAGGTTCTGGTTCTGTTCTGCTCTGCATCCCCAGAACCAGAACCAAGAGAGGCGAAGCAGCTTTCAGGATCTATGCATCAAAACTTTGGAACAAACTTCCAGAAAACTGTAAAACAGCAGAAACCCTGACTTCTTTTAAATCGCAATTAAAAAACACACCTGTTTAGAATTGTTTTTGAAATGTAATATGGAACAATGTATTGTTTATTATATGTTGCATGACTTTGTGTTCGTGTTTATGATGTAAAGCACTTTGAAGTGCCTTGCTGAAATGTGCTACACAAATAAAATTTGATTGATTGATTGAAATAACCACTCATTATAACTGAGGTATGCAGAAGAGCATCTCTGAATGGACAGCACGTCAAACTTTGAGTCAGATGGTCTACAGCAGCAGAAGACCACACCGGGTGCCACTACAGTCAGCTAAACACAGGAAACTGAGGTTAAAATTAACACAGGCTCACCAAAATTGGACTACAGAAGACTGACTTGATTGAAATAAATAAAAAATACCCTCACCAAAGAACATGTTATCTGTGCTACACATTATGATATTGTTATGAAATTGGACAAATAATTATTTGATCCATGCGGCTTGCAGCCCAGTGTGGCTTTGCTGTGGATTTTTCTTCGACCACCAGGAGGCTCTTATTACAGGAAATGAATCATTGGAAGTCAAAATTGGAACTCAAAGAAGAAAGTACAAGCACATGCTATCAGCAAGCACAATGGAGAAATGTTTTTGAACTCATTCCCCTTCATCATGGAAACCACATGAAGAAGTTCATATGATGCAGCTTTTAAATTGAAGGCCAAAGATTTGGCAATACATGAGGGAAATAGAGCCGCTGCATGTAAGCTCAGCGTGAATGTATCTGTGGTTGGGCATTGGAGAAGCAGGGCTGCGTCCTTAATAGCAGATTTGTTACGGATGCAGCCCAGTGCAGCTTATATGTATACAGTTCCGTTTTGTTTTTGTTTTTAAACTTTGTGTGTGCCGCTTATATAGTGTGACGCACTCTATAGTTCGGAATGTGTTGGAATGTGCTACATGTGTTTTTTATTTTATTCAGAAAAAGGAACATTGGACAATCCCTCCATCTAGGAGAAATCCCTCCTAGACGGAGGGATTTCTGTTTAAATTTTGCTAAGAATATGTTGAAGAAATATGGTGCATTTTCTGCTACAGTCCACAAAAGAATTGTGAGATCAATGATGGTGATTCTGGCTTGATAAGGGAAGTGAGAATGGAGAGGAGTTTGTTTAATTGGCTTCTGTAAAGGATTTGCAGACTGTCTATGAGTTATCCTGCCCCTTTCCACTGGCATCTGAAATAGACTGCTGGCTCATAGAGGCAAACTCCATGAAATGACCAGATAGTAGTAATCTGTATGACTCTTATATTTAATTCTGAGTAAAGTTTTGAAGTCTTGTAGTGACTGTAGTCCCTACAAGGCTAGTACAGTCACATAAATGATTGGTTCTGCAATGAAAAATGTTGCCTGGTCTCAATTTTTGCTGTGACATTTAGATGGTAGGGTCAGAATTTGGCGTCATGTTATCAGGCCACTGTGCAGTGAGTGCTACATTGAAAGTGACTTGACTTTTCTCTATCAAATTCATTTTGTTACATCACAGCATTTCAGTGTAGAAGTTTTGGCGCTTTGGTCAGATTTTATCATATAACAAAGCAAAGTAGTGTAATTTAAAATAGTGAGTATCTTATTGAGAACGTGCCTAAATAATATTGTGGTGGAATTTGATCATAAAATGCTTTTATTTAATCAAAATTATATAGACATATCACAGTCACCTGACTTGGAAGCGGAAACGCTATGCAGTTATGATGAAGCCAAACTAGGGCATAATCACGACTGTTAATACCAGGTATGCCTCATTCAAGGCAGAAGCAGAATGTAGTGATGTGGCTGTCATGTACAACCAGAGCTTTGACCTGAGGAAACTAATCTGAGATGTTTTTACCAGCCACAGAAAACTTCCATTGGCGCTAACGCTACCCTTTTCTTCCATGGACATATGTGCGCCTACTGCTGGCGTGAGCACAAAGACATAAATATCATGGACATTAAAGTCATCTCTGTCGTGGCCTGCGCTTAGGGCAGAGTGCAGATGAAAAAGCTTGCTGACTGGTTGTTGACCAGTTGTTGCAGCATTGTGATATCTTGTGATTGCAAGAAACCTTTTCAGCAAAACAGGATTTAAGGAGGGGTGGCTATATTATGGAGAAAAAATCCTGGACTTTGTGATAAATGCCAATAGATTAGGTGTGACTTGGTGTATCACAGTACATGTGAAGCAGTATGACAAAGAATTTATTATTTTAAATGTCTATGCTCCATATGAATGTCATCATAACAGAGAAGAATATCTTAGTAAACTTGCTTACATTAGCTCTTTCATGCAAACTGAGAAGTCAAAAAGTATCTCTATGTTATGGGTTACATGAATGCAGACATCTCAGATAAAAACTCGCTGATGGCTAAACACCTGATTCATTTTTGTACAGATGCTAACTTAATATTGTCATAAAGAACTTTTGCCAGCTGCAAGCTAAACTCATATAAGTGAAGCCTGACATACTACTTCCTGGTTGGAGTATTGTATCTACAGCAGATGCTCATGCTGCTTTGGTACATATTAATATCTTGTACAATATATCCACTGTTGATCACATCCCTTTGAGGTGTCAAGTAGATATATGCTCATTTACAGTTGAGCATATATCCTCAACTGTAAATGGGAACAGTAATCAAAATCAGACACATATAGACATGTCTTCTTTATCTTCTGAACAAATAGCCCGTTACTATGCCCAAACTGATCAATTGTTGTGTAGCGTTAAAATACCAAGAGAGGCAGTTACTTGTACAGACTGTAACTGCTCTAATATTGGAAATAGACCAATATAACTGGATTATACTCTGACATTATTGAAGCGCTACTCGAAGCTAGCCTGCCTTATAATAAAAGTAATATTAAGATTAAAAAGAGACCAGGCTGTAACATATGTGTCTAAATACCACAGTGAAGCCTGTGAAGCTACTACTTCTTGGGCTCTAGCAGGTAAACCTAGGCAGGGCCCTATATTTGAACATAAAAAGCTGTCTAATGCAAAATATAAATATGCACTGTGCTTCACTAGACAGAATGAGCAACCATGAGGGCTGACTCTTTGGCAAAAAAAGCTCATAGATATTCCAGTGCACAACATGACTTGTTTTGCACTATGGAGTTAAAATGTCTGTGGAAAATGGCATAGAAGCACAGCTGGCAGATAAATACCTTTTGTCATGATAAGAACCCTTGCTGGACAGAACACCTGCTCTGGCAGGTGCCTGTTTTGCCTGTTCAATTTTAACTGTGTTCTGTGGTCCTTGGTTTTCACACTTCATGCTTTGCTTTGTTTCAAGGTCATATTCTGTGTTAGTGATAGCAAATTATTCATCTGACATGCTGGATTCTTGCAGCATGTCAGATGAATGCTGAGCTCACTAAATGCATTGAAAGCAGATAGCGGTGAAGTTTTTTTCACCATATAGGAGAAAAAAGTTAGGACAATTCCAAAGGCCCTTGACTGACACGGGGCCCCCCAAAAAAAGGAATTTTTATATAGCTATAGAAATAGAATAAAAAACATTCTGAGACCTTTGGGACCCTGTCAATAATAAAATTATAATTTTTTAAGTCTTTCTTTGGCTCAAGTAGCCTTTATTTGAAAACGCTCAGACAGGAAAATTGGTAAAGAGAGAGGGAAGACATGCAGTAAAGGCCACCAGGAAGTGAATCACACTTGCGACAGCCACGTCAAGGACTAAGGCCTCCTAATGTGATTTGCGCTTAACCCCTGCACCACCACAACACCCCCAATAATATAATTTTTGAAATTTCTTTTAGCTGTAAAAGTTAAATGTTACCCCTTCCAAAGCAAATATCCACATTTGAACTGAACAATCCTTGGATCTGCATGAAATGATTTGTTCACTTGACAGTGATAGTGTTCAGCAGTCATTTCAGCTAAGAAATATTACAAAGTTGGGTTTTGAAAAAAATAGAGAGGGAGACAGAGAAAAAGAAGCCAGACAAAAGACCACAGTCTTGATTTGTAACCCAGTTTTTCTCCAAGAGAGATGGGTTAACTGTTTGAGATTGTCAATCATTTAGCATATTTAGCTTAGCTTATATTTAAAATGCAGATATCTGCTGCCACTTTCCCTCCTGGCCTGTCCAATCTACTTCTTCAAAGGGACATTAAAGCTGCAGTATGTCACTTTTATTTTAATATAATGCTTTATATATTTGGTAATACTGTCACTATGTTATGACAGTATGGTTTGAGAGTTTATCTGGGAGAAAAAATGAAAAATCCTCTGCCTTCTCCTAGTACTTTTTTTTTCTGTCTCAAAAAAAAAAAAAAAAACCAAAGGCAGGAGGTGAGTCTCAACGCTGTCAATCACAATCTTGTATGGTGCCATTCCAACTGAAAAGGCAAAAAGGGGTTGAACCCAGTACTAGCAAGGTGTACCTAATAAAATGGCCGGTGAGTGTATCTGCAAGTCAGCTGGGGGCCTTGCAGTTTCTCCCGATTCCAGGATTAAACCTGATTTTAATTGACATATTGCTGATTTAGGCACTGGTGTAATGCCAAATTCATGGCTGAAGTAAAGCTCAGCTGAGCTCACAGTCATCAGAGAAAGTTTCAGTTGCTAGTTTTTCACTAAGGCTCAACTCTGCATTTGGTAGACAGCAGCTTCTGAGGACAACTGACTGTCAAAATGTGTGCTGCCTGTTTAACAGCATGTACACCATGTGCCAAGGGGACTCAGAATGCCTTATCCAGGCCATGGATGCAGAGAAGGCATTCAATAGTGGAACATTTGCAATATTTGGATTCTGTAGGATATTTATTTCACGGATAGAGTTATTATATGCCAGCCCTTAAGCAATGGTTATAACACATCACCTTTATTCTACATCATTCAAATGGCAGTCCTGGCAGATCCTCCAGGACCGCCGTCTTAGTCCCTGTCTTTTTGTAGTTGCAATTGAGCCATCAGATCTGGTGGTTGTATTGAGGGTGATACCAGAGGCTGCTTTTTGTTTCCAGGACAGAGACAACTATTTATTTTTCTTTAAAACTTATCATTTCATTTGGAAAACTCTCAGGGTACAAATTAAATTAAAGTGAGCACTTGCCATAAAATTTGGATAACATTGCTCTTGCAAATATTGTGGTACTTTTTCTACATATAGCTTTGATTACCTAGGTGTTTCTGTGACTAAGCTTTTTTCTGATTGAAAAAAAATACTTCTATGCATATGAATGTGGTTCCCAGGTATCTACACTTGTTCCATTTCCTCCCCATGTTTCTTTCAAAAGCCTATTTAAAAAAAAAAACTTGATTCTATTATATTAACATACATTTGGAATGGAAAGAAGCCACACTTGTGAAAAGATCATCTTCAGAAATCAAAACAAGATGGTGGAGTGGCCCTTCCAAATTATAGACACTATTACCGGGCAACTAATTTGTGATGTTTGTCATTCTGGACATTATAATCCTATTTGGGTTGTGACTCAATTTCTATCTTCAGTATTCGGAGCATCTGCACCTTTTTCCATAAACTGGACGATCACTATTCCAGTTCAGAATTTACTTACAATTTAGGAAATACTTTGGTCTTTGAAATATGAGACTTTCCAATACAATACCATCCGATGTTTTTTTCCCCTCATCGATGCCACTTTTAATATTTGGTTCAAAAAAGGCATGAGATCTAAGATCTTTTCATTGAAGATAAATTTGCCTCTTTTGCACAGCTGTCTTCTCAATTCAATCTCCCCACGTCTCATTTTTCAGGTACCTCCAAGCCAGGCATTATGTTTTAGGCCCCATCCCAGGGTTCCCAGATAAACCAGTTAACAGTATAACTGACAAATTGATATTTAATTCAACTAAGAAAGGATAGTTTTTGCCAATTTCTGCCATTTAGAGACTCAGCTCACATTTGCATCTCCCCCATCTCTGCAGTAAAATCAACTTGGGAGCAGAATTTATCTCAAATTGAGACAATCTGGATTAAAGTTTGGAGAGAATTCACTCCAATACAGTGTCCAATACACTTTTTAATTCAATTTAAAGTTATTCACTGGATGCACCTTCACAAATCCAAATTGGATAAGATTTATCCAGAAGTATAGGTGGAAATCTGAAGAAGCCTTTCTGATTCACTTGTTCTGATTTTGTCCTAAAATCCCCAAATTTTGGGGAGGTGTTTGTGAAGCCTTTTCTGCTGTTTAATTTAAAATAATACTGAAATACTTACAATTTCACCCTGTTGCTTTTGGGGGTTAGTCCTGATGGTTGGGGCCTATCAGTTGAGGGACAAAGTTATTGTTTTTTCAACCTTACTGGCACGCCACTTGATCCTTTTTAGGTGGACGGACACTGGCCCACCCTCAGTAACATACTGGATTAGGTGTATTATTCAATTTAAAACTAGAGAAAATCAGATGTGTAATGAGAGGTTCGTGAAATTTTACCAAATTTTGAAATCTTTTCTTTAATCAACCCTCAACACAGGTTCAGGAATAGACAGTTTCCAGTCATACTGTTTGATTTGGTTGTCATGAAATGACAACTGGTGGTGAGAATGGATGCGTAGGACCCAGGTAGAGGTGTGAAAAAGGTTGATTTTATTAAAGCTCTTACAGATTAACAGAAATCCAGGCATCACAGGTGAACTTAGAAGCAAGGAACTCAACACTGGAAGCTCTAGCAATGAAGACAAACAGCAATGACATCTTGACACATTGACAAGTGTAACCCGCAGTTAGTTAGGGACTTTTGTTTTTGCGGGCCCACTTCCTGTGTTGCCCCAAACTCTGTCAGCTTCTTTAAAGCCCCTCCTCCAGCTGCAGTTTGAACTTCTTCACCTGTTTCCACTGTGATTGTGGTTGCTGCTGGCAGCTTCCTCACAAATTCATCCACATCTTTGAACCTACTGATTGGATTGCCTGGTGAGTCTGTTATTTGATAGCAGCATTGCTTTTGCACGTGAAACTTCTGCTCAATTGCTCATTGGAGCATTGTTTTGCCAGAAATGATCATCAAATCAAATCAAAGCAAATTTTATTTGTATAGCACATTTCAGCAGCAAGGCATTTCAAAGAGCTTTACATCATAAACACAAAAACACAAAGTCATGCATCATGGAATAAACAATACATTGTTCCATATTACATTTCAAATAAAACTCTAATCAGGTGTCAGGGTTTCTGCTGTTTTACAGTTTTCTGATACAACAACAGCAGATCTTTGATGTATTGTGATGCTAAACCGTTCAGTGATTTATAAACTAACAACAGTATTTTAAAATCTATTCTTTGAGCTACAGGGAGCCAGTGGAGGGACTTTAAAACTGCTGTTATGTCTCTATCTTCCTGGTTTTAGTGAGAACAGGAGCAGCAGCTTCTGGATCAGCTGGAGGATTGATTTGTTGGACAAGACGCTCTTACAATAATCAATGCAAGAAAGATAAACGCATGGATGAGTTTCTCTAGATCTGGCTGAGACATTAGTCCTCTAATCCTGGAGATGTTCTTCAGGTGATAGAAGGCCGACTTTGTAACTGTCTTTATGTGGCTCTGAAGGTTCAAGTCCGAGTCCATCACGACTCCCAGGTTTTGGTCTGATCGCTAGTTTTTAGTTGTAATAACTGAAGCTGTGCATTGACTCTAGATCTATAGCTATAGATCTATAGTCTATAGATCATGACTTCAGTTTTGTTTTTGTTCAGCTGGAGAAAGTTTTGGCACATCCACACATTTATCTGTTCTAAACATTTATTCAGTGATTGGATGGGGTCAAAGGTCACCTGGTGACATCGTAATGCAGAGCTGAGTATCATCTGCATAGATATGGAAGCTAATATAATTTCCTGTTATAACCTGAGCTAGTGGGAGAATATAAATATTGAATAAGAGGGGTCCTAGGATTGAACCTTGGGGTACCCCACATGTGACCTTTGACCTCTTTGATGAGAAGAAATCCTTGTCCTTTATGTAAGATTCAAACCAGTCGAGCACCGAACCGGAGAGTCCAACCCAACTCTCCAGTCGATTCAGTCATATGTCAAAAGCTGCACTGAGGTCCAACAGAACCAGAACCAGCACTGTGGTTCTCCCACAGTCCGTATTTATATGGATATTTCACAACTCAGGCTCCTTAAAAGAACAATCTTCTGATGCTGAATTTGAGCCGCAGTTAGCTGTTTAATCCATAAGTGTTACACGAGGACCCAACGAGGAAACATAGACACAGCTAGGAATAATCAAGAGACAGGAACTAAATTGACTAGAAAACAAACAAACTTAAATCCTTCCACTGGTATTGTGTACATTGTTATGTGCTTTTTGCACAGCACCTAAAGGACCATGAGAACTGGGTCTGTTCATCACTGTGGGGTGTTTTTTTTTTCTCAATTATTTTTTAAATTATTTTCAGTAACTCTGGTATGTTAGCATATTTGTAATGAAAATCCCAAAATGAATATATTAAACATTAAATATAATTTAATGTAGCAATTTTATGTTGTATGCCACACAATACTGCAACTTGACTGAACATTTATTTGCCTTACCCGTTTCAACGTCCTTCTTTGTTACTAATGTTTGAGATAAACATTCCAATTTTTGTACATTCAGCTGTCTCTGTTTCCAGAACTTTTCTCTCTTCCTTTTCTGCACCAATCTTACTTTTCATCTTTTAAACACCACTGACTTAGAGCAAAAGACATGTTATGTCAGGGAAAATAAAGAAAAGCCCGTGCTGTGACTGCAAACTGGCACCTTAAAGAATTACTTATTAGCAGATGTAATTCAAATGTAACTGAGTAAAGTATTTTACTCAAAATGCAGAGCTGTTTTACTGTGAACATTAGTACTGGCATCTCTCTGGGTGATACAATAATGTTAAGAAAAAGACGGCAACATTGCTTGTTAATGTTTTTGTGTTTTGTGCCTTCAGGATCTCCATACAGAGATAAGATCACTATTGCCATTCTGCAACTTCAGGAAGAAGGGAAACTGCACATGATGAAGGAGAAATGGTGGCGAGGAAATGGTTGTCCAGAGGAGGAGAGTAAGGAGGCCAGCGCCCTTGGTGTGCAGAACATCGGTGGGATCTTCATTGTCCTGGCAGCTGGACTTGTTCTCTCTGTGTTTGTGGCTGTTGGAGAGTTCCTGTACAAGTCCAAACAGAATGCACAGCTGGAAAAGGTAAAGAATTCATGTGATATTTTCTCTGAAGAATATTAACCAATGAAAGCAGAATTTCTTGCAGTAACCACATATGCCATGTATGGCAGCCGTGAGGCAAATACAAGCTATTATGAATCAACCTGTAGTAATTAAGCTTTTATTAGAAGTATGGCATTTGAATAGGGTTATTGATTTGAAAATAGATGGAACTTCACACAGTAATAAGAGTGCTATATCATAACCCATAAGATAAGAATTGGTGTCTTTGCATTTATTCACTTAGGCCCAATGGCGACAACGAGATAAGAAACGTGAGGAATTCTGCTGTCACCATGGACCCAAGCTAGACTTTAACCACCATCTCAAATGACCACAAGGGAACTTCAGAAACGATTTGCTTTTATTTGAGTCTAAAATCTAAAACATCTCTTTTTTTTTTGTTGGTTTTAAGATTATTCTTTTGTTTTAATATAAAAAATTTTTCTTACAATTGCGAAGGAATGGGATTACTATAGCAGTTTAATAAAATGTTTGAAGTACTTGAACTAAAACACAATTGGATGAAATGCACATCTGTTCAAGACTTGCTCCACTGCATGACATGTCTTCAACAGCCAAATCCAAACTTCTCACTCTGAGCTGCTTCTGTTCTGTAACCAACCCGACTTCATGCCTTTTGCTTTAAAGGTGATGGATGCAGTGACAGAAGAATGTGATATTTAACTTTCCACTGAGCTGTCTGCCAGTCATTAGTTGCTAATTCAATGGCCTGCAAGTTCAGAAAAAGATGCATGGAACAAACCCTGAGATGCTGAAATATTAAATAATGATTTAACATACTGCATGTAAAGTAATAATACCTGCATATCAGTCCCACAGTCATCCATAGACTCTGAAGACAATCTTCACAATTTCTTTATCTTATGTATTCCACTTCAGCCTAATGCTAATATTGCAGTTAGAAAGGAAGTCAAAATATTGATTTACAATCTATTTCATTCAGCTATGAGTTGATGCTGCAGCCTTTTTTATTTAGCATGCAGAGGGAATAGCTGAAGATGAATTTCTGATTAAAACAAATATTTGCCTTTCTTCTGACAATAGCTGCAAACATTGAAAATCAGTTTAAAACAACACAGTTTGTCAAAACTCTACATTCACAATCAACACATGCAGTGAACTTGATAATCTCACCGCTATGTCCACTAAACTCTTCTGTCCTAATTGTGACATGAAGTGTGTTGTGCCTTCATGGCTCAGTCCTGCTATATTTTTCTGGAAGCCATGTTTCCTGAGGTTTTAATATAATAGTCAAAGTTTCTCTACATTGAGAGTGCTGTTTCATTGCTAAGGAGAATTCTTTCCTCGTCATTGTCACAAGTCTGGCTTTTTCTGTTTTGGGGATTTTTGAGAAAAGTAATGTAAAGAAAAACATGTTTTTCTTTACATTACTTTGGCAATAAGTGACCATATTCCCTTCTGATTTATTCAGTCTAAAAAGTTATTTTTGTTCAGAAAACACTGTTTTCTAAATGCAGCAATAAGTACATTCACTGTCATTCATATAAGCAAATGCTTCCCAAGGGTGTTTTTTCCCTCAGGAAAGTGCAATGTACCATTTTTTATATCTGCTTTTAAAAATAAACAAATTATTTACTAGTTTTATACTTGGGTTTTATATCTAACATGAAAATAATTGCCCTTTAAAGCAGAAAATTCTATTTTGGTTCCCCTCAAACTAGAATGTAAATAGAAATTATTGAATGGGATGTTTCTTTGCTGCAAACTTGTTCTGGAAATTACACAAAGCCAAGAAATGCTTTGCTTTCAGTTTAGCACTTTTCTATATTTTTAAACTGTTTTACATAATAACAAACTTTTGTGAAATAAAAAAAAGATATATATATATATTTCAAATCAATTAAATTTATTTCCACAAGCACAAATGTATTAACATCTGTCATAGGCATTTAACATGTTGAAATCAGCAAAGAAAGCAAAATATCACATAATTTTCATTTATTTTAAATTTCTATTTTCTCATAAATATCGTCAAACACAATAGATACACAATTTTTAACTGAACTAGTAAAAATTTAAGTTTAAGATCTTTGTTAAAGTTGCAGTATGTAACTTTTATCACAAATAAGTCTCAATTCAAGTCAAAAGTTTCCCTTTGATCCTAAAGGCTGCTGCCCCAAGAGAAGACAGCACAAGAGATGAAGTTTTCAACAGGCTTATAGATCTGCAACATCTTAGCTTCCTGAAGAAGTACACATTGTTAAAATTGTCACTATATCATGACAGTACACCATAAAACAATTGGTCTTCTTCCTCCCAGTGTTTCTAATGCTATCTTCAGAACCATCCAATCAGGGCCAGAAGCAAAGTCTTAATGAAGTCAGTTACAGTTGTGTACCCACTGCTCGATGTACTAATGGTGCATCGAACAGCTTACTGTTACAGGAAAACTGTTTATTCACCATCATCAGAGGCCATGCGCCTTGCCTGCAGACTCTAGTATGGAGAACTAGCAGGGAGCAAAGGGCAGGGTGTGAGAAGTGCATGCACAAGAGTGTTTGAAAGGGCTAAAACCCTCCTCCTGACTCTGATTGGTTGTTTTTGACTGAGCGGTGTATTACTGCAGATGGCAGTAGGACCACATCGAGAAGGCAAAGGACCTTGATTTGTCCCCAGATGATCTAGCTCATATTATGCAGTCACAATATGGTGTAAAACCTGTACTGTTTCTAAAAGTTACACGTTGATTATAACAGTTAGGTCATGCAGCTTTAAGGACCACACAAACAATTCTCAAAAATGCTCCAATGGTTTGTGTTGCTGAATTCTTGGTGCAGTCTTCTATCTGGTTGAAAGTTTTTATTTTTTTCTTGTTAGTAACCTATCAAGAGCATTTACTGATAATATTAATACTTCAATTGAAAATATTTATTAAAATCCATGAGGCCACTTAGCAAATGAAAATCAATTCACGTCTATACCCTAAACCGGCATAAATAAGTCAAGTAATGTTTGTGTTTCCCACTTTCCTTAAACTAAAAAAGTCTCAGGGCAAAAGAGAAATACACGTCTATTCGAGTGGAGGTTTATAAACCCTTTACTGAAGGGTTTATGGGTCCATTGATACTCCATCAACAGTGTCAATAGAAACATTAGAATCTGATGGATTTCAGTTTTGGATTATGTTCACACTTAACTTACTTGTGTTTGTGGAATCATAGAAGTTGGTGTTGTAAATTACATTCACATTTACATTGCCATAGTAGCTAACCATTGTTTTGTGAAGTACTGGTTAAGTAAAAATGTCTGAATTATTATATATGTCTCAGCTAAGGTAATATGATAATACATTAAGGCCTTATCTTAAGAAATGAAATGAGGTATTGCTTGAAACGTTTTTTCTTTTTGCTGTAGAGCATTGTGGCAGGCCCTTGTGTTAGCAACTATATCCCAGATCTAAATGCACAGAGTGATTTTGCATTTATCAGTTGTCTTTTTTCTTATAATTTTTTCAGCCAAGTTGTGACTTAAATTTCTGAAGGCACTTTTCCACTAGGCCCCCTCTTGCCGGGAAGTCTAGATTTGCCTCAGTCAGATTCACTTTCCATGAATAAATTCGGCGTGGCTCAGCCTGGCTGTTTTCAGATTTGAGTACCAACTACAGGGGTAGTACTTGCAGGATCGATTGATTGATTTACAGATGATAGCATTCATTGATTCTGTCACTGTAAACTGCAAAACAACCTTTAGTGTTTAGAATATAACTTTAGCTGTGGGCCATTGACATGCCATCTGCTATCAGAGATCTGTAAGGAGAAGTTTAATTATGAAAATAATCAGGAGCAGCAGCAGGAACACATGCAGTAACTTCTGCAGGAGAATGGCTGTGAATTAGCAGCGCTGCTAGCGGCTCGTTCTTCTGAAATACAGACTATACTAAAGAAGAGAGAGACGGTGCAACTGTGGTCAGCTTTCTGACAGAGCCACTGTTTTGCCTCTACAGTGTGAAACACCAGAACAACGTAATATTAACTTGTGATGTGAATTTAATTTTTCATTTAGTTTAAAAAATAATAAAGTCTATGCACAGCTATTGGTTTCCATCTTTTCACTCCATTGCCTAAATAAAAAAAGGTTGTAATTATATTTACATTCATAGCGAAATAATCAGCTGATCTGGGCCTTAAACATCAGCAAAAAGTTGAACACAGCTGAGGAGCAGGCCGGATAACGGATAATCTCACAACCTGGGGTAGAACTGAACCGCTCATCAGTTGGTTAGTGCCTGAGTTGCTAATGGAAAAGTGCCTTTACATTCGTGGTACTTTTTTTCTCATTTCAGCTGATCTTTTCCTCCTACCATTTATACAAGTACATCATGAAAAGTAAAAGTTTTTTGTTACCCAATTTAGAAAGGGAAACTCATACATTAAATATATTTATTACAAAGAGTGAAATATTTCAAGCCCTTATTTCTTATATTTATTTTGTATATTTTATATATATATATATATATATATATATATATATATATATATATATATATATATATAAAATATGAAATTATATATATATATATATATATATAAAATATGAAATTATATATATATATATATATATATATATATATATATATATATATATATATATATATATATATATATATATAATATTTCATTATAATTATGGCTTATAGAATAAAAACACATAATTCAGTAATTTGGGAAAATTTGTATATTAGGAAAAAGTTAAATATTGAAAACTGGTCATATCAAATCCTATCAGCTAGTTAACTCAAAACTCCTGGGAAGTTTCTCTGAGCTTCTACACGTTCATTCATGATGAGTCAGTTGGCTGTACATTCATGGGGAGAAGTGATGACTGGACAAATGTTCAGAAGACAGTCATTGGCACCCTCCAAAAGGAGGGGCAATAAGCATATTTGATTAAAGTTGGGTGGAGGGACAAAAGTGCGGTAGGAAAAGATGCAATTGGGACAACCACAAACTTTAGAGGATTGTCAAGCAAAGTCCATGTAAGAATTTAAGGGAGCTTTATTAGAAGTGGTCTGAGACAGGAGTGAGAGGAGAGAAAAATCAAGTGTGCATTTCATTTGGAAATCAACCCAGAGTCTGGAAGAAGAGAGAGGGACGGACACAAAATCCACATTGCTGAAAGTCCAGTGTTTCCTGTCAGGAATGATTTGGGGCACCATCTTATCAGCTGGTCCATTGGTCCATTGTGTTTTCCTGAAGTTCAGTCAATTTGGGGAATCATGGCTTTTCATTGTCAAAAAATTGACAAATTGACAAGAAATAAAGGCCTTAAATATTTACTTCTATGTGTGGCAAATATAAACTAAATGAGCTTCACTTTCCGGAATGAGTAACAAAATCTCAACATTTTTCTCAATATATGAAAAATGTAATGCATCTATATGTGACAACATATTGACAGAATATGTCATGGGATGAATTTGCTGCAAGATCTAACTTAATTTTTAATGGAGGCTTGACTTGACTTGCTTAATCTGTTAACCAGAGAAAAAGTAAAGACTTCATAAATCAACTAAGCAGATATGTCAGTCAAAAAGGAGCTAGAAAGTTTTGAAATAAATCAGTCTAAAATTTATTGCTTGATCCATCCATGAATGCCACCCTTGCTTTGTGATGCACTTTGTTCAGAGCACATTAAGGATCCAAGTGACATGTTTGAATTTTCTACTAAATCTTTTCACGAAATAAAATAGAATTATAAGTTGATGGAAGTATAATAAGCTTAGACTGGTATTTGAAGGCCTTCACATAGACAGCCTCAGTCCAGTCCCTTTCCCTAGCTTTTAAATCATTATTTTAAGATTTCAGTCAGTACCAACCTGTGAGGCAGCAGCATATTCATTCTGGGAACTTGATGGCTTAATTACCTTGTGATATTAAACAGATCAACAGAAAGTGTGCTTCTATGAGTCTGAAGAGGGCATTGAGCTTTACTCTATCCACCAATGACCAACAAATTATCTGTCAACTTTAATATCAATTCAAGATCAAATCTGGTTAGTCGAGTTAGAAAAAGATCAGTTAGAAAAATATTTTGTAATGCCTCTGTCATAGTTGTAATAATACTTCTCTGAACCACATGCAGAAAACCCTCAGGCGACAAAACCGTTTCAAAGATTTATATACAAATGTGAAATGTTGAAGTCCGCAGCAAGGAAACCAGGGAACCAGAGTGATACTCTGGTACCACCTGATGTGGGTCAGCACGCTGAGGGCAGACAGAAGTAGGTGAGAGAGAACAACAGTGAGCCAGATACTGGGAGGGAGAGGTGAGTGAGATCAGGTAAGATGATTGAAGCTGAATATTCCTGGTCTGTGAGCCAGATGAAGTCTTGATAATGGGTCCGTTTGTTTGACTGACTGGGTGTGCAGAGGAGGGCGGAGCAGGTTCGAACATAGTGATGTTGTGACAGAACAGAGACAATCCAAGGCTGCCAACCAGCTTAAGATTTGTCCAGGAGCTTGTCAACCCAAGGTCATCCCCATCTGGAGAATAACTTGGGTTGTGTCTTCTGTGCCGAGACTTCAGAGCATGTGTCATGCAATCAAAGAGGACTTTAATGAAGTGCATATCGAGGTTTGTGCTGATGGAGCAGGTTGTGACATTTGAAGCCTCACAAGCGGGTTGTACCACGTGACCAATTCAGGAACAGCTTGGAGATCAAAATAAAGGGTAAAACACAAACATTTCACCCGCCACATTTTTTGTTTTAGAATGTTTTTGCGTGTGCAATTCAGTGGAGCGTATGAACCCAATTTTCCCTTCTCTGGCAACATTTAGATTTCTCCAAATACTTTCGCACAATAATAAACCATCACTTATAATGTGAAAAAAAACACAGCAGACCCTGTTTTCTAATTTCTAATGTTTCTAAAGGATAAGTTTCATTTCCTAATTAACTTTAATGATGTATATAAAAAAGACTTCACCAGTGCTGAGGCATTCTGAGCTCTGCAGAAAGGTTAGAATACTAACCAGGTTGACCAAGCTCAGCCAAGTCATTTTAAGATACAATGATGAGACATACATCCACTGGAAAACTGGGAAGGTGACAAAATATTTTATCCCAACTTCCATAAGCCTGCTGACCATTTCTGGCTTCTTCCACACTCTGTGAGTATGAGTATTCTCTATAGCAGATGAGACAGAATCATCTCAAAACAGAGAAACCACCTAAACCCGAGCATAGTTAAAGTTTAAGTAATAAATAAATCATGTAAATTTGTCCCTAGTGACATAAGCCAATCAAAACTTTCCACCATTCGTTTCTTTTGATCCAGCCATTGTTTCATGCAGTGATTAAGAGTATAATCACAAGTTATGTATCAGTCTGTCTCTGTGTTGCCCTGCGACAGACTGGCAATCTGTCCAGGGTGACCCCGCCTCTCGCCCATAAGCTGGAGAGAGGCACCAGCACCCCCCGACCCCACTGGGGAGAAGGGTGCTAGACGATCAATGGATGGTCATGATGTGAAAGAAGGGTACAGATACAGCTTATAGTTTTGGCCCAGCCACACAAAAATTCAAGTTCAAGTGGCATCATTTTCTATGTAGTTTTTTATTGGCTATGGGCTGATTTGGATGTAATTTGATTTAAAAAAGAAAAAAAGAACCAACATGGGTATTTAAGTAGCAGGGAGCTTACCTGTGTAAAATAAGGGATGAGCAGTAGGAAAACAAAGAAGTGGCATCTTGAATGAAGAAATGACTGAGCATCTGAGAGTCAGAACAGTGAGTGAATGTCAATAGCAACATGGTGGACACATTAGACCTTAATACTATCATGGTTTTTGTTATTTGTCTTACCAACATTCAGAGGTGCTCTCAGGAAACCAGAAAGGTTATTTACAAAAACTATAAAGTGCATGAGATCAAGTCCAGGAGCAATGGGAACCAGGATGATCGGAACACTGGAGGCAGATGACGAGAGGTGAATAATATAAAGAAGATTAACCAAAGAAGGACTGGATTTACCTGGGAGACTTAAAACGCTGGGTGGACACAGAAAGCAGTTGACCCCAAGTGGACTAGTTGGGTGACCTGGCTCTCTCTGCTGACAGTAACTGACTGTCTGATCACAGATTCAGTGATGACAGATTCAGTGACATGAAGATGCGAGTTTCTTGGAGAGTTATAGTTTGGCTCCCTTATTTGATTATCAGGGAGCCAAACTTTCTTTGCAGGTTAGTACGGGGGTCCTGGTATGCATTTTTGGTTGGTGAAACACCAATTTTGATAAGTTGGAGCACCAGATATGCTTGCAATAATGGTTGTGATGGCAGACTGAGGCGAATGAAATGTCTCTTCCGTCTGCTGGGAAGACAGGAGGTTGATGGCCAAGAGAGACATTAAAAGAGGAGAGACCGGTGGCTTCAGAAATGAGTGAATTGAATGTAAATGGGAGACATATTTGATAAGAACTGATGGGAGTTTTCTGAGGGAAATGAGATGACATGCTTTAGAAACTTGATCATGATGGTAAGTATGATGGTCGTCAGTAGTGCCTGCAGCCATACGGCTTTACGCACAGTGTGTACCTTGAAAATTTCCTTTAAGTAAAAAACAATAAAAAAAAATTGTGATTGGATTTTTTTTTAATTATTATTATTTAATTCGTTTTATCATTAACAAAATTGTGGAGAAAAAAAAGGCCTTTTGTGTCAAAACATTCTGTCCATAGCCCACATCAACATGAGTTTGTGGGGTTGGGCACATGAATGTCCTAAATGCTATTGATCAGTTTTACTTCTATTTATTTGTCTGTAAGCTAAATGTGACTGTATGGTGACGAAGTAGTGAAGTTAGCCAAAAATTAAGAACCAGAGTCAGACTTTGAACCATCACGCAGTTCTAAAGGCCCCCCACATTCTTGGATGTACTGTGTGCACTCCATGAGCCGTGTGGAATCCGTGCGTACTCTCCACGGACGGTTGGGCCTTTATATGTTTGGACTAATGTAATGCCCTTTTTAACTGTCAGGATAAATCCTCAATTTCACGTTTGCAATCAATACAGAACGCAGCAGCAGCCAGACTTCTCACCAAATCCAGTAAAGCATTAAATGGCTAGGATCCTGAATATCTTTGTCAGCTTTTAACTAAATATTCTGTTGTTCGTGGTCTTCATTCTCACAGCCTGAATCTTTTGGTTGTTCCACAAACACAATTAAAACCTAAAGGAGACCGCCCTTTCAGTCGGTAGCCCCAAGGCTGTGGAACAGTTTACCCTTACAGCTCCGTGTTGCTGACTCTGTGGAGGTTTTTGAAAAGCAACTCAAATAATTTTTATTTTTCCGGGCTTTATCTCTTGATTTTGTTGTGTTTCTTATGCTGGTTTTATATTTTGTATGGTTTTAAGGCTGATTTCTACTGTACATTGCTTTGTGATTTTATATCTGTGACAAGCCCTTTATTTAATTACTTACTTACTGACTGCCTAAAATTCTCTTGTAGCAAATTTATTTCACACAATCCTAATGAGAAAAAGGAGGTTTCTGAGCTATTGGGCACCTATCTCTGTTTCATCTCCATCAAGAAAGTTTCAACACCCCATCAGAGCAGGACAGGGAATGACAGTCACATCTTGCCTCCCATCAGGGCAAAGAGCAGCAAGAGGCTCCATTGGCTTTAACTGGAATCTAACGGGATCCGATCATAATAAGCTTATTTCATTATGTTCCAATAGAACAGTTCTGGTAGACGTAATGATTTGTTCAGCTATCCAAAATGAGCGCATTCCTGATCATACCTGCCATTGTTTGAGAAAAAAAAGTCAAACTCAACTTAGCAGATCACCGCTCTGCTCCGCTGATGATAAAGAAGTCTGGGATGATGTTATGTTTTTTGTTCTTTTTGTATTCTGTATAATGTTAACATGTCAATATTTGTTTGAATATAGGGACTTCTGTGCTGTACTGTACGCTGTGAAGCATTTTTGCATATGACATCACTATAACACTACACTACAATCTACAATACTTATTGAATGGAGTCAGATTTCAGTGTCCATCCATCCATCCATCCATCCATCCATTCATCCATCTTCTTCCGCTTAACCGGGGTCAGGTCACAGGGGTAGCAACTTCAGAAGGGAGTTGCTACCCCTTCTGCAAAGCCACTTCTTCCAGCTCCTCCAGGGGAATCACAAGGCGTTCCCAGGACAGCCAGGAAACATAGTCCCTCCAGCTTGTCCTGGGTCTTCCTCGGGGCCTCCTCCCAGGGGGACGTGCCCGAAACACTTCCCCCAGGAACATGGTTGAGCGCCTTCTCCAAGTTCACCAAAACACACGTGGACCGGTTGGGCGAACTCTCATGCACCCTCCACACCCTGCTGAGGGTGTAGAGCTGATCCAGTGTTCCATGACCAGGACGAAAACCACACTGCTCTTACTGAATCCGAGGTTTGACTATCTGACAGACCCTCCTCTCCAGGACCCCTGGACAGACCTTGCCAGGGAGACTTAAGAGTGTGACCCCCCTATAATTGGAGCACACCCTTCGGTCCCCCTTTTTAAGCAGGGGGACCACCACCCCAGTCTGCCAATCCAGGGTTACTGCCTCCGATGTCCATGCGATACTGCAGAGTAGCTTCAACCAACACAACCCTACAACATCCAGAGCCTTAAGAAACTCTGGGCGAATCTCATCCACCCCCGGGGCCCGGCCACCAAGGAGCTTTTTAACCACCTCGATGACCTCGTCCCCAGAGATTGGAGAGCCCGACCCAGAGTCCCCAGGCTCAGCTTCCTCAGTGGAAGGCAAGTTGGTGGGATTGAGGAGGTCTTCAAAGTACTCCACCCACCGACCCACAACGTCCCGAGTCGAGGTCAGCAGCACACTGGATGGTGTGCGGAAGACTTTATTTATGGCCTCTCCAAACTCCTCCCACACCTGAGTTTTTCCCTCAGCAACTACCCGAGCCGCACGCTGCTGGTACCCATCAGTTGCTTCCGGAGTCCCAGAGGCCAAAAAGGCCCGATAGGACTCCTTCTTCAGCCTGACAGCATCCCTCACTGAAGGTGTCCACCAACGGGTTTGAGGGTTGCCGCCACGACAGTCATCAACAACCTTGCAGCCACAGCTCCGGTGAGCCGCCTCAACAATGGAGGCACAGAACATGGTCCACTCGGACTCAATGTCCCCCACCTTCCCCAGAATGTGTTTGAAGCTCTGCTGGAGCTTCATAGTGGAAGTATGTCCAGCCCCTCTCAAGGAGACTGGTTCCAGAACCAGAGCCATGCATCGAGGTGAGACCGACTATTTCTAGCCAGAACCTCTCAACCTCACACACCAGCTCCAGCTCCTTCCCCATCAGAGAGGTGACATTCCACATCCCAAGTGCCAGCTTCTGCAATCGAGGATCGGACCACCAGGGCCCCGTCCTTTGGCCGCCACCCATCTCACATCACACCCGAACCCTTTGGCCCCTCTCACAGTTTGTGGGCCCATTGGAAGAGGGACCAATGTCTCCTCTTCGGGCTGAACTCGGCCAGGCTCCACTGGTAAAAGCCTGGCAATCAGGTGCTTGCCATCGTGCCCCACCTTCAGGCCTGGCTCCAGAGTGGGGCCCTGGTGACCCGTGTCCGGGCGAGGGAGCACGGAATCCAAAGTACTTGTTCGTCATAGGGGTTTTCGGGCTGCACTTTGTTTGGTCCCTTACCGAGGACCTGTCTGCCTTGGGTGACCCTACCAGTGGCATAAATCCCCAGACAGCATAGCTCCTAGCATCATTGGGGCCCTCAAAGCCCTGCACCACAATAAGGTGGCAGCCCCAGAAGAGGGATTTTAATGTGTTGAGGTAAAGTTTTACAATTTGTAGTTTGTTGTTGTCCACAGACAAGGTTTTAACAGCAGGTCAAACGTTTGCATATATTTACGCACGTTTTCATACCACAATAAGTTTTATACATGCCAACTTGTGCTTAAGATGTGGCGGCGAACTTTTTTTGTGTGTACGTACGCTTTATGCATGAGATTGCCTTTTTGAAACCTGCTGAGTTGATGACGGTTAATGAACAGGCACGGACAAAAAGTTACTTTTGTTGCTTCCAGTTTTACAATCATATTTCAAGAACAGTTCTAATCATTACACTTTCACATAAAAAGGTCAATCAATTAGAAGAAAATGCTGAATCACACTACATATTAGCAGTTCAAAATGTGTTTCTGCCAACACGATTAAAGACTGGTACATGTTTTCAGCATGTCTTCTGGCCATTTGTTAGGTCTGCAGTAATACCCATATTGAACCAAAGTGAGACAAGTGACCCTTGAAATTTAATGACACCTGATGGTGTTGTTGCATTTTTGATAATTAGTGTGTCACACTTAATTTAAAACATCCATTCCATGTAAAATGTGGGCTGATTTCTTCAAAGTATTACGTTTATTTGGGTTTTATGAGCTGGAAGCCCAAATTATGTAACAATAAGCAAACAAATGCTTGAAATTGTCATGTAACCTATGAAAGTTTAACTCTTTGAAAGGAATTATGGGAATTAAACAACCTTTCCATGATATTCCATCTTCTATAAAGTATCTATACAGTACATAAATATGACACTATTATGGAATCATTGGCTTAAAACAAGTTATTTTTTTGGGGAAAAAAGTTACTCGTAACCTAGTTTTGTCTTGTTTCAAGAGTAATAAGATGTATCAAAAACACTTGATAAGATTTGTTGTCATTTGTCTTTTTTTCTGTGTAAGAAATTACACTAATAATAGTAAATATATTGCAGGGTCAACGTAGCCTTGGAGTGCTGAAGTATTTGGTTTTGATATGTTGGTATGTGGGGGCCTGAATTAAAATATGTTCAGGGCCTCAAAAACGGATGCTATGTTCTTTGAGCACATTATTATTATTTTTTTATTATTATTATTTTTGTCTATTTTTCCAGATTTTTTTGTTTATACGCTTTTGTTCAATTATTTTTCTTTGTCTCCTTAATATATATTGGGGTTTGGGTAATTTCTTATCAGTGTTGTATAAAGTACTAAAATCTCAGAGTCAAGTAAAAGTATAGGTACCTCTCCAAAATGACTTTGGTAAAAGTCCAAGTCACTGAAATGTTACTTGAGTTAAAGTCTTGAAGTATCTGAAACGTCTTGTACTTAAGTATGGAAATTACTGTAAAAATGGATGTACTCAAGTAATGTAATGAAACGTATAAGAAAAGTAAAACAAGTCAAATGCAGTTTGAATGACATTTTTTATATTTTGGTAAACTTGTGAAGTACACTTAAAATAATGTACACAGCAAAGTGCAGGCAAAATGAAACCTGCTAATAGATAAACCTGCAGGCATAATTTAGTTCATTAAATTAAGTGCTTTACCTAAACCACAAGGTTAATTTAACCTGCTTTACAACTGAACCAGCTTCTTAGTAAACCCTCCAGGACAAAAAATACAAACTTTTTGTAAGCCTTAAGTTTTCCCTTTTAGTAAGGTCAGTGCTGAAAATGACAAAAATAAATAGTCAGTATAGAAAATGCAGCCAACATGAAGAAAAAAAGTCGTTACGATTACTTCACAAACTGCACACAACTGGTCATTATGCAAAAGAAAAAAAGAATTGGGAAGGAAATGCAGCTTATTTAACATCTGAAGAGGGAGACCTTTTTTGTTAACTTGGTGTTTAATGGGAGAAGTGAAACCTGTGCATCCTATTGGTGGTGTTGAACAAGCCCAGGCAAGTTGGCTATCGACTTTGTTGCAGTCAATCAGTAGGTTGGGTCAAAACAGTTGCGTTTCTCTCTCGCTTTTTTGTAATGAGTAACTAAACCACACATTGAAAATGTATCGGAGTAAAAGTATGCAATTAAGTTCGGAAATGTAGTGAAGTAAAAGTGAAAGTTATTAAAAATTGTCATTCAAGGAAAGTATGAAGTACTCCAAAATATACTTAAGTAAAGTAGTGAAGTATTTTTCCTTTACTATACAACACTGTTTCTTATATTTTGTAAATAATATTTGATTGTTTTAAGCTGTGGCGCTGATCTGAGACCACCTATAAATAGGCTGGATTTTGGGACACCATGTGTAAACCTGCCTTTTGTCTCTTTTGCTTCCACTCACTCCTCCACCACTAGGATTAGTCCTGCATTGTGGGCCACAGCTGCCTTCTTCAGCCTGCCATGCAGTAGTTTCTGTTGGCTTTTGTTTGTTTTTTCTTCATGATTTTACCAAGGTGGGACCAAATGTCCTGTTTTTGCTTTTTTCTTTTGCAGTAGGTTCTTTTTTGACAATTTTTTCTTCAGTCTGGTACAAGCAGGGGCTTTAACAATCCCGACCCGGCGCCCGACCTGTACCTTTTTATTCTTTTTGACCAACTCCCCAGGTCCCACCTTTCTGATAATACGTTTGGAGGGGGTTTATACCGTTGTGATTTAATATTTTGTGCACAAAACAAAAAGGAAAAAACCAATAATGAGGCACTCAATTTTGATTTTGTTTTTAATGAGGCAAGTGTCCTGACCCGGAAGTTCTCTCTGTCCAGCAGACACAAGGGCCGTTTCACTCATAGACATTATACAGGCTGGAGACGGACAGTCTCGATCATTTCATGCTGTAGTATCTTCTACAAACTGCAAGTCAGTTTCAGTAATGCTCCTGTGAGAAACAAATAACATTTGGTCACCTGAGAAAAATGCTTAGCTTGAGTTTTTCTTTTAGCTTTTTATAAGCAAGAGCAAGAACACCAACCTCCAGCCATGTCTGTCTCATCTCTGGACCTGGGCCAGGAATATGGTCTCTGTTGCACTGCACCACCAGCAGCGGAAAATATAGGTGAGTACACTAATAATTTGTCACAAAAAGTTGTTTTAAGATGTTTTAGGTGAGAAAGTAGCCCTCATAGCTTCATCTATTCACTTAGTTAATCCAAAATGAGGCTTCTTTGATTTGTTCTCCGGAGTTTTTGGAGCAGCATACTCCGCTAACAGCCCCAGGCGGCTCCAGGCTCAGCGGGCAGGTGGATTGTGTTTTCCCCGCTAACAACACAGTGACATCTCGGCATGTCACTCTGTTTTCTGTTCGTAGCGGCACAAAGTGTGATACGAAGTGTTTACTATGCTTGTATATGAGCCGTTTATACATGTAGCAAAACATAACATCTAGAGATTTCGATACTTCTGAAGCTGTCAGTATCTTCTAATCTACAGTGTTTTCTTCCTATTCCAATTTCTAATATTCCGCTCCTCTGAATTTTTTTGTTTGTACATTCATATTAAGAAAAATATTTGTGTGAGTGAAGTATACATTTTCCTTCGATTAGCTTCTCATGTGCAGTGTGAACTTTCTTACATTTTTTTATTATTGTTGTTTCAGACAGGCAGCTCTTCAGGAGCAGAGGCCTCAGCTCCAGGTTTGGATTCAGCTTCCCAGAATCTCCCAGCGACCCTCTTGCTCCTCCTGACCTGCCACTGTCTCCTTGTCATTTTTTCATGATTCCTCGGACATGGGCTGAATATCTACTTATTTGTTATTCTAATAAATACATTTTTATGGAAACATTTTGTCCCTGTTTATTTAGTAAGATAGGAGTTTACAATCTGATAAGAAAATAAGTTTTGTAAGCATATAGTAAGTATTGAGTATTGTAAATAAATCATCCAGTTATAAAGCACCAACTATGGCTACATACTGGTTGATAAAAATGAACTATGAACTAATTCTTTAAATGTAGTGAGATTCATAGCTGGTGAGGCACTGAGTTAATCAAATCAGATTTACAAATATAGACCCCTGCATGTGCACAACGCAGAAGGGCAAAAACACTTTTCTTTTACATGCCATCTATAGCGGTAGATTCCGTGAACTCAATGAAACCTGAAAATGTAGGTATTATTAATTTAGTGCCATGCTGCGCAGCAATGGGAAAAACAGTCAAGTACAACTTAAAACCATTTCTTTCTCGCTCTCTGTATTGCCCAAGCTATAGCTTGACTGATATATATATATATATATATATATATATATATATATATGTTGTTGCGTCCCACAACAGCAATGCACAGTGGCTGATCTCTCTACGAGAGGACCACAGCAACCTCCCTGAGCAAGCCCCGGTAACCATCACCAGCAGCACCACCAAGCTGACTGGATAGCTCAATACATAAGGCATCAGTATATCACCCGAGAGGGCAGGGTTCGAATCCAGTCTGGGTCCTTAGGCAAGACCCTTCAAGCTACTGCCTACCTCATACCATGAGAGATACTAAGTTGCGTAACATGCCGGCTCAGACGTCGCCCGGCCAAACAAGGTCTGCGTCAGGTGTTGGGGAACCAGAGCACCTTGATGACAAATGGGCTACTGGAACAAGACGGAAATGGGCGAGAGATGAAAATGTGGATCTGTTGGAATGCTACTACTCAAGTAACCCTAGTGAGAGAGGTTACATGCAAAGACTGGGGAAGGAATGGTTACTTCGACATCCCCAGTCAACACTAAGCGCTAAACAACTAGTAGCTCAGTGTTCCAACATCCGCAAACGGCAACTGCTATCACAACTTGAGATTGACGAGATACAACACAAATGCTACGGCAAAAGGGAGGAACCCGGATGTCAGGACTGTGGGGACTTAACTACAAGTTCCCACCCAGTGAGGGGATACACGGCCCCAATGAGCGAAACAGAGCTGAACGAGACAGCTGCTGACCTGAGAGAGAGAATCATGACCCGAATGACAACCAGGCCTCCCCGGCGCCAATTACAACGGCTGAGTGAAGTACCATCAGAAAGTCTCATTGAGAATGTGAATGCAGCATTGAGAACGATCCCTACCAACACCATAACAGAAACCAATGAGCTGATCTACAACTCAGCATCAGTGATCCTTGAGATACTTGGCTATAAGAGCAACCATGAGACCCAATACCCACCATGGAAAAGACGGTTAGAGGCTAAAATCAAGGTAACAAGGAGGGAAGTGAGCCAACTGTCAGAGCTCCACAAGGGTACAATGAAAAGATCAGTACCCAGAAAGTACAGGCAGATGCCCATACCTGAAGCACTCGAGACTGCCAAACAGAGGCTCCAAGCCTTGGCCAGCCGCCTAAAGAGATACACAAGGGAGAATGAATCCAGAAGGATTAACCGGCTCTTCTCCACTCAACCAGCTAAGGTGTACTCTCAATGGCAGGGTAAGAATAACAACAGAGCAGACCCACCAAGGCTGGAGACGGAACAATACTGGAAAGGCATATGGGAAAGGGAGGCGTCCCACAACAGCAATGCACAGTGGCTGATCTCTCTACGAGAGGACCACAGCAACCTCCCTGAGCAAGCCCCGGTAACCATCACTGTGACAGATGTCCAAGAAAGAGTCTCAGGTATGAAAAACTGGACAGCACCAGGGCCTGACATGATCCATGCCTACTGGCTAAAGAAACTCACTGCTCTCCATGAGCGAATGGCAGCCCAAATGAACCAGCTGCTACAAAGTGGGACTCACCCTGAATGGTTAACTGAAGGGCGGACAATCCTAATCCAGAAGGATCCATCAAAGGGTCCAGTCCCACCCAACTACCGACCAATAACCTGCCTCTCCACAACCTGGAAGCTCATGTCAGGCATCATAGCGGCCAAGATAAGCAAACACATGGATAAACACATGAGCACGGCACAGAAGGGTATCGGTGTAAATAGCAGAGGAGCCAAACACCAACTCCTCGTAGACCGCACAGTTGCCCGAGACTGCAAAACCCGACACACCAACCTGTGCATGGCTTGGATTGATTACAAGAAAGCCTATGACTCAATGCCGCATACTTGGATCATTGAATGCTTAGAGATGTA
The DNA here is from genome assembly GCF_027474105.1 of Poeciliopsis prolifica. Taxonomy (NCBI): domain Eukaryota; kingdom Metazoa; phylum Chordata; class Actinopteri; order Cyprinodontiformes; family Poeciliidae; genus Poeciliopsis; species Poeciliopsis prolifica. The sequence continues at coordinate 592,814 of NW_026562471.1, read as the reverse complement.
TAACATCAACAGGACTCTGAGAGCCTTCATTGCAAACTCAATGAGGCTGTGGAAAACCACCCTTGAAGCCAACTGCAAACCACTTGCACAAGTGTCCATCAAATGTGGCATATACCAAGGAGATGCTCTGTCCCCGCTACTGTTCTGCATAGGCCTGAACCCCCTCAGCCAAATTATCAACAAGACTGGCTACGGATACAGACTCAAAAATGGGGCCAATATCAGTCACCTACTCTACATGGATGACATCAAGCTGTACGCCAAGTGTGAGCGAGACATCGACTCACTGATCCACACCACCAGGATCTACAGCACTGACATTGGGATGTCATTCGGACTAGAGAAATGTGGTCGGCTGGTCACAAAGAGGGGGAAGGTCATCCACACAGAAGGGGTCTCACTCCCAGAAGGAACAATAGCAGACATAGAGGACAGTTACAAGTACCTAGGTATACCACAAGCAAATGGCAACCTCGATGAGGTCACAAGGAAAGGAGCCACAGCTAAATACCTCCAACGAATAAGGCAAGTCCTGAGAAGCCAGCTCAATGGCAAGAACAAAATCCGTGCGATAAACAGCTATGCCTTGCCAGTAATCAGATACCCTGCTGGAATAATTAGCTGGCCAAAGGAGGAGATAAAAGCCACAGATATTAAGACCAGAAAGCTACTAACCATGCATGGAGGGTTCCATCCCAAATCCAGCACCCTGAGACTGTACACGAGCCGCAAGGACGGAGGCAGAGGACTAGTGAGTGTGAGAACCACTGTCCAGGACGAAACAACTAAGATCCATAAATACATCAGGGACAAAGCCTCAACAGACAATGTGCTCAGTGAATGTCTCAGACAACAGGGAACGGAGGTTGAGGTGCCAGAGATACCATCATGGGAGGACAAGCCCCTACATGGGATGTACCACCAGCAAATAACCCAAGTGGCTGATATCAGTAAATCCTACCAATGGCTGAAAAAAGCTGGACTCAAGGACAGCACAGAGGCCCTCATCCTGGCCGCCCAGGAACAGGCCCTAAACACCAGAGCAATAGAGGCCCAGATCTACCACACCAGACAAGACCCAAGGTGTAGGTTGTGCAAGGAGGCCCCTGAGACAATCCAGCACATCACAGCAGGGTGCAAGATACTGGCAGGGAAAGCGTACATGGAGCGACATAACCAAGTGGCAGGCATAGTGTACAGAAACATCTGTGCAGAATATGGACTGGAAACCCCGAGATCAAAGTGGGAAACACCCCCAAAGGTGGTGGAGAACGCCAGAGCTAAGATCCTGTGGGACTTCCAGATCCAGACAGACAAAATGGTAATGGCGAACCAACCAGACATTGTCGTAGTGGATAAACATCAGAGGAAAGCCGTTGTGGTTGATGTAGCAATACCAAGTGATTGCAACATCAGGAAAAAGGAGCACGAGAAACTGGAGAAATACCAGGGCCTCAGGGAAGAACTGGAGAGGGCCTGGAAGGTGAAGACCACAGTGGTGCCTGTGGTCATCGGGGCCCTCGGGGCAGTAACCCCCAAACTGGAGCAGTGGCTACAACAGATCCCAGGAACAACATCAGACATCTCAGTCCAGAAATGTGCAGTCCTTGGCACAGCCAAGATACTGCGCAGGACCCTCAAGCTCCCAGGCCTCTGGTAGAGGACCCGAGCTCAGAGGATAAGAACCACCCGCGGTGGGTGAGAAGGGAATTTTTTTTTATATATATATATATATATATATATATTGCAAACCACTTGCACAAGTGTCCATCAAATGTGGCATATACCAAGGAGATGCTCTGTCCCCGCTACTGTTCTGCATAGGCCTGAACCCCCTCAGCCAAATTATCAACAAGACTGGCTACGGATACCAACTCAAAAATGGGGCCAACATCAGTCACCTCCTCTACATGGATGACATCAAGCTGTACGCCAAGAGTGAGCGAGACATCGACTCACTGATCCACACCACCAGGATCTACAGCACGGACATTGGGATGTCATTCGGACTAGAGAAATGTGGTCGGCTGGTCACAAAGAGGGGGAAGGTGATCCACACAGAAGGAGTCTCACTCCCACATGGAACAATAGCAGACATAGAGGACAGTTACAAGTACCAAGGTATACCACAAGCAAATGGCAACCTTGATGAGGCCACAAGGAAAGGAGCCACAGCTAAATACCTCCAACGAATAAGGCAAGTCCTGAGAAGCCAGCTCAATGGCAAGAACAAAATCCGTGCAATAAACAGCTATGCCCTGCCAGTAATCAGATACCCTGCTGGAATAATCAGCTGGCCAAAGGAGGAGATAAAAGCCACAGATATTAAGACTAGAAAGCTACTAACCATGCATGGAGGGTTCCATCCCAAATCCAGCACCCTGAGACTGTACACGAGCCTCAAGGAAGGAGGCAGAGGACTAGTGAGTGTGAGAACCACTGTCCAGGACGAAACAACTAAGATCCATAAATACATCAGGGACAAAGCCTCAACAGACAATGTGCTCAGTGAATGTCTCAGACAACAGGGAACGGAGGTTGAGGTGCCAGAGATACCATCATGGGAGGACAAGCCCCTACATGGGATGTACCACCAGCAAATAACCCAAGTGGCTGATATCAGTAAATCCTACCAATGGCTGGAAAAAGCTGGACTCAAGGACAGCACAGAGGCCCTCATCCTGGCCGCCCAGGAACAGGCCCTAAACACCAGAGCAATAGAGGCCCAGATCTACCACACCAGACAAGACCCAAGGTGTAGGTTGTGCAAGGAGGCCCCTGAGACAGTCCAGCACATCACAGCAGGGTGCAAGATACTGGAAGGGAAAGCGTACAATGAACGACATAACCAAGTGGCAGGCATAGTGTACAGAAACATCTGTGCAGAATATGGACTGGAAACCCGAGATCAAAGTGGGAAACACCCCCAAAGGTGGTGGAGAACGCCAGAGCTAAGATCCTGTGGGACTTCCAGATCCAGACAGACAGAATGGTAATGGCGAACCAACCAGACATTGTCGTAGTGGATAAACATCAGAGGAAAGCCGTTGTGGTAGATGTAGCAATACCAAGTGATTGCAACATCAGGAAAAAGGAGCACGAGAAACTGGAGAAATACCAGGGCCTCAGGGAAGAACTGGAGAGGGCCTGGAAGGTGAAGACCACAGTGGTGCCTGTGGTCATCGGGGCCCTCGGGGCAGTCACCCCCAAACTGGAGCAGTGGCTACAACAGATCCCAGGAACAACATCAGACATCTCAGTCCAGAAATGTGCAGCAGTCCTTGGCACAGCAAAGATACTGCAGGACCCTCAAGCTCCCAGGCTTCTGGTAGAGGACCCGAGCTCAGAGGATAAGAACCACCCGCGGTGGGTGAGAAGGAAATTTTATATATATATATATATATATATATATATATATATATATATATATACACACACAAACTTGTTGCCATACCAATAAACAGCACCACTGTATGTTTCAGGATTCGATACCAAAAAGCACTGAAATATTCCTCACACAAAGAACTGTACTACTGCACAGTCTGTTTCATTAATATAGTTTTAATGTTTAGTTTGCAAATGTTAATAAGTGATCACTGTTGTACATTATAGCTACAACTGATGTTAGCTAATCTACATAGCAGTTTGCAGGTTATGTTTCTTTTCTGCATTCTTTACACATACAAACTGTAGCCAAAACCCACAGTTCAGTGTATGACAAAACAAAAAATGTTATTGCCGTTTTACCTTTACTTATGAATGAAATCAATGAGCCACTCATTCTGTGCAAAACGTCTCTCTTCACGGATTGGTTTAACCAAAACCAAGTCTATTCTCGATATCCCAAATGTTTTTCGAACTGCAATCTGGCTTTGAATATGAGTGGTTGACCGCCCATGCTTGGTTTGAGCCACAAAATCCCATCTCAGTCCACACAGTGCCACAAGTTGCGGAAAAAAAGGTAGGGAAAGCAGAAATTGCAATTTCTAGCAGGACATCCACAAAGCATGTGTTTTCTTTCTGTTCAAGAAGAGTGGTGGCCTTCTGTCTTGTAGTTTGAAGTAAAACTTTCAGCTCCAGTGTTGATCATCTTTTGGTAATTATTTCCTGCTTCGATTGAAAATTCACTTTAGAAAACTGTTTAAGTGTAGGAATGTAGTTTTCCATGTTGATGGAAGAGAGGAGAAAATGATTAATCTATCGTTGTACTTCACTTATTTACTGTATGGCTCGTTGTGGAGTGGTCGACCGCTCCACAACTCATGATACCAACACGTGGTATCATGAGCGCCCCCTGCCGTGAGGCAAGAAAACTGCTTGCCTCAGCTCAAATCTGTTCTCTGCTGTTTGTGATCGCTCTTCAGCACATGAATTACGTTACACACTCAGTTGGTGACAACACACACTGTACATTATATAGACATGCTAAATTATGGAAAATCAGTTCATATATTGAATATTTTTTATTTATTTTATTGGTGACGTACAGAAAGGAGGAACATGCTCTCATTGAGGGGCAGCAAGTGCAGCTCACCTGCCAGCCCTGACCCGACGTCACTGGTTTCTTCCTTTCTTACTTGGTAGATTTGGAAAATAACTACATGTTTATTGCATAATTTGGATAATCACACTTTTCTGGACACTTGTTCATGACATAACAGATCATAATTGGTATGCTAATGCTATTCCAAAAGGAAAAACTTTCACAAAAAAAACTATAAGGTTTGAATGGCTGGCAGAATATTCTAGTTGGGGTTTGAGTGTCTTTTAAACCAGAGCAGATTAAAGACTCAAGGTTGTGAAAAATTGGGTGAACTAGCCCTTTAGTCATTTACGGAAGCAGAAGCCAACTTTAGCTTCGCATACAAAACAAAGTCAGAGTCAATACTCAATACTCGAGAGCCTGGGCTCGCTCGTGTTGAGAAACAGTTGATTCCTGTAGATGTGCACTGTGTCGAGGTTTTAAATGTTAACCAAATGCTCACATTTGACAGTGACTGATATAATGGACCTGTTTAAGAAGCTTACTGAAAATTCCCTGCACTGTAAAGAACCTCATTCATAAGACATCTGAACCAGGTGGCTGTTCAATATTTTGAAGCGTGGTCAAAATGGACTGAACGGCTTCCTTCACTTCCTTCGCTGCTATTGAACAAACTACAGGCAGACCACAATTCGAAAATTGACATCATAATTCACAACTTCTCATTCTGTACTACCTTATTGGCCCAGTCAAAAATCAGACACTCTCTAAGTTGAGAGGAGACAGGCCAAACGTACAATTGCACTGGAATGCAACAGCCAGGCAAAGTTTAGTTTTTCTGTGTGAACAGCATCAGACCTGCAACCACATCAAAAACTAGATCAAAAACGCCGTCCTCGTTTGGGGGAGTTTTACTGCCATAAATCGAGAGCGCACATTTTTTGTTTGAAAATAGAATTTCATGTCTTTGCAATGCTGGCACTCAAAATCTCTCTCTCAAAACAAAAACGTACCATCGCCATGGCAACATTCCAGTCAATAGAATGAAAGTGTTAAACTGTGCAGTGGGGCGGAGGATCATGTTTCTGTAGGCATTGTTCTAATCATCTGACTTATCAAAGTCAGTGACAGCAGCTACTTTTAAAATGTAATTAGCTACCTGTTGCTTTTGCAAAAAAAAAAAACTAATTGAGTTAGTAATTAAACTACTACAATGTAAAAGTAATTATTACCAGGAAAAGTTAAGTATTAAGTTACTTTTAATGAAAAAACTTTTGGATCGCCTCTTATTAGAACTTTAAAATACTTATTCAAATGTTCATCATAAAATTTAATCAATAGATGGACACAAGAAATTACAAACTGGAATCTGTACACTGAGTTTGCGGCTCCACTGTGTAAAATCCAGCTTAGACTGCTGGGACTGCATCACCCGTATGCTTCATACGCCAAGCTCACTTCAGCCTCATTCAGCCTCATTTCAGCCTCACTTCAGCCTCACTTCAGCCTCACTTCAGCCTCATTTTAGCATCACTTCAGCCTCATTCAGCCTCACTTCAGCCTCATTTTAGCATCACTTCAGCCTCATTCAGCCTCACTTCAGCCTCACTTCAGCCTCATTCAGCCTCACTTCAGCCTCAGTTCAGCCTCATTCAGCCTCATTTTAGCCTCACTTCAGCCTCAGTTCAGCCTCATTCAGCCTCACTTCAGCCTCATTTTAGCCTCACTTCAGCCTCATTCAGCCTCAGTTAAGCCTCATTCAGCCTCACTTCGGCCTCATTCAGCCTCACTTCAGCCTCATTCAGCCTCACCTCAGCCTCATTCAGCCTCACTTCAGCCTCAGTTCAGCCTCATTCAGCCTCATTTAAGCCTCACTTCAGCCTCACTTCAGCCTCACTTCAGCCTCATTCAGCCTCACTTCAGCCTCATTCAGCCTCATTCAGCCTCATTCAGCCTCACTTCAGCCTCACTTCAGCCTCATTCAGCCTCACTTCAGCCTCACTTCAGCCTCACTGGGCTGCACCTGCTCACAGCAACACTGTCATTCTTGGCAACTAGTTTTGTCGAATCATGTGATATTGAGAGGTGATTTGTGAGAATGTAGTATCAGAATACTACATTCTCAATATCAGAATGTATAACTGATATTGAGAACAACATTGCAAACATTTTACAACATACATTTACACCTTTTATGTATTTGACTAAAAAATGACATCTGTACTTTCCATTAAAAACTCTGCATTAAATTATCTGGACTCTCTCTGTCTGATTCTACGGTCCCTGGGTGTGGGAACTTATTGCTGTCCATGCTCACTGTGCTTCACTGCTTGTGTGAACACCAATCTAACTCTCCCTGTGCTGTTTTCTTCAGCCAATCAGCAGCACATATGTGATTCTTTTTTGCCCCTGATCTGATCTTGGTCAGATGAACCTTCAACCTTCTGTGTGCTTAATTATATTAGTAACCATTGTGGTAACAATGAAAATAGTAATTTATTAGATCACTCAATAGTGAAAAAAAGTAACTGTTATTTACATCACTTGTTATAATGTTCAAACTATTTGGTATTTTTATATATAGTTTGTTATAATACATTGGAATGTGTTGAATTATGTTGAATCTTCATTTAGTAATTCTAATTCATTGAATATGAGAATATATAGCATCCTATTTTGCAGAAGATAGAATGACATCAAGCTATGATAATGTTAAACGCCAAGCTGAACAATGCATAAAGATGCATTAGGATGCTCTGATTTATCTGCGTCTATTTCCTTAATTTTGGTAGATCAGTGATTGGCCAATACTTACATGAGAACCTGATCTGTCTACTGATTTTATTGACTTCAGCAAAGGTCTAAAAGTCAAACACTGTCCTGTGCAGCTCTGCTGTGAGAGAGGTTTCACTGAAATACTGGCCCACTAGGTCAGGTCTGCACATTTGTAGTTAACAATAGTCACCCCACTGCTGCCTACTCAGTGACTTTCTTTCTATATTTACATATCAGACCAAAATATTGGTATTGGTCAAAATCAACAAGTCAGGCTTTTTAAAAGATCAGTAATCAGCAAGCAGCCACCACTAATGCTTCCTAACAATCAGTCTTATTTTCCTCCATCCTCCTTGTGCCCTTGACTGTGGGAAGAAGAAAAACTGCCTCACAACCAGAGGGTTGTGGGTTTGATTCCAATTCTGTCTAGCTACAGGAATTAAACTGCAATGATCATGTGCTTTCAGTGGTCAATATGACCAAAAATAACAACCGCATGTTGTCATTTTGGTCATATGCTTCATGATTATTTTACTTCATGATTATTTTATTTTATTTTCCTGCTCTAAAATGAGATGGTTTGTGCTAAAAACTAAGACATTTTGCTGGCTGATTTCTAGACCATAGTATTTGAACTAGGGAAGTTGTCTGAAATAGTTTTTGCTGTCTTTTTGTTCTTTCCACTGCAGAGGTCATTCTGCAGTGCCATGGTGGACGAACTGCGGGTTTCCCTCAAGTGTCAGCGGCAGCTCAAACACAAGCCCCAGCCGCCTGTCATGGTGAAAACAGAGGAGGTCATCAACATGCACACCTTCAACGACCGAAGACTGCCAGGGAAAGAGACCATGGCCTAAAGCAGGAATCTCTGTCATTTACTCACCCAGTCTCATGTACTGAGTTGGTGTGTGAAGACACTTGGAAAAATGGTATGGGAAAATGGTAGAGGGAAACAATAAGTTGGCATGGTTGAAAGTTCTGGTTATAGAGCAGGATTTATTTGCAGCATATGTTGTTGAAATGTAATTCTTCTGTCTTTCTAATTAGCTACAGGTAAGATATTCAATGATATTTCCTGTGGAAATAACTTCAATCCGGGTGAAATTTCAGCAAGATACCTCATTACAACACTGGAAACGAATGAGAAGTGTCAGGATTTAAAAAGAAATATATTGAATTGAAAAATAAAACGAGTGGAATCACACGTTTGATCTCATTCCTCAGTCACTGCAGAGACTGAAAGTGCACCTCAAATAAAATGAAATGGGAGCAAAAATATATACATTTTTTTTGGTATGGCTAAATTTGATCTCATTCTGACTGCAATGATGAGCAGAGTTCTCAAAATGTACAAAGAAGCACCGTTTGGTCACATACAATATTGACTGACATCCAAAATGGACATAATGCAAAACATCATGAGGCAATAACTGAATTTATGTGTTTGTCTTTCAGAATACTGACACTTTTAGCTTTTAATAGGGGTTAGGTTATTAAAAAACCCAAGATGAACTAAAATCAGATAATGCAAATCTAGGGGCAATATATAGTGAATTGTTTATGTACATTTGTCAGCTGGTGTAGAGATCCTTCAGAGGTTCACACAACTTTGACAGTGAATAGCGACCATCATGGTTGGCTGTTATATAAGAATTCTCAGTTTTGGATCCTGTATTAAGCACCAGATGGCTCGGATTCTGCTAGTTGTGGTTATGAACCACATGCTGCTGCTCACAGCTGTCTGCACAGTGAAACCTCATTACACTACAAAGCATCATGGAGAGGTACAATATGATGAGAATGCCATTTGTTTTCATTGTAAAACGATTAGGACCAATCAGTCATTGGAGATGCAGAATAAGAATTGTAGTAGCTATGTTCTCAGTCACTAAAATACCTGTGGTTGGCATAGTCACAGAAACTAGTGTACTGCAGAATCATTAGGGCAACAACGGCCATGTTTCTATTGAACACCATGAAGGGATCCTTTGTCTGAAGACAAACTTTCATTCAGTGGCTCACAAAGTCAGAATTCACAGCAATCACACAACAAAGAGACTATTTATTCAGTATTTATACTTTTATTTATTGGACCTTTATTTATGTCTGTATGGAATAGATTCTCACTACAACTTTGTCACAGCCTCTGTATTAACCCTTTGCAGTGTCGAGGCTCCATTTTAATTTTCTACTCATGGCTTTTCATTTCTTCAGCAACAATGCTCCACATTTACTTGTGCAAATGTGTTTTCTATATAAGGTGATTTTGTACAAGGTGAATCAGAATTTTATAATAATTTTTATCAACACAAAACACAACATAAAGAGCATCATCCAGTGTAAGGAGTCACTGTTGCCATGTGACTCAGGAGTCCACATCTCATAAACACTCTCACATCCTCACACACAGGAACCTGAATACAGTCTTACAACATACACAATATTCTGGTATAGCATTAGTCACTCAACATTTTAAAGGGGGAAATAAACTATTTTTTATGGTATAAAGGAATCATATTTAAATAAAGATATTTTTACTTCACAAGAAATCAAAATGTCAGTTCTGGTTATAGTGAATATCTCATACACAACATGGATTTTGATGCTGGGCCTTTGACTGATAGACTGATAAATCCAGTGCTGTGCAATGATTTCTAATGGTTTTAAAAAGGAGGGATCTATTAGAAAACGGAGTGTCTAATAAATGTTGACCTTGTGAAAAACAAAATGCAATGCACACCGTTTACCCTTTGAAGTAAATGCACAACTTTAAAGAAAATAAAGTTCTTCTCAACTTTTCTTGACTTTTCCTTTGTACTGATAAACAAACAAAACATTTAATGGGAGTGAATATGGCATCACTATCATGCCAAAAGTTGAGAGAGTAAATGTGATTCTGTGTGTCGGGAATTAAGACAGCATGGAGATCCACAAGAAGGCAAAAGGAGAGCCAAACGCGATCTCTCTGCTCACATGAACTTGCTCACTCACTGAGAACTGAGTTAAGGTTTTTGACAGTCAGTGGATCCAGCCGGGCTTCGACACATGACTGGCTACATTCCTTATCCTCTGTGATTGATCATCTAAATTGCAGCTTTTCAGCCAAGGCAGTGAGTTTTCCTAATAAAAGTCTTCCTCACTATTATGAATTGTTATCATTGGCAGAACTGCTCAGACAATTCAAGTACTAATTCTACACTATAAAATTAAAAAAGTACATCTTTTAATGCACTGTCTTAATATAATTAAATCAAAGCTCATTTATTTAAATACGCTTTACACTGAAAAAGCACACATCGAGCAAGTGTTGAAGTGTGATGCATAATAGGCAACCAGGAAAATGCAATGTGATGTGAATAAAAGATTTAGCTGAAATAGAGGACTTCAGATAACCTCATTAAGAAACCGCATGAAAGTGAAGGTAAATTCAGTAAGTGGTTGCTGGCAGCAGTGGTCCCTGGAATTCTGCAAAAGTAATTGTCATTCTATGAAAACATTAAAGCTCTTTATCTAACCCCGAGGCCACAAACAGAATTGAAGGAATGAAACACTTTATTTGCATATATTTAGCCTAATGGTTTTTCCATTAAGTTGAAACACTCATCAGCATAATAAAACTGCTCTTGCGGGAAAGAGAATCAGTCGCATCTGCGGATGGTGGCAGAGTCCCTGAACAAGACATTCAGGATTACTCAGACCTGCCTATTATATCCAGGCAAGAGAAAGATTTTGATTTAACACCCAGAGAGTTTTGGTATTCAAAGTGTAAATTCTATATTATTAAATAGCCATTTTTAATCTTTATCTTCATCTCTATATTAAAACCACCCATACAGTGCAATAATGAGTTTAAAGTAGAGGTTCTTGCTTAAAAATGAACAGGTTTATGATCCTGATTATTGCTTTGGTATTAAAGTGATTCTACTGAGCAATAAGACAGAATATTGACAACATAAATGGCATCAATACACAGTTTTTTTCTTTATTTGTTACAGTTCTGTTTATGCTATTTTCAGTTTTGTTTTTTCGTCTAACCTCTGAAGAAGATGTTAAGACCTCACACTGTTTGATTCTCAAATCAAAGTCAAGTCTTGGCCTCAACTTTTGGAAACAACTGCTTTAATCTTTATTATTACTGCAGGGTAACAAAAGAGTCCCGGTGAGGATTTGATCCCAGGAGCTTCTTGCTGGAACGTACCACAGTGGAAACAGTCAAATGTTTTGAATTGAAACAATAATGTGTAAAGGGCGTGTAAATAACCACAATGTTTCCATTGTTATAATAGTACAAATGGAACTCATGATGGAAGGTCAATGCAGGCTCAACACAACTTGATTTCCACAACTCATGGAAGTGGAGTATGGTTCTGTTAAACTCCTGAATATATCTTACAATGACCACCCACGTTTTGAAAAAATGTATTTGTATGTTGCACTAAAATCTAATCTACATTTTTTGAAACCTGATCCTACTTTCTCTGTTCTGGATTTTATTATACAACTTTTTTTTTAAAGTAGGCTAGGGAAAATTTTAGTTAACATTTCATTATTCATGGGTGCTCTCTATTTAATTTTAAGAAAATATTCATGCATATTGACCTGTGAAGAATTAAATGAAACTCCTGCAAATGCTTGACACTTTCAGACATTGGTGAATGTTATCCAGTCTCTCTGTGTGGTAGTCATTTTTATATAAAAATAAAGAAAACATACAGCTGAGCAAGTATTGCATGATAAAGGTGCTGGGATTTCACCATCATATTAGTTTTCACTAGCTATAAATGTGCCATTATCCATTACAGTTAGTGAGACTGAGATTTATCTGAATGCTTAGACCAACTGTGTATGTCGCTGTACTAATTGGATTATAAGCTAGTGGAAAATGTAGGTGCTGCAGAGCATGTCAGAGATGTTTCCTTTTTTCTTGTGAGGCAAAATGAGTTTTCATTACATCAATCACCCCAGTAAATTAATTGTTGCCTAAAAACATTAAGCCATGATTCAGTGCCGCCTCAGAAATCAGTGCCAAAAATTATTAAAAGCTCTCAAAAATCAGAATCATTTCAATGTGATGACAATTGTGAACCCTCCACCCAAAGAAAAAATTTCACAGTATGTAGTGGTGTTAAATGAATGGAAGAATATTCGCTAACATTATTTAGAAAGTAAAGAGCAGTACTTAAACTTGATTTCCATAATGTTGCTTTGGATTTGTGGATTTTTTTCCCTGTGTTATCCTTGCAAAATCATGTACAGTGGAATGAAGCAACTCTAAATTCAATAGCTGATAGTGAATGACCACGATAATTATTCAGTCATGCTCTGCCTGCCTCCTTGATGCTGGTGTCTTAGGGTGCATTCACACCAGCCCTGTTCAGTCTGCTTTAATCAAACTCTACTAAGTAGTGAAAGAACAGGAATCAAACCTGCTAGTTGGAACAAAAAGAGATGATTTCAATCAACCCAGAGCAGGAATTAGAACAACCTTACAATCCAGAGAGACTCGTATAGAGAAAGTACTCATTACCTTAGACCAACATTTAGAAGCATCTACTTTATAGAATCTGGAGTACCAACACTTAGTTTTATCAAATTTTGAATCCAGAGAAACCCTTATTAATGTAGTTCTATTACTTTTATTTGTTTGTATTTCTTCTAACTCATGTTACTCAACTACTCCAACTCTGGAAGTTGGAGTAGTTGATTTTGATTGCCACATAAATAAACACACCCACAATATTCAGACCAATCAAAGAATAACCTCAGAACCTGAAGCTAGCAGTGTGCTACTGATGTTGTGTTAATGGCAGAGAAACAAGTCAACTTTACAGGAAAATGTCTAATTTCTGAAAGAGTACCAGCTTCAAGCATTAAAACTGACTTGCAGTTGGCAGAAAATGGTATATTGCGTGAAACAATCAAGATTGTCTGTCTGCAGACTGTATAATATTTGCGTGTGTTACGGTCCCTCTGTAAGCCGGACAGAGAGAACCTTCAGGTCAGACCACTGGTCAAAAATGAAATCATGAAACTCAAAATTGAACGCTCGTTCTCTGTTTTTTCATTTTGTGCGCTAAATGAGAAAAAAGAAAAGGATTTCCCATTTACGTCTCTGTATTTTCAGGCACTTTGTTTGTTTGAAATGAAAAAAAATTGACTAGTTTTTTTGCTTTTTGTTTATTAAACCAAAATTGGAAAGCAGCTCGGCTTGGACTCGAGGCTTATTTTGGACTTTAATCTAAAAAAATCATACACATCAGTGTTAGCTAAATGTTAATTTTAATCTTCTTCCATGGTTTACTAATACTTATTTATTTATAGTATAGTATTAATTAATACTTCTTCACACTTTAGTAAGTGAAATATGACTGTCCAATAAAAAATGAAAACCTTTCCCCCCTTCATGATTTTATTTGCTGACAAATTATTGGTATGAACTGATTAAACATAATAAACAGATTTTGAGTTGATCCTTTACATTATTCATTTGCTCAGGATATATAAGCAAGAAACATTAAAGAATTAGTTCAAAGTTAATTTTTATCAACCTGTATGTAACCATAGCCGATGCTTCATAACTGAATGATTTGTTTACAATATGCTTACCAAACTTCTCTTATCAGACTGTAAACTCATATCTTACAAAATAAGTTTTTAGAATAACAAATATTTTTCTTAATATGAATGTACAAACAAAAAAATTCAGAGGAGCGGAATATTAGAAATTGCAATAGGAAGAAAACACTGTAGATTAGAAGATACTGACAGCTTCAGAAGTATTGAAATCTCTAGATGTTATGTTTTGCTACATGTATAAACGGCTCATATACAAGCATAGTAAACACTTCGTATCACACTTTGTGCCGCTACGAACAGAAAACAGAGTGACATGCCGAGATGTCACTGTGTTGTTAGCGGGGAAAACACAATCCACCTGCCCGCTGAGCCTGGAGCCGCCTGGGGCTGTTAGCGGAGTATGCTGCTCCAAAAACTCCGGAGAACAAATCAAAGAAGCCTCATTTTGGATTAACTAAGTGAATAGATGAAGCTATGAGGGCTACTTTCTCACCTAAAACATCTTTAAACAACTTTTTGTGACAAATTATTAGTGTACTCACCTATATTTTCCGCTGCTGGTGGTGCAGTGCAACAGAGACCATATTCCTGGCCCAGGTCCAGAGATGAGACAGACATGGCTGGAGGTTGGTGTTCTTGCTCTTGCTTATAAAAAGCTGAAAGAAAAACTCAAGCTAAGCATTTTTCTCAGGTGACCAAATGTTATTTGTTTCTCACAGGAGCATTACTGAAACTGACTTGCAGTTTGTAGAAGATACTACAGCATGAAATGATCGAGACTGTCCGTCTCCAGCCTGTATAATGTCTATGAGTGAAACGGCCCTTGTGTCTGCTGGACAGAGAGAACTTCCTGGTCAGGACACTTGCCTCATTAAAAACAAAATCAAAATTGAGTGCCTCATTATTGGTTTTTTCCTTTTTGTTTTGTGCACAAAATCAGATAACAGTTTATCAGATTTCTCGTTTTGGTTTAATAAACACGTCTGTTTTTTTGTTTGTTTGTTTGTTTCAAATGAAAAGACAAATTGCCTGAATATACACAGACCGACGGTGTGTGATGGCCAGATTCATGGCAACAGTCCTATCTCGGTAACTCTTTATGCACAATTTATTTTTTCATACAAACAACACTTTAGTTTCAATAAAAACATATATTAGTTGACTAATATATGTTCTATTTGTTAGCGCACACATTTATTTAGCATATGTATTTATATCAACTTAAACTTAATTTTGTTTGCTTAAGATCCATTCTTTGTTTTCCTGCCGGTACTTACCTTCCTTGGAGTTGCCAGACGAAAAGATGGCTCATCAGGCTTAATGCTGATTGGACTGCACCACTAGTTTCTGCTGGCTGGGGGCATTTGTAGTTTCTATTAGATATTATTTATTATTTTTATTTGTGCCATTTGTCATTGTGTTCTATTTAGTTAACCCTATTGTGACTGAACCGGTCTGATCAGCCAGTATATGCACCCCTGATGATTTCTTTGTTAGGTCAGTTATGTTTGTTTGTGCTAAAAGTTTGTTTATATTTTTTGCCTGAGATAAGTTTTGTTTCTTTGCACTCTTTTATGAGCACAGTTTACCTGCAATCTTTGGGTTAAAAAGATTAACCCTCCTCATTTTTCTCATATATCTTGTGACTCATCCTGTTTTTAACTGGCTCCATCACAGGAGGTGAGTGGCACCATATGAGACTGTGACTAACAGCGCTAAGACCCACCTCCAGGCTCTGACTGGTTGTTTCTGGTTAGCACTTTAAAGCACAAGAGCTCAATTTTTTCAGATGATCTGTTTCATACCATACTGCCACGACATTGCAGTATGGAATGACAGAGTTTCAACATATGTAAAAACATATTTTCTATAAACGCTGCATACTGCATCTTTAAGTTACATCAGACAAAATCTGAGCTTTTCACTGTGAAACCCTTCGTCAGGATGACTTTGGTGGAAGCAACAATTACAGACCACAAGGATGCAAGATTAAATGTTTCATTTGACAAAAACATTTTTTCTGCAGGAGGGAAAACATCAAGTCTGGACAGGATCCTCACCAGAAAACAAGGAGATGAACAAAGGGCATGACAGGAGTTCTTACTTAATGTAGCAAAGGAGGCGATCGAGGAAGGATGTAGAGCATTCAAACATCCAGTGGTTGGCTGCTTGCTGGTGGAGTTAGTGAGCTGCGATTGGTTTGCTCTCTAGACTCGTTGGCTGGAGGATATGGACAGCGTGAGGATGGACAAGCAGGTGAGGACTGGAGGTGAGCAGAGCGAGACACGCAGGGCAGAAAGCCACCAGGCTGAAGGATAAGCATGGAAGATGAACACTGAGGATCTATCAGGAAGGAGGAGGTAAATAATATCATATTTACCTTTGACAGTAACCGCAGTCGTCATCACAAGCAGTAGTAAACCATCTGTCTGTGGGGATCTGCTTCTTGATGAAGGAAATGCACACCACCTGGAAGCTGCACCTACCCACCACCCTGCAGAGGAGGAAGAGGGGAGAGTAGAAACCCAACAAGCAGGACACCTGTCTGTGTATATGACGCCCAGGGCCGGACTTAGGAGGCTGTGGGCCCTGGCCTTGAACGGGCCCTACTTAGTTATTTTTATACAGTTGCAGATAACATGCACATATGAGGGCTAATGGACCGTACTATCTACCAGGTCAACTCCCCATTTTCACAGTTTACAACAGTCACCCATGGTTGCCTACTTGACTTTTTTGCTATAGTTTGCACACACACACACAAATTAGCAAGTCAGGTTTTTAAAAGATCAAGAATATCCATAGAAAGTGGAAATGAAAATCAATTTGTTTTGGGAGGACTGGGATGGTTGAACATAAATTCATCAAGGAAACTGATCAGATAAAAAAAAAAACTGACTATAATTTGTCTACATTTTGGAAAGAGTGGTATTTTGTAATGATAAGAACAATAAATTGTTTGAAATCTTGAGTCTCCTTCGGTTTTAAAAAAAAGACTGAAAGGTGTTGCATTTTTCCATGTGTGGGAGCAGAAGTGAGCTTACTTAATATTCTGCATGTTAAAACTAAAACCTGTAATTTCACTAGCTTAAAATAATTGAAATTCAAAAATGCTTTGATCCCAAAGGGAAATGAAATTTATAAGCTTATACTTGATGCCAAGTCCTGCCTTTACGTGAGTAGCAAGTTTTCTGTAGTCTGTAGGAGATCAGAGATCACCATGGCTTCTGCCTCAGACCATCTCAGACAAACAGCAGGCAGTACTAGTTCAAGGAAACTGTGAGGCATCAGTAGTCACATCACATCATTGAGTTCCAACTCCAATTTTCTGTTGCTTAGTGTTGCTGAGTGCACACAGATAGAGGCACAGGGAAAATTACAGTAGTCACCCCTGATGCAGCCAGTCTAATGGCAGAGTGTGGAGGCAGCAAACATATATGCCCAATAACCTTACAATGACGCAAGAATGTTTAAATTATACATTGTCAACTAAAGACAAAAAAACAAATAAAAATGTATATTTATCACATTATGTCTCACATTAATGACCTTGTGGAATATTAGAAAACAGTGGCACTTTTAAATCAGCAGCAATATTTTAAAATTTATTTGAAAGAACTTTTTAACTGTTCCAAGAAAGTAATTCCCAAAAACCTGAAATCTGCAGTCAGGGCTTCAGTTAAAGAATGGTGGGTCTTTCAGGTCCTGCATCAGAAATGTGCAACATCCATCCATCCATTTTTTTCCGCTTATCGTGAGAGTAGCAGCTTCAGAAGGGAGGCCCATACTTCCCTCTCCCCAGCCACTTCTTCCAGCTCCTCTAACGGAATCCCAAGGCGTTCCCAAGCCAGCCAAGAGACATAGTCTCTTCCCAGGAACGCCTGACCAAGGAGGCGTCCTGGAGGCATCCTGACCAGATGCCTGAGCCACCCCAGCAGGCTCCTCTCGATGTGGAGGAGCAGTGGCTCTACTCCGAGTCCCTCCCAGATGACTGAGCTTCTCATCCTATCACTAAGGAAGAGCCCAGCTACCCTGCGGAGAAAACCCATTTCGGCTGTTTGTATCCGCAATCTCGTTCTTTCGGTTATGACCCCAAAGCTCATGACCATAGATCAACTGTTAAATTGAGAGCTTCGCTTTTTGGCTCAGCTCTCTCTTCACCACAACGGACCGGTACAGCCCCCACTTCACGGCAGATGCTGCGCCAATCCACCTGTCAATCTCCTGCTCCCCTTCTTCCCTCATTCGTAAACAAGATCCTGAAATACTTGAACTCCTCCACTTGGGGCAGGACATCCCCCCCGACCTGGAGAAGGCACACTACCCTTTTAAACAAATTTGCTACAAGCCGAGGGCTGGACTGGTTAAACCTTTATTAAAACATATTGAAATGATTGCACGTAGCCTATTGAACCAAGAGCTAACACGGTGTATCTTATTTAATCATTAAATAAATAAAGCAATATTTTGTTATGGCTCCGTCAGTAATTTCTAGGGAAAACATGTTCAACAGGCAAACAGCAAAAGAAATTATTGTTTTGAAAAACAAAATATGTTTTTTAATATCAAGATAAATACATAAATTAAAGAGCATTCATTATAAACTGAAAATGCATTATGCATTATGATGATCATATTCTTGTCTTTGTTTTCTGAGAAGTTTGACAGAGCCTTCTAAGACTTAGTAACTTGTTACTAGTTACTTGATTACTTGATTTGGAAAGAAATTAAGTTACATTAAAAGTAATTGTTTTGATACTTTCAGCAATTGCTGACAACAACACTCTGCCACCTGTGAAAATCACATTGATCTTTGCCAATACTTATTTGTAAGTTATTTTATAATGGTGACATCAACAATGTGTCTCCAGTTATAAGGTTGAACTGAAGGAGATATTATTTAAGGTTTACAACAGTACAAAAAAACGTTAGTAATTTTTTAGTGTGGTCCACTATTGTCAGGAACACTCTAAGAAGGATTTTAAAGCCCCCATCCTGCCCCCAGCCTCCAGGTTGTGTGTTACGGCTCTGTGTGTGTTGTCAGAGCGCAGATCTCTTCCTGTGGCTCCACAACTCAGATGGCTGCACAGATTAGTGACACTTAAATTAATATTAATAATTATAATGATGTTTAGCTGCACAACTCGTTCATTTGTAGCTGTTTTCAAATTTTTTGCGCTGTTCACATTAGTCTAGATGTTTGCAATTTTCTGGAGCGCAACGCGAAGCTTGACGTCATTCAGAGGTTAAATATTAACTGACACGAACAAAGAGCACAGAGAGCTCTGGAGTGACGAATTATATAATTTGATGGATGAGTCTGGGTTTGGCAGTTGCCAAAGTGAGAAAAAGAATGAATGAATGAATGAATGAATGAATGAATGAATGAATGAATGAATGAATGAATGAATGAATGAATGGACGGACGGACGGATGGATCCCCTAAGGAGGTGGAGACAGACAATGGACCTTAGTTCACTTCAAGTGTCACTGAACCACGACTTTGCTAATTTTCTGTTTCGATCCAGGAATATTTCACACACAACTACTAAAAAAACCCAGTTTTTAAATAATCAGGTTCATACACATCCGCCCCTGTTGGAACTGGTTGTGACATTGTCTTGCCAATCAGGACAGTTTCAGGAATTTTCAAGTGTAAAAACAAGACTCAGGGGAGGAGAGTGGTTTGAAACATTAGTTACCGAGCTTACCAGTGTGGTCTTCTGCTGCTGTAGCCCATCCGCCTTAAAGTTCAATGTGTTGTGTGTACAGATATGCTCTTCTGCTTATCTCAGTTGTAACGTGTAGCTATCCGAGTTACTGTTGCCATTTTGTTAGCTCAGACCAGTCTGGCCATTCCACTCAGACCTCTGGCATCAACAAGATATTTGCCCCACAGAACTGCTACTCACTGGATATTTGAGCTGCAGCAGATCTTCTTGACCATGTCTACATGCCTAAATGCATTGAGTTGCTACCATCTGATTGGCAGATTTGACATTTGCATAAATCAGCAATTGAACCAAATAAAGTCTTCAAATATAAAACAAGTTATAAAATTATATAATGTTATATATTATAAAACAAGCTGTAAAGTTAATTTTAAGTTAGTTTTGCCGTATTTAAAATATAGTTAAGATTGCCTTAAAACTACAGCATTGTTCATGTTAAACTGACTAGAATGCAAACATAGTAAAATATATATATATATATATATATATATATATATATATATATATATATATATATATATATATATATATATATATATATATATATATATCAGCATTTCAAAATGAGTCCATGAAGTGAGAAGTGAACGTGAAGAGACATGTATATAAAATGCTCGACAGAACAACAAAACCAGGATTACCCAAACAAGCTACAATAACACAGAAGAAATATGTTTCAATTAAATTTAATTAAAATAACTATTTGTCCCTGAGGGACAATTTCAATGCATATGAGAACTACAAATAGATTCAAAAGTGATGGTTCAGAACATAGAATTCATAAAAATCACTCATATTAATAAAAACAGAATTAGGTCGTAAAAAGTAAAGTGTGATTTATGACTGCATGCAGTGTGAAGTAATTATGAAGTTTAAGTGCAGCAGTGTAGTGAGATTTCAGAGTTGAGTTGAGAGGAACTGCTGGCCCTGGGTCACTAACGGTTACACTTTGGAAAGAGCGACTATCCTTGAGACAATAGCAACCTTCCTCCTCTGGGACTTGCAGCTTGGAGGGAGTAGCCTGATTGCAGAGCCGAGTGAATTCAGAAAAGAGAGGGTGATCGGGGTTCTGATCCTGATCACCCTCACCTCGTCCAAGAAAAGCTGCAGTGATTTTAGAAGATGCCTTAACAAGACTCTGTCGACCACTTCTGTTTTGCACAGAGATGGAATGAAACCAGCTAATAAAGAATAATGCTCTCTGTAAATGAGCAATAGAATGTGGATATAATTTGCTTGCTGTCATTATGTTATTTGCTTGCTGTTGATGTTATGTTTCTGACAGAAACATGGTTGAATGACGATAATGACCAAATTGTACTCATTGAATCAGCACTTCCTGACTACAATTTTTTAAGTGAGAATAGAAAACATAAAAAAGGAGGAGGCGTGGCTTCAATATTTAAAAATACCATAAATTGTAGTAAAATCTCTTTCGGTCATTTCACATCTTTTGAGTATCTTGGAATTCAGGTTAAAGGCTTCAAACGAACTTTGACACTAACTTTATACAAAACTCCAACATATGTGGAAAATTTCTTTACTGACTTGAATGATCTTCTATCTCTCATATGCATGATTATGATTGTTAATAATTGTTGGTGATTTTAACATTCATGTGGACAAACCCAAAAACAGAGGGGCAAAAAAGCTCTCTGATATTTTAGAAAATATTGGTTTAACACAACATGTTAAACAAGCAACACACACTGAACCTGGTTATCAGTGAGGGTGTGAATATTTCCAATGTCTCTGTAACTGATGTCGCCCTGTCGGATCACTTTGCTGTTATCTTTGAAAGTTATTTATTCTTTGACCCACTTGGACAAACAGCTACTGTCACAAAACGTTCTTTTACAGAAAACACAGCAGAAACATTTAATCAAATCTACTCTTCCTCCTCACCCTTAAGCTGTCATAATGTAGATAAGTTGGCAGATGATTTTCAGTCTAAAGTTTCATATATCATTGATTCTATTGCTTCAATTAAAGTAAAGGTTTTGACTGGTAGAAAGAAATCTCCATGGAGAAAAACACAATCAGTTCGTTCTGCAAGACAAGTCTGCCGCAGGGCAGAACGACAATGGCGTAAAACTCAACTTCACGTTCATAATGACATCTATAAAGAAAGACTACGTAACTATCACTTAACACTAAAACATGGAAGGGAGGCTTTCTTTGCAGATGTCATAAACAAAAACATCAATAATGCTCGAACTTTATTTGCAACAGTTGACAGGCTCACAAACCCTCCTGTGACCTTTCCACCTGAATTCCAATCTAATGCTGCCTGTAATACTTTTTCTGATTTCTTTTCAGAGGAAATTCAAAAAATCAGAGGATTAATCTGCACATCAACTTCAAAGCCAGAACCACTGCTGTACCCAAACAAAACAAATACAGAAAAAATGACCCACTTTCAACTACTTCATTATAAAACTCTAAAAGAAATTATTAGTCAATTAAGTTCAAGCTCCTGCTGTCTGGATGTCCTACCCACACATTTCTTTAAGAAAGTCTTGCCTGTTATTGCTACTGATCTGATCCAAATCGTAAACTCATCGCTTACATCAGGTGTTTTCCCCAGGCTTTGAAAACAGCAGTGATCAAAACTGTTAAAAAAGAACAACCTGGACAAATCACTATTGCAGAATTACAGGCCAATCTCAAACCTCCCATTCATCAGCAAAGTTATTGAAAAAACTGTGTAAACAATTAATTAGTTTCCTCATGATGACCAACTGCTTTGACACTTTCCAGTCTGGTTTTCGTGCTCACCACAGCACGGAGACTGGCCTAGTCAAAGTATTCAATGATATTCATATAAATACGGACTGTGGGAGAACCACGGTGCTGGTTCTGGTTCTGTTGGATCTCAGTGCAGCTTTTGACACTGTTGACCATGACATATTACTGAATCGACTGGAGAGTTGGGTTGGACTCTCCGGTTCGGTGCTCGACTGGTTTGAATCTTACATAAAGAACAGGGATTTCTTTGTTTCAATTGGAAACTTCTCATCAAAGAGGTCAAAGGTCACATGTGGGGTACCCCAAGGTTCAATCCTAGGACCCCTCTTATTTAATATTTATATTCTCCCACTAGCTCAGGTCATAACAGGAAATAATATTAGCTACCACAACTATGCGGATGACACACAGCTCTACATTACAATGTCACCAGGTGACCTTTGACCCCATCCAATCACTGAATAAATGCTTAGAACAGATAAATGTGTGGATGTGCCAAAACTTTCTCCAACTGAACAAAAATAAAACTGAAGTCATGATTTTTGGACCTAAAGAGGAACGGTCTAAAGTCAATGCACAGCTTCAGTTATTACAACTACAACCTAGCGATCAGCCTGAAACCTGGGAGTAGTGATGGACTCTGACTTGAACCTTCAGAGCCACATAAAGACAGTAACAAAATCGGCCTTCTATCACCTGAAGAACGTCTCCAGGATTAGAGGACTAATGTCTCAGCCAGATCTAGAGAAACTCATTCATGCGTTTATCTTTAGTTGCATTGATTATTGTAACAGCGTCTTCACAGGCCTGTCCAACAAATCAATCCTCCAGCTGCAGCTGATCCAGAAGCTGCTGCTCCTGTTCTCACTAAAACCAGGAAGATAGAGACATAACAGCAGTTTTAAAGTCCCTCCACTGGCTCCCTGTAGCTCAAAGAATAGATTTTAAAATACTGTTGTTAGTTTATAAATCACTGAACGGTTTAGCATCACAATACATCAAAGATCTGCTGTTGTTGAATCAACCTTCCAGACCTCTCAGGTTCTGGTTCTGGTCTGCATCCCCAGAACCAGAACCAAGAGAGGAGAAGCAGCTTTCAGCATCTATGCACCAAAAATTTGGAACAAACTTCCAGAAAACTGTAAAACAGCGGAAACCCTGACTTCCTTCAAATCTCAAGTAAAAACGCTGTTTAGAGTTGCATTTGAAATGTAATATGTATGGATTTGATTTTGTGGATATGTATGTAATTTTTTTTTTTTTTTTTTTTTTTTTTCCTGTTGTGGGCAACGGGGCCCGGCGAATACCCGTGGTTAAACGGACGGCGGAGTCCGGCGGTAACAGGCGCTCAAATTCCGTGTCAAAGGGAAGAGGGAAGAAAGGGAAAAAAGAGGGAAAAAAAGGAAAAAAAAAAACTTGGTATTTTATTCTATGTTGCATGCCTTTGTGTTTTGTGTTTATGATGTAAAGCACTTTGAAATGCCTTGTAGCTGAAATGTGCTATACAAATAACATTTGATTGATTGATTGATTAAAATGGTTCACCTTCTGTAGAAGTTGTTGACATTTTTCACAATCTTTGCGGTATTGGTTGTCAAACAAGGTACCCAGATACTTGTCCACTGAATCTTGTAATCTAATATTTTCAGAGGGCAATCATCTAGAAATATGGAATATGTGTTGTTGGAAAAAGTCACAATCTTTATTCTTTTGAATATTTAACTCCAAACTATTGGTGTGAATGATGATGTAAATTATGTTGCTGTTTTGTTTTTTTTTTTTTTTTTTTTATGATGGTATTGATTAAACTGCTACTGTGAGCATAAAGAAAAGTTCCCTCAGATCACAACAGAGACCAACATAGTCCTGGTACGCTCTTCATGTGCAGAACCAAAAAAACCTATGGACTCCTCAAAGCTTGAACTTACGGGGGACTAAGAAAAGACAATGTGAAGCTAAATGTTGCTTTATGAACACGAATACAGTTAAATTTAATAAAAAACTGTTTTTTAAAAAAAGGAAGACATTTTGTTTTGCTAAATGTGTTGTTTAAAAAGACAAAAGTGGTTTAGTGCTTTAAAAAATTAAAAGAAACTGACAGGTCTACAAAGAAGTGTCGAAGGGGAAGCCCATCATACAGCGTACAGAAATCTGGCAATTAGTGATACATCTCTAAAGTATGTGGTAGATCATTTACAACATTGCAATAATAATCATAATATTAATATTACTACTAATAATAATAACAAAATACTTAGTTTTTTCTGTGTCAACTAATGTAGTTCAGGTACTCTGGCTCAGAATACTTGCTCCAGCCCACTTCAGAAAGAAAAACGTTAGTTTTAAAATAAATGTCAATGTGCTAAAAATTCCCTTCATTGAGTAGCATGTTTACTCTTGACGGTGCATGGAGGCTTTGAATCCTGTTTCCATGGTTTCATGTTTGACAGCATGGTGATTTGGAGGTAGTGGGTGAGAATGAGACCTTGACTGGAGTCTTGCATCACAGGAAGGAACTTGGCATTTCAAGGGTAAGAAGAATTTAAGCTACATGACTCAAGATTGGAAAACTAAGACTGTGAACATAACCAGCCATCACACTGTCAAAAATGACCTGCTATGTCTCAGAAGGTGTCCTCAAACCCTGTTTTAAGATTTTGTGGCTGATTTTCCTTCTTTTAAAGAACCAGGTCCATTTTGTTTAAAAACACACTTACAGTAATCAAAAATAACAGTCATAACTAAATACTTTTGTTAAAATAGCTCCAAGAGTTCAATTAATTGGGACGATGCCGGCAACGGCGGCAGGCATTTGTCCTGCAATCCTGGTCCTTAGGTCAGCCTGGGCTGCATGTTTTAGATGTCTGACCTGAATAAAAGGCTGATTAACAGGCTTCTGTAGTACTGGATGGACTGGATGAGCTAACACTATCATTAATATGTGTCAGGTGTTCTGGAATAGACACTTCTAAAATGTGCAGAGCAGTGTTAAGTAAATGTTCTTCATAACAGTTTATAACAGCGGACACCAGCACAGAGTTCTAAGATGATGTTTGAATCCCGGCTGAGCTTTTTATTGTGGGCGCAGTTCTGGAGGGTCACTTGCTGCAGCCCGCTGACATGCTCTTTCTGACCATCGCACGAAGACCACAGGTTAAACTATTTAATCTCATCGAAACGTTCCTCCTCCGGAAGTCTGATGAAAAAGATCAACTTTCAGGTTCCCTCCTCAAAAATGGCTGAACGTTCTACAGCCAGTGAAGTCGCTTCCAGTCTCAAAACGGTTGGTGATTATAGAGGGATTATCAGTCGACATCAGCATCCAGTGTTACTGTTGCCTGCAGAAGGTAAACAAGCATATTCTATTCCCAATTTGACTAACAAACTTATTTGCACATGGAAGCCAGCACAGATTACTGGTCCTTGTTCGTGGTAACTCCCTCACAAAGGCAGGTAACCATGGCAACCAGTGGCAGGCTGACTCTTTCTCTAGTCAGGTTGTGTGTGTATCTGTTGTGCTCACAAACAAATAAGCCCTCTGTATTTCCATTATTATGATTCATTTTGTTGCCAGGAATGATGAGTTGCAGCTGGCTATCAGTTGTAAATAGTTTTATTAGCCTAATTTTAAATAGTTAGAATAATATATGATTCATTTCTTTCTGCAGGCTGAGAGAAAGTGATAATCTCTCTATACTGCAGAAGATTATAGTACAGAAATGTTACACGGTTATCAGAATTTGAAAAATCCCATTTAAGATGTGGAAATAGTAGGAATAGGAAGACTGGTTAATGAATATCATTCTCATGTACCTCGATTACATGAAGTACATGTAATCTAGATACATGTCACTGAATCACTGAATGGAGACAGATGTCCAGTTGGAGACAGATGTCCAGGGTTGAGACCCTTTGCTGTGGGGCACTTCCTGACAGCGAATCATGGAAAGCCTAGTTCACATGGCAACACATTTTTGTCCCGATTTCTCCAACAACCTTAGAATGGAAAAGCGTTTAAGATAAATGTTTCTTATCTGCTGTGCTGCGTGTTGTGTGTAATAGGGATTATTATTAGTTGAACATGTTGGCCTGAATGTGTTGTAATTTACTTAGAAACTCAAAATGTACTGTCTGTGACGTGCCAAAAACTCATAACAATAATAATTTCGAATTATTCAAATCATTGATTATGATTTGAATAATTTTAAATCATTTTATATATTTTGTTATATTTTTTATCCATGGAGGTCACCATTTTTCACCTGTAGGATTGAAAAAAATGGAATCTACAGAACAAACGCAGGAAGGGTAGGTTTATCCCAGTTCTTTGTTGTGTTTTGTTTTGGGGGGTTTTATCATATTGCGTTTGACTTTTGTAAATTTAGACAATGCCACACTGCATCACTCTTGGCTGAGTTTAATAATAATAATAGAAAAAATCTGGGAAGGGAATCTGGATCATTTCTCACATGAAAAAAAGAAGAGTGGAATATAAAATAACCAAACACAACTTCTGCAGGACCTACATTTGTACTCTCAACCAGGGCCGGCCCAAGACATAAGCAAACTAAGCAGCCGTTTAGGAAGCCCTGAGGGGAGCTGAGTTTTTTTTTTTTATTAATAATTTCTATGTCATTATAATATCTAAAATATAGAATTTCACTTTGAAGTGATTTGTTTTTACAATAATATATACTGGATTTGATAATGTATGTAGAAATCATTATTTTATGAATAAAAAGAAAAAACGCTCTGGTGAGCTGCTCTATGCTGAAGTTGGGATATGTTGTTTGCTGCTGAGCATAATCATTTATGTGGCTAACAAACATTATTTTTACATCAACTTCTAAGTTATGTGCAACTTCTGTTAAAATCATTGAAGGCTCAGAATCAGTCCAGTACTGGTACCGGTCCACATTCTCAGGGAAGAAAGACTCACCTTGTATAAATTACCTTTCTAAGCTATTGAAGTTACACTTTACAACATTTTGTGTGAGGAATATCAACAAAAATGATAAGAAGAATCATCGCAGTTGAGGTACCTAGTAACCTTTTAGCTGTATGTCATTTACTTGACATAAGTTGGTTATAACAATAAGCTTATACATTCATCCAGGGCTTGATACTGACACTAGCTACATGAATTACAGGTAGTTGTGGCTAGTAAAACATTGACTAATGCCTGATTTTGAAATTAATTAACTTGACTTATATCCATTATTGTATGCCCATTGTTCTCAAGCTAATTGTAAACATCAAAACTTCATATATTTATCCAGTGAAGCTTAATAAAAGCACAGAACAATCTAAAGACAGTGCAACACAGGTTAACGACAAAAATAAGAACAACTCAATTCCAAATCATAGTGCAGCTAATAGAGAACTGTCTCCACTCCTTCATCCTACTCCTTTTCTTTTTGTTATGTCTTTTATCACTTAAAATAAAAGACATAACATGAATGTGATGTCTTGCTTTTTCGTTGCCAGTCATGTTTGTCTACTGTAACTTTACGTATGTTATGATTTTGAAGGATTTTCTGTCTAGAATCTTACTGTTGATGAGTGAAATCAATTTGGGTGACACCGCACATGATATGCTAAACCTGTTTATACTTAATTTTTTTATTGACAGTTGTGGTCCCTTATATTTTGAAAATTGGTCGACAATTTTAAAATCCTGTCATGTGACATAAACATAAGTGGTTTATTATGAGCATCCATATTCTTTGTCTTGTAATTAAACAAAGCTGTTCACTAAATTCCCCTTTCCTGTTAAGTTTTTCAGAATTTCTGGTTCTTTTTTTATCGTTTTCGTATCTTTAAGATTCATGATCAACATAGATAAGGTCCAAGCATCTCTTTTACTGAATTATCTCTTAGGGCTTTTATCTCAGCTTTCCTAGCACCAGGCTTCAATGAGGGATCCTCTCACTTTTTTCATAGCCCATATTTCCCCCGACTTCCCACTGTGCTCTTTCAGTTGGCAATAGAAGCTGTCAGCTTCAAACACACCAAGTCCGACCTGAAAGCTATAAAGCATCCCTTTCATTCAGCAGCATTCCTGCCCTCTACAGCTCCAGCCTCACCATCCCACCCATTAGCAGTAACACCTCCACCCTTTTCTGCCCCCTCCAGTCTGAAAGCATCACTCTACTATTCTCTTTGTGCCTGATTGGAATCAATTGTCTTCTTTAAATTTCCCAGGTAAAGAGACACATTTCTGTGGAAACAACCTCATTGAATGTGAATATGTATAGGTGAGCACCTCACCCCTTGTTTTTTCCCTCTGAGTCAGTGTACAATATAGCAAGAAATACAGCTATAATAAAAACAAGAAATACATAATGAGGACAAGACATTTGAAGTACTGTCCTCAGATCTGAGAGCGTAGTCCCTAATATATTCCAGGCTCTAGGTGTGTCTGCTGATGATGTTGATCTCCCTCCCCCACTCTTTCTTTTTTGTACCTCATTTCTCTCTCAGAGCTGTCAGTTTTATTTCCAATTAACGTATATCTGTTCCAGTCCAGTGACTCAACACAAGCACTGCTGCTGCTCCCAACTATGCTTCTCAAACTTTCTGTTGTTGCCATGGTGTCTGTCTTCTTTCCAGTAGGAAGCTGATTACATTTCAGCTCTCTCAGGCAAATCAAGTGATTTTCATTTTTAGCTTGGGAAAGATAAACAGTTCTGTTTTAAATACTGTTTGTTAATTACATTACTTGGTTCAATGTTGTAATTCAACTAATTTGTAAGGACAGAAAGTACATTCAACATTGTTTTGCAAACATATTTATGTATTATACATTTGAAATATTGTTTTTGTAAAGAAAGGATGTGACCAAGTGAGACGATAGAAAATATATAATCAGAAATGTACAATTAAAATAGTAAGTAGTAATTTTCTGTTAAAAAGACTTTTGAATTTTTCTATAAAAAAAAATTAAATGCAAAGACATTCTCATTTTTAGAGTCATATCAGAAAATTTCACAAAAGAACCCTGGAAATTTCAAATGTTACATTTTCTTTAGAAATTTTGTCAAGGAAATTTAAAAGGTTTTGGTGGAAATGTCACTCCCTATTTTTCTATCTACAGTGGTCCTAATACACCGTCGATATTTATTGTAGTTTAGGATCTACAATCAATATTGAGCTACTTTATTGTAAGTAGTTTTTTTTGTTTTTTTTGGCCCACAATTACTTCTGAGTCTACATTTTGGCCCATGTTGCCAAACGTTTGAACACCCTTAATATAGACAAACCAGTAGATAATGAAATAAAAATATATCAATAAATTAACCATATAAGGACTAAGAATAAAATAATTAATAAATTCATGCTTCAGCAAAGACAACATAATTCATAGTGAAGTTTGTCATTATCTCAGTACTACACTAAAACTCCACATATTTTTCTGTAGGCCCTGACCTCATCCAATGGGATGCACTAGCACTTATGTGGGCAAAGAATGGGCCCAAAGCTCACTAAAAAAAGGGTGTTATCCTTCAATGAGGTAGAGAAAGTTTAAATTGGAATAGCAATGTCAAATCAAGTTTATTTGTAAAGCACATTTTAGCAGCAAGTCAGTTCAAAGTGCGTCACATTAGAGGTCCTCAACACTGATCCTCAGGGCCAGTGTCCTGAATGTTTTAGGTCAGGGGTCTGAAACTCCAGTCCTCCAGCTTTTCAATGTGCCACGGGTAACAGATGCTGGAATGAAATAGTTTAATGACCTTTTCCTTATGTAGATCAGATCTCCAGAGCCTTGCTATTGACCTAATTATTCTATTCAGGTGCAGCAGAGGCACGTCGAAAAGTTGCAGGACACCGGCCCTCCAGGACTGGATGTTGACACCCCTGTTTTAGGTGTTTCCCTGCTGCCATGGAGCTGGCTTAGATGAATGGTTGATTGAAACGCTTCTGCAGAAATTGAATCAGTTGTACCAGATGAAAACATCTAAAACATGTTTTTAGCCCTGGGGGCTGTTAATAAAAGTAGGATTATGAAATCCAGGGTAAGGGATAAAGTCACCCTTGCCATAGCTTCATCATTTCAACCAGGCTTTATGTGTTTCACAAATACCAAACCAGTCTCAGGAGGTGGTAAGTCAGGTGAATGCGCATCTACAGATTTCTTCAAGAAACCAGTGAGATCAAACACAGATTCACTGATGCTACACTAGATAAATTGAATATGTCATATCTCAGATTAAACAAACATCTTTTGATTTCGGAGCAGATCAGACGATGATGTATCAGGGAAATACAACTGTTGGAATTACCTCTTGGGTGCCCTGGAGTTCAAATTTCAATATAATGCTATTGGCATTTTTAGAGGGTAAAGATCATAGCTATCCAGTTTGGGGTAAATCGAATGATGCATATGTGATTTAGAGCCAATTGTATGCAAACAGCAAGTAACTGAAATTCACCACTTTTCCATATCCACATGGTTCAGCCACCACCCATATGAGAACATTCATCATCTATGTCAGTTGGCACAGGTTCAAACATACATTCACCGGCCACTGTATTAGGTACACCTTGCTAGTACCGGGTTGGACTCCCTTTTGCTTTCAGAACTGCCTTAATTCGTCATGGCAGAGCTTCAACAAAATACTAGAAATATTCCTCAGAGACTCTGGTCCATAATGACATGATAGCATCAAGCAGCTGCTGCAGATTTGTCAGCTGTACATCTATGATGTGAATCTCCTGTTCCATCACATCCCAAAGATTCTCTATTGGATTGAGATCTGGTGACTGTGGAGGCCACTGGAGTTCAGTGAACTCATTGTTGGATTCAAGAGATCAGTCTGAGATGATTACTTGGATTGGCTGTGGTGTTGACATGATGCTCAATTGGTACTAATGGACCCAAAATGTGCCAGGAAAATATCCCCCACACCACTGAACCACCAGAACCCTGAACTGTTGATACAAAGCAAGATGGGTCCATGCTTTCATGTTGTTGATGCCAAATTCTGACCATCTGAATGTCTTCAAACAGAGCTTTGCATATGCTGAATATGAGATTACAAAGAAGCTGTGGAACCTTAAGCAAGACAATCAATCAGTAGCTGATTTTGCTATTGATTTCCACACTCCACCAGTCTCTTCAGGCTGGGATGATGAGGCTTGTAAGAGGGCTATCCTCCAAGCTCTAAATGAGCCATTAAAAGATGAATTAGTCTATTGATGAGCCTGAGACTGTGGAGATCTTGAATTATCAGGCCATCAAGATTGGCAATGGGGTCAGAGCACAGTCTCTCTCTAAGAAACAGACCCATTCTGTTTCAACCAATTTTTTCTCCCGTTCCATCCACTTCTAACATATCCTTAAACTCATCCACATAGGAACCCATGTAAATTGGCCGAGCCTAGTTATAACTTGAAGAACAGCGACACCTTATGAATACTGGGGCCTGCCTATATTGTGGCCAGTTGGGCCTCATCCAACTGGCTTCCTGTCTTCTGCAGTTAAAAAGCGGAGACCGCTGGTAGGCTCAGGAGTACTGATAGGTAGAGTTAAGAAATTTGATTCCCATGTTACACTCTCGTGCTCTTCTGAACAATCAGACCCATTTCCTTTGGTTGACTCAGGGTGTGAACAAAACCTCCTTGACCAGAACCTGGTTAATCAACTTAAAATTCCACTCTAGGTGTCAGCCCTAGGTGACAGAGTGCCACCTAGATTGACACTCTAGGTGTCAACCTGTTGCCCAGGATCACCCACAAAACAGAACCTATTAATCTTTTGGTTTCCGGGAGCCATTGGGAATTACATAGCTCTTGACTTTGTTACTGGTTTGCTGTTTTCTAAGGGTTTCACTGCAATCATCACCATCATTCTCCAAATCTTGTCACCTCATCCCATTACATAATTTCCCCTCCTTGCAAGAAATGGCTCAGCTCCTCAAACACATTTTCCATCTTCATGGAGTCCCCCTCAAGATCCTGTCTGACAGAGGCCCCCAGTTTGTTTCCAAAGTTTCTAAAGAGCTTGGGAGTGCCTTGGGGGCCAGGGTAGAGTTCAGTTTGTGTTTTCACCCACCATCTAAAGGCCAAACCAGGAATTTGAGCCCTCTCTCTGTTGTATGTACTTCTAAGCCCACTACTTGGAGTTCACAGCTGCCCTGGGCTAAATATGCTCATAACAGTCATGTCTTATCTGCCATTGGGTTATCTCCATTTGAAACATTCCTTGGTTACCAGCCACCACTGTTTCCTTCACAAGATAAAGAACTCTCTGTCACCAATGCTCAGCATCATCTCATCTCCATCGCTGTAGGCGCATCTGGGATCAGACCGATGCTGCTTTCAACCACTCTGCAGCACAGAACTGGCATCTGACTGACAGGAGAAGGATCCCAGCACCTCAATACCTGCCGGGTCAAAAGGTATTGCTGTCTACCGAGGACATAATACTGAAATCTTTCAATAAGAATCTTTCCCCCAGGTTTATCGGACCCTACGAGATACCCTCAGTTCTTAGCTCCACCATCTCAAGCTCCCAGACAGTCTAAGGATCCACCCAGTTTTCCACGGCTCTTTGATTGAGCCCGTTGTCTCAAGTCTCAAATGCTATGGTGCACCTAACATAAAGACAACATACTGTGAGTTAATTGTTTTATGTGAGCGTAGAAATTTATACAAATATGAAGAACATCCCGTAAGCATAACATATCTACTGAATACATCTAAGTGGAAATAAGTATTTTATCTAACTTCCAACAGCCAAGTAAAGAAGAAAAATGTTCAATAAAGTATCAAAAGAACAACACTACTAATCACAAGATGTTTTAAAATCTTTTCTTCTTGCTTTTATGGGGTTTATAATCTGATATTACAATATATAGTAGTGTAAGTGTGGATTGCAGAAATTAAAATATCACCTGATTAGAACAAAGAAAAGTGTGAATGAAATGCTTAATTAATATTCACTTAGCCTAAAGTGGCACATTAAAATTTCATTTGAAACAATATTGCCAAAATGTATCATGTATCTAAAGGGCTTTGGCTCAGCTCATTGTTCATTTTTAGAATGTTTTGGGGGGAAAAAAACTATTATAATATTGGTTTTGTTGTCCCCTTCAAACAGTGGTTATCATCCAGCTTTTTCTCCAAGTATTGTTTAATCAATGTTACGTTATTGAGCTGAAAGACTCAAGCTGCACTGAGACTTGAAGATGAACAGGTTAGTATTTGCATTTGGTACAATGGAATATGGCTTGTGCACAAAATTGCTGGCAATGTCTTTGCTCATCTGATGGCAAACCTCAAAAACAAACAATATGTGATTGCCACTTACTGTTATTTGAGGGCCTGAAAACAGATTTTCATCGGGAATGGGTTTCTCATTAGCATAGAAATGAATATGATGACAGATAATGAATATGCCTCTTGATGCTCCACAACAGCTCTAGAATGATCAAGTATACAGGCAAACATAAAAAGATCTTTCTCTTTTTTAGGCAAGAGAATATGTCTGAACATTAGCATACTGCACAACAGAGAAAGAAAGTGGTTCTACTGAAAACAGGCAGAGTGATGTAGAAAAGAGAACAAAGTCAAGGTCAGTGTTAGATAGAGTGCCCTCCTATTTCTGTTTTTCCTTGCATTCCAAATCAAACACACACACATGACCATGTCTGCCCAGTTTTGCAGCCATGGAATGAGGTGTCACATTTGATTGCCTGGGGTAAGACAAGCTCGTTAGTACTTCCTAGCCTGTAGATAAAGTGTCAGAAACTGATTTCTGAATATGCAACTTATTCTGTTGTTAGGCTACATGTGTTGTTAGTGTTTGATTTAGGGACTGTAAAAATGAAAGTGAAAGACATAGTCTAACATAGTCTAAAGGCCAAACAAAAAAAATTGAGGATTTGTCTCAAGATTAACCTGCACTAGCACAGCACAATGACATGTGGCTGGACTCGATATTATAACACCCGATAACGTACTGTACTGTGAAAATGAAGATGGCTCAGGAGTTCCAGGACAGCCTAACTGATAGAGTGTTAATTCTGAACACTGTATGTACAGAATTACATAGAGTAATGTAATTCTGTACATCACTCATATTGGAGAATCGAAAGGCGCAAAATTCTCAAATATATGGATAAACAAATAAAACTCAGAGACGAATCCTTTACTGCCAGCCACGATGGGTCAGGAGATTTATTAACACGTCTACCACGGATGCATCAATACAAAAACATCGTTTCCAAAGTCTGTTCCCCAAAATCCCCAAAAACCTCAAAATCCCAAAATCTCCCCGTTCTTTGTCAACAGGCTCTTTTTTTAGCTTCCCAATGACATTAAAGTGTAAGAGGCGAGTTTTGACCAATTCCAAATAACTATGTTGGTTTGCGTCAAGATTCTTGGCTGCCCATTGACTGAGTGTGTGTTGGAGTTTCTCTGGAACGCTAATGACCTCTTGATCTGAACATCTGCTCCACATCAGAACTGCCAAATAAGCCAATTAATCACAAATGTTGTCTAATCTATCTAAACAGCTTACTTCCCAACCTGTGCTTTGGTCCAACTTTTGTGCTTTGCAAGCAAGAAAGTCAGATCAGGTCGACCTTTCTGACGCCAACAATCTTTCTGCAAAAACAACTCCACAAAAAGTATTTCCACGCTAACACTCACAAAAAGCTTCATCTGGGCTTTTTTTGCAATCATAAATTCTGACCAGACATTTTGATCAGAAGGTCTTATTTCATTCTGACGAGAATGAAATCAAACAGTTCAGCGGCAGGAAGAACATTAGTTCACATCCATCCATAACAGCCAGGAATGTTCTTGATCAATGTTCCTTCTAAGCTGCGCGCCTGCGCAATCGCGCACTCCTCGCATATTCTCAGCGCACAAGCAAATCTATGTAGCGCATGAAATAAAGTCCAATGTAAACTGGACATTGAGCTCAGACATCAGTTTTGACTATGGACCAATAACATTTTTCCTGTACTACTTTGTGATCGAACTCAGAAAGTGACAGGAATCCAGCCAATGATACGATACCGTTCACTTTGGCTACGCAGCCAATCATCACATGTTTTTCGTGTACTCGCCTTGGTCAAATGCACTGTGGCACCGTGCAGGTGAGAATAGTGCGGCGGAGTTAAGAGACATGCTAAAGCAACCCTTATCATGTCCAAGTGGGACATCCACTCACCAAGCCACAGTATAAAAAAGAAATGCACTTCTTCTAAGATGAAATGGCTGTCGGAGTTTGTGCAAGTAGAAGAACAGTACAGTGTACAGTGGAGGACCGTGTCACCGTTGAGATTATTCTTTTTATTAGTAAGCTCTGTGATCACAATGATGCTCGTTTTCAGAGCATGAATTAAAGGAATGGTCTGCATTTGATATCGAAGCGGTGAGTTCAGACTTTTGACTATGGATAAGACATTTGTACACTGGCAAAGAAGTATGAGGCCATTCTCCTCCACCCACAGACTATGGAGGCCATTAATAGTCAATATGCTGAATTCAAGTACATAAGCAAGAAGCAGACTGACGAAGAAGAGAAGGGCAGACGTAAAAAAACGGTGTAATTAAACATTTTACAAGAATTTTTCTGTATCACAGCTGCAGAAAACATTTTAATGTGAACAAAGTTATGTCTGAAAGGTGTAATGTCTCATTTCTCACCCTGGCTAAAGCAGGGACTCTTAAACTATGCATCTCATCAACAGCAATTTTTTTTTTCATTTTTAATTGGGCAAAATCACTGAAATTAAAAGCAAACAAATGAAATGAAATGCTGATGTAATCTGATTCTTTTAATAGCCATGCAACTTTCTATGATCCCAGATTTATAACAGGTGTAATACTTGTGCATGGCCACGCTGTGCACACTGATGATGCCCACAGGAAGCTTGTGTGTATGCCCAGACACATGAACAATTACAGGGAACATTGGTCTTGACTTATATGGCAACGTTCAACATTAATGCTAAAACAAATAATCATGTTACATATTTTAAATCAGGACAAAACAAATAATAAAAGAAACATAGATCACCAGTTGACATCTGTGATTAATAAATGAAATGCATAACAGTGTGCATATTGTGAGAAAAAAACCCTCTGAAAACAAACAAAAAAGTGAAATAAAAAGAGAGATGAGTAACAACATTCCTGCACATTATGGAAATAGACAGTTCAGCTGCATGAAAAATACCCAGCTGACATCAGTTCACCTGCCCATGACAAAGGAACCACTTAAAAAATGCTGCACAATGTGCAATTGTTCACACATGTGCTGCAACAAAAAGGTCTTACTCAACACAAACATTCCATCCTCCACTAAATTATACAAAAAACTTAAACATTTCACAAACACGTGGCTAAAAGATAGTAAAGTATTTTGTCAACTAATGCTTTTAAATAGTACATCAACAGAAGCGCCTTGAGAAAATCTCCTTCCTCCATAACACTCAAGAATGGTCTGGTGAAGGAGGAAGTGGCATCATGGGTTACATCTGCAAAAATAAAATAAAACTTTCCCAAAATTATTATAAATTTAATGTATATGATAATTTGAAGATACAAATGAAAGACAATAAAATTAAGAAAAAAAATAGAATCTTAAAATTAACAAGTGAGGTATTTTTGGTGGAATGTGTTAGGTTTTCTTTCTTCCATGCTATAGTCAAAATCCGAGATCATCCCACTTCCCTATGCTGGAGATTTTAGTTAACAGTAACAATAAATAAAGTTACCTTTAAAATTGGTCACACAAGTGACATCTAGACCCAACAGTAGACTTAAACTTCAATAAAATAAATTTGGTTGTGTGTGTTTTTGTCTTCTGCAAATTATACATATTTTTTCTATCTAATCATAAGAAATCATAGTCAGAGAGAGATGAGACACGAAGAGCAGGTTTCCTGGAAAAAGAGGAAGTCTTATGTATAAAAATAGCTGAGACTAGTCCTTATTTAAAAGCATAAAAGTTTTATAATAATTAGATAAGATTTAAAGTAAAGTACTTATATTCATATTGGGTTACTTATAACAATACTTACACTTGTGGAAAAACGTACAAGTAAAACAAGTAACTGTAACTTTGGTATCAAACAATAATAAAAGAGTAATAAGTTGTGGTTATCATAAAATAATAAATTAATGCTAAATCAAAAAGTCCTGTGTGACCTCACCATCGATGCAGAGATGACAGCTCATCAGACCAACAGAGATCCCTGCCTTCATCAATCAACCTCCTTCTGCTGCAACACCTTCTTCATCATCGAGCCAGTTGGAAACACCATACTTCATCCGTCTCTCTCAAAGGTTCCCGTTTTAGTTCTTAGTATCAGCGTTAGGGAAAGACAGGCTAGATGATTGATTGTACTTATTTGATTATTTCTGCTACTGAATTAAGCTATACCGACCCTTGCAAAATTGCTTTACTAATAAAATATTTAGCATAAAGAAAATCTAAAAGATGTGGACTTCAATTAATGAGTCACCTCAAAGTTCTTTGATGGTAGAAAAATAGCTGTGATGTTTGATTCTGGGGAAAAAAACTAGGTAATGTTTTATAGGTTGCTTTAGCCCAAATTTAAAACAACATCCTTGGGACTCGCCAGAGTCACTAAAACCAACCTGATTCAGTAACAAGTGCAAGTTGTAATCAAGGAGCGACCGTTAACAGATGTGCTCTGTGAAACTAGTTGGCTGTATGCTGCTCAGTCTGGCTAATTCACAGGGGGAAGAAGGGTGAGACATCTGGATGTAGGCCGTAGAAATCAGGCGAATCCTTTCTAGAAACCAGCTTAAACAGAGTTTACTTCAGTTCTGGATAGGGTAAATCCCTGCAGATTTAGGAAACTCAATTTACCCGTTAGATGGAGAGATGGTAGCACATCTCCCCTCTCAGAAGAGGAAGTAGTGACTGAGAGAGGAGAGAGTGAAGGAAGGGGCGGGGGGGGTGGCTGCAACGACACTATGCACAAACACAAGTTTGTATTTATGAGGACTTTGTACTAACTTCCATTCATGTTAGTAACACCATTTATGCCTAACCCAGACATTTTCCATAATCCTAAGTTATCTTAGGATTTTCTGATGCTTTATTTAGCAAGCTTTTATTATGGTTAAGCAATACAATCAAAAATTATACATTTAGAAATCATATACCAATCAACTTTCTATCCCTAACCACTGTCACTATTACTATTAAGATGCAGTTCACTCATTCCCTAGATGATAGCCAGATACCGGCAGCAGGTGACCTTGTAGTCCTTGGTGGAAGATTTGCTTCATCTCAGCAAAAACCTTCAGTCTGAATGGAGAATAAAGGATGTCAACGTTGCCTTTTGGTTTCATCACCCTACCATCAGCTGGTGAAATCTTTGTCCATCAGCCAAGTCTGTTGCTAGTAGTTAGGGTTGCCGGTCAGGAAGAGTCAGAGACAGGTGAGGGCCGTTGGCCCCTCTCCTTGGATGCGGTGCAGAGTCTTGATTTTCCCATTGCTGTTGGGTGCAGTCCTCTGTAGATCTTCAAACTGCATTCGTAGTTGAACTCGAGGTTTTTCTCTTTTCCAAGGTACCAGGTGAGTCTTTCTCCCCGGAGAAAGACTGATTTCAGAATCAACCCAGTATGAAGTTAAAATCATTTAACTTCTGTTAAATGTACAAACAGATTGAAGTATTTTATTGATGGCTTGTGGATGCAGCGCCGTCTCAGCTGGTGATGTCCTGTTAACAAAATAAAAGAAACAAATAGATAACATAAATATCATTTGACTAATCTTTGAAATAGACTGAAAGATGGTTGAATGCTCTGTGATAATGTCAATGTGACTTACCTCTGGTCGTTTCTCAAAACTCAAGGATGTTCTTGTGTTCTTGGCAAGTCTGTAACCTGCAAGAGCAGTTGAAAGTCTTTTCTTCACAAGGAAGCAGTACGCTAGTTCTCCAATTGGAACAGGGCATTTTTGATGATATCATCACTCAGCTAATTGTTCCATTAAGATATTCAGTCCACATTTTAAGTGTTTCAAAACCAACTAATGAAAACCTTCATTACAATATACAAGCTTTTGTATATTGAGCTTGTATATTGGGTGAGAGAGCAGATTAATTACAGTGTCTAAGAAAATCCAAACACACTGACAAAAGGAAGGAGAAAAAGGATGAGCCAGCTTCACACTGAGAAGTTATGCATGACTCGGTGATACTGAAAATTAAAATCTCTGAAACATCTGCTATAAACCCAGAGGAACTGACAGGGCTCCCCACAAACATACACCCACATTTTCTCTGAATGAACCAAATCAGCCAAAACCATTAGTAGGGTGAAGATTGTCTTTAGGGGAAAACAGAAGTTCATTTATCACCCTGATGCAGCTTTAACAAAGTCATAATGCTTTAACACATTCTGGGCAGGGGGTGGCCATGTACAAGTAAATGTGATGAGAAAAGGGAAGATTGAATAACCTCGTTCCCAGACTAAGGTGACGGTGCATTCACGGAGTCTGAAGCAAAAAGAAAAAGACATACAAATATGTATATTTGCTGCATCAGGTGAAGTTCCTACATATAGCACATTTCAGCATTAATTTTAAAATAAATGCATTTAAATTCCCTCCTATCACAAAACAACTCTGTCATCATTTTAATAACATATCAAAACAACAGAAATATAAACATAAAAAGGTCAGGATGACTTCCAAACTGGAAACTTTCCACACCATATGAATAAAGCTCAGCTCATCAGTAAATAAAACATGGTGAGAGTAGTTAGGAATTTTTTAAGGTTTCATAGGAAGACGATATGATGGCTCTGTGTAACATGTTCAAAGAAGAATCCTCAACAGGAAAAATGTCATGGCCCTTAATTTCATCAGTAACAAACAAAATTATTGTTTTGACTCAATATTCAAAGTATTTGAGGACAACCGTAAGGCTTAAGATGGTTGCAAGAAGCTGTTGGGACTCACATCTATTGGCAAAGCTTTTGATGAAACAGGAAAATTTTCCCAAGAGGATACAAATGTTGAAGTGATTAAAGATCCCAAAATAGAAATAATGGCACTTGATGATAATTTCTCCTTTTCTCGACCCATTCGTCACTTGGAGCCACAATTTACCATGCCAAGCCGCGCCTTTTTTCTGATGTGTGTCTTCCAGATGAGTATGATGATTGATGACTTCATATGTAGGTTTTCTTTCTTAAAAGAGTGTTACACTGGTGCCTTACCTTGTGAGAAGGTGGTCTACACATTAAAGTTATTTACTGGTGTCCAGTCTGAGATCACATGATTGGGTGTTGCCAGAAGGTTCCCTCTAGTCTATAATGCTTTTCTGAGAAACAAAAAGCATAAATTAAAGGGAAGACTTAATCTTTGTAGCCTGAAGCAATAGATTAGTAAAGATAAGCAGAGCTTGTAAATGATGACATGCATATCAATGCACCCCTGCAAAGTAAACAATGACTCTCAATTACAAGGCCAAGTTTTAATTAAGATGATGGTAGAATAATTATTGCTCCTGACAGGGATGACTGAGACACAGAGTCTATGGTCTGATTAAGCCATCCATCTGGATGCTTCCTGTCCTGTGGAGGTAATAAAGACATGGCCTCTCGTTGGTAGAAGAAAGCTTGCATTCACAAGAAGAGGCTCCTTCAATAATCTGTTTTTGTTTTCTCACATAAGTGAGTACACTTCAGAAAACTTTTGTCAATTCACTGTTGATTTGTTTGTCCTTACAGGGTTGTGTAGGGAGCTAGTGCGCATCTGCAGCAGTCATTTGATGTGAGGTGGGACACTCCCTGGACATGTCGCCAGAGGGCAGCATAGAGACACATGGTACCGTATTTTCTGGACTATAAGTCGCAGTTTTTTTCACAGTTTGGCCGGGGGTGCGACTTATACCGCAGAGCGACTTATGTGTGGAAATTAACACATCGTTATATCATATCACATGTTATTTTCAAACTAAACCGCAAGAGGGCGCTCTAGGCTTGTGTTATTCTACCTTTGGAGTTAGCGAAGTTATTAAAAAGCGACACTGAGGACAAAGATTTCATTGCGTTTAGTGATTTGGAGAGACATGGATGGTTTGGTAAACTTGTTAGCATGTTATTTATTTTATAGTTATCTGCATAACTCTTAATATGTTATGTTAACATACCAGGCACGTTCTCAGTTCGTTGTTCATGTGTCATGTAATGTTA
Organism: Poeciliopsis prolifica; assembly: GCF_027474105.1. Taxonomy (NCBI): domain Eukaryota; kingdom Metazoa; phylum Chordata; class Actinopteri; order Cyprinodontiformes; family Poeciliidae; genus Poeciliopsis; species Poeciliopsis prolifica. The sequence continues at coordinate 551,309 of NW_026562471.1, read as the reverse complement.
GCATACCGTACAATTATTCAGCCTCTTGTTGTATCTATTCTATTTTTATTGCCTTTCAAGATGACATGCCTGTTCTTGGTGTTGGATTTCATCAAATAAATTTCCATCTTTCTTATACGTTTGACTTATAGTTCAGAAAATACGGAACATACAACTTTACATGGACTTAATCATAACAAAAGGCAATTTAGAGTTATGTGAAGAAGCCAGAGTACACAGAGAGAATTAACCCATGCATAGGGGGAATATTAAAATTCTATGGAAAAACATCCCGGCCTGGAATTCAAACCCAGGCTTTTTGCTTCAAGGCAAAAATACTACAGAGATTACTGAACAATACCATGTAGTTAGACTTTTTCAGAGTCTTTCCTGTTCCTTTCTTTTGTCAAATATCACTACCAACATTAAATTGTGATTTTCTTCCTTTGTCTTCAGATCCAAAAAATACTATAACTTAAGGCACTCACTGGTTAGTGTTCAAAGTATTCCAAAACCTTTAAAGGATGTACAAGCCTTCACTGCAAGCTTCTGTCTGTCGTAATGTTTGGTATTAGTTTCACCCATCTGCAGAAATGCTCGCAGGAGACCGGAAAAGACTTCAAGATTTATTTATAACAATGTTGAAATGACTGGATTTCAGGTCCAAGAGGATCAGAGCACTGGAGATGGATGAAAGAGAGTACAATTTAGGTTTTAACACAAAACTGTGGACGATACTTGTATGGAAGAACTGGTTCAAATCTTACATAAAAAACAGGGATTTCTTTGTGTCAATAGGAAATTGTCAAGACTATAGGTTTTCGGGTTTGCTTTGGGTTCTATGTTTTTATTGTTTCTCTTTTTATTTATCAGTTATGTTTTAGTTCACCTTTCTTATTATTTGTTGTTATTGATTTTTTGTTAGAGTTTTCTAATTTTTCGGTTTCTTTATTTCAGTCCCTCACAGGGTTTCTACTTACATTGTCACTCTAGGTTTAGTTATTCTTTTATGTCTGGATCTATGTCTATCGGTCTTTAGTGAGTCTAGTTAGCCTTGAAACGATGTAGAGTCAATGCACAGCTTCAGTTATTAGCTAGAAATCAGAGATCAGGCTTAAAACCTGGGTGTAGTGATGGACTCTGACTTGAACCTTCAGAGCCACATAAAGACAATTACAAAGTCGGCCTTCTATCACCTAAAGAACGTCTCCAGGATTAGAGGACTAATGTCTCAGCCAGATCTAGAGAAACTCATCCATGCGTTTATCTTTAGTTGCATTGATTATTGTAACAGCGTCTTCACAGGCCTGTCCAACAAATCAATCCTCCAGCTGCAGCTGATCCAGAAGCTGCTGCTCCTGTTCTCACTAAAACCAGGAAGATAGAGACATAACAGCAGTTTTAAAGTCCCTCCACTGGCTCCCTGTAGCTCAAAGAATAGATTTTAAAATACTGTTGTTAGTTTATAAATCACTGAACGGTTTAGCATCACAATACATCAAAGATCTGCTTTAATGCAGATCTTCCAGACTTCAAGGGAAGCAGCATTCAGCTTCTATGCACCATAAATCTGGAACAAACTTCCAGACTTCTATAAAACTGCTGAAATATTTAGTGCTTTTAAGTCTAGATTGAAAACCCACCTTGTTGTGGTGCAACAGTTTGAGTGCCCCAACGATCCCAGGAGCTATGCTGTCTGGGGAGTCATGCCCCTGGTAGGGTCACCCAAAGTAGACAGGTCCTAAGTGAGGGACCAGACAAAGTGCAGCCCGAAGACCCCGAAAACAAGAAATTACTTTGGACTTGGTGTTCCCTCGCCTGGACGCGGGTCTGGCCAGGAGGTGGGACACGTTAGCAAGCGCTTGGTGGCCAGGCTTTTACCCATGGAGTAAAACCCCATGGGTAACCCTAACCCTTCAGCCTGAAGAGGAGACATGGGTCCCTCCTCCCATAGGCCCACCACTTGTGAGAGAGGGAAAAGGGGTCAGGTGCGATGTGAGATCGGTGGCAGCCGAGGGACGGGGTCCTGGCGGTCTGATCCTCGATTGCAGAAGCTGTCTCTTGGGACATGGAATGTCACAGGGAAGGAGCCAGAGCTGGTGTGTGAGGCTGAGAGGTTCCGGCTAGAAATAGTCTGTCTCATCTCGACGCATGGCTCTGGTTCTGGAACCAGTCTCCTTGTAAGGGGCTGGATGTACTTCCACTCTGGAGTTGCCCACGGTGAGAGGCTTGGGGCAGGAGTGGGCAGACTCTGAGCTTCCCTTCTGAAGCTGCTACCCCCGCGATCTGACCCCGGATAAGCGGAAGACAATGTATTGATGGATAAAAACTCACCTGTTTGGAGTTGCTTTTGAATCATAGTCAATTAATAATTTAATCAAGGCACTTGACTTAATGTAATGATTCAATTGCTGATTCTATGTTGCATGACTTTGTGTTTTTGTGTTTTTATGATGTAAAGCACTTTGAAATGCCTTGTTGCTGAAATGTGCTGTAGAAAAAAAAAGATTGATTGATTGATTGATTGGTTGGTTGGTTGGTTGGTTGGTTGGTTGGTTGGTTGGTTGGTTGGTTGGTTGATTGATTGATTGATTGATTGATTGATGATTGGTTGGTTGGTTGGTTGGTTGGTTGGTTGGTTGGTTGGTTGGTTGGTTGGTTGATTGATTGATTGATTGATTGATTGATTGATTGATATCCACCATGCAGAGATGAGTGGTATCTATATAAGAGTCTGATCAAGATTCCAGAAGTGACCCTTGTTGATGGGCAGTTCATAAAGGATTAGTGGGATTTGATGGCTGGTAACATGGTGGAGGGCAGAACAGACAAGCAAAACTCCGGTGGAGCTGGATAAAGAGAGCTTTTTAGTATTAATATCATATTCATTCCATGAAAAAAAATCTGTCTTTCTATCCGCAAAACCCTCACGTCTTACCGTCTGTTCTTTCCACTGCTCCAGTAACAAGTCAGCAGGGTGGAAAATTGCATCTTGTCATGTAATATGCCACCCCTCACACCCACTTCCTGAAAAAAAAAAAAAACATATAATCTATGTTTTCAAAGAATTAATCTTTTTTCTGCTTCACTCCACTTAAGTTGAAAGCTAAGCAAAAAGAAGCATGCTTTATCTATATCGGCAATCTGTTAGGATGAGCTTGAGAAGACTCAGAAAGATGAATAATGATCAACTGCCTTTTTCACTACATGCTCATATGAGAGTCCATCATAAATTACTTCAGCCAGTAACCCCAAGGTACTTCACTAAAATGCATCACACTTGGAAAATAACAACCTCATTTGCTCCTCAATAGGATGATGTTGTGCCATGGTGTTCCCTTCAACTAAACTTTACTAAACCAATTCACAAATATGTTTGATAAGGTGCATGGCTAGATTAAATTGGGAAAAGATTAGCAGTGTTAAAAATGATAAAGTTGTTTTGTTTTATATAGGATCTTAATAAGACCATAATCATAGTTCATAGCTACAGGTCCAGATGCTCAACCTCACTCACTCATCAAAAGATCAACAAAGCACAAATATCATGTGAAGTGTTGCCAAACTGATCGCATGCTTGTTTTCCAACTCATGACATTTTATTTCTTCTTCGTCATCATGGATCGTGGCTTCATGACATCATAAAGCCACAATGACTCATGAAGTAGTCACCATTTCAAAGGAAGACGAAGAGAGAGGAGAAATAAAATGGCAGCCTAACATTTTGTCACTTGAGGTTTTGTTACAGCCTCAGTTGGGCTGCTGAAACATTTCCTGGGTTTCCTTTAAGGCTATGTATAGCTTTCTTCTCGTTTTGCAGGTGTGATAAAGGTGGGGAAAAAAACATTCACTATTTTGTTAAAATAGATCTTATTAAAATTGAATATTTTAATAGAATAGAATATTATTTATCAATCAAATCAGTAATTTTATCTGTACAGCTGAATTACATTATGAAAAGAGTTTTATAAATAGGTTCACACACTGTGGCTACTTTATCTATATCACATGTTTATGAGCTGACAAATGGTGCCAGAATTTCTGAAGGCATTTTCTTTCTGTGCTCACCGGCCTGATCTTGAGTGGTGGATGACATTCAACCACCACTCTTCAGAAAAAGAATTTCAGATTTCCCTGTTCATGAATTCTAAGAAAGTTGCTTTAATTTTGAATTTCTTTTAAGCTTATTTCGCAATAGTCACTAACTTTTCCCTTTCTCCTTAGAGGCTTCTAGAACTGCTATTGGCAGTTTATTGATTTCTACAGTAAGATTCAATAAACCTTAAAAACTCAATCACCAGAAATCTTTCCATTACAGAGAAATTTGGTCAATAATGGACCCTTCTCCAGCATAACTGTGGTATAATGGTGTAAATCAGGGATGTCAAAGTCAAATACACTGAGGGCCAAATAACCAAATTTGCTACAAGCCGAGGGCCGGACTGGTTAAACGTTTATTAAAACATATTGAAATGATTGCACGTAGCCTATTGAACCAAGAGCTAACACATTGTATCTTATTAAATAAATAAAGCAATATTTTGTTATGGCTCTGTCAGTAATTTCTAGGGAAAACATGTTCAACAGGCAAACAGCAAAAAAATGTATTGTTTTGAAAAACAAAATATGTTTCTTAATATCAAGATAAATACATAAATTAAAGAGCATTCATTATAAACTGAAAATGCATTATGCATTATGATGATCATATTCTTGTCTTTGTGTTTCTGAGAAGTTTGACAGAGCCTTCTAAGACTTAGTAACTTGTTACTAGTTACTTGATTACTTGATTTGGAAAGAAATTAAGTTACATTAAAAGTAATTGTTTTGATACTTTCAGCAATTGCTGACAACAACACTCTGCCACCTGTGAAAATCACATTGATCTTTGCCAATACTTATTTGTAAGTTATTTTATAATGGTGACATCAACAATGTGTCTCCAGTTATAAGGTTGAACTGAAGGAGATATTATTTAAGGTTCACAACAGTACAAAAACTTTAGTAATTTTTTAGTGTGGTCCACTATTGTCAGGAACACTCTAAGAAGGATTTTAAAGCCCCCATCCTGCCCCCAGCCTCCAGGTTGTGTGGAGCCACGGATCTCCTCCTGTGGCTCCACAACTCAGATGGCTGCACAGATTAGTGACACTTAAATTAATATTTGGAGTCAGATGTTGATTAGTGCATTGTCTGCAGGGCGGGACAGAGATGAGTCTTCCTGCAGATCTCTGGGTCAGAGATGTCTGTAATTTTGAGATGCAGCGTAAAAATGTCCCGTCATAATCTATTCTTTCCTGTGAGTTTTTAAATGATAATGACATATTCAATTGCATTTTATTTTCTTTCATGTTGACATAATATTCGGAGCATCCACATTGTGTCGTCACACATCAAGCAGATAAATACAAGCGCATACAGAAAGATCTGGAAGGGACAACCAAGAGCAAAACTTTTCCAAAGTCTCTAGAAAATTGCCTCAGTAGTTTCAACAGGAATTTGATTGACATGATGGTTCTGAACCACTTTTAAAGTAGTTTTCTGGTAAATGCAAAACAATCTCCAGATGGCCAAAGTACAATTGGGCCGGGCCAAGCCCTGCAGTTTCAAAAGGCCTAAAGATGAACTTGCCACCTGGGACTTCCCAAACTCACCCCAAGAGTTTGGCAACTCAGGAGGCTTGGGGGAACGTTCTCAAAGAAGAAAACTTGACCTTTGTTTTCATTGTGGAGGCAATCGTCATATGGTCATATGGTATTTAACTGACCTTATGATTGTGCTACTCCTTTGTGGAGAGAAATAGCATTATTATTGTGGTATTAATGACATCACTGTAAAGAATAGCTATCCTCTTCCTCTGATGAATTCAGTGTTTGACTAAGTCAAAGGGGCCAAGATTTTTAACCCTCTCAGGCTCAAATTACTTGCAAAGACTAGCTAAGTAGCATTTAGCTGTTGCAAATCTGCGACATCTGCCTGGAGAGGGTTAATCAAGCTTGACCTGCACAATGCCTGTATGGATTATGGAAAGTGAATGCATACAACACCCAACAGTTTCTGTTGGATCTAAGAGGAGGTTGTCTCAGTTCTCTGATTCACTGTGTGACATCACTATGCCACCGCATATTTTCAATTTCAGATTTCCTGGTTCATGGATTCTGAGGTTTGTGGCCTTGATTTTGTTAAGTAGATTTTTCTTTAAAGAGAAAATGTTTTATTTGCATCATACAGTGTTCTTTTATGTATCACATAAATGTAATTGTATCATAGAAGATGTTTGTAGAAGATGTTTTTCTGTGCAGCTGCAGAGGGTGTACAAACTAATTGAACAAGATGTGTCTGCTGAAGTTTCCCAGATGGGATGTCTGGGATCTTGCTGTCTTTCCTGTGTTAGATAGAGTGTTTAGTTTTCGCATCCCGTAGACATGATAGTAAATGAGCGTACAAAATTGAACTGTTCCGTCTGTCTGTTTTCCTTTGTTTGGTCCTTGAAGATTAAATCTCTGCCTCTGAGAGAGAGGTGAATAAATCAACTATGTAACTCTGAGTTCATTTGAGCAGATTTTGATGTATTAAAGATTGTTTTTTGCTCCCTGAATTTGGACCAGATCTCAGTCTCTGAATTGTGCACTTCACAGTTTAAATTTTCTTTGAGACTTATCTCACAATAGGCACTAACTTGTTTTTCTCTCCCCAGAAGCTTCTAGAAGCTCCAGCCATGACTGCCCTATTCCTCAAACTGATACCATATTTTGGCCAACATAATCAACTAAGCTTTGGAACTAACTAAACTAACTAAACTAAGGTTTGAAAGTTATTAGCCAGAACGCATTGTCCTTCACAATAGTTGGTAGGTAGCCTGAGTAGCTGTCAGGTGCTTCTACCAGATTGGCTTTCCAGCACTTTCTGGTAGGGGTGCACTGATTTCCTTAATTTTGGCAAAGGTCTAAAAATTAACCACTGTGCTTTTCTTTTCTCATGTGAGAGGTTTGACTGACAAAGCGGCCGACCAGGTCAGATCTGCACATTTACAGTTAACCATAGTCACCCCATTGCTGTCATAGAGCTTCAGGGCGTGACGTCACTGCTCTAGGCGGAAGAGATCAGAGTGCCATAACTGAGAAAAGAACATAACCAACTGTCTCAGATATTTAGAATTTTTGAATATTTTAAGTTTCTTAAAATAATTTAGCGATGGTATAAAATTGCTGCGTTATTGGGTCAATTCGATCACACGACCAAAACGGCAAAAAGATGGAAAACGGATTTTCGTTTCACTGTTTTTTCTGCTTGTAAACAACACCAGGGAGCTAAGCTATCGGAGTTAACAAAAAGGAGACGAATGTCCTGGTATCAGCAGTGAGACATCCGAATATCACCTTCTCCAACATCTCAAAATACCTAAAAGTTTGCTCCAGACATGTCTATTCAGGTGAGTGTCTAAATTCCTTTGTTGGTGTTGTGTCATCATGTTTTGCTATGATTTGTCCAGGTTTCTCATGTTCAGTTATGTTGAGTTCATTTAAGTGGGTCAACCTTATTTAGGTTGGGCTTTTATTTTTTATGTAGCATAGTCCGAGTTTTGTCAGTGGACATCAAGGTTATTCAATTACTGCTAAGTAAACTATTTACGTTTTCTAGTGTTACAATTTACAGTATTAATACTGATGCGTGTTCTGAAATGTCCTCTTTAAGGCAAACTGTCCTATGAAATGGATGAGTTAAATCCAGACTGGGTTCCAACGCTGAATCTGGGTCACTGCGAGGTAAACGCCACAACATCAGACCCACATGCGCCTCAATTAAAGAGGTGATACAGCAAGACCACGGTGGACCGACAAGTGAGGGAACAAGTTACAAAAACACCGGAAGAGGTAAATAATGAAAACACAGAAGGGGAGGCTGTAGAAGAGGAGCGACTTCAAGAGGGTGAGGAGGAAACTCCAGGAGAGGAGCTCAGCAAGGCAACAAAATCTGAAGATGAACATGAACCAGCGGCAAAAAGGCAACAAATAGAGAAGAAATGAACCGCCTGTTACAGGGAGCTCAGGTCAGAGCTGAATAAAAAACAGCTGGACACAGATTTTCTCAAGGATGACACTAAAAAAGTAAAATATTATACAGGACTTTCTTCTGTTGTCATTTTGTTATCATTGTTTAACACTGTTAGGCTGTGCTGCAGCTTAGTGAATATGTGTTCTAGTGTGGTTGTGAAACCCAATGCAAATGAAACCTGCACGTTAATATGTAACTGCAATGCTGCACTGATGACTAAAATGCAGAATGAAGAGATTTTCTGCACTCATTCTTTTAAAATATTTGCAGTTAGTACTGTTTTATGTAAAATGTTGATAGTAAAAAAGAAAATTGCATTTGTTTCATTTATGATTTTGTATTGAAATATGTGTAGAATTTAATAATAACATGGAAAGTGGCTGCTTTCTCTCATTTAATAAATTAATGTGGTAAACATGAAACATTTGATTCAAGCACTTGAACAGGTGAAATGGATTACATTTTAAGTAAAAATTTAATTACAATATTTCATATAATAAATGTACATGTAATGAAAGATTAGATTTTTAAATAAACATTTTATGTGATTAAAGTAAAACCTTAAAAATCTGACATTTTGCAGTAAATTTTATGTGACAAGCAAACCAGATGAAAGAGCCCATCTTTAAGCATTTGATGTGTAATAAAAACATTTCAGAGTGAACAATAAAGGTGACAAGAAAATGTTATGAAATAAATCACACTTTAAATAAATACTTGTTGGATTTAACATATTTCAGGTAAGTGAACATGTAATGAAATAGATCCTGTCAGTGAACATTACAGGTAACAAATGTGGCAACCATCTGAGGTAACACATTTTATAGAAAAATTGCTATACAAAAATAAGCGCAAATATTAGTGTAACCGGTACAATGTGCAGACTCAACAGTGCCAGTGTTGCTTAGCATGACCCACGGTGTGAACGGAGGCTCAGAGTCTCTGAGTGCTGTGAAGTGCACAATTCAGAGACTGAGGTCCAGACAAAAGTCAGGGAGAAAAAACAATCTTTAATACATCTGCAGACGGAGAGCAAGAAATCCACTGCATTAGGCACAAATTAGGATCCAGTCTGAGGAACTCAGAGTTGCATAGTTACTTTATTCATCTCTCTTTACTACCGAGGCGGAGACTCAATCTTCTAAGACCAAACAAAAGAAACAAAGGAAAACATAAGGAACTATCTCCATACAGGGAAGGCCACGGGAAAAACAGCAAGTTCCCAAATAACTGTCTGGGGAAGTTCAGCAACTCTGGAAACTTACTTCAGTGGACACATCATGTTTCAGTAGTTTGTACACCTTTTCCAGCTTCACAGAAAAACACCTTGACTGTGACACAAAGAACATTACATTTATATGATACATAAAGGAACACTATTTAATACAACCTCTTCACAGTGCATAACCTGAAAACACACAATTAAAATGGTGAATGAAAAGGCAGAAACATTTTAAAAATGAGGGTTATCAGATACAAAGCTGAAGTTGGGTTCTGGTTGTAGCTTCCAGGAGCTGAGCTCGTACCTTTGTTCCAACCAAACAAAGGTACGAGCTTTGTTTGGTTGGAACATTAAATATGGGGGCTTAAATACGCCCCCATATTTAAGCCGGGGGCGTAAATATGTCCAAATCATGAAACCAGCCATTCATAACTGGACATGTGCCTCCACTGACTTATAATTCTTGAATTGATTCACCGTGTAAGAGCAGGTATGAAAAGTTTTCTGGGAATGTCAGATGAGGCAAATGTTCAGGGTCTCTGCTCCAACGTTTTATTTCAAACAAGTCGATATGTACAACTTTAGCTATTTTTTCAATGTAGCGCTTTTTGGCTTCTGGGAGAAGCTTTTCGCGATACAACCTTTTTTCTTTCAAACAGCTTTGCAGCATCATGGAAGAGGAGGATACAGTGGTAACACGATAAAAACACCGGGAAAAGTTTGTTTTGATTTGTGGCCAAACAACATGGCGCCGAGCGACGTAAACGTCATGCAGTGACGTCAGCTCCAAAGCTCTATTCAGTAACTTTCTTGATATATTAAGCAATTTTTCAGACAAAAAACTGGTATCAGCCAAAATTGGAATTGTTAAATTAAGCTTTTTAAAAGATTAGTAATTGGCGATCAGCCACAAAACTGCAATCGCTGCACCCCTGCTTTCTGGTTCTTCTGCTTAACACGTTTAAGAAGGAAAGAATAAATATTTGCACCAATAAAAAAATCCACAATTACAATTCGGTTCCTTGCTCCAGGATAACAGGTATTCCATGTATTGCCTGATTGTATTGAGCAAAGCTTTTACAAAGACATATGTTCAATAAAAGATCTTGCAGTTGTAAATGAGAATGGTAAATCTTTCAAGTCTGGGACTATAATCAGACAAGCTTTTTGTTTTTGTCAAGAATTCAGGGAGGGAAGCACTTATTGACCTTTGAGATATGGAGCAGTCTATTGATGGACAAAGTTATGAAGTCAGTATGATTTCTCTAGTAAACCAAGAGGAAAGGTTAAACATATCTCATTAATTCCTCTAAAAGGTGATTTATTGACAGTATCTCACCCTGAGGTCAACAAACACAGAGGAGAGAAACACAAAGTTGAGACGACTATGACAGCAGCAACAAATGTCAAGTTTGATGATTAAGAGTTTCTATAAAACAGAGATTTAAATCGGAAAATTTGCAAAACTTGCAAACTTTCAATAAAAATGTATGTTAATTGTTTAAAGAAAATAGAAATTACATGTGACAAAATCTAACACATTCAATTCAAGACACATGGATTATATCCTGTTAAGATACAGGAGGCACCTTAACCCAAAATCCAACCACCTCAACTAACTCCTCTCAACATGAAGAAGCAGTTGTCCCTCTGAGATGACTGAACACCTCACCCTATTTCTAAAGGAGAGCCCAGACACCCTATAGACCAGAACCCAACATGTTGAAAGAGCCATATTGGACCCAAAAAAACAAAAAACAAATCTGTTTGGAGCCGCAAAAAAGTAAAAGCCGTATATAAGGATTATAATGAAGGCAAAACAGGCTCTAGGTGTTTATATTAGCGTATTATCAAAATGACAAAGTGTATACATTATTAGTATTGATGATTAAATGTTTATTTTCCCTGCAGTGCGTCCTGGAAGGAATGACGCATCACGTGACTCTTCTGTTGTACGATGGTGCTTTATATTAACCTTCTGTTACAATATGAATGCATTTACAAAATTAAAGAAACGCAATAAAGAAATCAGATTCTTGATATCATTTTTATTATGAAGAGCGACAGGGAAAGTGTCTTTTTTTTCCCTTTTTGGAACATGGAAAATCTGCCCCCGAAATGCAGTTTGCATGACAACGATCGCTCTTTGTGAATAATCACCGTTAAGTGTGTGATCAAAAAAACAACAAACGGAGTGTAATAAAATGGCAGCCTTTTGAAAACGTAAAGTATATAAAATTAAGAGTTTAAGTTCAATTTCTGTGCAAATGCCAAGCAAGTCAGTGCAACAGTAACACAAAGCAGCCATGAGCAACGACACAAAACAATATCGCTAAGTGTCATTCTAAATGTATACTGATGAAAATTACTATATCGCTTATTTATGTATGTTTTCAGTTTTTTTTTTTCCCAAAAATTTGTAGTTTCGGCTTTCATTGTGGTGCGCTCCGGAAAGTACGGGACTCTTTTAGTTATTTGACAACTTGTTGCTGCTGAGCGAACATTCAGGCAACAAATGCAGATGATTCGGTCCAAGAATTGTAAAATTTAATGTTTCTTCTACACATTTTTATAGCATTGGAAAACGTTAAGAATGATTGTGTCGTGTTTGTCCTCCTACAGAAACCATATTAAAACAAAAAATATATTTCCCAGCCCCATCTTTTCCCATTTTCAAACGTTTTTGATGAATCTCCAAAGAGCCACTAGAGCGGCGCTAAAGAGCCGCATGCGGCTCCGTACCCGCGGGTTGCCGACCCCAGCTATAGGGGGAACTCATTTCGGCCACGTGTATCTGTGATCTTGTTCCTTTGGTCAAGACCCAAATCTCATGACCATAGATGAGGGTAGGAATGTAGACTGACCAGTTTATTGACAGCTTTTCCTTTTGACTCAGCTCTCTCATCACCAGGACAGACTGGTACATAGCCTGCTTCACTGCAGACACTGCACCAACCCACATATTGATCTCCTACTCCATTTGTCTATCGTTCTTAAACTCCTCCACTTTTGACTTCTTCCCCCACCCAGAGTAGGCACTCTGTTCTTTTGCATCTCCAGACCATGGCCTCAGATTTGAAGGCACTGATCCTCATCCTGGCCTCTTCACATTTAGCTGTGAACTGTGTCAGTGAGAGTTGTAGATTTCGGCCTGATGAACCCAACAGGACCACATCACCTGCAAAAAGCAGAGATACAAAAAGAAAAAGAACACCAAAGTTTGTGAAGAAAAGAGTCTGGAGGTTGGCAACAAGGAGCTTAGAGTCTGGAGGAAGGAGGGACCCACAAAGAGGATCTGGAGGTTGGCCTCTCAGCTGGTGGAACGCAGTGGTTTGAAGATCCTTTGGTCATAGTCTTTAAACCTGGCTCAGGCCTTTGAAGCCAGCTGGAACAAGGGCCTGAAGCCCTAGAGGTGTTTAACGCTAGAAGGCTGACAACTGCTCAAGAGTCTTAAACTCTTTCCATTAAGAGACGGGGAAGACGACCTACTTAGAGGAGTTGAATAGGGCACAAGTACAGCCATTGGATTGTGCACTGGAAACAAAGGTGGGTCGTCTTCAACCTGTTAGAATAATTATGTTTTGTTATCATTCTTACATTTGTAGTTTTAATAGATTCAGTATTCACATCCCTGAGAAAAGGAACTTGTTAGACTTTGGAGCTGCAGCTGCGTAAAGACCTTGAAGCTGCAACCATTCCTTATCTATATCTTGGAATACTCCTTACACGGCCTGTGTGTGAATCTCTCTTTGTCCTCCCTCCACATTTGTTTGGTACTTTGTAATAAAAGAGAAAGCCCTAACAAAGGGTCTTCAGAGCGCTCAGTGAACGGCTTGAAGCAGCAGTTTGCTGGGTTCTCTCCTTTTGCAAAAGCTTTCATAAAATTCACTTACGTTGTCTGTTTGTTCTTTTCTTTAGATTCATTAATACCTATCACAACCCCTTTGGGGACTGGAGACTGAAGACCACAGCCAAGTTCAGGAGACTGTAGAACTCCAGTCCTGGAGGGCCGCTGTCCTGCAGATTTTTGATGTGCCACAGGTACAAAACGCAGGCATGAAATGGCTGAATTCCCTCCTCCTGGTGTAGATCAGTTCTCCAGAGTCTTGCTAATGACCTAATTATTCTATTCAGGTGCAGCAGAGGCACATCTAAAAGTTGCAGGACACCGGCCCTCCAGGACTGGATGTTGACACCCCTACTGTAGAAAATGAGGAGACTGTGCTGCACGGAATCATTGAGGAAGCTGTTAGATTGGTGGTTCTGGTGTTGCTGGTGCTGCAGCTGCTGAAATCATTGCAGACACTGCAGCTGGTGGAGATGCTGCTGGCGCTGGGGCCGGTGGAGGAGCTGCTGCTGGTTATGCTTTAGGACTGCAAGAGTGGCTACAGCGGACAATGTGAATGTGATGAGTGCTGGTCTCAGAAACTGTGGAAGGAGACGAGGGGGATGCTGGCGAAGACGGAGAAAGGAGCTTCTTTCTAAACAGTTTTGGAACACATTTAAAGTCTCATGTCAAAAATTGCTTAGCCCTTGCTGTCATTGGGTTTTGAGATGCAATAAATGGAGCTTCATGCATTCATCATGTTATTTTACTACTTTGTCTGAAATTGTGTGTAGCTCAGCATAAACTAATAGCTTTCAAAGCTGCTGCTGCAAATCTTAGTGGCAAATAATGTCAACACAGCTACTTGGTGGTGGCTATGGGCAGGTGATTGAGTTGAGGTGAGAGATGTCAAAGTAAATCAGATCTGAAATGTGGCACTATGCAATCTTAATGGAGATTAAAAGCTCTCAAAGTCAGCACAACACACTAGGCTTCACCTGTGTTCACCTTTTCTGTTTTTATGTTTGACCAGCAGAAACACTAAAAGCCTCCAGCTGTAGCTCCCTGTCAGGCTACACTCTGAAAGAGGGTAATTTTCCCTCCAACATGCTTTTAGATGTGAAGGGAGGAATTGTGCCTCTTATGTGCTGTGATGTGAGGGTTACTGGGTCCAAAACTGTGTTGTGTCACTGAGTGACAGAAAACAGGTTCTTTTTTTCCATTGTTCATCTTTTATAAATTACATTTTTACTAAAATGGTTGGTGCTACCAGCAAGACAAGAAAGTGGTCATAGAACATCTAAGAACTTCAACTTCTAGAAATATTGAAATATTTCTCACAAGAAAATAGTTCATTAGTAGAAGATGAACTATTAGAAGATGAATATTAATTGTTTAAATGCTGTTTGTGTATTTGACTTGCATCCCTTATGTTGTGCCCCTCCTCCATCTGTTCCACTTATGGAAATCCTGGGCCTACCTCTTTTCTGTCTCTAATTTTCTTTATGTTTTCTTTCCATTAAATTTTCCAATGCAGTTCTTGGGTGACTGCATGGTTGATTTTTACGGGGTTCTGTCTTCTGTCATTGAATTTGTATAATTGCAATATTACAATCTTGATTGCCAAGCAGGATGTCCATTGTCTGCCAGATTTGCTAGATCTGGCTTTCTTACATTTCCTAAGTCAACTCAAGATCTCTGTTGTTTCACCTGCTCCTGAGTGATGAGTCCCTTGTAATAAATCTTTTTACTTTCTACCTGCATTCTCTAACACACGCTTTTAGAATTCTCTTTCTGTTCACCTGTGGAAATCAAAGAAAGCACTAGCAAAAGAACAACTTTTCTTTAAAATATACCTGTTCAATTCTGTACACAGTTTTGTCTCAAATAACCATATTAGCAATTTCTACACATTTTACACCTTTAAATTACAGTGGAATGTTTTGTAGTGCACAGAGAAAAACTTTTGTACAGTGAGATGGCTCATGAAGTGAAAGAAGTCTTGTATTGGACATATGAGTGTTGGAGAAATAGCCCTGCTGTCTTTGCAGTGTCTTGTCTCAGATAGAGGGCTCTTGTCAAAACTAAAAGTATTGAGTCTGCTGGTATCTCTTCCACTGACAGTACCTGCACTGCTCTCTACTTAGACTGATAAAGAAATTCCAGTATGTTAAGGTCTGCATTATGAGAACCAAAATTTCTTTAGTATTTGGAGTCTGCTCATTCCTTGCTTGTTCACAACTTGTGTTAATACTCCAGTCCAGCCTACTGTTACAGGTGCAAAACTAAATACTTGAAGCTCTCAGTCAATTATTTATTTTCTCAGAATGTTAATGGCAGTGAACCAAGATGTTTTCTTCCTGAATTTTCCCACTATCTCCTTGGTATTGGTAAGATCAAAAAAGTTACTCACTAGCCTGTAACTATGTGAATACTTAACATCTGCATCTGCATGGAGGTAAAGTTTTGATGTCCAACAAACTGGTTCAAGGTTCAATATGACTGAAGTTAAATGTGATAGTGGCATCTACGCAATCACAAATACTCCTTCATAGTAATATGCTCAGGACTTCACCATCATTATTTCATCAAAGTGAAAACAGTGAAACAGGGCAGTTGTTGACATTATGTTAATATTCAATTTCAAGTTAATGCATAAAAAATGTGTTTGTTGTGTTTAATTAATTCATCACATGTTAACCTAACAAAATAATTTAGTTTTGTGTGAACACAACAAAATTTTAAGTGAATTAGCACATGATACCTCTCATCACCATAAGGTGGCAGTAATGCAACAATAAAACTGCACTAAAAGGATAGCCAGTTTAATCACAAGAAATTCAACTATATGCACGCTATTAGCATGCAGAAGCGCTAGCATAGCTTGGTAGCACAGCTTACTCCTTTAGATCGCTAGTTTGTTTTCATAGTTGCACAATTAAATCGATTAACATTAATAATAATAACATTGGGATAAATAGCTAAATAAGTTAAGACATATATTTCACTTACCACTCCTCTATCGCTGCCAGAAGCCAGGCTGAGGTTTAAACTATCGATACTTTGTCATTGCGACAGCACTGTTGGAATGGGTTAATGTGATCTTAGGTCACCCCAAGGTGGGGTCCTTTTCCCATGATTGGCTGAAACAAGGAAGCTATCTGTTTGGTTGGTGATCATCCAATCAAATGTACTAAAAAACCACATTTGTGAATTGAAACCCCAGGGGAGTCTCAAAATTCACACACAAATGCAGCAACTCACAGGTCAGAAGCAGCTTGTAAATCAATAAATATTTGTGGTTGCATCAAAAATACAAGTGTGAATCTCATCCTGTGTATTTGTAAATCTCATGCATCTTGATCTGTGCATTTGTGAATTATGAGACTGTTTTAGTTCCACAGCACGTATCCAATCTTAACGTCTGACGTAACGTCTGACGTTGTCAAATGTCACTAATCTGCATCCAGATACTCATTAATGTGGGAAGAAAAACAACAGCCATGACTGACTATAATGAGGATTAAGTTGTTAATATGCTGCTCCAGTCGTACAACAACTTCAAATGTAAGCTATGCTCCTCTGTTAGCATCCATGTTTACTTACGCAAACGCTGAGAACAATGTCTTCTTTTTATGGCATTTGGCAAAATGCTCTCTATGTGTGATGTTATTGCACCCTCTTCGCAGGACACTTTCAGGTCATTTGCCATTCACACTGGAGAAAACATACAAGTTGCATATGTTTGAAAGTGTGAACAGCCACAGCAAAAAAATCTGATTTGACACAAATTTGGCATTGGGTCACTTCAGGCTGCAGTGTGAACACAGCCTACTTTTCAATCCACTGTATCTGCATAATTGAATGTTTGTGTCATTGTTGTGTCAATATCATTCAATGTAAGAAATTGTTGGAACAAAAGGAAACTAATCTATCAAGCAGCTTCAATCATCCAAATTTCTGTCTTGACCAACACCAGGAAAATAGATCATGTCACACTAGATCTTAAATCTCTGCACTTCAACAGTGTATCAGTGTATAAAAAAGCTAAATGGTCCTGGGTCTGAGTTCATCCATCCACTCATCCATTACGTAACACACTTATCCTTGCATTGCTAGTGCCTATCCCCAGCAGCTACATAGTGGAAGTTGGGGCCATCCAGGACAGGTTGCCAATCCATCACAGAAAATGATGTCTGGTATAAATTTATAGTGACATTTTACCTGCGTGAAAACTTTTCCCACTGCAGTAGCAAGTTGTGTGTATCTTTTAGTTGGTAATAATGTGTTATTTCTGTGAAGACTGTGTGTCAATCAGAGCTGGATGGAGGCAGTTTCAGATTATTAGAATGTTTCACTCCAGGATGCATTCACAGACTAATCAGAGTAATCACTTTAATGAGGCCTCTTTATAAGCCATGCCACTGAACACTAGGGAGCTTTGAGACGTCCCGTGTGGTCTGTGTTTATTTTGCATAATGAGATGAGACTCGGATTGAAACCCAGACACCAAAAGTACAGAAAAAAACTGAATACCTCACATGTAATATAACTTCTAATACATTAGAAGTGCATAAAATTACAGTGACTTAAATCAAGAAAACTTGAGTTGCTCCCAAAGGGCCAATTTATTTATTTTTTCAGATTTTATTGGCCTTTTATTTGAGAGCTCATACAGGACAGTGGGGGAAAACATGGAACAATGTTCATCAGGACAGGATTCGGACCTGTGGCGGCCAAGACGAGGGCCACGGTTGTGAGGTTTGTGTTTTTCCGCTGTACCCCCTGCTCCCATCACACCCTGAAGGAGCAGTTTAAGGGTAGACTGGAGCAGCACAAATACAGACACATTGATAACTGACAAGGATTGTCATGTAAAAAAAGCTTTTAAAATTGTAAGTTGAAAATATAAAGAAATAATAAATGAATCAGAATTCCTTTTATTATCATTGTGCACAAAGAAAGCACAACAACATTTTAGAAACACCAACGGTAAATCAGTCTATCACAATACATATAAAAATATAGCAGAAACAGAACAAATGGGATGTTAATGGAAAAATAAATAATTGATGATCAAGTTTATTTTATTGCCCTGAAATGCCTCCCTGAGGGCAGGAGTTTGAAGAGGTGGTGTCCAGGGTGTGAGGGGTCCTTGATGATGCTGTGGGCTCTCTGAAGGCACCTTTAGAGTTGGAAGAGGGTGGCCAATCACTGCCTAGGTGGTGTTCATGACCCTCTGAAGCTGCTTCCTCTCTGTTGCAGTGCAGCTAGAGAACAACAGCGAGATGCCATATGTTGAGTGGCTCAACACAGAAGGACACCATGCTTTCGGTGGTTCTTCCTGAGAATCCTCAGGAATTAGAATTTGTGCCTTCTTCAGGACTGAAGTAGAGTTGGCATCCAGGTGAGGTCTTCACGGATGTAGGTGCCCAGGAAGTTGGGCACGGGTGAGGGACTGATTAAAAATGCTAAAAACCCCAGGTAGCTGCCAGCTAGCTCTCCATCACACCAACAGCTTTCTGGGGGTTCACAGCCCTCAGGGTTCTCCATACTTCCTGTACCGTGATGATCAGGTTGGGGCTCTGCTAGTGACTCTGAACAGGTGAAGAAATTATTGAGATTTTGGAGGTATGCTGAATCTGAAGTCGGTGATGTACTGGACTCCTTGCTTGTCACACCTGCTGGCAGGTGTTGCTGCCAGCAGGTCTCATCTCCTCTTCAATCCGGTGCTTGTAGTAGTTTGCCTTAGCCTCTCTGATGCCTCTCTTCAGCGATGCTGAGGCACAACTGTACAGATCCTTGACCCAAGATCTGAAAGCACTATTTCTATCCATCAGCAGTTCCTTGACTTCTTTACTCATCCAAGGCTTCTGGTTTGGAAACACCTGGATGTGTTTCTCCACTGTGATGGTGTTAACACACTGTTGGATGTAGTCAGGTACTGTTGAGGTGAATACCTCCATGTCCTGGCGCCAGAAACTGTCTATGGTTGCTGCACAGTTCTGCAATCCAGCAACGGGTGGCACTGTGAGACGAAGATTTCATAGTCTTTATTTTGGGGTTGCCATCTTTGTCATTGGTTTGTACGTTGAAATAGGAAGCAGCAACAAATAGGGGAGCTGAGTAGACCAATGGGAGGGGCCATCGGTCTGCTCTGCCAGTCAGCTATAACCCCAAGAGACATTTACACAGACTGCACGCAACTCTGACAATCTGTGACTGGCATCTCTGTGTGTGTCTAAATACAGACAGAAGCACAGGCAAAACCTCCAGCAATGAGATCTTTACCAAATTTGTTACAGCTCCAGATCACACAACAGTCACTTGGGTTTACGCACATGTGCCAGCTCTGGGTCAGGTTGGGCTTATGAACCACTCTGACGCCTGAAAAAAGACTTTGGCTCTGATCCAGTCCGGGTCTGGGCCAAATCTGCCTAAAATTGAAATAATTCTGTATTTGTGCCACATGAGACCAAATGCAGTATTTCTATAACTGTGGCAATTTTTTCTTTCCAACGAGTGTTGGGATATAAAATAAATTAAAATAAAAAGCCTCCAAGCCTAGGGTCTGAATTGTCCATTTAAGTGCCTACCCATAGTTTTCCAAGTGCAGATCAATTTTGCTGTAAGGTTGAAATATAATTGTGTCAATAGTTTTTTGTTTGCTTTCTTTTTGCTGAGGCACAACTGTTGAAATATCTTGTTGACCTGATGTAGGTCAACAAGATATTTTGAGGGACTCACACAAGGCCCATGGAGATATTTTTGGGACGCCACAGAGAAACTGATTGTCTTAAAAATTGGTTCTTTTATTTGTTTTATCTTCTATGTTGATATCTACATATGGTTTTCAGCTCTCTGTTGGCGGTTGATATTTGTTTTTGTTTGTTAAATAACAAGCACATTAAAGTGTATTCATGGCACTTTTCATTTTGTTTTTATTGCAAAAATACTATCAGCAGTTGCACTCTTTGGTAAAGAGCCAAATGTGACAATGCAGTGAAGCTAGCTAAAAATGATCAGAGGGTTCAGTGGACTTTTTATAGTCTGTATGGTTCACGTTCACTTTTACAAGTTTTTTTTTGTTTTGTTTGAGACTAAAGCGTTGACTGGACGTTGCTTCTACACTGACTAACCATGATACCTGCTGCGCTCTTCCCCAGTGTTACTGTAGACTGACTACGTTTTTATTTGTGCATAAAAACTTAGCCAGAGTATTAAATCATTAATATCATTATCTAACTACTTTAATTGTATTATTTTATTCACTGTTAGAACATCACATTTAAACATATCAAAACTTATTAAGTGGAATAGACTTCTTTTATAAGAACCAGTTTTGAAAACCTTTCCAAAAACTTTCATGAAGTTGCCATTGAAAAAAAAAGTGTATTGTCTCAAAATCTCAGTCACAAAACACACAGGAATCTACATTTATCTAGAATTTCTTTAGCAGAACGTCACTGCAGTGAAAATCTTATACATAATTATGAAATCAGCTGAGGAGGGTGACTTCTTAATGAAGCACAGTAATGCTATTCTTGTTTCAGGCGTAGAGACAAAAGCCCAGAAATATAACAAAACAAATTTGTTAGTGAAATGATTAGCCACCTTGTAACATTTCTGATAAAAATACAATTTGCCAAAGATAACTAACTGCCACCGTAAAATCTGGAAGGTAGGCTACAGTGCTGTTGGTGCTAATGAATACACTTGTGCATATGTATTCATTAGTTTTATTTTGTAACCAGATTGCTGTGTATTGCAGACTTCTGCCCAGATCCCTCTTAAAAATGAGATCCAGATCTCAACAGGGTTTACCTGCTTTAAAAAAAAAGAAATAAAAATAAATAAATAAAAAAGATGACTTGCACCAACAGGAGGCAGTAGATTTGTCAACAACATAAGTGTGTCACAAGTCTCATCTGAAAGTGAACCAACAGCCAAGCTCTGAAAATCTGCATTGTATGGGCCACTATAAATACAAATCATCCAACTTTTTATGTAATAATCAACTTACCTTCCAATCAATGGCTGACATTATATAAGAGACTTTCCATTTCAAAAAACATTCCTCTGATGTAGGTCAACATTTTATTGTTTTGGTTTTTTACCAACAAAATAATTTTTGTAATATTTTCTCCTGTTTTAATATTAGGATCTGAATTAAGTTTAATATTTTCAAGATGTTGTTTACAAAGTTCATAAATCCCTTATTCTACCATATAAGTACCTTCGTCCATGACTTTGAGTTTGGCACAATGTCAACCTGTTAGGCTTCCATACTCTGAGTTTAGCTATAAGAAAGGAAAGCCCAAAAATATTTTGAAAACTAAAAGTAGGACATTGTTGGTTCAGTCATAAAGTTACAGGGGGAAAAAGCAAACCAGATTTGGCATGTCCAGAAGCCACTCATTTTCATTCAGACTGTCTGCATTATGAGGATAACTGGAAGAAAAGAATAACATTCAATCTTACTAATTCAGTCATGCAATGACTTAAAATCACATCTTCATACATCAATCATGAGTCTGTGAGAACCTCCTGGTTGTAGAGGGCATGAGAGAAAAATCAGTTTGAACTGTCTAGAACTAAATTAATTATCCAATTACTTCTAACCGAATGACTGCGCCGCCCAGATAACTTCAGAGCTATTTACAACAGACTGACTTGCCAAGATAACAAAATGACCAGTTGGCTCACTTTGCATAGTAAATGGCTAACAAAAAATCCAGAGACTGTCAAAAATGTCACAGACCTATAAGCAGTCATCAACATATTTTTTACATTTTCTTTGAAAAACTAGAAAAGGCCAATGGGTAGAAATACCCTAAAGTAAATGAGAAAGCAAAATTGAAACACTGGGGAGATTTGATGTAACAACGTTCTCTTATTCTGCCTCTACATCCATTTTGAAGTCATGCTTCGCCTTGCAGCCAGATGTTTCATTACCATTACAACCATCCATTTTATCTTTATCTCTCAGAGGACCGTAAAGAGGAGGGGTAGGAAAAGAATGGTTGTGAAAGCAAATACTGCTTGCCCATGTAAACCTTCATCCACTCATCACCTTGCTGAACAGGAAACAGAAAACGTTTTAATCCACAGTTGTCACTGCAGCCAAGGTTGTTGGCCAGCTGAGAAATTTATCAGTCATGTAACAACAGTAATGAATCAAAAGCTGCTCAGCTGATACAGCCCTGCAGAAGTGTTTCTCATTTCTATGTGCTCTTCCCTGCATTTATCATAGTCAACATATTTCTCTCCATGGAAAACAAAGTAAAGGGGTGTGTGAATTTCCTGCTTAAAAGTGTTAAGATCTTGGTTTGTTTTGGATTTTGGGTGATTTTTACAAAGGATGGCACTTTACTGATGATATTAAGATTGAATGACAACGAACTCTCCAAACTTAATATGTTTACTACTTGAAATAATTTTGGTTTTGGCATGCAATTAAAGAAATGCACAATTTCAATCACACAATATTTAAAGCAAGAACTTAGTAACAGCATAAACATATATTGTGTTGCTAATAAGCTACTTTTGATAAGCTCTGATACAACTTATCTTCTGTCTTTTGATTGCAGTTAGGCTGAAATTGCCACTTCAAAACAAAAGCATCACAATTCAAACAAAGAGTTTGCCACAGTTAAAATAATTAAGAGCAATATAGGCGGGACCTTTGAAGTTATCTATACAAGTCACTTGCACATTGTATTCAACATTTTGTCCATATACTTCTCAGATACTGCAAAATGTTCTATACATCAATAAGACGTCACTGACAGCATTTCAGATTCACACATCTGACTGTCTGCTTTTCCATCCATCATCCATCCATCCATCCATCCACCCATCATCCATCCATCATCCATCCATCCATCATCCACCCATCCATCCATCCGTCATCCATCCATCCATCCACCCATCATCCATCCATCCATCATCCATCCCTCCACCCATCATCCATCCATCATCCATCCATCCATCCATCATCCATCCATCCATCCACCCATCATCGATCCATCCATCCACCCATCCATCCATCATCCATCATCAATCCATCCATCCACACATCATCCACCCATCCATCCATCCATCCACCCATCATCCATCCATCCATCCATCCACCCATCATCCATCCATCCATCCATCCACTCATCATCCATCCATCCATCATCCATCCATCCATCCATCCACCCATCATCCATCCATCCATCATCCATCCATCCATCCATCCACTCATCATCCATCCATCATCATCCATCCATCCATCCATCCACCCATCATCCATCCATCCATCATCCATCCATCCATCATCCATCCATCCATCCACCCATCATCGATCCATCCATCCACCCATCCATCCATCATCCATCATCAATCCATCCATCCATCCATCCATCCATCCACCCATCATCCATCCATCATCCATCCATCCATCCATCCATCCATCCATCCACCCATCATCCATCCATCATCCATCCATCATCCATCCATCCATCCATCCACCCACCCATCCACCCATCCATCCATCCACCCATCCATCCACCCATCCATCCATCCATCCACCCATCATCCATCCATCCACCCATCATCCATCCATCATCATCCATCCATCCACCCATCCATCCATCCACCCATCATCCATCATCCATCCATCCACCCATCCATCCATCCACCCACCCATCCATCCATCCATCATCCATCCATCCACCCATCATCCATCCATCCATCATCCATCATCAATCCATCCATCCACACATCATCCACCCATCCATCCATCCGCCCATCATCCATCCATCCATCCACCCACCCATCCATCCATCCATACATCCATCCACCCATCATCCATCCATCCATCCATCATCCATCCATCATCCATCCACCCACCCATACATCCATCCACCCATCATCCATCCATCCACCCACCCGTCCACCCATCCATCCATCCACCCATCCATCCATCCATCCATCCACCCATCATCCATCCATCCACCCATCATCCATCCATCATCATCCATCCATCCACCCACCCATCCATCCACCCATCCATCCATCCATCCATCATCCATCCATCCATCCACCCATCCATCCATCCATCCATCCATCCAACATCCATCTATCTACCCATCATCCATCCATCCATCATCCATCCATCCATCCATCCATTCAACCATCCATCATCCATCATCAATCCATCAATCCACCCACCCATCCATCCATCCATCCATCATCCATCCATCATCCCCCACCCGTCCACCCATCCACCCATCCCTCTATCATCCATCCATCCATCCATCCATCCACCCATCATCCATCCATCCACCCATCATCCATCATCCATCCATCCACCCACCCATCCATCCATCATCCATCTATCCACCCATCATCCATCATCAATCCACCCACCCATCCATCCATCCATCCATCATCCATCCATCATCCATCCACCCACCCGTCCACCCATCCATCCACCCATCCATCCCTCCATCATCCATCCATCATCATCCATCCATCCACCCACCCATCCATCCACCCACCCATCCATCCATCCACCCATCATCCATCCATCCACCCATCATCCATCCATCCATCATCCATCCATCCATCCACCCATCATCCATCCATCCACCCATCATCCATCCATCCACCCATCCATCCACCCATCATCCATCCATCCATCATCCATCCATCCACCCATCATCCATCCATCCATCCACCCATCCATCCATCCATCCATCCACCCATCATCCAACCATCATCCATCCATCCACCCACCCACCCATCCATCCATCATCCATCCATCCATCCACCCATCATCCATCCATCCATCCACCCATCCATCCATCCATCCATCATGTATTTCATGTATTTTTTCATTTTTCATTTTTTAATGTATCATTTCATTTTTTCATTTCATTTACTTGTTAGGTATATTCTTACTGAAAATACACATTGTCTGTGTTTTGTATCTGAATATATGCAAAATGTTAGTGTATGTGTATAAACTAAGTGTGCAAAGCAACATTTGTAGCAAAATTTTAAAAAGTGACATCAAAACATAAAGATACATCTCTGAGACATACAGTTAGGGCCAGAAATATTTGGACAGTGACACAGGTTTTGTTATTTTAGCTGTTGACAAAAATATGTTCAGAAATACAATTTATATATAATATGGGCTGAAAGTGCACACTCCCAGCTGCAATATGAGAGTTTCCACATCCAAATCGGAGAAAGGATTTAGGAATCATAGCTCTGTAATGCAGAGCCTCCTCTTTTTCAAGGGACCAAAAGTAATTGGACAATGGACTCTAAAGGCTGCAAGTAACTCAAAAGGCCTTTCCCTTGTTAACCTGTAATCAAGTAAGTAGTTAAAAGGTCTGGGGTTGTTTCCAGGTGTGTGGTTTTGCATTTGGAAGCTGTTGCTGTGACCAGAGAACATGCGGTCAAAGGAGCTCTCAATTGAGGTGAAGCAGAACATCCTAAGGCTGAAAAAAAGGAAAAAATCCATCAGAGAGATAGCAGACATGCTTGGAGTAGCAAAATCAACAGTTTGGTACATTCTGAGGAAAAAGGAATTGACTGGTGAGCTTGGGAACTCAAAAAGGCCTGGGCGTCCACGGAAGACAACAGTGGTGGATGATCGCCGCATACTTTCTTTGGTGAAGAAGAACCCGTTCACAACATCAACTGAGGTCCAGAACACTCTCAGAGAAGTAGGTGTATCTGTCTCTAAGTCAACAGTAAAGAGAAGACTCCATGAAAGCAAATACAAAGGGTTCACATGTAGATGCAAACCATTCATCAATTCCAAAATAGACAGGCCAGAGTTAAATTTGCCCAAAAACACTTCAAGAAGCCAGCCCAGTTCTGGAAAAGTATTCTATGGACAGATGAGACAAAGATCAACCTGTACCAGAATGATGGGAAGAAAAAAGTTTGGAGAAGAAAGGGAACGGCACATGATCCAAGGCACACCACATCCTCTGTAAAACATGGTGGAGGCAACGTGATGGCATGGGCATGCATGGCTTTCAATGGCACTGGGTCACTTGTGTTTATTGATGACATAACAGCAGACAAGAGTAGCCGGATGAATTCTGAAGTGTACCAGGATATACTATCAGCCCAGATTCAGCCAAATGCTGCAAAGTTGATCGGACGGCGCTTCACAGTACAGATGGATAATGACCCCAAGCATACAGCCAAAACTACCCAGGAGTTCATGAGAGCAAAAAGGTGGAATATTCTGCAATGGCCAAGTCAATCACCAGATCTTAACCCAATTGAGCATGCATTTCACTTGCTCAAATCCAGACTTCAGACGGAAAGACCCACTAACAAGCAAGACCTGAAGGCTGCGGCTGTAAAGGCCTGGCAAAGCATTAAGAAGGAGGAAACCCAGCGTTTGGTGATGTCCATGGGTTCCAGACTTAAGGCAGTGATTGCCTCCAAAGGATTCGCAACAAAATATTGAGAAAAAACTTTTTTGTTTGGGTTATGTTTATATGTCCAATTACTTTTGAGCTCCTAAAATGAGGAGTGTTTGTAAACAAATGTGTACAATTCCTACATTTTCTATCAGATATTTTTGTTCAACCCTTTAAATTAAACGTTACAATCTGCACTTGAATTCTGTTGTAGAGGTTTCATTTCAAATCCAATGCGGTGGCATGCAGAGCCCAACTCACAAATATTGTGAGTTGGACAGTGTTACTGTCCAAATATTTCTGGCCCTAACTGTAGAATCAGTCTTATTTCAGCATTTGTAATTGGTGACATTGTTGTATAATCTAACTATCCACTGATTTGTTTCTTTGGAACAACAGGCTGACAACCAGGCTGAGTCAGTCAGTGGTCACACCGAACAGAAACCAAAGAGTTTCATTTGATTCTGTTTTCTTATCTGTCTGTTTTGATCTTTTTTATGAAAATACTGCATTAAAACACCACTAATTTGTTTTGGTATTCAGTTAAGTACTATAATTTTAACATTGTGAAGGAGGAAAATACCATTATTAACTTTAAAATGATCAGTATGGATTATGTCACAGTGTTTCTGAGGACCACTGTTCTAAGTTTAACAGAAATTGACTTTTCAATAGACTATTGCAGCATTGAGAAGATTAGACAAATGGCTGATGAAGAAACAAAGGTATTATTGTAAACAAGTCACATCATATTAGTTGTGGCATACTTTAATTATGAATTCTAACTTAACTTAAAATAATGTTTACAATGAGTTTTGGTATATAATTAAACAAATACATAGTTTAAAACACTATGTGAATATGTTAACGTCACAAACATACCTTTTGCCCCTATGAAGGAGGTTGACAAGATACATTTCATAAGCTCTGTTACAATTCATCTTCTGTGTTTTGATTGCTGTTAAGCTGGTAACAGTTAAATAATAATTTGTCCCTGCAAAAGCATCACAACTCAATCAGGAAGTTAATCAGTTTTTACCTATAGTTAACTTCCCGATTGCGTAACTAAGAAGGTCCCTGCCTATATGTGCCTTAATTAGTTTTTACCAATATGTCAGAGACATATAGACAGGGACCTTCTAAGTTATTAGGAAGTCATTTGCATATTGTAGTCAACATTTTACCCACATACTTCCCAGCTAGAGCAAAATGTTCTTATATTCAGTTATGTCTGTTCTGTACAAATATCTCAGATGTTAAACAAAGAATAATAACATGAAAGAATCAAATTCACACATTTTAATTTTGACATTTATTGTTCTTTTTATCTCTTATCCTGGATTTTGTAGCCCTACTTTTTACAGCTATTGAACAACCCTGCTGACTGGAAAAAGGCCAACTAAATCTCCTGTCCATTCTATACTTTACATTGTTTTTCCAAGATTTAGAACATGAAATCAAGCTGATTTAAAAAACAATAAATAAGAGTGAAAAGATAGTTTGTTCACTACTGATTGAATTTTTTTTGTTGATTGTTCTTGATTGAAGCATATTGAAAATTTACCAAAGTAGTATAAATACCAAACTGGTTAATTATTTAAACGACAAGGGGTCCTGGTGTCTGTCTCCAGCAAATGTTTCTGGCAAGAGGACAGGACAGGTCCTCTTGCAGGATAACGAACCAGGACAACATGCACACTAATAGTCATGTTTTTGGACTGTGAGAGGAACCCTAATCCAGCATGCAAACTCTAGAACATGCTTCATGCCTGGGAAGCTCAGACTTTTTCAGACCAAGATCTACTTTTTCTCTCACCAGCCGGCTGAGATCTACCTCATGACACGAAGACATAAAAACTGTAAATTAAACCCCATTAACTCATTTTCTATACAGATTTATATCAGAAATGATAAATTGATAGAAAACCTGATTCAGTTTCTTCCTGAGTGAGATTCTGACACTGGGAGCAGGTTACTGGTTTCAGCAAAGGTCAACAAAGGTGAAACAACTCAAACAGGTGATCAATCAAACACTCTCCTCCTTTTACTCTCCATCTCTTTGTTTAGCACACCTGTTGCCGTGGCAACCGCCTGCGCCCCGAGAGCCGAACAAAGATTATATTAAAAACATTTCAGTCCGTTACGATATCAGTTTCCAGGCTTGATATTTATTGATTATTGATGAGCCTCTCATGAACTCAGCTCATTTAAACTCCTGCTCTGCTGTCAGTCAGTCTTTGAGTCGTCTTTGTATTTGTTAATGGATCTGGAAGGCAACCTAACAATAATTACTGAGAATATTCATTTTAACATGTTTTGTTGATTTTTATTATTTTATTATTCTTTCATGAAGCTGCTAACGTTTTGGATCTTAGTGAATATTTTGATAAGCCTGTCAGAAGAGGAAGTGCTGGTATCAGCTTCCTGGAGGCCTTCAGTTTGTAACCTGCTGCTGAGATCCACTCAGAACCTTCCTGCGATCCACCGGTAGACCCACCGGTAGACCCACCGGTAGTAGACCCACCGGTAGACCCCACCGATAGACCGAACGGTAGATCCATCTACCGGTAGATTGCGATCACTGTATTGAGCACCCCTGCTCTATGTAGACCCCGAGCCAGGAATCAAACCCAGGACCTTCTTCCTGCAAGTCAACTCCGCCACTGTGTAGCTCTCCACATCAGCTTGTCATATATAATTTATATATTCTACAATAGGTTTCTTATATATTTCATTTATGTTTTCATATTGCCTATGAACATACTATATCTTAATGTGTGTTATCGATACATTACAATTCCATATAAATTGTAATACATATATTTTGGGATATATAAACATATTCATATTCATATTCATTCAAAATATATTCATGTTTACCATGTATAGAATATATTGAAAGCAGCAATCATTTGTATATTTTGAAATATATCTCAAAGTATTTTATAAATATGTGGTATATTCCATAACATTAATAATATATAATGCATATTTAATGCATTTAAAATATTTATCAGAAAATGGATTATGAAAATAATGTATTAGAATATATTTCAATATGTTTCGATTAATATATTAGTCAATGTAATTTCCTTTTGTAAGGACACCCAGAAAGATTCCTTATGAGAATTCTAAAGAAAATATTTCTGCCATTTTAGTAGAAATGAACTAAATTGACTATTTTAGTAGATATAATGTCCTTGATAATCAAGTGCCATCATATATATTATTTCCATATGAACCTGGTAACCTCAGGCTTGCTCTCTGCACGATTATTGGAAAAAGTTTTAAATATTTGCAAAAATGCATCTTTAACAAGAGACCAGCTTTACTATAATTTCCATCATCAGAATTAATGACAAACAGAACTAGAAAGTTCAACTGCAGAAACATAATTACTGTGTTGACAGCTGACCCTTCAAAAGCAACACAAAAACTAATGTGTATTTATAACGGTCAAGCAAAAAGAGCCGAGGTCAGAAGATAAGATATTCCAGACACCTACACAAAGAAACACTGATTTTAAAGTGGTTAATCTCCACATTGATGGTATGAGCCTTTCACAGTATTGTGATGCAATGAACAAAAGATCACATGTGGTGATCTTCACAGTAACCTTGACCTTTCCTTTCAGAAAGGTCAGGCAAAGCAAGAGTAGGATGAGGATCCAAGAATCAACAATAAACCTGCGGCATTTACATTGTCCTTCTTCTCTCCAGTGTCAACACATCAGCTGATTCATGGATCCAGTCACAAGCATTAGTCGACCAGATGATGTAGTCAATCAGTACTAATGATCACTCTTTTTGCTCTTGTTGGGTGTCATATCTGTTATTGTCTCTTATGTTTTCATTGCTGCTTACTAAATGTTTTCATGAAGTTTCAGTAGTTAGTATGAAGTCTTCCTACCGAATTCACTCAGGCAGGGATTTACTGCCTGAAGTCAATTTACTGCTCTATTTCAGTGCTCAGCTGTGGTAGAAACATAGTAAAGCTTTGCTTGCCAACCACCAACAAGCAAGAAGAAGGAGAAAAAGAATGACTGTCCAGAAATGTTGAGTTGAATCCAAATGAAATCATTTCCTCACTGAGGTGTGCTCTGTTTGCCATTTTATTTATTAAATGTTTTATTTAGGCTCTACTGGCCTTTGTTGCACAGTAAAACAACAGGGAGGAGAGAAGGGCAAGTCATGCAGCAAAGGCCCTGAGACTCAGAATCAAATCCACAACAATCATCACAGCCCCAGCACACGGGATGTGAACCACCAACTGAACCTCTTAGCTGCTTTTAGCTGTTTCTTGATTGAAGGTCGTCCTGACCTTTTAAATGGAAGCTCCTGTTATCAAGAGGCAACAGACAATGCTTTGTTTATAGAGGTAAAGTTTTTCTTTTCATTGCTCCAGTTGTATCATGCTGGGTTTGGACTTCACCTGGTACTGTTGTAGTTTTACCTTAATCCTCCCAAAGTTTGCTGGGAGGGTCACTTTCAGGGCAAACCTTTAATGAAAATTAAAATTTCTGTCTTGACTTTGTGTCTCTGTGGTTTAGTCACAATTGTAGGATATGAGGCATTTATTTTTATTTTTTTGCCCCTAAGGTCTTGTTTCAGAAAGCAGGGTTAACAAGCTCTGAATACATCTACTCAGGATTTTAGGTTTCAGAACAAGAGATATCAATAAAGTAACTTGATTCTGAGTTAAGTGTGAGTGGGAGAAAACAAAAAGCTCTCATCAATGGAAGAATGCCATTCACCATGGCAATGGGAGAAAAAAACGAAGCCTCAAAGTCCACATTTCTTGCTGATAAAATTACATATGGAGAATATCAAAACATATTTATTAAAAAAAATACTAGAAAAGGTAACTACAAAGTGCAGTTGCAATAAGTTTCAAGAGTCTAACTAAATATTTATAAGGTTATTTTTAAAGAGAAGGTTGAAGAACGGCATCTTACAGGCATTTTTAAGTTTTTTGGCAGAGAAGGAGGCTGAGAAGTATTGAACAGCTTTTTTCTGTTTAATTTTTACCTTTAAGGATTTGATTCTGCAAAATCAGTCATGTTGACGTTCTCTGTTTGTGTGTATTTCAATATTTGGTCTGAAGTTGTGTGCAGAATGAGGAGAGACTATTTTGACTGAGCAGAAACAGTTGCAGATGTTCTTCAGACATCCTGACACATTCTGTGTATTCAGCATGATTAACAAAGCAGGCTTTCATAAAATCTGTTTCTCTTGTTGGGCTGTGACTCAGGCCCTTGTACTCCCCCAAAAGCCTGAATTAATAAGTGAAAGCAGCACCTGTAACAAGAATGCCAGAGCACATTAAGGTTGTAGCCCAATTCCAGTAAGCAACAGTGAGGGTTGCAGTCTGCTTCAATGAACTGGGACTGGGGGATCTGGAGAGTAAACAGAGGTGGGAAGGGAGCAGACTTTGAAAGGATCAAACTGATACCGTTGTATGTTTCATACAAACACCACATGTGAGCAAAGTACAATGCAAATAATAGAAAATTCAGAGCAACAACATAAATTATTTTTTAGACAAAATGTTAAGTTACTGAGAGTTGAGAAAAAGGGGGTTCCCATAAAATCCTAACCATAAAGCTTAGAAATAAACAACAAAAAACAGATGCCAAAGTTATTGAATTTGGAGTCCTGTACTTGCAGTGTTAAACATGGAATATCTGTGGAGCATTCATTCCAGCCCCAGCAGCTGTTTTAGCGCATCTTTCAAAGAATGGAGAGCTCTGCAGTTTTCATTATAAGTACACCTCAGCTTGTGAGACACATATTAATAAAATATGATTTTTAAATCAATAATTTATGTGCCCATGAGAAGCCCAACAGATTTATTTTAACCTAGAACTTTATTGATTAAATACATATCTTATTATCTAGGAACCAGCAAGAATTCTGGGTTTTACAGACTAATGAGCTGGATTTACTGCACTTGCTTTAACCTGTTGAACTGTGTCAAAGACACACGTCCACACTCTCAATCTAGCAGACGCCAAGCTTTCTGCCATGGACAAGACCAAAGAACTGTCTAAGGCAGGGGTGCCCAAAGTGGGTCCTGGAGGGCCTGCATCCTACATGTTTTAGTTCTCTCCCTGGTAGTACCAGTAACTTTTTCGTTCTTAGGCCTTCTAACAAGCCATCATTTTATTCAGGTGCGTTAAACCAGGGAGAGAACTAATCTATACAAGATGCCGGCCCTTCAGGACCGACTTTGGGCAACCCTGGTCTAAGGACAACAGGGACAAAATAGACCTGCACAAGGCTGGGATGGACTACAGAAATAAAAGCAAGCAGTTTAGTGAGACGGCAACCACAATTGGTGTGATTATTAGAAAACAGATGAAATTCAAGATCACTATCATTCACCCTTGGACTGGGACACATTCAAAATCTCACCTTGTGGAGAATCAATGACCATGATAAAATGAGGGATCAGCCCAGAACTACATGGGAGGATCTAGTCAAAGATATGAGGAGAGCTAGAACAAGTACTTATTACTCCCACTGTACATACATGAGTATGGCATGGATAGGTGAATTATTGCTTCACTGTAAATATCATGTTTGTATGTGGGGACTGGAGGCTGCACCATTTTAGCTAAGATTAAAATATGTTTCAAAGACATGGGAGTCCAACATGTTGGGGTCTAAACCTGACAGCAATGTTCACTTTTGACTTTAACAAAAACTCAGATGGTGCCCACACATTAGCCTAAATGAGGATTGCATGATAACAGCTCAAAATTGATAAGTGATTTCAAGGTTCACTTTGAAGCGTCCAAGTAAAACCAAACCTAACAAGATAACGATCATTTAGGCTTTACCATGCATTTTGTTGTAACGATAAGTAAGCATGCAGAAACATCATTATAGGGTTGTTCTGTAGGGTTTGATTCTCATACAGGTTCTCATGGTATACTGTACTATAAATGATTAATCATTTTATCACTTCCATCTCTTCTTCACAGCAATAAAGATTTCACTGAATTGCTGGTGAGAAGTCAGCTTTAATGCAAATCTTTAAAGTTGTTCTTGTTACAACTCCACTTTCGTTCCTATTGATGCCAACACTACTGTCAAACTAAAATACAACATAAACTTAAGTGAGACGCTGTCATGAGTACAATAACGGCATAAAAATGCTATAAATACATTTAAATATACCTGCCTTACCCTTCTTTTGAGGTTGAAATTAGGTTATTACATTAATTCTCTAAACTTAAATTACTTTTCTACAGCCATTTACTAAAGTCATTAGACTTAGACTTCCTTTATTGTCATTGTACAAAAAAAAACTCAAGGTGAATCTTGACAACGAAATGTCGTTACTTGGCTACCAGTGTAGCAGAGCTAAAACCTTATACTACCCAATAAATAAATAAATACAATACAAGTGCCATAGAATACACAGGTTCAGTGTTGTGAAAAAAACTGAACTAAAGTGCATGTATCGACCATGTCCATGGGGGTGATTTGGTTTGTGAGTGTGTGGAGGGGTGTTATGTGGCGTTAAGCAGTCTGATGGCCCGGGGGAAGAAACTGTTCAGTAGTCTGGTTGTTCTGCACAAGATGCTGCGGAACCTTCTTCCAGACGCCAGGGGGGAAAACAGTCCATGGTTGGGGTGGGTGGAATCGGAGAGGATCTGGTGAGCGCGAGATAGGCAGCGCCTCTCTGCAATGTCCTTGATGCAGGGGAGCAGAGCCCCTGTGATCTTCTCCCCTGCCCTCACCACCCTCTGTAGAGACTTCCAGTCAGAGGCCCTGCAGCTCCCAGACCAGATGGAGATGTAGCTGGTCAGTTGGCTCTCGATGGTCCCTCTGTAGAAGGTCTGAAGGATGGGGGGCGGGAGGGATGCTCTCTTCATCCGACGCAGGAAGTGCATGCGCTGCTGGTCCTTCTTCACCAGTGAGGAGATGTGGGGAGACCAGCTGAGGTTGTCGTTGATGTGCACCCCCAGGAACTTGGTGCTGCTGACGACCTCCACAGCTGAGTCGTTGATGAGGAGTGGTGTGTGGGTGGGTCTGGATTTCCTGAAGTCTACGATGATCTCCTTGGTCTTGTTGACATTCAGGATCAGGTTGTTTCCTCTGCACCAGTCCACCAGATGCCGCACCTCCTCCCTATAGGCCGTCTCGTTGTTGTCCCGGATGAGGCCCACTACTGTGGTGTCGTCCGCGTACTTCAGGATGTGGTTGGATCTGAAGTGTGGACGGCAGTCGTGGGTCATCAGGGTGAACAGCAGGGGGCTCAGGACACAGCCCTGAGGGGTGCCGGTGTTCAGGGTGATGACATCGGAGGTGTTGTTCTCCATTCTGACAGCCTGGGTTCTGTCAGTGAGGAAGTCCAGTAGCCAGTTGCAGAGGGGGGTGTTAATTCCTAAGGGGCCCAGTTTGCCCACCAGGTCTTGGAGGATGATGGTGTTGAACGCTGAGCTGAAGTCCAGGAACAGCATCCGCACGTGGGTGTTCTCCTCCAGATGCTCCAGGCTCAGGTGGAGAGCAGTGGAGACTGCATCCTCAGCACTGCGCTTGGACTGGTATGCAAACTGGAAAGGGTCGTGTGATGGGGGGAGCGTGGAGATGATGGTCCTTAACAAGTCTTTCCAAGCACTTCATGATCATGATGGTGGATGTCAGTGCGGGGTGGAAGTCATTAAGGCATGTGATGGTGGTTGACTTCGGGACCGGAACGACAGTGGCAGACTTGAAGCACCGTGGGACGACAGCCTGGTCCAGGGACGTGTTGAAGATGTCGGTGAGCACGTGGGCCAGCTGGTCCGAGCATTCCTTGATTAGCAGACCTGGAATGTTGTCCGGACCTGCAGCTTTCCGCGCGTTGACCTTCCTCAGAACCTTCCGCACTGCTGATGTTTCTAGTCTGAGCGCCTGTTCATCGGGGAGTGGCGTCGCTTTCCTCGCAGGGTTGTTGTTCAGCTCCTCAAATCTTCCGAAGAAGTTGTTGAGCTCGTTGAGGAAGCCAGTGTCGGTCTGGCAGGATGGAGGTGTGGGTTTGTAGTCTGTGATAGACTGGATGCCCTGCCACAGTTTCCTGGTGTTGTTGGAGTCCTGGAAGAGACCCTGGATTTTCCGGCTGTGGGCTCGCTTAGCGTCTCTGATGGTCCGGTTCAGGTTGACCCTCGCAGACCTGAGAGCCGCAGCATCACCAGATCTGAAAGCAGCATTGCGTTCTCTCAGCTTCGTTCCCACCTCCTTGGTCATCCAAGGTTTCTGGTTTGCCCGAGTGACTATTGTTTTTGTTGCTGTCTCTTTTTTCATGCACCAACTGATATAGTCGGATACAGATGCAGCGTACTCCTCCACGTTGGTGCGCTGGTTGTCTGTTGCTGCTTCCTTGAAGATGCCCCATTCAGTGCACTCAAAACAGTCCTGCAGTGCAGACATGGCGCCCTCAGGCCATACTCTCACCTTCTTCACTGCAGGTCTCTCTCTGATGGTATGCAGGAATTAGCATGACAGAGAGATGGTCTGAGGAGCCCAGGTGGGGGCGGGGTGCTGCTCTGTAGGCCTTCTTTATGTTGGTGTAGACAAGGTCCAGAGTGTTCTCCCCTCTAGTAGCAAAGTCCACATGTTGGTGAAAGTTTGGAAGCACGGTCTTCATGTTGGCCTGGTTGAAGTCGCCAGCAACAATAAAAACACCTTCCGGTTGTGTGGCTTGCATGTCCGTGATGTTGTTGTAGAGAACACTGAGGCTTGCTTCGTGTTGGCGCTGGGTGGGATGTAAACAGCAACAATGGTGACGCTGGTGAATTCACGTGGCAGATAAAAGGGTCGACATCACAGTCAGGAGTTCAATGTCTATAGAGCAGTGACTGGAGACCCTGGAAGCGTTGTTACACCAGCTGTTCTTCGTGTAGATGGAAACGCCACCCCCTCGGGTTTTACCTGTGAGAGCACCGCTTCTGTCGGCTCTGAATGCTGTTAGCCCGTCCAGGCTAACTGCGCTATCTGGGACCGATGCACTGAGCCATGTTTCAGTGAGGACAATGGCACAGCAGTTTCTTGTTTCCAGCTTTGAGTGTAGCTCCAGCTTGAGATAGTCCATTTTGTTTTCCAGGGAGCGTACGTTGGTGAGCAGCAGTGAAGGAAGCGGCAATCTGTACGGGTTAGCTTTTAGCTTAGCTGTTAGTCCTCCGCGACAGCCACGCTTCTGCTTCCTATCGCGCCGTCTACGACGTTTCCATGGGCGTCCTGTGGTTGTTGGAGGGACCCCTGTTTCGCTTGCCGCTCGGCGGAGCAGTCCGAGGCTAACGAGTACGGTCCGTGTTTCCGTGCAGATGGAGTCTAGAAGCCCTGATTTCCTGAGTCTAACGATATTGTTACGAGTGTACACTGCTCGTACACTACGACGCTGCGTTGTCAGTACGGAAAACTCTGTTTTAGCTGCCGAATGTGGCATAAGGTTTACAATGCTAACCGGACCCGAAGTAGCCGCAGCCGAGCAGGGCGCCGCCATCTTGATAATCTGCT
Organism: Poeciliopsis prolifica; assembly: GCF_027474105.1. Classification (NCBI taxonomy): domain Eukaryota; kingdom Metazoa; phylum Chordata; class Actinopteri; order Cyprinodontiformes; family Poeciliidae; genus Poeciliopsis; species Poeciliopsis prolifica. The sequence goes on along the minus strand of NW_026562471.1, from coordinate 514,283 downwards.
TTCATACCACGGGCATCTTTCTGTTGCCACAGTGAACATGCTGGATTCAATCCACTGCCTGCTTAACCCTTTCAAAATAAGAGTCGTAATAACAAAAAAATGTGCTTAATACAAAATAAAACATACAAACTAAAATTACAGCAATAAAGTTTGATTATCAAATCAAATCAAATTTTATTTGTATAGCACATTTCAGCAGCAAGGCATTTCAAAGTGCTTTACATCATAAACACAAAAACACAAAGTCATGCACAGAATAAACAATACATTGTTCCATATTACATTTTAAATAAAACTAAACACGTGTGTTTTAGTCGAGATTTAAAAGAAGTCAGGGTTTCTGCTGTTTTACAGTTTTCTGGAAGTTTGTTCCAGATTTTTGGTGCATAGATGCTGAAAGCTGCTTCTCCTCTCTTATGCAATAACTTTTGCTTTATTTTATTTAACGTTAAGCTGTTTTAGGATCAAAGGTCACCACTACATCCCAGAAAGTGAGTTATTGTGTCTGTAAGTTGATGGAATATTTTTACTTCAAAAGTATTGTAACTATGACATGATGATTTAAAGAATGTATTTATGCAACTGTAAAACTGAAATTATACAAAGATAAACAGTGAAAAATTGGGATTATAGACTCCAGTAAAATGACAGAATAGGATTTTTGACCAACTATGAACAATGGACATGCCCATACCAACATGTAATTTAGGTCGAGAAACAATTGACAAACAAACAGTGTGAGGGTCACAGCTTTACCTGGTGAGGCATTTTTGCTTCTTCTGCCAACATTAGGGCAAAGAGCTAACTGCGGATCAAAAGTGGCATCAGAAGATTGTTATTGTGAAAAATAACAGGAGGCAGTGCTTTTAGTTTTGGTGTATATATACTAAGCGATTTGAATAAAAACAGACAATCACAACAGCACAACGAGAGACAAGATAATTGACTTAGAATAAATTAATTCCAATAAACGCCCATTGTCCTTTTTCTAGCTCGCCATCTTCAGATCCAGATGAGGATCTGATCCAATGGGGGAAAACCCCCAACCTAAAAGTGTTTTTATAAAAAAAACATTTACACAAAAGAGTATTATATTTCAAGCTAATCAATTGAAAGTTATTTAGAGTACACTTTCAAAATATCAAGAATAAAATAAATTGTCAAATACCCAAGCAGAGTGAGAAAAAGAAAAAGTAAAATAAACAAATAAATATACTGCATAATATCAAACTTAAGTGTTAGGCAGTTAAGTTTAAAATTAAATTGATCAGAACAGAATGTAGCTCAGTACCAATACAACGAAAGTGGGTGTACTGAGCCAATCAGCTGTGACAGCGTCGTGTCATGACAACTCCACCATCATTTCTGGCAAAACAATGCTCCAATGAGCAATCGAGCAGAAGTTTCACGTGCAAAAGCAATACTGCTATCAAATAACAGACTCACCAGGCAATCCAATCAGTAGGTTCAAAGATGTGGATGAATTTGTGAGGAAGCCGCCAGCAGCAACCACAATCACAGTGGAAACAGGTGAAGAAGTTCAAACTGCAGCTGGAGGAGGGGCTTTAAAGAAGCTGGCAGAGTTTGGGGCAACACAGGAAGTGGGCCCGCAAAAACAAAAGTCCCTAACTAACTGCGGGTTACATACGCAAAAAAGAAAAAAACATTTTTGAATGACTTGTACACTACATTCAAGAGGAAACCATTGAGAAATCGATGTTTACTTCTCTCTTCACAGTGCAGCATGGTTGTTTACAGTGCAGGCAATTATGGTAAGCTCCATAGCATCCAACTGTGTCACAGACAAACGTTAGTGATTGGGTCGCTAACGTTCCACACACTCCACACCTCCAGTTTCTTTTTTTTTTCTTTATTTGTTTAGCAGGAGAACATACATTCATTTTACATACATTTTGCAAAGCTTACATGACTTCTCCAATTTTGTATTATTTTTTCCCCATTTAACACATAGCAAACATAAATCCCCATACAGACGTAACAAAAACAAAACCAAGTACGTATAATTACATAAAAAAAACAATTATATAATAAATTAAAAAAATAAAATAAAAATAAAAAACAAAGGGCGTTTGAGGGGGGGTTGGACAGCCTTGAGAAGCTAAAAAGCAACAACACTTTATTTGATTATTCTGCAAATTTTAGTCACATGACATGATAGGTAAGTCACATCAATCTATACATTATAAAGGCAGAGATTTTATGTATGTCACAAAAGGTGCCCACTTGTGAGTGAATTTTGCTGAACTACCTTTCACTGTTAAAATCTTTTCTATCCTTAAGCATGATCTTACAGTATTAAGCCATAGTGAAGTAGATGGAGGTATAGGAGATTTCCAGCTAAGTAAAATGCAGCGCCTAGCAAGGAGAGAACAGAAAGCCAAGACCTCCCCCTGCAGGGGCGACAAATTAAGTGAGGTCACTGGAACTCCAAAAATGGCAATTAGTGGATCACTACGAATCTGGACTCCAAAAGCCCCCCGAGAGTATGGAAAAGACATAGTTCCAAAATTTTTGCAAGCTCGGGCAAAAGAAAAACATATGACTTAAGTTGCAGGGAGAGGTCTGGCATCTATCACACTGATCCAAAACCGAAGGAAAGATTCTAGATAGACAGGATTTTGAGAAGTGGACTCTGTTTATCACTTTAAACTGCACAAGCTGTAACCTGGCACATGGTGTGCTTTGGCGTATATTGAGGATAACTTTATCCCACCATGAATCAGAGAGTTCAACTCCCAATTCACGTTACCAAAGAGTTCTGGTTTTACCTGATGAATTGGGTTCAATTCCCATTAGCTTTCCATATATATTAGAAAGGGGTGATTTCAGACTGGGTTTCAAAACTAGAAGATCGACCCATGGTGGGTCAACAGGAAGGGTTGGAAAATTTGGAAACAATGAAGAAACATAATGTCTAATTTGGAAATAGAGAAACAGATGAGAAGTAGGTAGGTTAAATTTTGAAGATAACTGTAAAACTAAGAAATAGACCATCTTTGTAGAGATCTCTCATTGTACAAATGCCTCTCTCATGCCAAACTCTGTAGCCAACATTAGTGGTCGCAGGAGAAAACATATGATTTTTTAATAACGGCATCTTAGTAGAGGGAGACATAAATTTAAAATGGGACCTAAATTGTGACCAGATCTTAAGTGTAGAAAGCACTATAGGATTTGTAATAACAGAGGGTAGTTTAATTGGTAGTGATGAATATATAATGGAGGCAGGTGAAAAAGGTGTAGAAATCGACTGAATTTCAAGTTTACACCAGATCAGATTGGGTGAATTTAGCCAATAAATCAATTTATGAATATGTGAAGACCACTAGTACATTGTAAAATTGGGTAAGGAAAGACCACCACTTGTGGTGAACTGTTGTAGTAGAGAAAGCCTCAATCTGGGGGCCTTATTGTTCCACAAATATGAAGAGATCATCTGATCCAGGGACTTGAAGAACTGTTTAGGTAAGAATAAAGGGATACATTGAAATAAAAAAAGAAGTCTAGGTAGAACATTCATTTTAATAACATTAATCCTTCCAGTTAGTGAAAGAGGGAGAGAGTTCCATCTCTTAAAATCTGATGCAATTTGAGAGATTAGGGGGGCAAAGTTCTGAGAAAACATTGAGGGTAGAGTACGAGTAATATTAATTCCCAAGTATCTAAACCCTGAGGGGCTGAGTCTAAAAGGTATGTCAGAATGCGTAAGTTCCAAAGCCAATGAATTTACTGGGTAGCATTCACTTTTAAGCAAATTAATTTTGTAGCCAGAGAAAGATCCAAATTTATCAAGAATATCCAAAATTGGAGGAAGACTATGTAAAGGATCCGAAACATACAAGAGAAGGTCGTCTGCATATAAGGACAGTTTAAGTTCAACACCAGAGCGGATAATTCCATGAAAAGAAGAAAGGGATCTTAGCGCAGCAGAAAGAGGTTCAATGGCTAACGCAAACAGGAGAGGAGAAATGGGACAACCCTGTCTAGTACCACGACCTAACGGAAAATAATCAGATTGGACGGAGTTAGTGACAACACAAGCCTGAGGAGATGAATAAAGTAGCTTGATCCAGGCCAAAAACCTCCCACCAAAACCAAACCTATTGAGAACGGCAAAAAGGTACTCACATTCCACTCGATCAAAGGCTTTCTCGGCGTCAAGAGAAATGATCACCTCCGGAGAAGTAGGGGAGTGAGCTGAAAAAATTACATTCAATAGTGTACGAATATTAAAGAACAAATGGCGACCTTTGATGAATCCATTCTGTTCATGCGAAATAATCTGAGGAAGCACCGTCTCAATCCGAGTTGCAAGTATTTTAGCTAAAATCTTAAAATCCACATTTAAGAGTGACAGGGGCCTATAAGACTCGCAAGCAGTGGGATCTTCACCCCTTTTCAACAGGAGAGAAATTGAAGCCTGAGCCAAAGTGGGGGGCAACAGGCCACGCCCCAGGGACTCATTGTAAACCTCGAGAAGAAGAGGGGCTATCTTGTCTTTAAATTTCTTTAAAAATTCAGCAGGAAATCCGTCCGAGCCAGGGGCCTTACCACTTTGCATATTATTGATCGATGCAAAAATTTCTTCCAATTTAATGGGAGCATCAAGTTGATCAGAAACCAAGTTATTTATCCTAGGGACATCTATATTCTGAAGAAAGGCAAATAACTCATCTGAGCCCGATTGAAGTTCAGATTTATACAGATTACAATAAAATTTCTTGAAAATGTCACTGATAGAAACAGGATCAGAAACGAGATTGCCTGACTGATCCTTGATCTGTAATATTGTGCGAGAGCTAGCTTTGCGTTTCAGTTGGTGCGCCAGGAGCCTACTTGGTTTATCTCCATGCTCATAATAAGAGGCTCGAGACCGAATCAAGAGGCACTCTGCATCAGATGTTGTTAGAAGATCAAGTTCAGTTTGAAGATCCAGTCGCTGCTTCAGTAAAGCGGATGATGGATTAGTGGCATTTTGTCTGTCAATTTTCTGAATCTTTGTTGATATTTCTGATATCTTAGCATGGATATTTTTATTAACATTAGCTGAAAAAGAAATAATCTGACCCCGAAGATAGGCTTTTAATGTTTCCCATAATAATGAGAAAGAAACTGTGTCGCTCTTGTTAAGCGTAAGGAAATCATCAATTGTTGATAGGATGAATGTATTGAATGGTTCATCTGATAACAGGAGACTATTAAATCTCCAACAAGGGCAAGAACGGGGTTTATTCGTGAAGTTTATATCAAGGCTTAAAGGGGAATGATCAGAAATAATAATTGGATAGTATTCAGAAGATGAGACTCTGTGCATTAAAGAGCCATCAATAAAAAAAATAGTCTATACAAGAATAGGACTGATGTACTTGAGAAAAAAATGTGAAACAAGTCCTTGTGATTATAGCTCTCACTTGGTAATAGACTCGATGTAGACATTCGCCTCCTCAGGAGAAGTAAAAACTCGCGTAGTTCCACCATGGGTAATCCGCAACCGGGCCGGATGAAGCAAGCCGAACCGGACCCCCTCTATACCACGAAGCCGGCGACGGCAATCTGTAAAGGCTGCCCGAGCTCGGGCCGTCCGAGCAGTATAATCGGGGAAAACGAGGATGGTCATACCGTTCATCTTAATCCGCTGCAGCTCCCTTGCCTTCGACAGGATTTTCACACAGTCATTGTAGTAATGTAGCTTAGCTACGATGGGGCGAGGGCGCTCACCTGCCTTGGGTTTCGGGATCGGGATACGGTGAGCGCGGTCTAGCAACGGTTCCTCCGCGAAACCGAAGGCTTCCTTTAGCAACCGAGAGACCGCAGCCGTCGAAGCCGATAAAGGGTCATCCTCCGGGACACCAATGATGCGGATGTTCTGACGCCGGGACCGGGACTCCAAGTCATCACATTTATCCTCCAACTGTGCCACAGTTTTAGTAAGACTGTCCACTGTCTTCCGGAGGCTAACGATGTCATCAGTGCAGGTGGACAGGGATTTCTCCATCTCAACAACTGTTACGTTTAGCCCCGTGAAACTCTCCTGCACCGCAGTGAGGCCAGAGGACAATTCCTTCTTGAAGGACAGCAGCTCGGACTTAATCGAAGAAAGACTTTCACCGAGAACAGCATGAAACTCTGCTTTAAGTATAGCAGTAAAGTCATCCCGGAGAGCCGCAAGCAGCTCCTGCTTAAGACTGCTGACATCGCTAATTGTAGCGGCTCGGGCCGCCGCCGACCCAAGGCATGACTCAGCACAGGCCGAGGACTCACCACGAGGGGCAGGCCGCAGGTGGGACTGAATCGAATTTCCTCCTTTAACAGACTTTGGTGGCATTTTAGTGTCCAAAAAAAAAAGATAGTGCTATATGTATCGACCACCTATCGTGTGAAGCCGAAGTCGAGAAAAAGTGCCAGGCAGCAATCGAAAAAAAACAGCTAACCCCGCAGGAGCACGCCAAGACACAGCCTACTCCACCGCCATTCAGCCGGAAGTCACCTCCAGTTTCTTTATGGCCCAATCATCTGCGCAGGCCATCTGTCCACCTCGACAGACGGCCGACGAAGCAAAGGACAGAACAATGGGCTGCAGGGGTCAGATCTTCTAAGATAATAAAGAGTGCGAAATTGAATGTGCAAAAAGTTAATGAGTTTTGTAGGAGTCTGTAAAGAAACGTAGAGAAGGGAGGGTTCTTTTTCTTTCTTTTTTCATTGGCAAGGACCACAAAGATATATGTTTAAAGAGTGATTGATGAATGGATGAGGGATGAAGGGGAGGAGGGGTGAAGGGATGAATGTTCTTGATTTGGTCATCTGGAGAGAATGACGTCTTCATTTGGGAAGTGAAGACTCTGTGGAAACGGTTCCTCTTAGGAAACCTCTCGGAGTTTAACTAACTTTCACTTAGTTAAAGTCCAAGTGAAAGTCATGTTGGGTGTGATTGTGCTGTTGATAATAACCTTGGATCCATTCACGCTGATAATGTGATAGCTGTTGCATGTGCTGTCGTAAAAATAAGTAGCAGGAACCCAGTTCTTCTTGGTGCTTGGATCAATTTGGAACACATGGGCCCAGTGGTTTAGATCGGCTGCTCCATGTTTATAATGCTGAATTCAAGTTGAGATGCAGCAAAAAGAAAAAGCAAAGCATGGTTATGGATGAAGAAGGATTAAATGAAGGAATTAAAAGGAAAAAGGAGGGTGGGTTTGATGAAACAGACAGATGAGTGAGTGATACCTACTTGCTAAATATTTTTTTTAACTGGTAGGATATTCTAGTGAAAGGATTAGTGCATATATCTATAGCTTTCATTTTAAATGGGTAGGATATTCAGATGAAGGAAGTGATCTTCTTGTGGTTTTGTCATGGATATAAATTGTTCCAATGCTAAGCTAAGCATAACTCCTAACCTTTCACTTCAGTCCTGTCATTCAAACAATGTTATCCAATATAATTAACATTAACACAACCCGCTATAGTTTTCTGTTTGTAAACATGACTGCAGGAGTTTTGGACGCCCTGACAGATAGACTGAGCTATCTATCCGTGCTACGGTAGGAAAATCTGACAAAGTAGCACTGATAAACAGAACATCTGTACTGTGCAGCTAGCGCAGGGATTCTTGCTTCTCAGCCTGGATCGTATCTGTGGTCGTCGCCCACCATATCAGCTCTGCTCTTCCTTCTGACTGAGCTCCTTTTATTCCTCTCTGCCAACACCTGTATGAGCAGGAAGTACTGCGCTCCGCCTCACGACCAGTTCAGAGTGTCTTTGAGGAGTTAAAGGAGAAAACAAGAATATAACCAAATATTAAAAATCTGATTTTACTCTGTGTAACGTGCACAAGATTGACATGACACTGTCACATATCCATGACATAACACCTGTAATAAACATGAAGTTGTAAGTGTTTATGACTGTTGTCACTGTCAGTCAGTAAATAATGACAATATAAAGCTGACATTGCTTCAAATATCTGTTTTTTCAAATATCTTCGTTATGACGACTTGCCATTTACTAAGAAATCATAATCTTTGATAAATCTAACAGGTATAATTATCAAACCTTGAAACGTTATGTTGCTTTATGTGTTGATATTAAATTACTCAGTCATTTGTTGTTAGTGTTAAAGTGATCCAAGATCAGCTGAACATGTTGGCCTAAATATGTTGTTAATTTAAAAAATTGCTGTTTGAGATACGCCAGATCTCATAATTACTTCTGTACTGGAATGTCCAGAGTAAACACAGGAAGGCTAGTTTTACCTGAGCTGTTTATCATACAGCGTTTGACTTGTGTAATTTTAGATAATGCCGCACTGTGTCACTGTTGACTGTAATTAAAAAACAAAACAGTGAATTGAATCTGGATCACTTCCCACATGGAAAGAGCTCAGTGGAAGAGAGCTGAACACAACTTCTGAAGGACCTATTTGAGCGTTTCTCGCCAGAAGACTTTGAGTCATTCATGTGAGAAAAACTGACGAAAGCTCCAGCAGGTGATGGTCACCTTAACAAACTAAAAACAAATGCTGTGCCCATAGTTTTTATCCACAAACGCCAAAATCTCGCAGCGGCTGGATAGAGAACGAAAAACGCTGGAAGAAACATCAGAAACAGGCAGTGGGAGTTCTTCTATTTGCTAGCAGAGCTATTGCTTCTGCCTCTTGTGCTGAATGTGAAACTACAGACCAAAACTGGACTGAAGGCCAGACTCTAAACTGCCGGACACAGAGCTATAGAGGTACTTACTGGATGGTAAGTGTCAGTCATTGTTTCATTTACGAAGCTGAAGGTGGCAGCAGCAAACAGCACCTCCACCAGGCGTCTCTGTCCTCTCCCTCTGTTTGTTCCTCCTCACCTCTTGTGATTTCTACATTCCCATCAACTTCAATGCACTTCTGTTCAATTTGAAAAGGATTAATGACGTTACTCATTGCTGTTTTGGCTGAACGGATCCAGTTGAACCAAGGAGATGTCATTTACCCAGAATCCATTGCAGAATGAACAACAGGGCAGCATTCATGTGACAATATTTCATTAACATTTATATAAACTAAATAGCCTACAGTATTGTTATTGTATTGTTTTTACATCTAAAATAAATATTTCTCAAATATGGTCTGTTGTTATAACTAATCATGGATCCCTTTAACTTTCTTCATTCTACAGTCGTACAGCAAGAGGCCTACAAAGCACTTATGAACTTTACATTTGAAACATTACTTAAGGCAGTACTTGTGAAATAGTGGGGTGCGGCCCCCAGGGGGGCATGGTGAGCTGCTAGGAGGGACGTGAGAAACACGACTTTATAATTGTCTTTATTCACAAGCCTCATAAGGACCAATCAGTCACCCGATGTGGTGCTTTGTGTAAGGAAAATGGTTGTCTTACAATGTATTAAATACAAAGTCACACACACACACACACACACACACACACTATTCCTATCTTTGCAAGGCATTTGGATTGACATCCACTTGGGCCCCATAGAACGCAGCGAGTCATCACTATGTAATTTATTTGTTGGAAAAAATGGGTCTTATAAGATGAGAAAGCTAAAACTCTCTCTCTCTCACACACACACACACACACACACACACACTTAAAATCATGCTTGTGAACATAAAAACTAGCAGGTATGGTTTTGAACTGTGGGACAACCAAGGATCATGTAGAGAAAAATAATGGAACATGATCCATAACAAAATTCTCAAGTGTTTTATTTAAAATAAGTCATAAAATCACAAGATAATAAAGACAGCTTAACTATGAACACCATTTTTTTTTTACCACTGAATTTTTGGCTCCAATAAGAACATTTGATATGAGCAGGTGTCCATGTTAAACCTGAGAGAATGAATAAAGAGGATATATTATGCCTGGGATTGGGAGCAAAAGCACAGGGTGGGAGTTTGAAGAAATAAAGTGTTTTTGAGCCAGAGCAGTGTGCATTCCTGAGAGAGGACAGTGTTGAACAGATGTAATCAGCAAGTGTGAAAGCAGAGGCAATAACTCCACATGGCAAAAGGTGGAGAAGTGAATCTGTCTCTGTCAAGAAGGTGTATGAAAGTATGAAAACATGAAAACTAAGCCAACTGATAAGGAAGCAAGAGGTGAAGTACAGAATATTGAGAGCAGGAAGTAGGTATTAACACAAGTATATGACTGCACTCTCAAACAATACATAGTACTTCAACATCTGTAAAGGTTCAATAACTAGTTACACATCCCACCTGCAACTGATTATTTAACACCATAAACCTCATTACTACTTATACAAATGGCAAAAGACGCAGGCAAGCCGAACAAAGACTTATTCTGGACTCTAAATTGAAGTCAGCTGAGCAAGCCTATCAGATCAGACCTACCCTGGCGAAACTTAAACACTTTCAAATGTTTTTACGAGAACCTTTATAAATCCCAGGTCTCTAGTGACACTACAGAGTTGATGAACACCTTTTTTTCCAACTTCAACCTTCCTTGTCTGACAGAAATTCAAAAGTCAACGTTAGATAGCCCTATAACCATTGAAGAAGTCAGGGAGGCCATTAAAGGTCTGCAGTCTGGTAAAGCGGCAGGGCCTGACTTTCTTACTGTAGAATTTTACAAAGAGTTCGCTACCCTCCTAGTCGAACCACTGCTGCACATGTTTAACGACTCTTTCCAAAAGGGTCACTTGCCCATGTCGTTGAGGGAAGCCAATATATCCTTAATACTTAAAGGGAACAAACCACCGGAAGATTGTGCCTCATACAGGCCAATTTCCTTATTAAATGTGGACTTAAAGATCCTTTCAAAAATATTAGCAAGACGTTTGGAGACTTTACTCCCAACACTTATCAATGAGGATCAAACTGGCTTTATTAAGGGACGTAGTTCATTCAATAACATGCGTAGGCTGCTCAACGTGATCCAGTTCTTCAATCAAAGTGCAATGTCTGGTTTAGTGGTCTCCCTAGACGCCGAAAAGGCATTTGATCGTGTGGAGTGGTCATACCTTTTCTACACTTTGAGAAAGTTTGGTTTGGGGGAAAATTTTGTTAACTGGATCAGAATACTTTACAGTGAGCCCTGTTCAGCTGTTATCACTAATGGTCTACGATCACCAAATTTTCAGGTGCGGAGGGGAACACGCCAAGGCTGCCCCCTTTCGCCCCTGCTTTTCGCTTTAGCTATAGAGCCTCTGGCAGAGGCAGTACTGGCCCATGGGGGTATAGGCGGTCTAACCATTGGAGAGAGACAACACAAGATTACTTTATATGCTGACGACGTGCTCATATTTTTATCTCGGCCTGAGGACTCTATTCCACTTCTCATAGAGACCATTAACAGGTTTGGGGATTTTTCGGGTTATAAAATCAATTTTAACAAATCAGAGGTTATGCCACTAGGCTTATTAAAACATCAACCGTCTATGCCTACCCCATTCCCTTTCACTTGGTCCCCAGAAGGATTCACATATTTGGGAATAAAAATCACCCCCTCTTTTGACACAATATATAAGGTGAATTTCACTCCCTTATTCCAACGTATCCGGCTGGACCTTGAAAGATGGAAAACATTGCCTCTCTCTTTGGGGGCCGCGTGTCTCTCTTAAAAATGAATGTCTTACCCAGGCTTTTATATCCCATACAAATGATCCCAGTTCTTTTTCTCCGTAAGACGATTAAGACTTTAAATGGGTGGTTAAGTTCTTTCATATGGGCAGGAAGGAAACCACGGTTAAAAATTTCTACACTGTGTCTCTCGTCCGCAAGTGGAGGCCTTGATCTCCCAGACATACGAAAGTATCAGATCAGCGCTCACATGCGTGTTGCCGCTGATTGGATAAGGGTTCTGCCTCTCTGTGGCTTGATATAGAAAGCTCTATGTCCAGGTTTCCTTTACAAAATTTATTATTCCTGAAGAAAAAGGATACTATAAAAAAGTACTGCAGTAATCCCATTACTATTAATACTGTGAGAGCTTGGCAAATGGTTAAAAAATTGGAGGGTAGGTTCCAAATTATATCACCTCTTACACCATTTGTGATAACCCTATGTTCCTACCAGGCACTATGGACTCTGGCTTTAAAACATGGTCAATGAAGGGAATTCGAACACTTTCGGACTTGATGGGAGGTGCTGCGTTATTATCGTTCTCTCAGCTAATGGATAGATATGACATTGGGAGGCAGGATTTCTTTCGCTATCTACAAATTAGAGATTTCATACAGAAAAAAACCACACTCGAAGCAGACCAAACGATTTCGGTGTGTGAAAAACAGTTATTCTCCCCTAGGGTACAAATTTCAATTAAAACCTTTTACAACTTATTGAAAGAGTACCCCTTGTCAAATACAACACATTTGAAAGAAGTTTGGGAAAGGGAATTACAGTGGGAAATAAATCCGGAGGAATGGGACGAGGCTTGGAAGAATGCAAGTCTCTAAGTATTTGTAATCGGGTTAAGGCCATTCAATTGAAAATCTTACACCGGGCGCACATCTCTCCTTCTCAACGAAGTAAGTTCAGTGTTAGCCTCTCGCCATTGTGTCTAAAATGTAAAATAGAGACTGGTAGCCTTACACATTGTTACTGGTCCTGTTGGAAAATTCAACATTTTTGGTGTATAATAAAATGTGAATTAGATAAGATTTTTTCTGTTTGCACACAATTCAATCCATTGTATTTCCTACTCGGTTTGACTGACACCAGTTTACCTGGCAAATATCAGCGTCAACTTTACAGAATGCTTACTTTTTGTGCAAGAAAATGTGTGATACTGAACTGGATTTCTGACAAAGCACCAAGTAAATCACAATGGCTAAATACAGTACTGGGTTATATATCCTTGGATTACTTAACGAGCAAACTGCACGATAAAGAAGACAACTTTCATAAAGTTTCGGAGCCTTTTATATCCTATGTAGGATTTGAAATTTCTGCATCTTTCTGGAGAGGATTTGTAATTTGAGGGGGACTGAATTGCAAACATCTGAAATGCTTTGGTGTGGACCATTTGTATTACACTGCTATTATTGCTGTGTTTCCTTTTTCTTTCCTCTTTTTGTATGCAACTGTAAGAGCTGGACTGTTCTTTTGTTCTTGTATTGTATTTGTTCATTTGTCAAAACATTGAAAACTAATAAATATACTTATTAAAAAAAAAACATCATAAACCTGCAACTGATTAATATTATATAACTCTTACATTTAAAATTAGAAACTGATTAAAGTTACAATAAGTCAGTTGAATGAATTTATTTGAAAAATGGATGAAAGTTATATTGTATATCATAGTTGTATCCAGTAAATTAGAATGCATTGTCAGATTGAAACATGTATGAAAAATATATTTGTGAGCCTACATTTGTACCTTATAAAAGTTTTTTAAGTGTAATCTTAAATATTATGTGTTTATTAGATGCAAGGGAATAATGATCAAAGTTGTGGCTGAAATAGAAAGTCATTTCACTTCTTTCAACTATTCAGGAAATGTGATTATTTAAAAATAAATGTAATAATTTCTCTATGCTATGCTCAGTTACATAAAACTTATTTTCTTTAACTCTACAATATACCAAGGAAATTTTGTTCAGTTCAAGAAAAAAAAGACAGCTCTGCATAAAGTCTGGATGATTCCTTTTTTTCTCTGATGGATAATCTGAATCTTTGACATATCGGCCTTCCAGATATAACAATATACTAATGCTCTGAAAACATTTAGTAAGTGATAATCCAGCATTGCCTTCCTCTGCATCTAATACTGTCACAGAGCTACGCAATATTCAAGTTCAAAAATCTAAATCTTATTATGAAATAAACTCCAAAGTGGAATGACTAAGAGAGAAAATCTCTTTGCTTTCCAAGTGTCCTTTTAAAAAGACATGATCTGTTCCTGCTGTTCTGTTGAATTATTGCCTCAGTGAGTTGTTGCCAAATCATTTCCTTTATTTCAGAAAATCTAATTACAAGTATTTCAAAGTAAAATACATAATTTTCTGCTGAAGAAATGTACAGTACAATATTTATAAAGACCCCTTTTACAATATCCTCAGTTTCTATTAACATTTCAGGCAAGAACTGAAAACAACACTAACACATGAACCGGTATATTAATAGATGTCTTAATTCCCTTTAGAGAGAAAACAAGGATGTGTCATATTCACAACATCCTCTCCACATTTAAGAGGATTTTGCACCAATAACAACAAAAGCAGAGATGGAAGAGGTTTCACTGTTTGGCACTGCAAGCCAAATGTTTGGGCAAGTACAAACAAAAGACTTTTACTTAGAATATTGGTCTTCATTTCAGACAAAGGCAATAGCAAAACATCTAATGCAGTCCGAGTCTGTACAGTCAATCGCATGACATGATAGGAGAGGTCCAGCAGCTCTGACAACAAATGGAAAACACTTTGAACTCAACAACACGGGTCAGTTCAGTTCTTCTCCAGCACAGGGAATGAAATCCTTAAAACAGCCACAAGATTTTCAACCAGAGATAAACCAAGAACTTGACATGACTCTATGCTTATGGGTGGATGTTTGTGGGCATTTCAAATTTTATTGTAGACATGGAGTTTGATCAGAGCAGTCGGTGCTGATGTGATTTTATAGGTGGTATTGGGTTTTTAAATTGCTGTTGGGAGAATGACTGAAACGGTTTAATTCTCCACAGACGCAGCTGAATGAAAATGTCCCAGTAATCCTCCTGTGGGAGAGCGCAGCCAGTTATACGGTTAAAAAAAAGCATTTAATTTCTTTGTGTGGAACAACTAGAATGTTCAGTATCATTTTGATTTCCTCTAACAGATCTCATCCTCCATGACAAGCTTTTCATTTCTTCAAACACTTGACATGGGAGCTGAACTCAAGATCAGTGATGAGCATATCAATACGAGGGTTTTATTAGAAGCAAACCAATAAATAAAGATGAGTTGGAAATACTGACATCAGGAACATGACATTATTAGCTTTTCCGTGAGGTTTTGGTGCCAGTTGGTCGTATAGTGCCTGACTTTTTCAGGTAGGAAATAGTTCCATGGAGTTTGTGGTGGTTTGCTTCTGCCTGCAAACATCTTTACATTGAGCCCACAGTAGAGTATAACACCACAGTGCAAAAACTTACAGATGTTTTATATATATATAATTATAAAATGATTGCACATAAAACTGATCAGCTGCTGGAACATGAGAAAGCTCCTCATACTCCTCTGATATGGAATGTTCAGCATTCCATTGATTTCTACCATTTTGGAGGAATCAAAAATGGTAGTGTATGCAGAAAGTCTTTAAATGTAAACAGCATTGATTGACCAGTAAATTATATGATGAAATATTTACATGAATTACCGTTTTGCTGATGCAATACCTCAAACAACTGAAAGTATGCAGAATCAGTGTGCAGAGGTTCAACAGTTTTTTCTCGTATTATATAAAAAAATAATAATATTATTGATGATGAAAACAACCACCTCTATTTCAGTTTGAGATTAGCAACTGTGCAGAACTGGAGGCCCTGACAGCAACAGTGTTCAGGCCATGGTGTATCCATAGCTCCCACAGTGCAGAGCTACCAGCAGTCGGTCTTGGAGAACCTCCTGGTTCGGATACTCTGGCAGTTTCAGCATGTTGATGCTAAAAAATAAAGAAAAAACGGACAGTTAGCAGGTTGGTTGTCATGGTAACAGGTGTAGTGAAGCTATGGATTGTCAATCACTCCCAGACATCTTTGGGTGTTTTAAAAAGAGCTGTTTGATTTACTATTATGATGATGACAATGATGATGAAGATCCTCTGTCGACCAAACTGAAACCCCTCCCTGTTCTTGGAGGTGTTTGATCAGCCAACAAGCAGGGCAGATATGACACATGTCTTCAGCTGAGCATCAAGTTTAAAGGTATTTCATGGGTGTCAGATTAGTGGAAACGATATTCTTCCACATCCAATTTTATTGAGTTATAAACTAATTAGATTTAGAAACCACATGCAAAAATATTTGATTCTTTTTGCATAAGAATCAATGCAAAACATGTAGGATGACTTCAGTGTTTGTGACTTAATCTTATTTTACTTGAGGATAGGTAATAGTTGCAGATGCTGCACTTAAAACCTCTCCCATACTAATTCTTACTTATGTTCTTATTTAATAATAATTATTAATAAGTTGCTTCAGTATTTTGTTTATCCCAGGAATAGATTGTTAAATTGGCTTAACTGCCGTTTAGGACAAATTTAGGCTTTTTTGTACTGTAGATACTTTTGTTTTATTATTCTATTACTGAATTAAAAGAAAACTAAATTTGTTTTTGAAGCAGTGAAATTTTTCTTCAAGTTTTTCTTCATAAGTTGGTATATAACCCTAATTTATTTTTTTCTTTTTGCAAATTCTCTGAAACATTCTCTGTTTTTCTCTCCCTAAAGCTGAACTCCTTTGTGTCCCTGTGTGTATGTACTGTGATGTGTTTGCCTGGCAGAAACTCTTCCCTCCAAGATTATTCAGATGTGTTAGTTACCATGTCAGGAAGGACGGAAACACAAAGTGCCCCAGGACATTATGACATTTAGTTAAAGACATTTAAACTAAATCAAGTCAAAATGTTCAGTTTTACCACAAGTGCTGGCTTTACCCAAAATACCAATGTAAGCTCAGTGGGTCTAAAGCACAAACGTTAAACTCCGGTCCTCAAGGGCCGCTGTCCTGAAGTTATTAGATGTATCTCAGGTACAAAATACTGGAATGAAATGACTTACTGACCTGCTCCTTTGTGTAGATCAGTTCTCCAGAGCCTTGCTAATGACCCAATTATTCTTTTCAGGTGTGGCGCAACAGAGGCACATCTGAAAGTTGCAGGACACCGGCCCTCCAGGACTGGAGTTTGACACCACTGGTCTAATGGCTCAGGAGAGATGGGTGACCTCTGACCTTTTTCTATAACACTGAGTCTCTCCATTGTGTTGAATTTTCTCATGCAGAGAACAGAAGGACCAACCGCAAAAGTAGCAAACAGTGGTGGAGCAGTAAATGAGCTTGGTTTAAGCATCAGGTTTTTAGCGTCATTTTACAAAATGAAACCATGAATATCTATGTGAGTCATTTGATGCCGTTTAGTTCCTGCCTACTGAAAACAGACTGATAAGTATTGTGTCTTTCCCCAGCACAGTACTTATGGGATTCTGCTGATATTGCTGACATTAGACCACTTATTGCTTAATCCACCCAGGACACTGAACAAGTAGGAAGCATTGATTCACTTCCCAGGCCTGCTGAACAGGAGGACTGTGAAGCATAAACTGAAGAAAGCTTTAAAGAGGACATGTCATACTTTTAAATCCTTCATTTTCACTTATGATCTCTATAAAGTAGAACTACAATGCTTTGGTCTGAATTCCTGATTATTGTAACAAGGTCATGAATGTCAGTGGAGATACTGACATCCATGACCTTGTTTAGCAGTTCCACAATGAATTTTTTGACAATTTGTTTCCTAAAAAAGCAACACAAATCAAATGTAGCAACTTTCTCTGGTTTATAATTGAAGACTTTGGCGACAAAGTGGTAAAGCCCCAATAGTACTGCAGTTACAACGGGTGGTGAGAGCTGCCAATGAGCCCCCCACATCTATGAAGTATTTGCTGACAGTGGAAGAGACCCACTCCATGCGCTTTACACATCACTATGTGTACACAACGCTGCTGGTGATCTCGTTCTGGATTAAAAATAATCTAAATATTGCTTTTTATGTTGTGCAATTTTTTGTAACCCAAACTGTTGCGCCAAAACAAAAAATCTTCATTTGACTCAGACAGCCTCAGTGTTCTGTTAAATGTATTATAAAGGATCTGATTGAGATTCTGTATTTGATGAGACTTGGAATAAATTAGCTGAAGGCAAAAAACTGGGACATCACAATTAAAAATTACAATCACCACAGATGTAAACCCTTACATTCCAGTTTTCCCCCAGGCCTGGCGAGCTGCAAGGCAACAGAGCTACCAGCTGTGCCACTGTGCAGCCCGGCGTCAAATTATTTTTCAGTCATGTTTGATGCATATACTAATTTTATAATGGAAGACAACATTGTTATTTGATAGTGCAAAAAAGGCACTAATGTGCTTGAAAAATACATAATATTCCCCTTTAATCAATGTTAATTTTTACATAAGTCAACCGCTGTACCGATCTTTGTTGTATACCAGGTTCAACTGAAAGAAGAGCAGTTTCACACTTTGCTCAGTGAACAGAACAAGTAACAGGCCAGACTTGTAAGTGGGTTCCTAGTGACCCAGAAGCAAACCAAGACAATGAAATGTTAAGGCAAATGTTTAAAATATTGCAGAAAAATTCTAAATCAACTAAAGTAAAAAAAATTAAGGTAAAATAAAGAGAAATTATTATGCAAAAAGTCAAGAAAATAAAAGAGACCCCTTGCACTGAATTGTTCCGCCAGTGGAATGTAGATGCGGGAGAACAGAAAAGCATGTCTCGGTTCGCTCGCGGTTCATGTTTTTGGCTTCGGTGGGCGGATCCAGCCAGTCTTCTGCTACACATGATCCTCTGTGATCCTAAATTCCAACCTTTCAGCAATGACCGTGAGTTTTCCTGATAAGTCTTCCTCATGATTTTGAAGGTTTATCCTTGACCAGACTGACAGATTAAGAGCTCAGCTCCAAGTTGATATTTCTGTGCTATATATTCTGTATTTAGAAATATTAAGTTGAATATACTTTATTGATCCCACAAGGGAAATGAAATGTTGTAACTCAGTTTTCTTCAAGTTGTAGATGTTAATGTTTCCACGTGTTGTAAATTGTAATCACTGGCAGAACTGATTAGATAATCAAGTATAAAATAGAAAAAACATTAAAGTACAAAGTAAAAAGGCTCATTTGACAGTATCAGAAATGGAAAAGAAGTTGAGTACAGAGAGCTGATGGACTGCTTTGTGGCATGGTATGGAAACTATCACCTTCTCTTAAATGTGATCAAATTAGAGGACATAATTATAGATTTCAGGAGAAACAGGATGAATTATCAAACTCATTTCCATCATGAGAGAAGACGTGGAGGTGGTGAATCAATGGTGTTGGTGTTTATCTGGACAACAGACTGGACTGGAGACGCAATAGTGCAGTGTCTATAAGAAGAGGAAGATAGGCAGATGCTGCAGATCTTCAGTCTGTTGTTGAGAGCATCACCTCTTCTGTCATCTGTTGGGGCAGCAGCATCAGAACCAGGGACATCAAAAGGCTCAACAACCTGATAAACAAGGCTGGTTCTGGTTCTGTTCTGGGGACCACTTGGGATCATAAAAACAAGAAAATTATGGAGAAATCTGTCCATCCTCTTGATGAAACTGCTATTCAGTAGTAGAGCATCTCCAGTCAGAGGCTTCTTCAGATTTGTTGTAATGTAATACAGACTGCTACAGAAGATCTTTCCTGGCTACAAACTGAAGAACCCTAAGTAATGAGCTACTACATATAATTTCCCTTTGGGACCAATAAAGCATTTTTTAACTGATTTGTTGCTTTGTAGTGTTAAACCATGATATCTAAAGTATATCAAATGACACCGGTGTGGATGCTTTGGTTGGTTTACTGGTAACCAAGACAACAGAACATAACGTCACAACCTTACATGCAAGCAAGCAGTTAGTAACACCACTAACTTGAACCAGCACGTCATAAATATCAATATATTACAATGTTGATGTTTTCATTGTTGCTGTGCAGCAGGCCTGTGCAAAGATGTTAGGAGAATCAGATGATCAAATATAAAAAGGGGCTCATGGAATAAGATTTTAAAACACAACAGATTTTTATCAAGAATTGAATACAGAGGCATGAAAGCATCCTTAAATTTCCAATTTGCAGGAAAATAAAGGCTCTTTCTATTCTGTCATAGTCATCAGAAGGGGATAATGCAAAGCAAAGGTAGTCTAGCTGCTCCTGCTGCTGCTGAAAGTCAGGGCTGTGTTGATCTGAGATTGTAGACAAGAGAAAGCATAGGAGAGATGGTTCCTCATTAAACAAGAATTATTTAATATGTTATAATATTTCTTAAATTCCTGTTGTGTCTCACTAAACAAACCCTGATAATTGACGCGTTGACCTACACAGCAACTAAGTTGCAGAGTGCTTTAGAAATAATAATTAAAAAAAGCTTAGAGGGACGAGCTATTTTTTGTGCCTCAGAAATTCAGGTTTGGAAGGCAGAAAGACAAAATATATTCATTAGAGCTTAACCTTCTAAAGATCAAGAAAAACTAGATCATATGTTCATTTTAAGTCGTGTTGATTACTGTAAGTCTTCACAGGTCTGCCTAAACCATCAGACAGCTGCAGCTGATCCAGAATAGCAGGCCTAAATTTTTGTTTACAAAAAGTATACTTAAAAATACATTCCTGACTGTATCTTAATAGTTGGAGGGCCCAGTTTTGTCCCCCCTCTATCATGATAAGAAACACACAGCATAATCATTTCATTTCAAACTCTGCATCTCGGAGGTCAGAGGCTAGTCTGCTAGCTAGCTTTCGTCAAGAGTAAGCTGCCGGCAGCCATGTAAATAAAGTAGGTTACCATAATATTTAACTGAATCAATATTCAGTTAAATAATATATGCATTCAAGATATGTACAACTTGCCTCCTGATGGTCTGCAATGCTGCTGTCCTAACTCAGCGAGTCCCCTTCTTCATTTTCCTCTTTGCCCAATCAAACATGAACAGGGAATGGAGCTAATCATGTCCTGTGTTTGAAGACTGGCTGGATCCGCTCACCGACGGCCAAGAACCTTAAGCTCGAATGAGCAGAAGCAGGACACAGCGAACGAAAGGAGACATCCTGCGTGCGCGTGGATTCATATGTTCGCACTCTCACTTCCCCTCATCTGGGGTCTAATTTACTTTCTCGACTTTTGGCATATTGATGATGGCATAGAGGAAGAGTGAATAAAATATAACTCACCAGGTGCTGGAAGTAGGCAGCAAGTTGGAGGTATATGGCACTGCAGCAATGGTGAACTTCTGCAAACCACTGCCACCCATGAGAAAGGCAAAGCCACCATGAGGAACCCTGGAACTGATTCAGATTATATACATGTTATTTTTGACTAAAATCGACATTCTGTAATCAGAACCACAGCAGACCAACCTTCCAGTGACAAACTGCAGCAATAAGACACGTTCCTCCTGGGTGAGACTCCTCACCACCTTCCAAAACCACTGCAGACATGGAGAAAGATCAGCTGCTTGCTAAACAGGAAGTGAAGCCAGCCAAAGGCAAAGCAAACTAAGCAGCCACTTAGGGCCCCAGGGCCACTAAGGGCCCCCTCAGTGAAGCTGATATATTTTTTTAGTAACCATTTCTATGTCATAACGACAAAAACACACTTTCATTATGAAGTGATTTGTTTTTGTTAGCGCGGAAATACTTTTTATGGAGTTATTTTGCGGAAAGATTCTGACACCTAACTGGGTCGTGATGACCTGATAACCTTCCTCCCTTGCGTGCGAAGCACAAAGTTGGACCAAAATATGATTTGGGAAGTAAGCTGTTTAGATTTGTTTTGCAAGACTGAGATGGAACAGATCAATTGTTCACGAGGTTGATTGGTCTAAAAAGGTCCAGACACAGTCAGTGTAAGAGCTGCCAGAATGTTGATGTAAAAACTAAAAGCAATACGTGGTCAGTCAAGACTTCCCAAAACACACCAATGGGATAACGGGAAGTACAAAAAGGGGCTGATGATAAGGAACGAGGATATTTTGGGGAAAGACTTTTTGGAACAATGATTTTCTCTTGATGCATCCCTGGTAGAAGTGATAATAAATCTCCCGACCCGTCGTGGCTGGCAGTAAGGGATTCGTCTCCAAGTATTGAGACGAGTCCTTTTATATTTATAAATATACGATTATATTATACTTATATCATCAAGAGTTTTGCACCTTCCGATTCTCCAACATTTTTACAATAATATATATTTGTTAATGTATGGAGAAATCATTGCTTTATGGACAAAAAGAAAAAATTGTTTTTGGGGGGAATATGTTGTTTGCTGCCATTTTACATCAACTTCTAAGTTAATAACACGTCTGTTAAAATCATTTGAAGGGTCAGAATCAATCCAGTTCCGGTACTGGTCCACATTCCCATTTCTAGCTATTGGAGTAACGCTTAAGAGAAATTTATTTAATCAGAGAATATTATGAATATGTGTGTATGCCTGCAATGATTGCAGTTTTCTGGCTGATCCCCAGTTACTGATAACCTGAGCTGCTAATTTTGATTTTGGCTGATACTAATTTTTTTTTGCCTTAAATGTGAAAAAATATTGCAAGAAAGTCACTGAGTTGGCAACAGTGGGCTGAATATTGTTAACTGTTTATATACAGACATGACTTGGTCGGTCTGTCAGTTGAAGAAAAAGACAGAGACTGATTTATAAAAGTTTGTTGATCAAGATAATATTAGGGGATAAGACGGGCCTCACATATAAGCATTGGCCAATCATGAGCCCCCAAACTAAAGGAAATTGGCTCCCAGAAATCGACTGGCCGATAAATGTATCCTATATTGTACATGCATAAGATATAATGGACCGTATTGTCCGGACTTTAGTCGCAGTTTTTTACATAATTTAAATCATATATATCATATCACATGTTATTTTCACACTAAACCGCAAGAGGGCGCTCTAGGCTTGTGTTATTCTACCTTTGGAGTTAGCGAAGTTGTTAAAAAGCGACATTGAGGACAAAGATTTCATTGCATTTAGTGATTTGGAGAGACATGGATGGTTTGGTAAACTTGTTAGCATGTTATTTATTTTATAGTTATCTGCATAACTCTTAATATGTTATGTTAACATACCAGGCACGTTCTCAGTTCGTTGTTCATGTGTCATGTAATGTTAGCATACCGTACAATTATTCAGCCTGTTGTTGTCTCTATTCTATTTTTATTGCCTTTCAAGATGACATGCCTGTTCTTGGTGTTGGATTTTATCAAATAAATTTCCACCTTTCTTATACGTGTGACTTATATATGTATTTTTCTTCTTTATTATGTACTTCATGGCTGGTGGAACTCATACTCCAGAGCGACTTATAGTACGGAAAATACGGTAAACAGCACCATCAGAGATGCAATAAGTTTATAATAGGTGTGCGAATGATCTAATCATCTGTTGATTCCAGTAGACCACATTGTTAGCAAAAATAGATGGCCAAAACCAAATTCCACTTAGGGCCCCATGGAGGCTTGGGCCAGCTCTGAAGCCAATGTCACCATGACTTCAATGTTACCTGTGGTCCAACCCAAGCTGTAAAGTTATATTTTCAGGAAACTGAGACAAAACCTTTAAAAGGTCTTAAACACAGAAGGCTAGGAACATCTTACATCTTCTACAACAGTTGGGCGACTCTGTAAAAATCAATATTTGCTTTTATTTTTTCTGCTTTTGAAATATCAGTGCCTGGAACCAAATATTCATCTGTTTATTATGGTAGTTTATAAATTGAATTTTATGCAACAAGATAGCCATGGCTTCCTCTATCAATGATCACAGTATTTTTGATCGATTTTGGCATGATCATGTTGAACATTGGAAGGTCAGTCAAAAAGGTAATTCTGTAACAAATAATAACATTACGTGAAATTGTTCCTGAAACGCATGCAGGATCATGCCTGCCTGCATGATCATGCATGCAGGATCATGCCTGCATGGTGAAGTTAGCTGAGCGGACAGAACAGGCCACCTGGATTACAGGATCTTCAGGGTCATAGCCGCTGGTGTACTCAGTGTTTCTGCACCAATCCTCCACATCCATCTCTGGCATCCCTGATAGCAGGAGCTCCTGTAGATACACACACAGTCGTAGTTTTGTATATTGTGGGGACTACACTCACCTAAAGGACAATTTATAGTCATCATTCACTAAATAGCCAGCCACTGCCTCAGCCCTGGGTTAGAGGCTGTTTTATCTCAGAGAGGCTAACTTTCTATTTCTCCTGAATTTGATACAGTTGGGGCTCCCACACTTTCTGTATCTTCCTATACCTGTATCTGTCCCCTCTGTCCCTCCCACTTTGTTCCAATATTTTAATCCATTGCTAATATGTTGTGACATGTTTTTTAACTTTAAGCATCAAGTCACTTGCACCAATTTTACACCCATGAGGAGGCAAAGAGACTGTTTACTGAGTTACTGTCTTGGTAGACCAAGACAGTAACTCAGCAAAAGGGAAAGTACTTTGCACGTTTTTTTTTTCCTAAAGATGTCGAATAAATATCTGGATGCAGATAATATTAACTAAATGACAACTCACTTTTCCATGACATCATATCACTTAAGGTTGTTAACAATAGGCTACTAATTTTGTTATCTATGTTCAGGGGTTGGGAGTTCACGCGACTTTTTACTTGAGTAATAATATGATCTACTGTTTTTCTCATTTGAGTAAATTGATTTTTTTTTATAGAAGTAGATTTCAGAGATTGGAAACTTTAGATTCTTAGATTTCTGAGACTTGAAAATTTGAACATAATTACTCAGTATTTTCTACATTTTACTGTTTAGATAATTAATATTCTTCTGCATTAATAAGCAACATGGTTATTTTATTTGATGCATGGCCTTACGTCAGGATTTGAACACAGGAGTCCACATGAAACTATTAGAAACTTTAAATGACATTACATATTTTTGCCATAGTGGAAATATGACGCTATTAATGATTTATGTTTTGTTTTTCATGGAGAAAACAATTGTAACAGAAAAGCTGTTTTAGCTGCAAAACAAAAACCCCTCACTTCACATTCTAAGCAGCATCTCAGTGCCAAAAGCAGTCAGCCAGAGGGAAAATGGAAAAGCTGTTACCACTAAATTGACTGTTGAGTTGACCTGAAAACATAGCACCATGAAGAGATTCTAGGTGAAAGAGTTGCGCTGCACACTGATCCATGCATGATGCAAAATTTTCCAAAAGAAAATAAATAAAAGAGCCTAATGGAGTTGAAGAGAATCGGGTTCCAAGGTGACACAAGCCGCTCCTCTCCTCATGGCAAATTAATCCTTCCATCAGATGTGAGGGGTGGCACACAGAGGGGAACAGTAACACAGAGGACAGCAGAGAGGAGGAGGAGAAACACGTACCAATTCATATTCGTCAAAAAGCTGGATAAGCGACGGGGGGATGAAGGTGTGGAATCCTTGCAAGAAGGCGTTTATCTGAGGCTGGATGGCTCGTGTCATCCTCAGCTCCGTCACCAGCTGGACGTACTCCGCCTGAGAAAAACATTCACTCCCTGATCAAAGTCCTTCACAAATACACATGGACAAGAGAAGGACGGAGTTCATGCATAATTATTTTTTCCTGAGGAGGCTTTTCAAAGCCTTACAAGACAGTACCACCTACAGGAGAACTGCAGAACTACATGAGGAGGTATCAACCAAAAACAACAATCTTTTGGCTGATGCTAGACATACTATAACTGATTTGAAAAGTCACTATAATCATATTCAACCACAATAATTATTATCAAGTTTTAACACCGGAAGAAAAATTCTCATCAGATCCAAGTGATTCTGGTTTGTTAAAAAAATAATGCAAGAAGCAGGCAGGTGTGAGTTGTCTATGATAGATGGTATATACAATGTTCATTGACTGCCACATGGCAGCAAGATTTTTATCTGAATACACATTCAGCAAGACGAGATACAATACAGAGAACGGAGAACTGGGCAGAGTTCTCCGTTCAATTGGAAGATTGCATAAGAAAATTTAACCGTCTCCCTGCATCCTTATTAATGTCCAGCAAGAGTGTTAGGTAAAGATCCAACAAACAAAAACATGCCCCCAACGGCGGAGCTTACAAGTTTCACCACCACAGAGAGCAACTGTGTCATTCTGAAATCCATCTGACATGAAGTACAACAAACCAAGAAAACAACCGAAACATCAGGCTGCTGGTCACTAGTGATGAAACAACACAAATTCAAAGTAGTTCATAACCGCAGAGAGTGATCGGATCATTTTGACACTATCAATTTCAGCTCAGAGCCTGAAGCAGCTCGCAACTGCTGCAGCTACATTTATTGTTGACGCATTGAACCGAGCACGCCGCAGCGCACGTTGAAGCGGGTATGCAGAGGCATGTGCCGCATGCGCAGTGTTGTCGCAGCACCTCGTGCTCTTCTGGATGTTTGAAACTCGGTGCGGATTGCGCGCGCCGCTGTTCACACAAACTGGACAATCTGGAAGATGCTCTTTCAGGCGGCTCCAATCTAAACCTTAACTATAAAACGCCATACTGCTAACTTGGCTCAAAAATGCTCAACCTGAACTGCTGAAAGCGACTGTAGTGACTATCTGTCCCAAAACTCCAATAAAAAAATAACATAAAAAATTAAGACTTGAAGGTGATCAAAGCAAAAGGTGAATTCAACTCAAACAGTCACTATGGTGCACCGTGGATTCTGGCTTATGCAGTCTAAAAGATCAAAAAAGTTCTTTGATTTATTCCACTACTCAGACAAAACAAGTTACAGGCCTCACTGGATTCAGCTACTTCTTCCGCTCTGATTCCTGCACCTGTTCTTTGACTGATGACAAACTGCTGACCGATTGGATAGAATGACTGCTAAAAAAAAAAAAAAGAAAATCAAAAAAACATATGACCACCCATACTGTGAAACACCCACATCCCAAATTGAAATTAATTAAATAATTGAGTGAATTACTAACCAAAGAACATATTTTAAACAAATTAAAAATTCTAATTATAAATCAGCTAGAAAATAAGCACAAATTAAAAATGAACTAAATAATCTAAATTCTAAATTTAACTGAAAATGGAGAAATAGTTCCTACAGTGACTCTAACTCAGCCTTCAGTCCCTGACATCACCACCTCATCTCTCCAGTCTAGTATAGTTTCACACATTTTGGAAACTCTTGAATAAAACATTATTTTTGTTCTTGTTACATGAGCAAAAAAATTTCCCGAATTATTAAACGAACTGAATTAGCTTCTTCTACAGAATTTCTATGGGATTCAGCTGGACTGCTCCAAAACATTAATGTTATTTCTTTCAGAGGAAACATGGCAGCTAAATTAAAACATTTTTGTAAGCCTACATTTGCCAGTGGTATGAATTATTTTTGGGTTTCAAAACTTCTAATACAAGTCTGCTCATTTTATAACGAGTCAACATCCAATTAAATCTTAAAATCTTCTTTGCAAAAGAACCACTTACCTCTTCATGTCTTTACAGTGTGCATCACATACAGTAATGGAAACACACATATACCAGAGCTAAAGATGTGCTTAGTGGTAACTCACCTTGTTGAGTTGAGTGACAAGGATGCTGCTCCCTCCAGGTTTGAGTGGCACTTCCTCCATGGCTCCAAACACATCTGTCTCCACAGAAAAGGTCAGCTCCAGACCCAGGTCACTGATGTCATTATCCAAGATCCACTGCAGATTTTTAGCATACTCTGGATCAATAGATGACACATCCTGATAATTTACTGGAATACCTGGCAACAAAAACATTATGCATAATTAGGATTAGCAAGAGAAATATTTTGCTGTGAAAACAGTATTTGATATTTGTCGTTATAGTAAAAAAGCTAAAACAAGGGAAGCGCAAGGGATATATTAATATGTCCGTAGGAAGGAACTCTTAATCGGTCTCACCAGCATCAAAAAACTGATGTTACTGGATACTGATTATCCTGATGCTCCAAAGACTTTAGCATTTCCAGTTAACTTGACAGTTAACTTAATCACGTTCAGATGACCTGAATGTCCAAAATATCCCTCACACACAGCTCTAGAACATCTACAGATTTTGTTTGACTGTGACACCAAAATGTTTCAGATCAGCAAAAACAGTTTAATATCAGACAAACATAACCTGAGTAAATATTAAACACAGTCTTAAAATGATGATGTATTGGAAAAAAGCTATCACAACCAAACTGAACATGAAAAACAAAGCAACCTCTTGAACTTTAAGTCAAACTGATGGACTGACATTCTCTTTCAGGATTTTGTGCTATGGAGCAGGATTAATGTTTCTACTAATTACAACAAAGCAGCTCCAGCCATCACACTGTCACTGCCGTGTCTGACTTATCACACTTAGCATGTGAATGTGTGTGTGAATGGGTGAATGACTGGATGTGACGTAAAGCATGTTGGGGTTCTCTGGACTTGATCAAGCTTTATAGATTTTTAACTCTTAATAAATCGTCTTTTAATAAATCAAATTAAAAGACGGCATTTTCTATTTAATCGCGTTACCTTTGTATATCTAAATTTGTTAGATTATCTGAAACATTTAAGTGCCAAAAATAAAAATGAATGAAAAGTATTCTGCAATGGGAATATGACTTTTTCTCCAATATAGTTAATTTGGATGTTTGTTTTTTTTGCCTTCTTCCATCTTCTTCCATCTTGCCTTTTCTGTTTGTACCACACAGTCACAGCCTGTCCTTTGAGAGAAGTTGGCATCTGATTTATCAACCTGTTTTGGTTTTACTAACTGTACAAAAAAGTTGATCAATGAGGAAAACAGTTGAGTTGATTAACTTGAACAGAAGATTCCCAAGAAAACAAATTTCAATCCTCTTTTTTACTTTCAACTGGCTGAATAGGAATAGACTTTTAAAAAACTGATGCACCTGGGTGCTGTTTTAAACACATATGGTTACAAATAACCATATGTGTTTCACAAATACAAATGTCATGAGCCTTTGTTTAACATCTAGGTATCTTTGTGTTTTCTACCCAGTATGTGTTTGTAGAATGAGCGGGTGAAGTAGATGTTGACCAGCTGCCGGTGATAGAGAGCCAGACCCAAAATCTGACCCGCAAACTGGAAGTAGTTCAGATGGTCTGGATTCACCGAGGAGTTGCTGTTGGGCTGGAAGGTTGTACCTATGCAGAAGGAAAGCACACTGCACTGCAGTAGAGCTCTTGCAGTTTGAAGTTATCACTGAAGGTAATTTGCTGCATACCATCAGCAGACTGGGTGAACAGAGCGTAGTCAGGGTTGATGATTTCATTAGACAGGATATCAAACCACTCGCGAACCACACCCTGGCCCTGAAACACACACACCCAACTCAACTCACCACGCTGAACAGAGTACAGCATTTTCATTCCTCCAAAAGGTACTGACAAACGGACAAAGTGTGAGAACCGACCATCTACCTTCCAGATTTTTTTCCAGCTATTACCTAAACCGGTCTGTCTAAAGGACGGAGATGTTTGTTAACACTTTACTGTTTTAGTCAAACTGAATGTAGGAAGGCTCTAAAAAAAACTTAATGTTTCAACATTTGAGGAGCCTTTTCTCACTCTGCTCCCTGATTGGAGCTCTCTACTTATTGACTCTATTATTACTTTCAAATCTGTTCCAGTCAGCCTTCATTTGTAGGTTTTCTTTTTCCATTCTGTTAATCTTTCTTCATCTGGTTTTTATTTTTAGTCTACTCTTGTATTGTTTTTTTTTTTTTGTAATTGGGTCACTTGAAAGTGGCTGACAAATAAAGTGCGTTAATTAATCAACTAATTAATTAAACAGTCACTGTTCAATGGCAGCAAACAATTGTTATGGTTCATCACTTCTTATTTTTTTAAAAACTAGATATCTATGGATAAAATACTGAACTTGAGGCAGTGAAGAGATAAGTTATAGTATTTTTTTTTTACAAAGTTTTCTGTCTATGAATGAACTGTGAATGTAGAAACTCACCATGCCTTCCTCCCCATGAAAGCGGACAGCTATACCCTGTTTGAGCTTCTCATTAGTGGACTTGGAAACCATCTCACAGCTGCTCCTGAATATGGAGTCTGAGTGTGAAGCACAACAACAGCGTAGCGTTAACAAGTTTCACCAGACATAAACATTGGAACCTGAAGAAACGAATACTGCTCCTGAGAAGATTGATTTGGAAGACTTGTTGTCTGGCTCACTGTGATTTTACTGGGTTTTAAACTCAAAACATTTGACCTTATTCTGTGTTCCCAGTCCTTCCAGTGGCCAAAAACATCTACCATGGACAATTATAATGATTGCTGTATATATAGGTTTATATTCTTTGAAAGAAATTGTAAGCAACAGAAACACTTGGTGCTTTGGTGCAGGGGTGCCCAAACTGGGTCTGGAGGGCTGACATCCTGCACGTTTTCGTTCCCTCCCTGGTGGTACCAGCAACCTTTTCAGCATGTCAGCCATCATTTGATCAGGTGCGTAAAACCCGGGCAAGAACTAAAATATGCAGGATGCCGGCCCTCCAGGACCCAGTGTAGACACCCCTGTTCTAAGCAATGATGTCAGTAACATAATTAGACTATTGATGACGAACCACGTTTTCAGTAACGAGTTATCTAACGTGTTGCTATTTCAAATCCAGTAGTCAGACTACAGTTACTTATCAAAATCACTTTGCGTTACTATTTTCTTTTGTAATTTTATTTTATTTCCTCTATGTGTCTTGGGGAGTAACCACCGTTTCTATGCAACAGTATCTGCAGCAACAGAAACATAAACAGTGGAGCGAAGAGGGAGATGCGCATTTTGTTGCTGGAAAAACAGCAAAACAGCCCAAAACTCAACTATTTTGAGTTTCACTCACCAAGTCCAATTGTCATAAGTGGTTTTGGGCTAGTTTTTTTTCTAAAGTCGCTTGCAGATTTCATGAGTCACGGGTTGCGCTTTTTGGGCTTGGAAATAAGAGACATAAACCCCAGAATTTGTCTGATATCCATTTAGTTTTGGTCAGACTCACCCTGTCCATCATTTCCCAGATGATCCATCCCACTCTGTCTTTGTTAATGTCATGTTAATATATTACCTCTGAATTACCTCGAGCTTTGTGTTGCGCATCAAGACTAATATGAATAGCGCAATAAACATGAAAACAGCCAGGAATGAACGAGTCTGTAAAGCTTTGCAACGAAACGCCTTGTAATCATTGACATTAAGATAAATGTTACAAATCTGTGCAATGGGACATCTGAGGTGTGGAGTGACAGGAGCAGCTGTGCGCTGCGCTCTGACAGAAACACAGGGCTGTAATGCAGAACCTGGACGCTGAGGCAGGGGGGCCTAAAATCCTATTGCACACCATAGAAACACACCAGAGCACGCACAAATTACTAACGTTTTTGTTCCCATCTGTTGTAACCATTAAACAATCCCCCTTTAGTTCAACCATATAAGTGGAGACATATTTTTGATGTTAACTTGCAATTAAATTTTGGCAAAGATTGAGCTACTTTTTCAAGAAGTAATCAGTAATCCAGTTAAAGTTGGTTTTTCAAAGTAACTATGCCATCACTGCTTCTAAGATAGTTCCAAATAACTGGACAGAGTTAATCATCAGAAGTTGTCAGATTGCAGAGCAAATGGGTCGCTGAGTTCAGATTTTACAGAAGTGGTGCCAACTGACAAGATGCAAGCTAAGTGGATGGAGCCATCTGAACTATTACCTAATGGGATCAAAGAAGATCAGATATTCTCATCTGCATTTATGTCGCATCTGAACAACTGCTACAAAGTTGGATAACGACAGGAGTGGTGGCGTGGTTATGACCTGCTCATTCAGGCTCTCTACAGTGCTGGCTTGCACCACTTACTTAAAGTTTAGATTTGCGAGTGCCCAGAATAACTTCAACTTTCCATTTTCCAACAGCAATATGAAAAACATAAGAGAAAAACTGATTTGTGGAAGCAGCTCTTGGACACGTATGGTAGCAGTGTGTTGTGAGGATTGTGGGTACCTCTGTGGATGAGAAGAATGTCGCTTTCATTAACAGGACGATGGACCATGTCTGAGTCTGGCTGGCCAGCCAGCAGATGCTCATAGAACCACTCACAGCGATCCTTAAAAGGCTAGAGGGGACAACAAAGACTTCACTCAACAAAACTGCACAGCATTTCCCAGACTAATTACCACTTCTCTGTGCTGTCAACTTTCAGGCTGTGGATATTTCAGTCACAACTGGTGGCTTGGAAAGGCTTTGGAGCTGAAACACTCATCAGAGATACAGAGATGAGGATTGAGTCTATTTGCATAATATATGCCTTTGTTCCCTAAGCGATGGATGTAGACTGAAGGATGAGCACGAAAAAAAGACAAAGGCTTTTCCCTCAGGGCTGCAGGGCACACTAAAAAACAAATCAGAAGATGAAATCAAATTCACCAGGTTAAAGTCTGTAATTAAAACAAGAGCCAACTCTCGAGTGAGCTATAATCCATGGGTAACGAGGCGCAAATGCTGCACCTCAAATATAAGTACTAAAAAATAAGTGAACAGCGCACAACTCAGAGCAGCACTTAAAATTTATGATACCATTTAAATTAAACTTAAGACAAGTGTTATTGTCATAGAGATAATGCTGTTAAATGATGCTGAAGTGAAGACAAGGGACTTTCAAAGTCACTTTCTATAAAGTCTTTGAGGAAACAAAAACAGAACTGTCACATAAAGAATAAGTTAAGGCAAACTGGTGCCCGAGCCCAGGGACAAAAGAAGCAGAGATGCTTACAGGAGTGCACAGATTCGCACTAAAAGTTGGCGTAGGGGCAAATTTTGAAAAGTGTAGTGCACAAAAAACAATCACATGTGTAAAATCATGAGCAGACATGTAGCTGCTCACCTTTCCTTTGTACAACCCAATCTTGTGGAAGCCTGTCTCAACCCAGAAATGTGTGTTTAAAATGGTATAAATAACAAGAAGGCTGCCACCACTTGTCCCAATTATCGTAACAACGGGCCCTGCTTTCCAACGACTATCGAAACTAATGACCTGCTTTATTTAAGAGGTGTCCTTCAGGGATCACAAGGTCATTTCACAAAAAATGTAAGCAAAAAAACTCAAGAGAAAAATATTTAAAATGGAAAACAAAAAGGACTTGTTGATCAAAGTGAAAATGCCCCTTTTCCACCGGCTCTACTTCAGCAGCCCGGCCCGGCTCGACTCGACTCGGCTCGGGCTCGGCTCGACTCGGCCCAGCTCGGCTCTATTTCAGAGTGACCGCTTTTCCATCTGTAGCAGGGTGCCACCTCCTGGCGGTGCGGGGTACCGCCTCCAAGCACCATGTGCGGTGCTTCGTTACTATGCGACCTAATACGAGTTGTTTTTCTGATACAAAAGAGGAAGAGCTACCGTTTTATAGCCTGATTGTGATTTTTCTGAGGATTCAAGAAACTGTGCAGTGGGAGGAATGCTGCAATGCAGTGAGGTCAGCTGATGACAGCCACGCCCACATCGACACAACAACCACCCAAGTATCAAAGCCGTGTTCCTGTCACTTTGCTAATTGCTTATTTCAATCATATGGCTCTTACACTAATATTCAGGCAACTATTGGGACCCCCACAGAGCCACTGCTGCTCCACGCCAAACTGCTTCTTCTTCCCAAGGATGGGCCGCCTTATGTCAACATATGCTTATTATATTTTTCAGGATAACTATATAAAAAATTGTTTGATTAGTTATCTGTATAAAGATTCGATTAACACAAAGGAATGACCTGTAAATTAAGTACTTTTCTTTAACAGGCTACAGACACACAGCTTTTTCACCACTGTTTAAAAACAATAAATCTTTAAAATGACAAAAATAATCAGGCAACTTCATATTTGATCTCAATATTTGCTTACATAAACTGGTTTGTAAAGTCCATGAACTAAGTACCCTGACGTTAAACAGACTGTCACAAATCTTTTTTCATACCTGGTTCTTAATAATGTGCATAAAACGTGACATCAACTCTGGACACTCAAGCAGAAAATGGAAATGGTTAAAGATGATTTTTGGATTCCTGGAAAGAGAAGGCAAAGGGGAAACATCCACAGGGACACAAAGAACAAAGAGACAGCAGTGGAAACAAATTAGGAGCAAAATAAGCAGTGTGATCGATATTTCATCTCTAATGTGAGAGGAGTCGGATGTATAGCCAGGGGCATATCGACTCACCTAGTTACAAAACATTTCAGCACCTCGTCATGCTTGCAGACAAACTCTATAAAGCGTGGGGAGGTCATTCTGAACAAGCAAATAGAAGAATGAGAAGAAGAAGAAGAAGACAAGAACAACTCAATAAAAACTGAACATGATGTTGGTTCACGACAGAGGACATGTTGCTAGGGACACAGCACAGGGGAGCACACAGTTCTGGATTAAATGCACATCACATGATATATAATAATAATAATAATAATAATGGAAACATTAGCCAAGTATTTTAGTACAACAATGTCTGTATCAAAGCAAAGATAATTATGATCAACTTATTTCATACTATTGAGAATAACTAATTCTGTGTTTTTCTTCTCTCTCTTGTAGCTAGTTGCAAAGCTAAAGCTAAAGGAAATGACATGTTAGGAAACAACCTCAAAGCTGAGATTAAAAGAAATGACACACTAGGGAACGCCTTCTGAATTTATCGCCATTAATAAATGGAATAAGTTCCTATTTATTCCAAACAATCTGACTTTGCCGTTTGGTTTTCAGATTCAAACAATGGGATATTTTAAGATGAGGGTGGTGCAGAGACAGGAAGAAGTGGCAATTCTGCTCGGTCTGGTGAAGACAGGATGCTAAGCACTGACCCCTGTGGCATCTGACACGAGCAGCTCATGTAGAAGGCCTGAATAACCGCACTGAGCCGGTTGGCTGTCATGGAGATCACATCCTCCCCATCAACATACGCTTCTCCTTCCAGCAAGGAGAGCGTGGTCCTGGAGGGGTCTGACTCCCGCTGCTTGAGCAGGAGGGACGCTATCTCACTGCTGGAAGAGGACGAATATGGGTTCGTCGTGGATCTTTCCAGCTCTGTGGAGATGAGCATCAGCCACTCATCAAGAGAATGCCATAG
Source organism: Poeciliopsis prolifica (assembly GCF_027474105.1). NCBI lineage: Eukaryota > Metazoa > Chordata > Actinopteri > Cyprinodontiformes > Poeciliidae > Poeciliopsis > Poeciliopsis prolifica. Next base: position 479,387 of record NW_026562471.1, on the reverse strand, counting down.
CAGCTCCAATGGCTGCAGAGACACAGACAGAGAGAGGGACGGGAAATCAAAAGCTACATCCACTCAGGCAATAAAAGACAGAGGCTTCTTGGAACATTTGCTTCACATTCTGAAAAACAGACTGTCTCTGAATTAAACATAATATACAGAAAACTGGATCACTGCATGGCACAAAGTTTAGAGCGGGGCCCTGTACATATGGAGGCTACAGATCTCGATGTAGCGACCTGAAAAAAAACAACCACCAGACCAGCCTTACACTGTATTGATTGATTTTCACACGTTGAAGTTTGGAGGATTGCTTTAGCTACTGGTGCATCCTTTACTACAAACGTTCAAGAGTTCCCTAAAGGAATGTTGTTACTGCATTTTAAGCAAAAACATTTTTTTATTGTATTTAAAAGAGGAATTGATTTGTTGATTTATTGGAATTTCTTATACATTTCTAATATTGAATTAAAAAAGCTTTAGTGGTTAAACAAAAAAGTTGCAGAATGTTCAACATTTTTCAATCAGATTGTCAGAATAATCAATAGATTAATCAATTACTAAAACAATAGCTAGTTGCAGTCTTAGGTCAATCATTCAAATTCAATTCAAAAATACTTATTGATCCCAAAGGGAAATTAAATGTTGTGATTACTGACATTAATTCAAAATCTTAAAGGATTTATTGTAGACAGTGATTGCTGTCGGCAGTAAAGATCTCCTGTAGCAGTCTATATCACAGTGAATCTGAAGACACCTCTGACTGAAGATGATGCTCTCAACCACTGACTGATAGAAGATCTGCTGCATCTTGCTGCAAACCTTGAAGGATCTTAGCTCCAGTCTGCTCTGGCTCTTCTTATTGAGGCTTTACTTTGTGCCTCAAGTCCAGTCTGTTGTCCACACGAACACTGAGGTATTTATATTCCTCAGCCATTTTATTCCCCCATTCAGACACTGATGATGGTGAGATACTCTGTAGCCCCAACTGCCCTGGGGCAGACTGACAAAAACAAGGCTTCCACATCAAAACAGCAGGTCCTCTGATCACCACCACCAGGAGAGGGACGGAGCGAGAATTGAACCGGCATGCATACTCATTCCCATTTAGAAAGAGCTGTCTGTGTAAAGTGCCTCAAGGTGAGGTACAAATGGAAATGAATTGTCAGTGTGTCAAACTGATCATTGCATATTAGATCTTTACCTCGTACTAACCTTAAAGACCTGGCTCCGAGGCGTCTTGTTCCCATTGTAGCCCAAATCGTTACCATTGTTGGGAGAAGAAGGGCCGAGGCGGAACACATGGCAGAAAATACGAACTATTCTCAGAAGGCTTTTCATCTGAGCTTCATAACTACTGGACAGACTGACAGAAAGACAAAACACAGTTGTGTCCAATTAAATGATACAACCATAAAAATACATGAAAACATTCAGCCTTACAGCAAGGTACATGGTGAGCGTACATGTACTTTCACCATGACTTTATTTACATCTTTCTTATGGTCTCCACAGAGACAGACCAGCAGAAATCTTCAGGCTTGATCTTCAGCATAAAACCTTTGACATCTTAAGTTACACAAAGTGGTACAAAGAAACCACTTTGTACCACTTTGAAAAGTTTGGCGTGCATATGTGTTCAGCCTGCCTTAATTAATATGTTGTAAAACCACCTTTTGCTGCAAACAGTTGGCATTTGAAAAGCACTGTCAATATCAAAACTAAAACAGACTAAAAACTTTAGCTGTGGATCTCTGCAGCTCCTCCAGAGTTACCATGGGCATTCCAGCTGCTTCACTGATTAATGTTCTTTTCTCCTGGCCTACATATTTACAAGCAGCGCCATCATGGTGGGCTTGCAGTAGGGCATGCATGCCATACTTTTCAGAATTATTCGTAAAACCAAGCACAATTTTCCATCAACGTGTTGATCTGTCACTTAAATTCCAATAAAATACATAGAAGTATGAGATTGTAGCATGAAAAATGTGAAAAGGATCCAGGGCTGTGAATACTTTACAAGCCACAGTGCATGCAATATATCAGAATCAAACCAAAGGGTTTAATCAAAGGCTGCAAATCTGTAACTTCACCTGAGAAGTTTGTGTCCATTAGTGGTCGCCACTTCTGCAAGACTGGTCAAAACCTTTTGATAGTGACTGTCACTCTGCTGAGACACGTGCTCCAAAACCTGCCTGAGCTACAAAACAATGAAAAAATGCAAACATATTACTTGTAGTTCATACTCTGTTTGCAATTGCTTTCTAACATAAAGGAAAGTTTCTGTGTCTTGGTCTTCCTTAAACCTCAACTGGCTTTTCACTCATCTTTTGTCCAGTGTTTTATTTGATCATGAGAACAAGGTGTGTGTGTTAAGGCAAACAATGGGCAAAAGGAGAATTGACATACTTTAAAAAACAACATAAAAGGTTAAGCTATTACTTCAACATTTAGCAGAAATAGAAAGAGAAGTCATTCTCTTGTATTTAATTAGAAGCTCTTTGGTTACAAAAATACTCTTTTCTGTATCGAAATAAGTTACATTTTTATATTTTATCATCAGAAATTGGAACAAATTAAATTTTTTTACTTGTGTATGGAAAGTACATTAAACAAGTATGAAGAATTTTCCTTTGGCGCAAAGTGGAACTGAAGGTGATTCTGATGAACAAAAACAATTTTATAGAGAATGAAGTTACAGTTCTGTACATAAAATGTTATTACCATATTCTCTTTAACATCCTCATTCTGTGTCATCTGGATTAACATCTGGAACAATCTAGCATGGTGCTGAATGAGAATCTCACAGGTCTCCCCATATCCACCCTGAAAATAACAATAGCAGCAAATGAAATGAAAAGGTAAAACGTGTTCTGCTACAGTAAATGGAGCTGAACTAGCCACCTGCACACAGAGATCCAATGGAGTGATTCCATTTTTGTCAGCAAGGTATTTGGCACCACGAGAGAGCAGGATCTGTGCAGTGTCTCTCTGTCCATGGCTGAGGAACAACACAACACAAGCTTTATGCCATTGAAATAACAAGAAAAGCTGGATCAATCAAGACTTAACATTTTGCATTGTAAAAAATGTTTTGGAGTAGAAGCAGAAAAGTGTGGAGGAAAATGGCGAGAAGCTTGCAGCAAAGTGCCTTTTGCACAAACTGTGGCTGTGATTTACACACCAAACCAGGAGATGCTGCTGCTCCCTTTGTTTCTCCCTTCCACATTTCTGCATCTAGAAGTCAGAAGAAGAGGCAGCTGGAGAGGCTGAACCTGAACAAGGCTGCAACTCCAGATGGTGTCAGCCCCAGAGTCCTAAAGGCCTGAAGCTGCAGAGCACCTCTGTGGAATTCTGCAGGATTTCTTCAACTTTAGCCTGACCCAAGACAAGGTTCCACTGTTATGGAAGACGTTCGTCCTGGTTCCGGTACCAAAGAAAACTCACTCATCAGTCACCAATGACTATAAACCTGTTGCCCTGACAAGCCACATCATGAAGGTCCTGGAGAGACTCCTGCTGGCCCTTCTGACTAAGCAGACAAAGACATATCAAGACCCCCTGCAGGCTGCTTATCGCCGTGGATCTGGAGATGATGATGCCATCCTACACAACAAACCCACTGTCATCTGGTCAAGCCAGCCAGGCAGCACTGTGAGGATCATGTTCTTTGATTTCTCCACAGCTTTTAACACAATTCAGCCTAATCTGCTCTGTGAGAAAACTCCACAAGACACAGCAGAGTCCTCAACAATCACCTGGATCTAGAACTACCTCACAAGCAGACCACAGTTTGGGAGTCTGAAGGCTGTGTGTCTAAGCAGCTGGTCAGCAACACTGCAGCACCACAGGGCCCTGTACTCTCACCATTCCTTTTCACTCGTCTGCAGAAATACTCAGATGACTCTGCAGTTGTTGGTTGAATCACAGATGGACAAGAGGCTGAGTGCAGCAGACTGGACTTCTTGAGGAAGCTAAGATCTTTCAAGGTTTGCAGCAAAATGCTGCAGCTCTTCTATCAGTTGTTGGGGCAGCAGCATCAGAACCAAGGACGTAAAAAGGCTCAACAACCTAATGAAGAAGGCTGGTTCTGTTCTGGTTCTGTTCTGGTTCTGTTCTGGTTCTGTTCTGGTTCTGTTCTGGTTCTGTTCTGGTTCTGCTCTTGTTCTGCTCTGGTTCTGTTCTGGTTCTGCTCTTGTTCTGTTCTGGTTCTGTTCTGGTTCTGTTCTGGTTCTGCTCTGGTTCTGTTCTGGTTCTGTTCTGGTTCTGTTCTGGTTCTGTTCTGGTTCTTGTTCTGGTTCTGTTCTGGTTCTGTTCTGGTTCTGCTCTGATTCTGCTCTGGTTCTGTTCTGGTTCTGTTCTGGTTCTGTTCTGGTTCTGCTCTGGTTCTGTTCTGGTTCTGGTTCTGGTTCTGTTCTGGTTCTGTTCTGGTTCTGCTCTGGTTCTGTTCTGGTTCTGTTCTGGTTCTGCTCTGGTTCTGCTCTGGTTCTGTTCTGGTTCTGTTCTGGTTCTGCTCTGGTTCTGTTCTGGTTCTGCTCTGGTTCTGTTCTGGTTCTGCTCTGATTCTGCTCTGGTTCTGTTCTGGTTCTGCTCTGGTTCTGCTCTGGTTCTGCTCTGGTTCTGTTCTGGTTCTGGTTCTGTTCTGGTTCTGTTCTGGTTCTGTTCTGGTTCTGCTCTGGTTCTGTTCTGGTTCTGTTCTGGTTCTGTTCTGGTTCTGCTCTGGTTCTGGTTCTGTTCTGTCTGGTTCTGTTCTGGTTCTGCTCTGGTTCTGTTCTGGTTCTGTTCTGGTTCTGTTCTGGTTCTGCTCTGGTTCTGCTCTGGTTCTGTTCTGGTTCTGCTCTGGTTCTGCTCTGGTTCTGTTCTGGTTCTGCTCTGGTTCTGCTCTGGTTCTGCTCTGGTTCTGTTCTGGTTCTGCTCTGGTTCTGTTCTGGTTCTACTCTGGTTCTGTTCTGGTTCTGTTCTGGTTCTGCTCTGGTTCTGTTCTCTCTGGTTCTGCTCTGGTTCTGTTCTGGTTCTGCTCTTGTTCTGTTCTGGGGACAACTGTGGAGCCTCTGAAGATGAGGCAAAGAAGGGTTATTCATGAGGTCAAGGAAGTTATGGACAACCCTGACCATCATCTTGTCTTGGGAAAGCAGATCATCTTCAGTCAGAGGCTTCATCAGATTCACTGTAATACAGACTGCTACAGGAGATTTTTCTGCTGACAGTCATGACAATCTTCAATAACTCTTTGAAGAATCTGAATTAATCAGATTTACAACATTTAATTTCCTTTGATTTAGCTTTAGAGTCAATGAAGTATTTTTGAATTTGATTTCACACTAAACCAGGTCAGTCCTGAGGACCCGTATATAATGTGGTTTTTCGTTACCTGCAAGCAAAGTACAGAGGTGTGGCTCCAGAGACATTCGGTCGGTTGATGTCAGCTCCACTGTCCAGAAGACACAACACCGTCTGTGAACATACAGCTCCTTTTCATGTCGCATCAACAGGACATTGAAAGAAGAAGTTCTGAAACTGATTACTCATCAGTTTTTAGAACTTGATAGCCAGAAGTTTAGAACAGGGGGGGTGAAAGCTGCTGTCCTGGATCTTTCCTATGTAGCCCTGCTCCAGTTTTTCAGCTGTGAAAAGGAAATGATAACAAACCGTCCACCTGGTTGAGACACTGTGCTGCTCTGAAGAGTCCAGGGGGAGGGAGCTCACAAGGAAAGACCTTAAAAAGATAGCTCCTGCTGCCAATCAATCTGATAAGAGTTAGATGGTCATTCCCCAAACTACATGAAAACTGATCACTAAACAATGACAAATATTGCATAATAAAATTTGAGGCTGCTTTCTGATGGCTCAAATTCTGGTATTTGTAAAGTTTTGACCTGACAATTCTTTTTAATCCAAGAAGAAAAATCAAAAATGTTAAAAAGGTTCTAAATATTTTTCTAACATTCCTGCTGTTACAAATTATGATTGATGTTAGAAGCAGAGGTGACCCTCCCAATTTTTGCAGAAATGCCTCATCATAACTTCTGCACTGCAGACTGTTTCCAGCCTGACCTGAGTTTCTAACACACCTATCATCTGATTGTAGTCACTCGTACTGTTCTTTACCAGATACCCAGAGAGTAGACAATCTCTGCGTATCTCTATTATTATCCCTATTTCACTTATTTATAAGATATTTCTTAATTGGCTTACTGTTTTGTGTCCATTCTGACACGCTACATGTAACGCAGTTTGTCCCATGGCATCCTCCACATCCACATTAGACACATGCTGGACCAGATCATGCAGAAGCTCTGTTCTGCCATTAACTGCCAACCAGTGGATCTGCAGCAGAGGATCACATCAACACTTTCATTCTAACAAGCAGAATGAAAGTGTTTCATTCACAGCAGCAATTTGTTTGGAAAAGGCAACTTTATGCTAACAAAGTCAGACATCATTAAGTGTAAACAACTCACAGCAGTCAGGCCCTCATTGTTGCAGATATTGACATCAGCATTATATTCCAATAATTTGCCCATGCACTTCTTCTGTCTGAGGAAATAGTAGAGAACATGATTGGTTACACTTCAGTCTTAATGCACATATAAAGACTCAGGCCTGAGAGTCTAAACATAGTCGGTTCTCCTGAGCAACACGTCTAACACAAGCAGAGCTGTCGGAAAAAAAACCCACAATAATCCTTGTTCTCCTCTAAGGGAAATTGATTCAACATTTTTAATTCTGAATGCAATTAAATTCTGAATTTAATTGATTAAATTCAATGTAATTAGATTTAATGGAAGGAAGAAAGGATGGCAGTGATTAGTCATGTTTTACCCATTCCTAGCAGCTAGGTGCAGAGGGGTGCAGCCAGAGATGTCCTGATAGTTTGGATTGGCTCCTCTCTTCAGCAGCAGAACCAGACACTCCACTGACCCACAGCTGCACAAGAACACAAAGATTGTTACTAAACTGACAACTGTTTAAAAACAGAAGAATTAAAATTCTCATGTGATGTGACCGTACCAGAATCCAAGCCTAAAAATTACATCAGAGTGCACCTGGGAGCCGCCTATAGAAATGATGCCTTTAAACTGTATAGGAGCAGCTTGCATGTGGCTGAAGGTCCACCGTAGTGAATACTTCTGAGACTTATGAATGGAGATCTCAGAATTTAGAAGACGGATCCAAAAGTGTGTGGAAATAAATAGCTTCTCTTTATCATTGTCGCCATTCTAAAAACACACCTGCTACGTTTTACCTGTCATTTTTGTTACTGAAGTCATTTATTAGGAATGATGATCATTGATAAAGTCAGTCATCTGCTTCATAAATGATAATTGTGAAAAAGAAAACAAGTAAATAATAGGCTAAAAAATGTGAAATTGGTCCTCGTTTTTTGGAGAAGTTAATGGAAAATTAAAAATAATGACAGTTATATTAACATCATCTAAATGAACTCTTCTCTGCAAAAGTAATCCAGCCATAAGTATTGAAGAACTGGATGATTGAGAATATGCAATGATTTTTATGCATCTGCAATAATTTTTTATGTCTGCGAAGTTTGAAATATCTGTTTTATCAGACTTATTGGAATGATGAACTTAAAAATTAACTCTGCAGTAGAAACAAAGCTTACATGTTGGACTGTGTCAGAGATGGGAAAAGGTTTTCAAACCCAAGAAGTTATCAGCTCTCTGGGCAGGAGAACAGCCACAAAGGTTATTGCAGTAAAAACTGATAAATTATCAATGAATGAAGGATGACAAGAGGAACAAAAGCAACTGCTGCAAAGGGCCATATAAGGACCAGAATCAGTATGGAAAGGACATTGTTGACTCCTCCAAACAAACAACCCAAGATCAAAAATATTTTACGTGGATTTGGACCCGATGTGGTTTTTTTGACATTTATGCCACATTTGTTTGTATGTCCTTTTATGGACAAAAGTGAAACTTACAAGTCAACAGTGAGGAAAAACAACAACTTTATTCTCACATTGTTCGCTGTTTAAATTATTGACTATCTTACACTTATTTTAAAATAACCTTGTTCCTTGACTTGATAGTAAATAGCTTATCAAGTCATAGGATTCCAAAATGCTTTAGACTACAATCAGTAGACTGAGAATCAAACTGGCAACACATCACACTAGCCAGAGCCTGAGCATCTGGAAGCAGCAAAGAGCTGTACAGCTTTTTAGGTACCATAACTGTGATACAATTTAAACAGATAGAAATGTATTTGCTGCTTCCTTTATTGTGAAAAGAGAGGAGCAGAAACGTCACCATACAGCATCTTACTTGGCAGCAATGTGTAGCAAGCTTCTCTTTACTCGTCCAAAGGCGTAGTTCACATCAAATTTGGAGTTGAGGAGTAACTCTGACACAGACCTTTCAGAAAACGAAGCAAAAATAATAAAACAGAAAAAATACATTTTCTATGAAACAAAAATCTACCATATCATAACTTCACTATGCATAATCTATTGGTGAATCATGCTTCAACACATGCTTTCTAAACAAATTTTACAGTAGCACATAGATGGGACTCTCACCTGTGCTGGTCGGCCATGACCATAGGCATGAGTGTGTAGACTGCCGTCTCATTGTCTGCAGAAATGAATGAGGGGAACAAAGACAACATGAAACATTTAAATAGAGAAAAATCTCATTTAAGTAAGCTAATGCCAGACGGTCAAGTGGCATGTTTAGTATCTGTGCTAATAATATCGCAATAGTGCATTACTACAAAGAAAGGAATTTCAGCTCAGAATAGACTTGAATTACCAACATGAATTATGAAACATAACTTACGTTGTTTAATAGTTTTTGTTTGACAAGATAAATAAGCTGCCATGCTGCACCAGGGTCTTAGGTGCTGGATCAAGTCCGACCAGGTTCTTTCTGCATGACGTTTAGTTTTTCCCCTTGACAATGCGGATTTTCTCTGGGTACTCAAGCTTCCTCCCACAGTCCAAAAACATGACTGCTACTTTACCTGGTCTCTCTGAAGTTGACCTTAAGTATGAGTGTGTGTTCTCTGGACATGCCAGAGAATAATTAACAGTTACTGACTACAGGTTTGAGAAAACTATTAAAATTGAAGTAGTCAAGCAAAGTCAACTTAAAAATACCTTTGACCATGCTGACGTACCAGATAACAAGTAATGTAACCAGAATATTTCAATTATCTTGCACGAATTCTTTTCAACACTTGAAGCTTCTCTGAGTCAAGAGGTTTGTAGTTCTGTCAAAGTTTTATCAATACCGGAATTCCTCAACCAAAGTTCAAATTAGATAAAAAAAAATAAATGCTCCAGCATAATTCTCAAAAAGAAAGAAAATGTTGATAAACAATGTAATGAAACATACTTTTATGTGCTCAGTACCTGGTATTAAAAAAAAAAAAGAAATCAGTGTATAAGTTGCCAAAAGCCTAAATTCCTTTAGACAATTTACATTCCAGAAATGTAAAAGTTTCTGGAAACTTTTTTATCTAAAAGCTTCCAGAAACTCCTGCTTCCTGTCTGTTAAGTACATGAAACTCAGGTATCGATCATTTATTCAACTTGAGTAATTGAGTTTTGAAATGATGCACACAATTCTCTGAGATGTAATTAATTCTTGTATTATTATGTACTGTGGATTTCAAAAATGTCATACCCTTTGGACTTTTCTATATTTTTTTTATACTTTACAACTACATATGTAAATATAAGTCATTGGAATTTACTGTGAAAGACCAAAACAAAGTGACACCGCAGAGCGTCCTTTGCAGTGAGTGGGTAATGTGGAGGCATATTTTAAATTGAGGAATCGTGTTTTACTAGGCCAACATCCCACTACATTTATCGGGCACTTTGCTCATATAAGTTGCACATTTACAGAATGGAAATGCTTTCTATTCATAAAAGCACATTCCTAAGCTGGCATGACTTGACTCAGGGATATATTATAACTCTTTGAAAAATGTAAATTAATATGAGTTACAGCAACACTTAATTTCCCTTTGGGACCATTAAAATATTTTTGACCATAAACCATAATCGGCATGTTCCAGCAGATCAATATGATCGCTGAACACTCTCTCTGAATCTTTACATTGTCAAATTACACCAGCAGTGCCAAAGCGTTTCACAATTATGCAGCACCCCTCTGCACAGGTGTGATTGTCTACACCTCGTCCACATTAAAAGTCATCTATCTGACCTTTTGGGGGGTTAGGTTTAGGAAAAAGACTATTAGACAATTTTTCCCATCCTTTTATTTTATTTATTATGTGTGACTGTTGGCTTATTGCCTGAGGATAAATGTGATTCAGTTTCATTGTTTAAGTTTAACAATAGCCTTGCGACAGACTGGCGACCTGTCCAGGGTGACCCCGCCTCTCGCCCGGAACGCAGCTGGAGATAAACACCAGCACCTCTCGACCCTGTTAGGGAGAAGGGTGACCACAAAATGGATGGATGGAAGTTCAACAATAGAAGATTAAAATCATAAAACAAATATTGGGTTTGATGATTCTTTGTCTAAAAAGCAGTGAATGGAGTCACATTTCAGGGTTTTTAGATGAGTTTTGGTCCATGGCTGCCGCACATTTTCATATTTATTGAACTAGGTGCATAAAATGTGGTTTGGTGAGATTAGTACTCATTTGCAGGACAGAGGTCATTTTTTTTCCACTGTTGGACTGTTTCCAATTTAGTGTGGGGTTTCAAATCATTCCAAATCACTGTGTTTAGTGTTTTGTTTTTTTATCAATAACAAAATATGTATCATAAATGTCTGTGATTTGAATTAAATCATAACATCTAAAAAGATGAGTTATGATCTCCCACCATTCTTCAGTGTGTTTGGGTAACTGGACAATGTCAGAATGTGTGTATCGTCTCATACTTTTCTACATGTTCTCCTGCAGCATGCAGTTGAGTGGTCCTTTACGAAACTAAAAAAAACCTAACTTTCAATTTCCAGTCGAATATTTCCCGTATTTGACTGTTAATCCCTCTTTGATTGTCGTTCCACGGGCTGTCTCAGACTTCATCATCTATCAAGATATTTAACTCCAGTTCCCATTACTCTTTTATACATAAGATACTCTGGGTAATACCAAGTGCCTGAGATTTGTTATGATTTATTCTACGTACTGATATCTGTGTATATGTATATAAACATAAACATAAGTAGTAGGACAGATGTCTGTGAATGTTTAATAAAATGCAGTACATCATCTGCAAACAGAGTCATTTTGTGGACTGTTCCTTCTCTATCTGCTATTCCTGGAATCTGTAAACTTTGCCAAACAGCCTCCAGTAATGGTTCGATCCAAAGAGCTTAGCAAGGAGGTGACATTCAATCTGACATTTAGTCCTCTTCACACTTCAAAAAAGTCAGAGCTGTTACTTTTACATTTTTGACCTACTGTTTTCATAAAGAAAATTGAATGTTTTAACAAATTTCCCAGCAAAGTCCATTTTAATGAGAGTGTGTTCTAAGAAGCTCCAGTGTATTCTGTTGAACTCCTTTTCTGCATCTAAACCAGTGGCTCCCAAAGATTTTCCTCTGGGTCTATGGATTACAATAAAATCGCCCCCAAAAAGGAAAACAAAAAAGAATCTACTGGGCACACACATCGTTCAACCAGACATAAACCTATCAAAATACACATATTTTGATTTCAAACTCCACTGAAGTTTATTTCACACTTCAGGTTGCGACAAAACACACTACAAACCATTGTTACAGTGAAACACTTTTGTGTAACTGTTTTTTTTTTCCATTCATACTGCCTCCCCTGAACCCCTCTAGCAATGGCATTGCGGCCCATGAGGGGATGTGCCCCACACTTTGGGAACCACTGGTCTGAACTAAGGAGCATCAATGGTTCTTGTCTTGCCATTCTGAACTACAACTTTAAAGTTCTCCTCACATAATCTAAGTATTTATGTACTGTTTAATGTGTTAGTGCTGTGTGGGGGAGACTTATCCACAGTTTCCCTGAGGGTAAATCCCAAAGGGCTGAATAAAGTTTTTATCTATCTAATTTATTTGTTACATTTATAAATCCCATCTTATCTGGCTTAGTTAACTGTATAATTCTGCACTCTCGTCACTAAAATTGAAGTTTCTATTTCATAGTCAACATACAGGCGGCTTATGGTCAACAACCATAGAACCATAGAACTTTTTTTGAGTTCTTTCCATCTCAGAAGCTATTTAATAATAGCTTCTGAGTAATCATTAGGCAGATTCTCCAAAGCTAATGCATAATTTTAAAGTTTACGAAATATAGCTAAGAAATCATTTTTTAATGTTTTATAATATTTTCCTGAAAATCCATCTGTTCCTGGTGACTTATTTTCTAATTTACGTATATTTACTTTCTTTAAACTCCTTTTATTTGTATGCCAGTTTAAAATTTGCAAAGGATTCTCATAAGTATTTTTACTGTTGATGACTGTTCATGTCTAATATTCAGCAAAATTAATTGATATTAATTTGGGGCTTGTTTTGATTTTATTTTGCTCATACTTTTAATTTTAGGAATTACCTTTTTTATTGCAATGTGCTGGCTTTGTTTCCCATTTCAGAATATTTTCAGAGTATCCTCTGCTTTATATGTTACTAACTCATCCAGCTCAGTTCTAGTGTCCTTTATTTTATTAAGATTTTCCTGCCTTCCATGTTGTAAATGGTTCTTTTCTAGTGTTTTAATTTCCAATTCAAATTCCAGCTGTTATGATGTTCTTTGTAACTGCCAGGGTTACTACTCCAAGTTAACTGTAAAAGTTATAAAGGAGGACATCTGTCCAACCTATTTCAGCTTGGCAGGGACTCGTCTTCCAGTCAGAGCATTTTTACACAGCTCAAAGGAAAAAAAATAATGAGACCATCTTATGACTACAAACCATAAAAACAAAAACACTTTTGCACGGTTTCAACAGCTAATCGCAAGGCAACTTATAAGTCAGTACAGGAACCCAGTCAGGGATCTGAATCATAGTTATTGGTGTGTAACTAGGCCCCTCCACGCTGTTAGAATGAACACAACATGTTACCCTCTGGAAGTTCCACGGTTCTGGCCCGGCGGAGGGAGCGGGTCAGACGGCTGAGCTGTACATTAAGCTGCTCCATCGCCCGTTCCATCATAGGTGAACTGGCAACGCGTTTGAGTCGAGCTCGCCGTACCTAGTAGTTGCTAATAGAGTTATGCTGTTCATGAATCACGTCCATTGACGCCGACAGAAGACATACCGTTTTTCCAACAGACAAGCTGATTTACTGGGCGTTTAAATGGTTCATTCTGCCCGTAAACCTGGGTTGTTCCCGATTCTCATGCTTCCTGTTGTGATGACGTCTGAGTGACGCAATCTTAAAGTCAGAGAGCAAAAAGGTCGGCTCGAGGGTAACTGATCATTAAAGGGGCAGTTTTATGTATTTTCAAGGCACAATTAAAACGCGTCAGGATTGTGGAATGTTTGAGTTCATTTTCCCTTTTATTATTTGTGCTCTTTAGTTCTTTTAATTATTACTACCTCATTCCTTCCTTCTTAGTTATTCTAGTTAAGTTCTTGTGTCTACTTCTTTTCTTAGTTACTCAAGTTTTCACGATTTTTCTTATGTCAAGTTAATTTTTGAGATTCATCTCCTAGTCGCTCACCCCGTGTCACTTCCTCTCTCTCTCTCTCCTAGTTTGCCTTCTCCTTTCTCCCCACACCTGCAACTCATGAGCTGATCAGCTCATCAGCCCAGGTCCCAGTATTTACACACCTCATTCTCAGCCTCTACTCTCTGGTTAGTACCATGCTACCCTGCAACTTCTCTGTCTAATCCCGTGTGCTGTGGATCTCCTTGTTGGCTTTATTGTTTCTACCCTGGCTCTCTGTGATTTTTGTTAATAATGTTTTATATTAAACATTTATCATGAACTCACTGCTTATGCTGCTTCTGTATTTGGGTCCTACATTAAAACCACACCTTATCAATTGTTATAAAAAATGCTCCATACATCAAATATGACTCCAATGAAATTTGACTTAGAAAATTAGTATCTTTTATATAGGTCGTTGTCTTTTTAAGAATATCCTTTTCTTTCCAACTCTCGCATTTAGCATGTCATCACATTGTCCATCTAGTAAACCTTTAACTTTGTTCTTAGGAAGTATGAATTAAGCAATGGTGAGGAGGACTATCAAGAATGCAAAAAGAGAATATTGGAGAATTTTTTAGAACAATAAGGAAAGAAACAAAAATAGAACAAATTTGGAAAATAATTAAAAGAATGAATGGCATAAAGAGAAAGTTTGAATAGCCCTTTTTAAAAATAGATAATATAAATATAATAAAAGATGAAGTTGAAACATTGGTAAGAACATTTAGTAAAATTCATAGTTCCAATAAAATTAGTGAAGGGGGAAGAAAAGGAAGAGAAAATACCAAACTTAAATATAAAGATCTATTAGAGAGTGTTGAAGAAACAAATAATTTGAGTTTACAAAAGACAAATTGAGATATGCGCTTAGAAGACAACAACAAAAATACAGCACCAGGTAAAGATCAAATTTGGTATAGAATGACAAGACAACTCAGTGAAAAATCAAGACATAATAATACAATTGTATAATAAAATTTGGGAAGAGGGAAAATTACCGCTGAACTGGAAGGAATCAGTTATAGTAGCAATAGCTAAACCAGGAAAAGATAACTCAAACCCAGAAAATTACAGACCAATAGCTTTAACATCAAATCTATGTAAAATAATGGAAAAAAAGATTAACAATAGTCTAATATATTATTTTAATAACTGGGAAATTCTTGAAGAAATTTAACCTGGACCTGTCAAAGTATGCCCGTCGGTTGGAATCATTGCATAGTTTAGCTAAAGTATCATGAATAGCATGTGAATAATCAAAAGCATGTTGGCTTATATGAACTTCCACCATTCAGTATGTTAAAATTATTGCATGAGTTAAAATTAGCCAAAATGCTAATGTTAGCATGAATGCTGTCAGTCGCATATGGGTCATCTCTAGCATGTTGTCTGTCAATGACTTCCTCCATTCAGTATACTAAGCATCGCGAATAAGTAAGAAAAACAGGTAAAAGCTTTTTTTAGGAAAAAGGCTAATGCGGAGCAAGGCAGTGCATTAGTGGGAGGCAGTGAAATGTAAATGCTTGTAAATGTTTGTGCAATGAAATGTAAATGTTTAATGCTCTGCCTTGCACAGGAAGGCAGAGCATTAAAAGAGAAATGGAAGAAGAAATAGACATACAGGACTTAATTATGCATTTTTAAAAATCAAAAACATAATACTGGCAAATATGATTACTGTGGAAAATATGAAACAATAGAGCACATTATATTAGAATGTCATAAATATTAAAAAGAGAAGATATATGAGGAGAGAGTTTGAATGTATTAAGGAAAAGGTTAGTTTATGAAATATTTTGAGGAAGAATTTGGGGAGTAAACATTTACAAATAGTTATTTGATTTTTAAAGAAAAGTAAATTATTTGATCATATTTGATTATAGTAGGTGTGTGGATGATATAGATGGGTAGAATACAAAGTTATGTATAAGTATGTATATTTATGTGTGTGTGGGGGGGGGGGACGGAGTGTGTGTGTGCATGTTTGTGTGTGGATTCAGCCCAAAGATTGTGCCACATGACTACGTGCCATGGCACTTACCCAAAAATCTTCAGTTTCCCAATTTTTTAACATTTATTTATTCATAGAATTACAATTGTTAGTGACAGTGATCATTTCTGACACTTTTGCTTCAACACAGTATATTTCTGAAATGTATTTAATCAAAAGAACACAAGAGGGCTCTATCGTCTGACTTAGCAGGAAAAAACCGAGTAGATGGCAGATGACAAAAATGTGACGTACTACAGTAGTGATTGCTAAAGGAACAATGACAGCAGGTACCAAAGCTGAAAGAACAGAAATGCAGCAGAATATAATAAACCTCAGAAGCATTAGGAAAAACAGCTACACTAAAATATGTGGTTTAGTAAAGTGTTAAATACAAAGACCTAGTGACAAACATTTGTATTCTCTGATAATATTTCACATAAATTCCCTCAAACCAAGAAGTTGTTTTGGTTTTGCAAAAAAAATACATAGATTTTTGAACAGCAAAACACTCAAAAGTACGAAGAAAAATAAAACTCATGCTTTCTAATGAACAAACACTGTGTAAAAAGGATGCTTACAAATGAACACTTGAACACTTTGTTTATTGGCACTGGCAGGTATCAGTAAAGTAGTCAGGCTCTAAAGGAGGTGATAAAATGCTTGTGTTGCTAGTTGATCTCCTGATCCCTACACTTCTTTGGTGGAAGCTGTGTGCTGCTGCAGAGAGGAGACAGATTCTTCAAAAACATCGTCCTCCATGCCTTCTTCTATAGGCCTCATCTTCGTCGAAGATTTGGTTTCAGGTGATTTTTCTAGAAATATAAATATTACAATTACATCAATAAGGAAGAATTAGAATGCACATTTCTTACCTGGGGATAGAAAATGCAAAACTGAGAACTACTGATTATCAGCCTCAGGGCTCCTCGGCAGCTCTGGGAGTGTCATGGTTGTAGCGCATCTGACATCAAATTTTGAAAGCTATCTTCACCAAATTCACTTTTATCAGATGATTTGTTTCCTTCTTATGCAGATAATGATTTCAAAAATGAAAGAAAATGACACAACATATGCTTTCCATATATGCCATCCTTTCACCTGCATGCAGTTATGGTGAGTAGTTTCCATTGTTAAGACATTATTTTAAGTATTTATGACACTTGAATCCTTCATTATAATCTTTTTTATTCATTGCAGAATTCCTTTATAGCACTCTAAGGTAGTGACTTTTAATAAGAACTGGTTGTACAATTCTGAGTTTATCCATACAGGCTCAAATATATTGAGTGTCATCTCAAGAGAGCTGCTTTAATGTTACTTTTGTTTTTAAGTAGAAATATTTTTTAAAAAGTGAACAGAATAAAGAGCTCTAGTTTTGTCCTGTTTTCTAAAAGATCAAAGGAACATCATTGATTTTTCTGATTGAAATGTTTGCTTTTAGAATTTGCTTCTCCCTTCCCAAATGGTTCTATTATGTCTTCCTTTTTGTGGTTCTTAAATATTACTATCCATTATAAAGATAACCTTTAACCAGTCAGCATTAGGTAACAGCAGTTCCACCTAAAATTATTCAGATGTCAAATAAAAATGTTGGTGTTTGGTGATGAGGTCCAAGTTTCTGGGGCTGCACGGCTTCTTTGCCATCACCTAATCTTTAACTCCTTCCACATATTGTGTAACAATTCAGAATATTAACATTACTTGCAGCTAAAAAAAACAAATTGGTAAAATTAAATGATTATTTTAGCATAAGTCTAGCAGGGAGTATGAATAATTCTGGGTTCAACTGTTTCATGTTCCAGTCAAGCTCATTTTTAAAGTCACTGAATTCTAAGTAACATTTGCACAATATGAGAAACAGGACTTTGTGTAAAGAGATGTTATTTTTTCAGCCCACTCTCTTTTGTTCTTTTATCACTTAAATTGAATGTGGTTGTAACTCAATTCTTGATACTGTTATTGAACCAGAACAGAATCAGAACAGAACCAGCCCTCTTTATCAGGTTGTTGAGCCTTTTTATGTCCCTGGTTCTGAAGCTGCTGCCCCAAGACCAATGAAGAGATGATGCTCTCAACAACAGACTTATGATATAGTAAAGTCTTAAATTAAACTGCAGAACAGGACATTACCTGTCCAGATCACTACAAGAAAATTGACAAAAAACAGAAATATGAAATACAGCGGTCCCAATTCAAACCTCAGACTGAAAATCTTTTTACCTGCAAGTCACTTAAAGTAGCTCTTTTAAATACCAGATCACTTTGTTCTAAAGCTCTATTAATTAATGATTAATCACTGAGTATATTATTGATGTTATGTTTCTGACAGAAACATGGTTGAATGACGATAATGACCAAATTGTACTCATTGAATCAGCGCCTCCTGACTACAATTTTTTAAGTGAGAATAGAAAACATAAAAAGGAGGAGGCGTGGCTTCTATATTTAAGAAAACCATAAATTGTAGTAAAATTTCTTTGGGTTATTTCACATCTTTTGAGTATCTTGGAATTCAGGTTAAAGGCTTCAAATGAACTTTGACACTAACTTTATACAAAACTCCAGCATATGTGGAAAATGTCTTTACTGACTTGAATGATCTATCAATCATATGCATTGATTATGATTGTTTAATAATTGTTGGTGATTTCAACATTCATGTGGACAAACCCCAAGACAGAGGGGCAAAAAAGCTTCTAATATTTTAGAAAATTTGGTTTAACACAACATGTCA
Organism: Poeciliopsis prolifica; assembly: GCF_027474105.1. Taxonomy (NCBI): domain Eukaryota; kingdom Metazoa; phylum Chordata; class Actinopteri; order Cyprinodontiformes; family Poeciliidae; genus Poeciliopsis; species Poeciliopsis prolifica. The sequence goes on along the minus strand of NW_026562471.1, from coordinate 461,034 downwards.
CACAAGCAACACACACTCAAGGACACACACTGGACCTGGTTATCAGTGAGGGTGTGAATATTTCCAATGTCTCTGTAACTGATGTCGCCCTGTCGGATCACTTTGCTGTTATCTATGAAAGTTATTTATTCTTTGACCCACTTGGACAAACAGCTACTGTCACAAAACGTTCTTTCACAGAAAACATTTAATCAAATCTACTCTTCCTCCTCACCCCTTAAGCTCATAATTAGATGATTTTCAGTCTAAAGTTTCATATATCATTGATTCTATTGCTTCAATTAAAGTAAATGTTGTGTTTGGTAGGAAGAAATCTCCATAGAGAAAAGCACAAACAGTTCGACCTGCAAGACAACTCTGTCTCAGAGCAGAACCAAAATGGAGTAAAACTCAACTTCACGTTCATAATGACATCTATAAAGAAAGACTACGTAACTATCACTCAACACTAAAACATGCAAGGGAGGCTTTCTTTGCAGATGTCATAAACAAAAACATGAACAATGCTGGAGCTTTATTTGCAACAGTTGACAGGCTCACAAACCCTCCTATGACGTTACCACCTGAACTCAATCTAATGCTGATGGAACAAGTTTTCCAGCTTCTTTTCAGAGGAAATTCAAAAAATCAGAGGATTAATCTGCACATCAACTCTAAAGCCAGAACCACTGCTGTACCCAAACAACAAATACAGGAAAAATGACCCATTTTCAACTACTTCATTATAAAACCCTAGAAAAAATGATAAGTCAATTAAGTTTAAGCTCCTGCTGTCTGGATGTCCTACCCACACATTTCTTTAAGAAAGTCTTGCCTGTTATTGTTACTGATCTGATCCAAATAGTAACTCATCACTCACATCAGTTATTTTCCCCCAGGCCTTGAAAACAGCAGTGATCAAACCACTGCTAAAAAAGAACAATCTGGACAAATCACTACTGCAGAATTACAGACTGACCTCTGACCTCTGACCTCCCATTCATCAGCAAAGTTATTGAAAAAACTGTGTAAACAATTAAATAGTTTTCCTCATGATGACCAACTGCTTTGACTCTTTCCAGTCTGGTTTTCGTGCTCACCACAGCACGGAGACTGGCCTAGTCAAAGTATTCAATGATATTCATATAAATACGGACTGTGGGAGAACCACAGTGCTGGTTCTGGTTCTGTTGGACCTCATTGCAGCCTTTGACAATTTACTGAATCAACTGGAGAGTTGGGTTGGACTCTCCGGTTCGGTGCTCGACTGCTTTGAATCTTACATAAAGAAGAGGGATTTATTTGTTTCAATTGGAAACTTCTCATCAAAGAGGTCAAAGGTCACATGTGGGGTACCCTATGGTTCAATCCTAGGACCCCTCTTATTCAATATTTATATTCTCCCACTAGCTCAGGTTATAACAGGAAATAATATTAGCTACCATGTCTATGCGGATGACACTCAGCTCTACATTAAGATGTCACCAGGTGACCTTTGACCCCATCCAATCACTGAATAAATGTCTAGAACAGATAAATGTGTGGATGTGCCAAAACTTTTTCCAGCTGAACAAAAACAAAACTGAAGTCATGATTTTTGGACCTAAAGAGGAACGATCTAGAGCTACAGATCTAGAGAGCTATAGCACCACAGATCTAGAGTTATAGATCTACAGTCAATGCACAGCTTCAGTTATTACAACTAAAAACTAGCAATCAGCCTGAAACCTGGGAGTCGTGATGGACTCGGACTTGAACCTTCAGAGCCACATAAAGACAGTTACAAAGTCGGCCTTCTATCACCTGAAGAACGTCTCCAGGATTAGAGGACTAATGTCTCAGCCAGATCTAGAGAAACTCATCCATGCGTTATCTTTCTTGCATTGATTATTGTAACAGCGTCTTCACAGCCCTGTCCAACAAATCAATCCTCCAGCTGATCCAGAAGCTGCTGCTCCTGTTCTCACTAAAACCAGGAAGATAGAGACATAACAGCAGTTTTAAAGTCCCTCCACTGGCTCCCTGTAGCTCAAAGAATAGATTTTAAAATACTGTTAGTTTATAAATCACTGAACGGTTTAGCATCACAATACATCAAAGATCTGCTGTTGTTGTATCAACCTTCCAGACTCTCAGGTTCTGGTTCTGGTTCTGCTCTGCATCCCCAGAACCAGAACCAATAGAGGAGAAGCAGCTTTCAGCATCTATGCACCAAAAAATTTGGAACAAATTTCCAGAAAACTGTAAAACAGCGGAAACCCTGACTTCCTTTAAATCTCAACTAAATACACACCTGTTTAGAGTTTGATTTGAAATGTAATATGGAACAATGTATTGTTTATTCCATGATGCATGACTTTGTGTTTTTGTGTTTATGATGTAAAGTTCTTTGAAATGCCTTGCTGCTGAAATGTGCTATACAAATAAAATTTGATTGATTGATTAAATACAAAAGTCTACTGACAGCAGTTCTAGGTCTTTGTAGCAGCAGAAATCCATACCACAATCAGAACAGGCCCATGAAGTCTTAGATTCAGCTGGAACATTCAGATGTAAAAAAATGAGTACAAAAGTAAGAAAGCATGGACTAATGCTCCCTTGTATAAATTGTTCCAGCTGCTGAAAGAGGTGTAATGATACAGGGAATATTTTATACTGTTCTATTAGTTTCACCATAGCCTATCCTAGAATTATTAGTCACCTCAATCCAAAAGAAAATAATTAAAATCTTTGGAAAAAGTTGTTTGTCTTGCTCTGTTTGGCATATAAGATGATTACAGGATGCAGAAGAAGCCCTGCGTGGTTGTTTTAAGACTACAGGCAATATCCAGCCACATGGAGAGGACATCAATGCCTTAACTGATTATGCTACTGTCTATAGAAGCTTCTTTTTTCTGAGCCACAAAGCCACCATCCTTACTTTAAGTTTAGGTTAGGCCTGAGAACATGGTCGAGTTTCATCACTCTTTGTTCCAAAGTGGCAGGCGGATCAAAATCTGAACAGTGTCTCTGGAACTGATCTCCTCCATTATTGCTTCTTCCTCCTCACGTCTCCCACTGCAGGTTCAGACATTTTTCTCTCTCTTTGTCTTTCTCTCTGATGATTCCAAAGATTCTTGGATAAAGCCTCGATTTAACTACAGAAACCTAAACATTACTAATTATTTAAATAGTAATAAATCATAAATGATTAATAATTACATAAGTCAAAAATCGATGCAAATTTTGATATTCCACACTGATAAGTCTTTGGACTGTTTTGAGTCAGTTGAGCTTTCTGAGTTATCAAAAACATTAACTTCTTCCAAACCTTCAACATGTTGGACTCCGTATCAACCAAATTATTTAAAGAACTGTTCCCTTTGATTACACTGGCTTTTGATCAAGATGACTTCATAAATCACAAACCTATGTTCAATCTCCCTTTCATATGTAAAATTCTTGAGAAAATAGTTGCTAATTAAGTGTGTGAGCATTTAAATGACCTGTTGGAAGACTTTCAGTCAGGTTTCATCAAATCACTGAAACTGCAGTTCTTAAAATTACAAATGATATTCTCTTGACTTCAGATAACAGACTTGTGTCTGTTCTGGTTATGCTTGATCTCAGTGAAGTTTTCCCAACAGTCGACCACAACATTCTGTAAAGGCTTGAACAAGTAGGTATCAAAGCAACAGCACTGGGCTGACTTAAATCCCAGAAATGAAGCTCTAGGTAACTAAGAGGACCACATCAGATGTTACAAGTCCTCAACACTGCCTTTTCTTTCAATGATCTTATTTTGACGAACCTCTGACTATATAAAATGTTAATAGCACCCAGCAAGTTAGGACAAGACTGTTAAACAAGCCAAATGTAGATTTGAAGAGGTTAAGTCATGTAATAGTGAAGAAGTTTGCATTTTTGATGAGAAGTGAAGAAGGTCAGTAGGTTTGTGTTTGGTTACAGAAAGTTGAGTTATGGGGGTAAATAAAGAGGTGCTCTTACAACATTTCCATGGAAGTGCTGTGTCTGAGGGAGCGGTCACAGCTGAAGGTTGGACAGGAGGACAACTGTCAGAGAAACACTACATATCATCTGAGTGGGAAAATTAAAAACACTACAATGAGCTGACAGTGGGACGCCCTAATTATACTGTAGTTTTTAAATAAATGACGACAAAGGAGAAGTGAAAACACTAGTATAATTCCACACACCTTTTGCAGGTGAAAGAAAATGGAGACTATTCTACTTTGATTCTATAAGAAGATTGTACATAAAGGCTCTTTCAAATATTGAGGTGAAAAATAACATTGAATGAAAGTTAAAGCTAGAGTCAAAGAAGCAATATGGGAAAGTTTGAAAGTCCAGAATTTGCCAACTATAATTCAAAACAAGTTGAAACTGTGAAAATGGCATGTTCTGGTTTAATTTTCTAATTCACATGCAGAATCATATACAAGAAGCCACATAAAGAAATTGTATTTATTTTCAAATTCAGATCAGAATGTACAGGTGAAAAGATCTTCTTGTTTTTCTGGAGTGGGAAAGTCACAGGGACGGTTCCGTCTGGAAAGAAAGTGGTGTTAATAACAGCAAGAAATGAGATGATCAAAGAGGGATACATAACTGTGCTTACTCTTGAATGGATGTGAGTGGTGCACTAGGGGGAAAACGGCCAGAGTCCGGTGTGGTGAATGGGTTATGATAATTCCAGAGGTGAGAACGAGATTGGCGGTAAGGGCTTCAAAGAAAAAAATAGCAAAGATACCCGCAAAAAAGTCACTGACAACTTAGCCAAGATTGCACCGCACTGAGCTTCGTCAACTGGCAACACAGTGGACATCATGCATCGTCTGGGGAAAAAGAAGGCGGAAGACATCGCCAAATACTGATTCAATTCAGCATGAGACACCACCGAGATGCCTTCTGGAAACTCAGCAAGAGGAGCTGGGGATCCAATTGAAGCAAGATTTCCGCAAACTGGATTGGGAGGCAAGAGCTGCAGTCTGGCCCAAAATGGAGAAATCCAGAAAGGAGGGAAAAATGTCCACTACCAAGGACACATCGGCTACATTAGCAGAGTTCGAGTATTCCCTGATTGACTGAAGATTCAGTGGTAGCATCTAGTAATCACACAATATTGCACGAGTCCACAAGGTGCAACTTTATGATTCAAGAAAAGTTCTATTCTTTTATTTCTAAAATTCTTTCTGATTACATAGGCCAAATTTAAAAAAATAAGGCTATTTAAAAAGGCAAATTTAATTATTCACAGGTTTGATAAATCTTTCTGATAAATACATTCTAATCTTGTTATTTGATTAGAGGTCAGTTATTCTGTTCTGAATTCAGTTTAAGGAAGTCGGTGCTTCATTCTTACCTTAACACTACAAGTTCAGTTACCTTCTTATTCTTTCTGGTGCTTCCCTTTTATGTCTGTGTTTCTTTCTAATTTTAACTTTGTGTCTTTAAATGTTATAGGTTTGAGAGATGGTATCAAAAGAAAATCAGTATTTCTTTTTTGTAAAAATGCAAAAGCTAACTGCATGTTTTTACAAGAAACACTCCATTGAGGCAGTTCAGAACTTTGGTCTAATCAATGCAGGGAAATAATTTTGTCTCATGGTCCCAATAAATCTGCTGGTGTTGCTTTACTATTTCAAAAATTCCAGAATAAACTAGAAACTCACAGAAAAGACAACCAGGGCCACTGGATTATTTGTGAACTCAAAATGGAAACCAGTTTTCTGATTCTCTGTAACGTCTATGGTTACAACAGTGATGCTCAGAATAAATCCTTATTGTCTGAATTAACTGGTCATTCAAAGAACCGTCTCAGAAATATATTCTACAAACAATTTCATATTGGGAGGAGATTTCAATATGGTGTACAATGAATGGCTTGATAGATCTCCCTCTAAATTCCAATCTCGTCGTATAAATGTAGTTTGACAAAACTTTTGCTCAACTCTGAACCTGATGGGTCCTTGGAGAGAAGCGGATCAGTGCGGTCAGTCCTCCTCCTGGTTTAAACCCGATTTCTCAGCCAAGTCACGTATCGACTTCTGGCTCATTTCAGACAGTCTGACACAAAATAGTGTAAATGCTGGAATTTCACCTGCACCTTTATCTGATCACTGCCTGATACAAGTCAGCATCACAACCCAGTGTAAAAGTCCCACAACAAAGGTTACTGGAAATTTAACTCAGCCCTGCTTAACAACCAAAAAATATCATAAAGAAATCCTGGAGCTTCTCAATTTGCAATAACAAAAATCTGAATTCTTATTCGGAAAAATGGGAGCTCTTTAAATTTAAAGCCCGACAAATCTCAAACACAGTAAATTAATAGCTATCCAAAATAAGGGAAAGGAATTAGAAATCCTTCAAGAACTTAGTCACATCTGTTCTAGACCTTTTTTTAATGATGATGACAAACAGCGCAAAAACTTCTACAGTCCGATTTAGATGTTTTTTACACTAAAAATGTGAAAGGAGCATATTTGAGTTCCTGAGTGAAGTGGGTTGAAGCTGGTGAGAAAAGTACTGCATATTTCTGTAGATTAGAAAAAATTAGACAAGAAAGCAAGAAAGAAATGCGATAAATTAATAATAAACCGTGCACTGACTCAAAATTAATATCCAAAGAAATTTTTACCTTTTATAGCAATTTATATTCTTCCACATATAATAACTCAATGGCAGAAACATTCTATCATTTAGTTCAACGTTTGATTCCTAAAATTGATGACAATTCTAAGCAGACATGTGAGGCAGATATCACCATAGAGGAAGTGGACAAGGCCTCGAGTCTTTATCCAAGGACAAAGCTCCAGGTTGTGATGGCTTAACAAGTAACTTTTCTAAGCCTTTTGGGGTTCAGATCAGAACCTGGTGTTGGATGCTTATAGAATATTAGAAAATTCTGTTTAACTATGGAACAAGGTGTCGTCACGCTCATTCCTAAACCCAGAAAAGATCAGACTCTTCTTGATCATTTAAGACCAATAACGTTATTAATTAATGATTACAAGCTTCTGACACACATTTATGCCTACTGGTTAAAATCAGGAATATCCCAAATGATTTCTGACACTCAGTCTGGATTTATAAAAGGGTGGTCTACACATAATAACATTTGCCTTATTTTGGACTTAATTGACTATAACCACCTCGTTGAAAATAAAGGCTTTGTATTATTTTTAGACTAAAGCCTTTGATATGATAGAACATGAATTTAGAATATGTTCAAAGCTTTAGGTTTATTTGGGTTTGGAAATAAATTTATTAATGTAATTAAAACATTTTACAAAGATACCAACAGTTGGGTGTGTCTTCCACATGGTGCCTCACACAGATTTAGCATCAACAAACGTATAAAACAAGGTTGTTCAATCTCTCCTTTAGTTATCTATTCTGGGAAGAAAATTTTTTAACAAAATGGAAAGTGTTTCCAGACTTGTCTACCCTGCATTTATTTTAGGAATACCCAATTCAGCAATAAAATATATCAGTAGGATGTATTTTGACTTTATATGGAAACACAAAACTCACTGATTAAATGACCTTTTCTTATATAAACAGTTTGAAGATGGAGGGCTGCAAGCTCTTTGACAGCATGAACAGCACCATAAAAATAAATTGGCTTCAGTCTTTTTTAACAAATCAAAATGAATGATGGTTCCATATTCCAAGTGAAATATTTTCTAATCTGGGCGGAGTTAGTTTTCTTCTCACTTGTGACTTTGCCTGTTAAACTTTCCTTCTTTCACCAGCAAGTTTTATTATATTGGAGATTAATCTACAAACATAGCAATACACAATACCCCCTTGTGGAATTGCTGTTACATGACAATTAATAAAAAATGATTTTTTGCATATAATTGGTTAGAACAAGGTGTTAGGTCTGTGATGCATTTATGAAATGATGAAGGGATTATGTTTTTTGAAGACTTCAATGTTAAATATAACCTGCAAATAAATAAAAGTGAATTTCAAAAGATTATTAGAGCCTTTCCCCCAAATATTTTATGTGCAGCTAAATGTCTTTATGTCAGGTAGATTCTGTAATGTACCTGATTACAGAACAGCTGTCCTACCTGGATTTCTAATTAATGGGCACAGTATCACAGATAATAAACTAAAAAACTCAAAAATTAGGGAATGCTTCACTAGCACTTTGTTTCCTTCAGTCTCAAATCCAAATTTTATATTGCATTTTCAAAGATTCAAAGGGAAACAATTAGATCAAATTATTTAAATCTTCCCGTTCCTCCAAAAGCTAAGGAAGTCCACTTCAAAACCTTTTCAGTTGTTTACCCTCTAAGGCAGGGGTGCTCAATACGTCGATTGCGATCCACCGGTGGGTCTACCGGTGGATCTACCGGTGGGTCTACCGGTGGGTCTACCGGTGGATCTACCGGTGGGTCTACCGGTGGATCTACCGGTGGGTCTACCGGTGGGTCTACCGGTGGATCTACCGGTGGGTCTACCGGTGGATCTACCGGTGGGTCTACCGGTGGATCTACCGGTGGGTCTACCGGTGGGTCTACCGGTGGGTCTACTGGTGGGTCTACCGGTGGGTCTACCGGTGGGTCTACCGGTGGATCTACCGGTGGGTCTACCGGTGGATCTACCGGTGGGTCTACCGGTGGGTCTACCGGTGGGTCTACTGGTGGGTCTACCGGTGGATTGCGGGAAGGTTCTGAGTGGATCTCAGCAGCAGGTTACAAACTGAAGGCCTCCAGGAAGCTGATACCAGCACTTCCTCTTCTGACAGGCTTATCAAAAGATTCACTAAGATCCAAAACGTTAGCAGCTTCATGAAAGAATAATAAAATAATAAAAATCAACAAAACATGTTAAAATGAATATTCTCAGTAATTATTGTTAGGTTGCCTTCCAGATCCATTAACAAATACAAAGACTCAAAGACTGACTGACAGCAGAGCAGGAGTTTAAATGAGCTGAGTTCATGAGAGGCTCATCAATAATCAATAAATATCAAGCCTGGAAACCTGATATTGTAACGGACTGAATGTTTTTAATATAATCTTTGTTCGGCTCTCGGGGCGCAGGCGGTTGCCAACCGTCTGCGTAACAAAAACAATGTTTTTGTTACGGGGTTGAATGTTGGACTGTTGTTAAGAAAGGCGGTGTGTTCAACCCCATACAGCCTGGTCAACTTTTACACTGGGCTCAACCCCGTTACTTGATACATTGTTGTGATTGTTTTTAATATATATAACAACAGCAAATATTAGACTAATTTGTTGGACAGTATACAAAGTTTAAAGAATGAGTCAAAAATATAAAAAAGCTCGATTTAATATTTATTTTAAAATTAATTTTTATGATTTATGAAAAGCGCTTTTACATGAAGTTGCCATATTCTACTTATTAGTTAAATTATTATAATTCACAATCAAATAAAATATACTTAAAAGTAGTTATTTTAATCAAGGGGCAGGTGATCTCAAAGGAACTGGAAGGATTGGTTTAATTATGTTTTAGAGTAATACTCATAGAGGAATCAAATTGTCCCGTTATGGGGTTGAACTTAAAGCAACGCAAGTGAAAAAAAAATTGTATTAATGTTTTGGATTACATGCATAAAGTGGGGAGATATATTTTCTTGGAGGTTCGAAGAACCCTTCAGTAGATGCAGTGTTCAGAAACACAATTTTCAGTGGTATATTTTATAACCTGAGATCTGAAAATGTACTGAATTCAGAGTCAGCCAGCTTCACAAATTCCTCTTGGTTGCATCTGCAGAGAAATCTGCACTAGTTCATCAGTGAGTTGGATCTGTCTGATCCAAACTGATCAATTGAACTCTGTGCGGTCCAGACGTGTGTTTTTTTTGTGTGGTTTTGCTTCTCCAAAATGGACAGATGTTACACCTGCCATACTTATCCAGAACGCCGCTCTGGATAAGTGTGGTATTTCTAAGGGCCCCTGAATGCCTGGAGGGCCCCTGAATGCCAGCAGCTACTGGGTTTTCTTTGCCTTGATATCTTAATCATATATATCTATATGATATATGTGATTATATAGAGTTAACCCCTTTGAGCTTTTTTGAGCTATAAAACAGTCTGCAGCCAAGTTGTTCTGGAGGTTAAATGAATATTATTAGATATTATTAGGTCCTTGGTCACGTCTCTCTCATCATCCTCCTCCGAAAATAATAAAGCTCCTGAATTGCTAATTACCTCTTCCTGTCAGCTAGTCAATCTCCTCTCCTCCAGCAGTAAGTGTGGTAACATATCGGTTAGTTTGACAGATTTTTCTGAATGGGTGTATGTGCTTTTTATCTTTTGTCGTAGTTTTTCTGACTAATCCCGGTTTCGTGTCCGCTCATTTTCTCGGACTCCGGTTAGCAGCAACCGTTAGCTGAAATAGTGCTATTTATAAACCTGGAGCTCCCCTCCAGGCGGGCCAAGGAAGAGAGGGATTTCATTGGATAAACTCAAAGTCTGTCGATAAAATCAACCAATGGGCTGCCGCAGTTGATAAAAAATAGACTTAATCTAAGATTTTGTTAAATTATGACAGGGTAGGGCTGCCAGACATGTATATTATGCACATCAGTTTGGAATCCAAATGGTCAGTCCTCCCCTGGACTTTTTCTTTTCAAATTGTCGACCTACCACGGTGGTGGGTGTGTTGCTCCAATTTACCCGCCACTTCATACTTTTACATGCATTTGGCCAGTCGCAGGCGTTAATTTCCACCACTGATTATAACCTGTCAAAGGACAGACGGGCTTTAAATTTTCTGGTTGTTTAAAAACATAACGAGTCAAATACTGAAAATATTCCGTTAACGTGACCTCTGGTCTCCCATACATTATTCAGTTCTGATGATGCCACAACATCCTGTGAAGTAGATTTTTCTTTAAAGAGAAAATCTATCATTTGCATCATACAGTAACATAGTCAATATGTTTTCTCGTGCAGCTGCAGAGGGTGTACTAACTAATTGAACAAGATGTGTCTGTTGAAGTTTCCCAGACGGGTTATCTGGGAACTTGCTGTTTTTCCCGAGGTCTTCCCTGCATGGAGATGGAGTGTTTAGTTTTCGAATCCCGTAGACATGATAGTGAATGAGTGTGTAAGGTTGAACTGTTCCGTCTGTTTTCCTTTGTTTCTTTTGTTTGGTCTTAGAAGATTGAGTCTCCGCCTCTGTTAGCAGAGAGAGGTGAATAAAGCAACTATGCAACTCTGAGTTCGTTAGAGCAGAATGATTTTCGCCTAATGCAGTGGATTTTTACTCTCCGTCTGCAGATGTATTAAATCCTAAAAAAAGTCATACTTTTTTCTTTACCATTTTTCTGTACTCTGAATTAAAAGTGTGTTCTCTGTTTAATTGCTCTATTGTTCTTTTTTATAGGTTTCTATTAAGTGCAGTGGCGCATTGAATGGAAATGTCAGGTCGTTGACTCTCACTGAAACTAGAAATGTCAGTTTGGAGTAATACTGTGACAGTGAATTAAAACAATAGTCTTTTTGATTAAGTATTTTTCACATTTCCTCTAAAGTGCATCTATTTTTTTATTGAGCTAATTTTCATAAGCATGTTGCCTGTAAACTTAATATATTGACAGTTTGTATAATTCTGTGATAGTATATTGAAAAATATGAATATATTGAATACAAAATGCATTTTGTTTAAATCAGAAAGTATGTAGTAATTGATCCTTCTGTGTATTGTAGTGCTGTAGTGTGTATAAAGCATGTAATGTACAAAGAGGCAGAGCAGAATAATAAGACATTGAAAAGTAACCAAAAAGTGTACATCCGGTAATAGAACACTTAGTGCACTTCAAATAGTGATTTTCCACAATTTAATTATTATTCCAAAATAACATGCTTCAAGGTAAATAATATTTAACAAACGTCAAGCATTATGATGATTACAAGTATGCTCAAATGTTGTACTTACTATAATTATTTTTCACAAGGGTCAGGTCCCTTGTCCATCCTCCTTTTTTAATTTTCTCAACACAAACTTGTGGAAGAGAGTAAAAATGAGCCCAAACTCTATCTAAAGATACAAGAAATTCTAGAGAAGTTTAGTAATCTACCGTTAGCTTAGAACTGCAGGCACATTTCAGGCAGAACTTATGCCATTTAAATGACAAAAAAAAATTGTGTTGAAGTGAAGGGATAGTGACACTTACGGAGAGATGATCCAGCGGATCCTCCTCGTAGGATCTGGTTAAGAACATCATCTGTGTCACTAGTGCTCGCCATGCTGTTCCTCATCTGCATCATAGAAAGCTGAGAGCACAGGCTGGGCTGACGGTCCATCTTTTTCACTGCCTAGAACACAACCGCCACCGGCAGTGAAATTCTGGTAACACAATTAATAAGAAAAGATTGAAACATTGTTGTGTCTTTACAAAGTTATCCTCACCTTATCGCTGAGTGTGGGATCATTTAGAGTGTACAGTTTGTTGGTGATGTCCTTGCCGATGAGGTACTTAAACACCTCGTTCAGGAAAGTGTCTGATTCTAGGAAGTAAGTGAGCCGTTCTCGAGACCAACACAGGAACTTGCAGTTCTCCTCTGCCACTATTGTCACCTATCAGTAAGAACACATCAATACAATTTTCACTCATTTCCAAAGTTGATACTGTAAGCATCGACGGTGCCCACATGAACATCAGAACTGAACCAGTGTAGTGGCAAATAGTGGGCTGGTTGGGGAATGAGAGGGTCAGGCAAGAAAAAGCTAACTTTATTTTTTCTAAAGATTTTCTTGCCTCTACTGTCCTGTATTTGATATTGAGTCGTCAGTAAAGTGGGTTATGAGAGAGGGAAGACATTAGGTAATGGTCAAGAACGGAGTGGGCACTCCTGGTCCTCAAGAGCCGGTGTCCTGACACTCTTGGATGTCTCCCTGGTCCAACACACCTGAATCCAACAGCTGAATCACCTCCTAAATGCAGCCAAGTTCTCCAGAGTTCCGCTAATGACTTCATTATTTGACTCAGGTGTGTTGAAGTAGAGATCCATCTAAAATTTGCAGGAGACCGGCCCTCTTGACCAGGAGTGCCCACCCCTGGTCAAGAGGCTGGGACTCTTGGCCGGGAGTCTGATGATCGAGTAAAGGACAAAGGTCTTTGTACTTCGATGATGTGCTTTATCCTATGCCACTGCCATGCCCTCAAGCAAACTTTGATGAAAAGTTGATTTTAGTCTTATAACTTGAATTTTGGCTTCTAAATTCAGACAACTCTTTGCGGGTTTTGCTGAGCAAGGCCCCACTTTACTTCTACCAGTAATTAATGGACGTACTGCTCACAGTAAGGGCCAAAACTAGTCCCTGCACTGGGAGGTTAGAGCTTATCTGACTACATCACAGAGAGTTACTCAGTCTAGGATTTGAGTGGATCATGATGTCATAGGCTGGTATATGTCCATATTTATGTTTACTTTGACTTTCTGCTTTTTACCTGGAACTTCTCCCCTCTGTGCATCTCAGTAGATCTGAACTCTGGAGAATCGATGAATGAGTTGGTATAGATGTTGTGGAGGAAATGACCTCGATATGACACCTTCATCCTGTGCCAAAGACATACAATCCACAATTCTTATCAATTTAATAAACTACTGATAACCTTGAAGACTTAGCCTCCCTAGTGACCAGTACATGCATAAGGGAGCTAACTTTTCTGATGCCATAAATATTTATAAATGAAACTAAAAAAACTCAAGTGGTTAAGGTAAGTGTGAATGCTACAGTTTTCTACCATGAGCCATGATTATTCAGATTATGCTTAAGTCAGGAAGTGTGAAAGACAGAAGCTCACCATGCTGCAAACATAACTTACTTTCCTTTGAGCAGGATACTGAGGCGCTCATCCACAGAGGTCTTGTCCTCAGCAGCATATGCTTGGCCTTTCTTCAGAGTCTGGATTGTGCAAAACTGTCCTGTGAGCCTCTGAAACAAAGCCTCCTGCACATGGACAGGCTCAAACATCTGCTTGTAGACAGTCCGCAGCTCTCTGTCAATCTTAATCTGAAAGAGCAGTCACAGCCCCAATTTGTCTTTCTAATAATCAAAATCACTTCAAATAATCATTCATGAAAACAAAAATAGCTTTCTTAGGTATATTGCATGTAAAAACCAATTTGAGAGACAGTGACTAGATAAAACAACTGAGGGTGAAGAAAGGGTTCTTTGCATCTTATTATGAATCTAAGTCTCATTCCAGTGACTTGAGGGAGATCCATTATTTGAACAGTGAATCTTAATGCGGCCTGAAGATTCTTAGCATACAAATGGGTCAAATGTCAAAAGACATGGTGATCATTAGCTTAGGTCATAATATAAAAACTAAAGACTGTGGCTCAGCATTAATATTTTGTTTCCCAACTGTAAAATATAATGGTGACAATATGACAAAGAGAGAGCATAGAGCATGGTAATGCAGAACTCACCGGCCTGCGCTTATACAGGAGAAAGAATAAGTGCATGAAGTTGACGACCAAGAACACCACGTTCCAAACCATCACATCAAGGTTGCAGCGATAGAAAGTAGCCCAAGCAATGAAAAGACTGCATCCTGTCAAAATAAAGCAAACAACAAAGCTAGTAAAGGAGTACAGGTCCAGCCAATTAACTTCTGCATGATTAAAATTTTTAATTTTCATGCAACTTATAATAAAATTATTCTGTGCAGCTCATCTCAATTCAATGCAATGGAAGTGATGAAAGAGGCAATTCCAATAACTTTCATTGGTACGCTGCTTATTTAAGAAGAACTGATCAAAGGTGTACTAGAATGGTAAGTAATGTTCATGGAATGAGCTAAATCTCTCTTCTATTTTAATATGTCGCTTTATAAGCTATATATTTTTATATATTTATTAAAATTTTCACTGCAACCTGACAGGATAATATGAGACAGAAAAAGAAAATCAAGCTCCTCTTCCTCCTCCCTGCCATCTGAAAAAATACACCACTCCTGGTCAGAAACAACCAATCAGAGCTAGAAAGTGGGTCTCAACCTTGTGTATGCACTACTCACACCATCCACCATGATCTCTGCTGAGCTACAGCCGGTTCACCACAACATAACCAGCCATGAATGCCAGGCTCGTTAGCATCGCCACCAATGATGGCAGAGAAATTGTTTTCCTGGAACGGTGAGTTGTTTCTCCGCCCATGAGCACATTTAGCAGTGATTACACAAAGTTGATTGATAGCACTAAGACCCTCCTCCTGGCTCTGATTGGTTATTTCTGACCTGGAGCAGTGCATTTCTTCAGATGGCAATAGTACTTGTAAGCTGACATTGGATCCACAGGAATTCATTGAGAGTTATCAAAGTTTATTAGCGCCTGCACACCACAGCTTTCTGATATTTTTCATTCACACACAGCATGTTCTATTACTTAACATCATACCCTTGTATATCCTTTGTTGATATATAGTATAGAATTTCATCAGAATGTATTGATTTTTATTTTTACATGATAAAATGTAAAAAAATGTATGTGAAATACAAATAGTAATTGAACAACCTGATCAAACATCAGCTTTATAAAGACTATTAGAGCTAAAATCTTGTTCGCCTGTTGTATTTACATGGTAGAAAACCAGGGTGAGAGTGCAGCACTGTGCTTCACCCTTGGTGGCGCTGTGTCACAAAAAGCGAATGAAGCGGTTTGTTGCCGCATGCTTATTGCTGTTCTTTATATATTGCCAATATACTTCTAAAACATGTTTATTTACTCGTTTCATATATGCTGAGGTTCTGCTGTCTGTCTAATATATCTAATGACTGTGAGTGACAAATTAGTCTTTCTGATCCATCTTAAATGTGCAATAAAAATTTGTAAGGTGAGGCAGAAAGACCCATGCCTCTCTGACAGGGGGCAGTACTGAGCCTCGTAAACACAAGAGGCAGCAGGTGCTCTTCTTTCTTTTTTTTCTCCAAAGAGTTTATGCGGTTCCAGTGGCTCATATTTTTGACAGTAGGCATACAGGAAGGAGGGCGAAGAGAGGGGGGAAGACATGCGGCAAAGGTCGCCGGGACCAGGAGTCGAACCCGCGACGTCCGCGTGGAGGACTGAGGCCTCCAAACGTGGGGCGTGCTGACCCCCTGCGCCACCACAGCACACCCCAAGGTGCTCTTCTTCTACTTATTGAACAGATTGAAAACAATCAGAAAAATAGAGAAAATACAGTTGGAACTGGACAACTTAGCCAAACTCTCTTCTTTTTTTAAATGAATTACAGCAGAGTAATATTTCTGGAGAATGATAGGTGTATGGACTTATGAAAATAAAGGCAAGATCATACATAATTAGTCATTTTAATCTGAAATGGGGAGATCATCCTAAGTAAACAGTTCAAATCAAGTCAAACGAGACGGTTTTGTTTTATATTTTTCTTGCTATAATGTTAAGTTATTGATTAAAAGCTTTGACTTGAGTTCAGTCAGATTTGGTGCAGCTTTGAATGTGAATGTCTAAATACTAACATAGTGTACAGACATTTCATACTTTGAGGCAAACAGTCTAGTCCTGCCTGTAGCTCCATCAGATGTTTTTTTTAATGCATTAAACAAAAAAAACAAAAAAAAAGAAGAAAACAAAAGCAAAAACACAAAAAAAATAGGGAAATTATGGTCTAAACTGGGATCACATCGCATTTTGCCATGTCTTTCTTTCAACTGCATTTTACAAGGTTAGGGATGTATAAAGTATCCAAGGTTTTGAAGCGCAGCACACAAGGTGGACTCATCAATGGGGACTTCTGGACCGGTGGTTTGGTTCAGTTGTGGTCTGGGCTCACTGAGCGGTGCCCTCTAATCTCTGGTGGTCTGCTCAGGGGCAGGCAGCTTCAATTAATTATCACTAATATTGTTATTGCTTTATCATTATTAGTTAATGTTTTCTTTCTCTATAGTAGTAGTAATGTAGTAATTTTAACATCATCTTTTTTCCTCTCTCATATCAACAAGCACTACTAATACCCAAGCACTGTTTGGACTATTTTTTTTCTAAAGAAAAAAAAAAACAAAAAAAAGATCCAGTAATACTGTGACATGATGATCCAGTTTACTGAAGTTACATTGGCAACATCACCATTTCAATATTTATTATTTTCATTTTATTCATCTTGAATCCACCAAAGCTCTACTAGTCCTTAATAAAAAAGAACTCAATTTCCCATAATTCTTGCTGTTTCCTGTCTCCAGTTGCAAAGATAAACAAAGTGGAGAGCGTTTTTCCATGCCACCCCCCATATTCTTTTAAGGCTTGAGGTCTGAGGATGAGACGTCAACAGTCGAATAAAAATTTTAAACAACATATTGAAAAAATGTAAAACCTCAACACAACTTTGCTGATATCATCTGAGTGTTATGTTGCCCAGTACACTTTGAACTAAAGTCTAAATATTATAAAGTATAATAATATGATAGGTGTGACTCCCTGCTGTGTCTGATGAATTATTATTATCAGTGAAATGCCTTCAGAAGAGGTTTGGGGGGAGGTCTGACCTGTCATCAGGAAGAGGCGCAGCAGAATCATGTGCAGCCCCAGGGTGGTGGGAATGAGCAGGCCCAGCAGCAGGGATAGGTTCCCGAGATGGAACAGCGTGTGATGGACCTGCTCCCAATGCTGGCAGGAGGTGGCGTTGGCCTCCACAGCTGGGACCTCTGGAGTGGATGAGGTGAATGTGGGCAGCATGGTGAGGAAGGAGGTTGAGTCAGGTGTAGACATTCTGATGGAGCTTCAGCCAGAGGACCAGGACAGGACTGCAAAAAAGTGAGAGATTTGCATGAGTATAAGGTTGACAGTAACTGACCACTTCTTTACTGGTGCTGATGCTGAACTTCATCTTCTGGTCAGCAGCAAAGCCACCATGTAGCAAAGCATGAGAAAGCTATGCCTCCGGACACTTCTGAAGCAGATGTGGGGATTTAGGCAAGTTTCTGTTCAAACCTGCCTAAATCCCCAAAATTAACTTACAAAAGTGTGAATTTTTTACTTCAGGAAAATTCCTAATCCGAACAAAAAAACAGAACAGGTGAGTTATGTTTCCCCTGTAGCAGGTACAGGGTAGAGACTGAAGGAAAATACAACTGTTTCCTGTTCATGTACTTTACTCTGGGATATTTTACTGATAAAATCTTCATGAACATAATTATTTTTGGATGAATCTCGCTGCTGAGCTGAACCATCCGATCTCACACACAGTGAAGTGTCAAGGAGCTGATTTAGCTGTGCTGGAACAGCTGCAGGCTGCTCTGCTCTGCTCTGCTCTGCTCTGCTCTGCTCCCAGCGCTGCCAAGGCTCCCATGTAAAAATAGAATCGGAAATAGTTCCGCACTCACACAACAATTCCCCCCAACTGTAACTTTCCAAAACGCTTTCCTAATGACGATGAAGGAAACAGGAGGCTTCTTACCGAGTATGTTCAGGGCGAAGACAGCAGAGCGCTTTCTGCAAGCGGACCAAGGCGCTTCTAGTGACCTTCTCTCGGAGTCTGCATAATGTGCATCGCACATTCCACACAGCTGACAGGAGGAGACTAAATTGGGCAAGCGAATGAGAGTAGTACCGAAAAGATCCCGATAGGGGGCGACATGTCACGTTGGGACCTGAACAGTGTTGATTTTTCATCAATCAACAAACTTTAGAAAACCCGTTTTATTTTGCAGCAGTAAAATCACAGATATGATACTGTCTACTTGTTTCCACAACTCAATATTTTGGATTTGTAAAATATACCAAAAATAAGCATTTCAACAAGTAGATGGCATTCCTTCTGCTGCCCCTAATGTTGCAAAGTTTCAAATATTTTCCATTTCTGGCATCAAAGTTTGAAGATTGTAGGGAAACTATTTAGATAACAAGTTCTGTTTTTCAAAACAGAACTCTGTTTCAGAGAGTTCTGTTTGGAGATAGAACCTACAATTCTATATGTAATGCATTAATGCAATTATTTATGTATGAATTATTTACTGGTCATCTATTGTTGGAAATATTAGTTTAATTATGCTTGTTTTGATTGATTGTTTTTGAGCAGCCCTCAATTTAGGTTAGATTTAGACTAAGGGTTTAATCAATATATAACTTTATCAGCTGAACAATTTTCTTAGATATAATGAGCACTATTTGATTCAAATTAGTAGTAGTTTTTTATATTAGATCATAGTCTTAAGAAGTAAATGTCACATATTCATCCGAAAAATATTTTAGTTCATTGAAGCCAAAGAAGTAGAAAACTAAATCAGAAAATATTAAGTGTGATAGATGTTTTAGACCTGAAACTGTTCATGTCTGTTTTATGAGAGTTTGAAGATATTATATGAAACGTGTGCCAATTTTTATCATCAAATCTGCTGTTTGATGCACTGGGTCAGAGGTCAGGAGAGCTCTGCGTGGTTCAGGAACCAATTTGAGGCAGTTAAGGATGAAAAACACGGATAGCTAATAAACTTTGGCCCTGTTCTTGAGTAAAATGTTTCTGTATAAAATGAACACATCTATTGTTGGTGCCCTGTGTGCAAGGAGGACAGCTTAGACAGCAATGAATTCATCCCTTGGCCTTGGTAACAGTTGCCTGGTCTCTGGCTGCTAACAGCAACATGTCATCACGGGCTCTTTGAGTCCACCTCTAAACTGTACGTTAGACACATTAGACAATAGAAACACGGCTTGATATAAAAGTAATGGAGATGAAACAGCAGGTCAGATCACTGGGCTGGACCTGTCTTAACTGCCACACACTGGTCTCCAAAGGTGCCTTTTCATATTTTTGTATTTTTCTAAGGCCGCTCATTTCTTCTTTGTGGCTTTGGTTTCTGATGATTATATTGAGCTGTTGGTGTGATTTTATGGACTTGATTGTTTGAATAAATTCTGGTTGATTGTGAAGTTGAACAGTGACCGTTGTCTTTGTGGTTTCACTTTTTTTACGCAACATTAACAAACCTGGGGAGACAAGATAACAATGAGCAACAGGTAGAAAATATCTCGTTTCACAACACTGTCTATGTAAATAGTAAAGATGACTGAGAATGAAACAAATAGGCTAGTGCCTCCCTGGGGCGGCCCTGAGAACAGCTCTGAGTGAGGAGCCGGCTCTCATCGTTCACTTCAATGAGCCAAAATATTTGCCCATGTCACCCATATGAAAAACTGCCACTGTTTACACTGCCAGATTTAACAGCATGTGGCTGTTAAATCTGACTTTCTTTTACACATGGAAATTTAAACAATACTTATTAACTGAATAATTTAATCAACCATATCTTATTTAAATATTACATCCACATCTGACAAATCCTTCCTGGTGCAACTTGATCCTCAACTCATTTTATTAGTCAGCAGACTGTGAGACATCAAGATATTTTTTATATATACGTTTCCATACATAGGAGATTGTAAAATATATAGTTATTTTATGTTTCAGATATCCAAGAAGGTGCATTTGACAAGAGAAAAGAATTTCAATTATACTAATAGCTGGATTGGGAAGCAGTCGCACGGTTGCACAAAACTTTAACAGAAAATATGGAAAGAGCATCACAACGAGCATCACACGCAACACTGTGGCAAAACTTATTTACAAGTTTCAGAAAACTGAAAATGTTGCAGATCAACCACAAAGTAGTCCAAGACATGCAGTGATTACAGAATAAACATGGTTGTCCAATAAAAAATGTGTATTTTTTCTATATATGAAAACTTATGGCTCACTGTGTTCATGTCTACATCTACATCCACGGACCTGGAGAGACAAGATAACAACAAGCAACATGTAGCAAATATCTTGTTTCTCAACCTTGTCTGTGTAAACAGTAAAGATGTAGACATCGACAAGGAACATGAGTTGTTCAGTTAAAATCCTCTTATTACGTGACTCAATCATTGACAGGATAATGAAAACTTGAGCAGAAGGTAAAAGATTGAAAACACCTAAATGAGAAGCTGTTTATATTCCATCTGCAGTAATGTACAATCAAAGGGTTTAACAGTTGCCCTTTTAGCTGCTGTTAAACACAGAGCGAAACAAAATTCTGTTTTTTTTTTTTTTTACAAATTCTGAATCAATAACAACTAGACTTTGAGTGCACCGTTGGAGAAAAACATTCAACTTTTTATTGAATATGTGTCTTTATTTGCCTCTGTGGAGCCAGATCTGATTGTTATGGCGTGCAGCTATAACCACCAACATCTGGCAGTATTTGTGATTGACTGAAGTGATGCCTGCTGATATTGAGTCTTCAGTTCAGTATATTCCTGGCACAGTTTCATGGCTTCTGTAACAAAAACTCCAGGATAGCCTGTGATTTGTGCCTGGCATGTCTGTGGTCATGGATCAGTGAGGCAGCCAGACTTCAGTTTGACCTATGGTTTGACTTGTTTTCTTTGGGGTTTCCATCTCACAGGTGAGCAGTACAGGAGAGCACAGTGTGGTTAATTCACTTCAACATTGTCCCAAGTATGGACAGATTTTAACCCAATGACATTTTGTAATGCAAAAGGAAAGTTCTAAATGTAAAGACCCGACACAGTGTCTGTGTACGTGTGTGTGCGTGTGCGTGCGTGTGTGTGTGTGTGTGTGCGTGTGCGTGCGTGTGTGTGCGTGCGTGTGTGTGTGTGTGCGCGTGCGTGCGTGTGTGTGCGTGTGTGTGTGTGCGTGCGTGCGTGCGTGCGTGCGTGTGCGTGTGCGTGTGTGTGTGTGTGTGCGTGTGTGTGTGCGTGCGTGCGTGTGTGTGCGTGCGTGTGCGTGGGCGTGTGTGTGTGTGACTATCCGGCCCTTTCCCCTGGCACAGGAACTTCCAGGAGGTCATGTGCTCTTTCTAATTCTGGCCCTGGCATGTGGCAGTAACTTGGTAAACGAAGATCATAACGGTGTCCTGCCCTGTCAAAAGCCTTGTCACTAAGTGAGTACACCTTCTCAGCGATGTCACTGCGCACAATCAGGGCAAAGATCCGGGCTATGTAGCGATGCTTAGCAAAAAGCAGGTACAGCTTCTTCCTCCTCCAGGCTATGTATCTGCACTGATCGTCAGCATGCAGAGTCACCTGAAGAGAAAAGAAACAGAGAACGTCATGTTTTTCTGTGAGCTTTCAGTAAAACACAGTCAAGGTGTTGAAGGAGCTATTTGTAATAAAAGTAATTGATATTTGTAATTTAAATATCACTTGTGAGAAATTCACCATGCTCAAAATGACAGAATGTGGCTTCCAATAGTCCCAAAAAGTTAAAGGTTTGCCATTCTATATCAGCCCAAGAGACATATGAGGTAAACATACAGCTACACAAACGTAAAAACAGCTTAGACTCAGTGATCACATTGCCAGTGTATTTTTCAGCCAGAAGATCTGCACATTTTTTTATGTTTTTAAAGGGCTATTTCAGCCAGGATTTGAATAAAAACTGTCAATAGAGTAATCTGAGTTCAGATGCTAATTCCTATGCTCTACCACTGGACCATCAAGCAAAGAATTCTGAAGAAATAGGGAGAGGAACTACATCACACATGAAAAAGTGTAGCTATAAAGAACAATAGAAATGTGTGGAACTTCTCTGCTGAAAGGGTTTAATAAAGCTATAGTTACACAAAAGACCTTGAAGTCAAGGCCAGTTCCATCCTCCCTGACCTTCATCTCAATTAGACATTGAAAGAAATGTCATTTTATTCATAACATGCAAGAAGTATAAACACCTGGAATATTCCCTCCTCTGAGGGCCTGAGAGAATCCCATTCAGGAGAATCCAGGAACTGGAAAGGGTAGATGTAATGCAGGAACTCTCCATTCACTGTCACATGGATTCTGGAAGAGAACAGAGAATTAAAATCCATAAACTGTATTATAACCAGCATTGGCTCATCTGAGGTTCCTGTCTGCAGTAGCTGCAGGACATGCAAAAGGACTAAATCAGCCAAAAGGCACTGGGACAGCAGCTGAGGTGTCAATGAGGCTAACTGTCCTTTTTTCAAAGAACACAATTGAAAACTTCTGTCATTAAACCTTTAGGAGCCTCATCTGGGTCACTATAACACACAGTCAGTCAGTTGAAGTCCTCAGACTGCTGGACAGAGCCAGTTCCATCCTCCCTGGCCTTCACCTCAATGAGACATTGAAATTAAATGTCATTATATTTATGATATTTTTGCTATATTGTCGCATGTAAATATTTTGTCACTTTTGCAATTGAGCATTCTTCTGTATTCTGATTTATTAACAAGAATCTTTTTAACAAGTTCACTAACGCTGTTATGCAGTACAGAAGAAAAGCCTTCCTGGTGCTCCATCTCTGACTGCACACTTGTTTTCCTCTCAATGCGTTTGAAGGACCAGTCATGTTCAAATGTTCCAATGCAAAGGAAAAGCAGTCTGCCACAAAGTAAAGACTGCTTTGAGCTTTCTTTAGAAATACATTATATGAATCATGTGGTTTGCTTTATAATCATTATGGGCTGTTATCCTCTGCCAGTTGCAGTATAAAGGGCTGGAAACTGGCTGATTTACTCCACACCTGCAGCTATTGAGGCAGTCATAGAACCCAGATTGGCTGCAGAAAAGCTGGAGAAGTTTATAATTTGTTTTTATTTTTAAGTTTTTTTTTTAAGCATAGCTGAAATATGAGGCTGCAATAGTGGGCCAGAATTGGACATAACTTCTTTATGAAACAGAAACAACTTAAATGTTTAACTACTAGTAAAAAATATTCCTTGCAAGTTTCAGTTCAGCAAAAGTGAAACAAAAGTGAAGCAACCGTGCAGTCAGTCACCTGCCAGACAGAAGAACAGACAACTTGTCAATAGCTGTTTTTCCTTCTACAGCAAAGAACTGGCCCTTCTCCAAGGTGTGGACAACTCCGTCACTGGAAGTCACTATCTTCCCAAAATGTGCAATGGATACTCCGAGTCTTTTAAACATGCAGTTATACAGTTCCTCAAAGTCCTTGTCGAATGTGAGGCTCCTCAGCTTGTAGACTATATAGAGAGCCTGAGTCAAACACGCCCCGAACAGGGCGCAGTTCCAGAGGAAGGTGTCGGTGGTGCAGGGGTCCGACCAGGCCCACACGGTGCTGCAGAAGAAGCCCACGGTCAAAAAGGTGAACAGGTAAAGGTGTCCGTAGAAACCGCTTCCTCCCATGAAGCCGAGGAAGAGCAGGATGTTGGCGAGGTGGAACACAGATCCCTCCGCAGCCTCCTTCCATGCGCCACAGAGCGGGAACGCTGGCGGCGCCGGCTTCACTGTCAGGTTCATGGCTTCAAAGTCCGGAGGCTCCATGGTGGTGGCAGCGAAGAAAGAAGCAGCGCAAACCCAGAATCAGCTCCGACCTGAAGGACCTGCGGCTGCGCACTGCCTGCCCGCGTCCAACTTCTCTGCGTCCTGTTGGGTTTATGAGCGCAGCGCCGCAGACAGCGGAGGGAGGGGCTGCTCACATTTACAACTACAACTATTATATATATACACACATATATATATATATATATATATATATATATATATGTGTGTGTGGGGGGCAGTGGGGGGGGAGGGTGTCATGTACTGTGAGTGTAAATTCATCCAATCATTGAAGTGATTGGATGAATATATATATATATATATATATATATATATATATTATATATATATATATATATATATATATATATATATATATATATATATATATATATATATATTCCCTTCTCACCCACCGTGGGTGGTTCTTATCCTCTGAGCTCGGGTCCTCTACCAGAGGCCTGGGAGCTTGAGGGTCCTGCAGTATCTTGGCTGTGCCAAGGACTGCTGCACATTTCTGGACTGAGATGTCTGATGTTGTTCCTGGGATCTGTTGTAGCCACTGCTCCAGTTTGGGGGTTACTGCCCCGAGGGCCCCGATGACCACAGGCACCACTGTGGTCTTCACCTTCCAGGCCCTGGAAAAAAAAAAAAATATATATATATATATATATATATATATATATATATATATATATATATATATATATATATATATATATATATATATATATATATATATATAAATTATATATTATATATAGTGTAAATTATATATATATATAAATTATATATTATATATAGTGTAAATTATATATATAATTTACACTCACAGTACATGACACAAGCCATGTTTAATTTAACCAAATATTTAAAAAAAATATATTTCAGAAAATTAACTTCTGACACTGATATCATCCTACGACCAGATTGAGATTCAACATCTTTCAATATTTGACATTGTACAGCTATCTAAACATATTCAACAGTAATAATTGTAGTTATCCAAGTAAATATTATTACAACCTAATATTGCTGCCTACAGCCTTATGAGTCACATACCAGACTAGAGAACATACACTCATTAAAAAGAACATTTTTGAAGCAATAATGTGATCATTCAAATTCAGTAAACAGTGAGAATGAAGAGATTCATCTATCATAAGGAACCATTTAGATGTATCACCCTTAAGAAACAGATTTACTGGAGCATACAGGACACATGAATTAACAAATAAAACCAACAAAGCTGTCAACACATTCATCTTCAAATAGAGAACTAGGTGATGGAAGATTCAGCTTCCAGTAAAGATCCATAGAAATATAAAACATGAAAAAGCAATCACAAGCAGTTAGTTGAAATAACTAACTTTACCAGTTCATGATGAGGCTCAAGAAGGGCTGAAGGTGAGAAAAACTTAACACATTTAACTTACAAGTGGAGTCAGATGCTGCATCTGTAATTGGCTTTTAAGTTGTAATTAAACTTTCACTTAACAAATCGTCTTTAGTAATAAATCACAGACCAATGTCTAATCTTCCTTCGGATTGTGCTGGTGTTGAATATTTCCTAGACTTACCTTCTTGTGTCCTCCTTCCAAGGTTCCATGGAACCTCCTGGATTCTGCTCCTCGATCTCCTGATTGTCCGATTGTTGACTTCCTCAAGATACATACCTCTGATTTCTGTTGCACGACTGGAAACACGCCGCTCCTCTTCCTCAAGCTTGCGAAACCTGTCCACCCTCCAACTGGATACCAGAGTGGCTTCACTCTGGTATCCATCAGATCTTCCTGGT